>NC_072440.2:59575000-60197500 GCF_028878055.3 Symphalangus syndactylus
AAGGCTGGAGGAAATGGCCAGGCGAAGGCCTGGAGGCTTGTTTGGTGTGAGCAAGGCAAAGAGTGAGAGGAGACGGGGTCAGATTGCTGGGCAGGGCCAGGACACACAGGGTCCTGAAGGCCATGGTAAAAGGTGAGCAGAGGGTTTTAAGCAAGGGGGAGACGTGACTGGATTCATGTCCTAAAAGGCTCCTGGCTGCCGTGGCACTGAGGCTGGAGTTCTGCCGAGGCTCTGCAAGTCCAGCCCCTGGCACATGGTTCTGATGGGACCCTGCCCTCCCTCCAGCCCTCTGGCATCTCTCCCAGGGAGCATGCAGTGGGTGGGTCCATTGGCTGGGCCACAGGCCAAGGCCTCCTTGCATCAGGGAGATAGTGGATGGGGGTCAGGGAGCGCCTGCCCTCACTGCAGGGAGATGGGAACAGCAAATCCCTTCCCTGGCCTGGCTGGGGCCTGCCTGCCCTGCACGGTCCCAGAGACATCCCACTCCCGTTCCGGGGCATCTGCCAAAGCGAGGCTGGCCGTGTTCTGCTTTGCTCAGCCTCCCTGTGACCTCAGTGTCATGCCATGTGAGGGGCCCAATGACCACAACTCACTGGGCATCCAGGTCAGGCCAGAGCCTGAATCAAGCACCTCTTACCAGCCCTGGCATATCACACCGGCCCCTCAGGCTCAGACTCAACCAACACTCAGGGACACAAAGTCACCTGCTGAGGGTCACACAGCCCATCATGGGTGCAGTGTAGGACACATCTCTGCAGGTCCCTCCTGCTCCACCCTAGGCTCTACCTCTCAGCCCCTGGGGGATGCTCAACACTAGGTCAGAGGAAGAAAGGTGGGGAAGGGTGTTCCAGCCAGTGGGAACAGCATATACCAAGTCCTGGGTGGACAGTATATATTTTTTTGTAACTGCTTTATTGAGATACAATTTACATACCATACAATTCACGCATTTGAAGTGTACAATTCAATGGTTTTTTTTTTTTTTTTTTTTTTTTTTGAGATGGAGTCTCACTCTCTCACCGAGGCTGGAGTGTAGTGGTGTGATCTCGGTTCACTGCAGCCTCCGCCCCCCCAGGTTCAAGTGATTCTCCTGTCTCAGTCTCCCGAGTAGCTGGGATTATAGGTGTTTGCCACCGCCTGGCTAATTTTTTGTATTTTTAGTAGAGACGGGGTTTCACCATGTTGGTCAGGCTGATCTCGAACTCCTGACCTCAAGTGATCCACCGGCCTTGGCCTCCCAAAGTTCTGGGATTACAGGTGTGAGCCACCACGCCCGGCCTTAATGGTTTTTAGTATAGTCAAGAGTTGTGTAACCATCACCACTGTCAAATTCCAAAACATTGTCATCACCCCCAAAAGAAATCCTATAACGTTAGCTATCACCCCCTACCCCCTGGCAGTCATTAATCCATTAATACTTTCTGTCTCTACAGATTTTCCTATTCTGGATATTTCAGATAAATGGAATCATACAATATGAGACCATTTGTGTCCGGCTTCTTTTTTTTTGAGACAGGGCATTACTCTGTCACTCAGGCTGGAGTGCAGTGGGACGATCATAGCTCACTGCATCCTCGACTTCCCTGGCTCAGATCATTCTCCCACCTGAGCCTCCCAGGTTGCCGGGACTACAGGTGTGTGCCACCACACCCAGATCATTTTTTTGGTATGATTTGTAAAGATGAGGTTTTGCCATGTTGTCCAGGCTGGTCTTGAATTCTTGGGCTCAAGTGATCCCGCCTTGGCCTCCCAAAGTGCTGGGATTATAGGTGGGAACCTCCATGCCTGGTGGCATCTGGCTTCTTAGCACAATGTTTCCCAGATTCATCCATGTCGTGGCATGTGTCAATGCCTCATTTCTTTTTGTGGCTGAATAATATTCCATTATGATAGATATACCACATCTTGCTTATCCATTCACTTTCTGAATAATGCTGCTATGAACATTCATGTGCAAGCATTTGTGTGTGTCATATGTTTTCATTTTCTCGGGCATGACCCTAGGAGGGGCGTGTCTGGGCCACATAGGATTTCTATGTTTAACTCTTTGAGGAATTGACAGGCTTTTCTAATATAGGTTTTTTAAAAATAGTGAATATATAATATGTGTGCGTCTGCATGTGCACTTGTATTTATATGTATGCATTAAGTATGTGAACACAATTGTATATGTGTCTGTGTTAACTTGTCCTTCATGGCTGGGCGCAGTGGGTCACACCTGTAATCCCAGCACTTTCGGAGGCTGAGGCAGGTGGATCACTTGAGTTCAGGAGTTTGAGACTGGCCTGGGCAACATGGTGAAACTCCATCTCTACAAAAAATTCAAAAATTAGCCAGGCGTGTTGGCATATGCTTGTAGTTCCAGCTACTGGCGAGGCTGAGGTGGGAGGATCACTGGAGCCCAGGAGGGAGAGGTTGCAGTGAGCTGAGATTGTACCAGTGTACCCCAGCCTGGGCAACAGAGCCAGGCCCTGTCTCAAAAAAAAAAAAAAAATATATATATATATATATATATATCCTTCGTAAGTAGTAGTTGTCATGATCATGCTTCTCCCACACACAGGAAGCCGGGAAGGGCATTCCTGGCAGAAGGATCAGTGTGGACAAATGCTGGGAGCTAGGAGTGAGAAGTGGAAGGGAGTTCTCACTTTGGAAAGTGCTGGAAAGTGGCTGGGTCCACAGTAAGCCCCACATTTGAGCTCATACATCTTCTTTCTGCCCACAGCTTCTCATGCAAATCATATGCAAATCTCTCCCCTCCCATCAGCCCCGCGGCACTCAGAGGAGTGGGAAATATTCTCGATTGGGCCCTTCCCTTCATTAATTTCCAGGTCGTAGTACATTACTCACAGATAATTAAGAGTGAGCTATTAATACAACATTTAATATTCAAGTGCAGCGAAGAGGAGAGAACTATAAGTCACAGAATCCAATACGACAAGAGATTGCGGTTTAGCGATTTTATATATATATATATATATATATATTTTTTTTTTTGCCTTCCAGATGCTCAGGACTATTTTTCGCTGAAATGTGGACCGGAGAACTTCAGGTATTGATAGAACATGAATACACCTTAAATCACCAGCAAACCCATTTGAAGGGCCCAGGAGATACGGCTGGACAGTAACTACACCCAGGAGTGTAACCGTCTCCATGGGGCATGTCTGGAGCAAGGAGGTGGCCTGCCTGTCCCTCGGCTGGCTGGGTACTGATGTGGGGGAGGTTGGGCAGAAGTAGAGACAAAGAAGGAAATGTGGAAATGTGATGGTTCCTGTCCACACCTGGGGTGGGAGGTGGGGTGGGGGATGGAGCAGCTGGATTCTGGTCATCCCCAAACTCCCGTTCATCCTGGCTGGAGGCTAAGGCAGCCTGGACTATCCTGATGCCCTTTCCTGTATGACCTTGAAAATAAGGACTCGGCCGGCCACGATGGCTCACGCCCGTAATTCCAGCACTTTGGGAGCACCGGGGGGCAGATCACCTGAGATCGAGAGTTGGAGACCAGCCTGGCCAACGTGGTGAAACCCCATCTGTACTAAAAATACAAAAAACTATCTGGGCTTGGTGGTGGACGCTTGTAATCCCAGCTACTTGGGAGGCTGAGGCAGGAGAATTGCTTGAACCCAGGAGCTGGAGGTTGCAATGAGCCGAGATCGAGCCATTGCACTCCAGCCTGGGCGGCAAGAGCGAAACTCTGTCTCAAAAAAAAAAGAAGAAAGAAAATAAGGACTCTTTTGTGTCTCAACCTCACTGATCTCCAGAAAAAGAGCTCAGTAAATATGGAGTGATGGAGTCGAACATCTCTGAGCATCTTGGGGGGCCTCAGTTTCCAAAGCCATAAAATGGACTCTCCATGGAATAATCGTGAAGGGCCAGTGCCCAACTTCCTCTGCTTAGAGGGAGCAAGTACATGTGATGTGGGAGTGTCACCTCAATGCCAGCAGCCATTTGTCACCGAGGCTGCTTGGTGTGTGTGGCTGGCAGACCTGGGTCACATCTTCGGACTGCAGCTCACTGCCTGTGTGTCCAGTCCTTTCGACCACCCTGGGAATCCACCTCCTGATATGCAAAGCGGGGATAGGGTTATCTCCAGGTCATTCACACTTAATGCACGGACAGGGCTTCACACATCCTGAGCGCTCGGTAGGTAAGTGGTACCTGCGGCTGGTATATGTGGTTCTGTTGTTTTGACAGTGGCTTTGGCTGTGAGCTGATTGAGTGGCCCATGGAGTGGTCGGTGGATGGAGGTGGGCCTGCAGGCAGAGGTGTGGAGCCGGAAGGAAAGTCTGCTCTTCGCCAGGCATGAGCTGGGCATGCCCATGCTTAGCGTGTTAACTGGATGGTCTAACATTCACAACCAACCTGCAAGGCATCATCATGTTGTTTCGTTTTACAGGCGAGCCTAGGGAGGCCCAGAGACATCAAGGCACTCGCCCAAAGGCACCCAGCAGAGCCTGGGTCTCCTGGAATCTCTGTCTCCAAGGCCTGTGCTGTGATCTGTTGCTTGGGACTCATGGGAATGCTGGGTGGAGAGGCGGGAATACGGTGGCAGCTAACTAAGGCTCAGAGTTAGATTGGCCCGAGTTTGAGTTCCACCTTGGCCCTGTGTAATCCTGGGAATGTCATTCCTCCCCCCATCACCTGGGCCTCTCATCTTGAAGTGGGAATAATGGAATCAGAACCAAACTGCTGGGGTCATTCTGCAAGGCAAACAGGTCAGTGTCCTCCAGGCTGTTTCTGGGCCCATAGGAATTGGCCAAAATACATCTTACCGTTGGGGATTAGCGTGTGTGGCTGGCAGACCTGGGTCACAGTGAATCAATCTCCAGTGAATTAGTGTCCATCTGTGTCCATGTCACAGATGAGAAAACAGGTTCGTAGAAGAAAAGCAACCTCCAAGGTCACAAATAAATGAACTGTCTGAATCCAAAGTGAGCCTTACTACATCCCAGCCATAATTGTATTAGTTGGTAATATAATAATAACAAAACTGATATTCTTATTAATTTCTTCTCATACTGATCCCTCCCTAGCACCCCCAGAATTTGTGGATGATGAGCCTCCAGGGTCTCTCCAGAGGAGGAATCCCAGAAAGAGACTGTGTCCAAGGTCACATAACAGCCAGACATAGTTAGAAAGAGGTGATAGCTCAGGGACCATATTTATGATTTCCTCTGAATTCTGGGTCTGGCAAGGTAATCACTTCCCTTAATTCATTAATTCGACAGAAACTCACAGATCACCTACTCATCTCCTGCATGTTGGATACTGAGGCAGCTGAGATAAGTTTGCCAGAGTCCCTGCACTTTGGGAGTGCACAATCTATTAGGGAACCCAGATTCATATACTAGTGTGGCTGTGGGCTTGAGACCCACAATGCCCAGACTCTCACGCATGGCAAGCGTGTTACAGCTTACACAGCCTGTGTGTTTCGTTTGTCTCATTTGAACATCCAACAAGCAGTGCCTTGGAGCTGGCCTTACAATGTCCATTTTGCAGATGAGGAGATTGAGTTCAATTCAGCGAGGACACCGCCTTGCCTAAGACCATGCAGTGAACCAGTGGCAAAGGCAGCATGCATTACAATAGCAGCTACTTACTCTTAAGTTAACCGGGAGTTTTATCTCCTTATTCATCGAATGCTCACGGTGACTGTAGGAGGCAGGGGCTGTCATGATCCTTATTTTACAGATGAGGAGATGACAGATTAAAAGAAGGTGTCATTGCTTGAGGTCACATCGTCATCCACACAGCCTGGATCTCCAGGCAGGACTGTTTGACCCTGAAGCCAGACTCTTCTCTGCTAGACCCTCTCCTGGGAGAAAGTCAAGGTATTCTGTGAGCTTTGTGGATACCGGGAACATGCCTGTCTCCTTTCTTGTTATAGCCTGGCTTAAGAAAGTCTTATTGAATGAATGAAAGAACAAAGGAAGGATGTTAGGTTTCCCCATTCACCCATCAACCGTCAACCTATGGACTGAAGGTGTGTGTCCCCCTAAATTAATATGTTGAAGCCCTAACCCTCTGTGTAGCTATATTTGAAGACGGGATCTCTAAGGAAGTGATTAAAGTTAAATTAGGTCATAAGGGTGGGGCCCTGATCCGATAGGATTAGTGTTCTTATAGGAAGAGACACCAGAGCTCTCCCTCTCTCTGTTTCTCTGGGCACACAAAGAGGAAAGGCCATGTGAGCACACCATGAGAAGGCAGTTGTCTTCAAGCCAGGAAGAGAGCCCTCACCAGAAACTGATCAGTTGGAATCTTGATCTTGGACTTCTACCCTCAAGAACTGTGAGAAAATAACTTTCTGTTGTTTAAACCACGCAGTCTTAGGTATTTTGTTATGTCAGCCTGTCTTAATCAGTTGGGGTGCTATAAAAATGATCCTACATTGGGTGGTTTAAACAATACAAATCTATTTCTCATCGTCTGAAATCAAGGTGCCAGCATGGTTGAGTTCTGGTGGGGGCCATCTTTCTGGTTTGTAGATGGCTGTTTTCTTGCCAAGTTCTTGCATGGTGGAGAGCAGAAAGAGAGAAAGCAAGTACTCTCCTGTCTCCTCTTGTAAGGGCACTAATCCCATCGTGAGGGCTCCATCCTCATGACTTAATTACTTCCCCAACTCCCCACCTTCTAAAGCCTTCCCACTGGGGAGTGGGGTTTCAACATATGAATTTTGTGGGGCACATAAACATGTAGTGCATAATACAGCCTGAGTAAGTTAATACATCTTCTATTTCCCTTCTCCTTTCCTTCCTTCCTTCCATCCACCCATCCATCCATTCATCCATCCATCCCCCCATCCATCCACCTCCATCCATCATTCAACTCTTCCTCCCTCCCTTCTTTCCTTCCTTTTTGCCTTCCTTCCTTGCTTTCTTCCTCCTACCCATCCTTCCATCTATCCATCCATCCATATCCACCCATCATCATTCAGCCCTTCTTCCCTCTCTCTCTCTCTTCTTCCATTCCATCCTTCCATACTTCAATCCTTTCATCCATCTATCCATCCATTAATTAATTTTCCCTCCCTCCCGTCATCTACGTGTCCCTCTAGTATACCCTTCCTCCTACCCATCCTTCCTTCCTCCCATCCTTCCATCCGTTATTCAACTCTTCCTCCCTTTCTCCCTCCCTCTCTTCCCCCTTCCCTTCCCCTTCCTTCCTTCCTCCTACCCATTCTTTCATCCTTTCATCTATCCATCCACCTATCCATATCCACCCATCATCATTTAATCCCTTCTTTCCTCCCTCCCTCTCTCCCTCCCTTCCTCCATTCCATCCTTTCATTCTTCAATCATTTCATCCATCTATCCATTCATTTTTTAATCCTCCCTCCCCTCATCCATCTGTCCCTCTAGTACACCATTCCTCCTACCCATCCTTCCTTCCTCCCATCCATCCATCCATCTATCCATCCATCCATCCCTCCTTCAACTCTTTCTCCCTCTCTCCCTCCCTCTTTTCCCCACTTCCTTCCCCTTCCTTCCTCTCTTCCTTTCTTCCTCCTACCCATCCTTTCATCCTTTCATCTATCCATCCACCCATCCATATCCATCCGTCATCATTCAGCCCTTCTTGCCTCCCACCCTCTGTCCCTCCCTTCTTCCCTTCCATCCTTCTATGCTTCGGTTCTTTCATCCATCTATCCATCCATTGGCTAATCCTCCCTGCCTCCCCTCATCTACCCGTTCTTCTACTATACCCTTCCTCCTACCCACCACCCTCCATCCCACCCATGCACTCTAGGGAGAATCAGTGCCACCCTCACCCTTGCACTGCACTCTGTGCCAAAGCGTTACCCAAAGCACACCAAAGTCTGTTCTTGGGACTCAGCCAGGGATCAGTGGGATTCCTCTGTGTATTTTCCATTCATGGCACCTTATGTAAGTGGTCTCTCTTAGTCAAGTTACACTATCCCAAACTTGTTAAGTCACACTATCCCAAACTAACCCCTCAAATTTGGTTTAAAAGAATTCCAATCAGCCATTTGTTTGCACAATGAGGTAACAAACAGAAAATTAATTTTATGTACACAGATAGAAATGATGAAATCCAACAGCTGCCCAGATATTTCATGCTGCAGAGGCCAGAGCTTTTAGGGAGGCCTTCTCAAGGGAAGGCTGGTCTGGAGAAGCCAGGTACCTGGCGGGAGGTTGGGAAAACTCCCGACAGCCTCCCCCACCTGCTCCACCTGGGCCCCCCCAGGCTGGCTCTGTGCAAATCACCCAGAAGCCTCATTTGCATTCACAACAGCTCATTTCCATACCCTCCAGCTCTGGGTGGCGCGGCTGCCACTGGGCTGGGGGACAGCAGTCCCTTTTGTTTTCCCATGCCATCCAGGGAGTTGCTCCTTCATCCTTCAAAGATGGTAAAAAAAAAAAAAAAAGAAAAAAAAAAAAAAAGAAAAGGAAAAGAAAGAATGCAAGTGAGAAAAAAGAAAAAGGAAAGGGGAAGAAACACTCAAGACAAAGAGAAAGGCACCATCTGGGCAACAGGAAGGGAAGAAAATACCACTGTCTGGAGTTTGGACCCTGGGGAAGCAGGCGACAGAGGGACGGGGCCTCGGGGCTGGCTGGAGTAGAGGATCTTGGAATTGTCAGAACTGGCTCAAGTCCCAGCCTCGTCATTTACTTGGCTTTGGGATCTCGGGCAGGTGACTGGGAGGCTCATGCCTCTGTTTCCCCATCTGGGACCTGGCACTCTCACACCAGTGGCCTACGGCTGCTTGGAGAACTCCAGGGGGCTGTGTGGACATTGTGTGGCATGCAGTGGCCCCTCAGTGCCTGCGCTCCTGATCATTCCTGCTGCAGACCTCGATGGCAAAGGGACTGCCACGTCTGAGCTGGTGGCACTGCCTGAAACACCCTCTTCTGCACGACTAGCTGTGTCCACCCTGGCTCTGCCCTGCCCCTTTCCCTCCCTGGGCCTCAGTTTCCCCAAGGTGGTGGAACTCCCGCTCCAAAGGCTGGTGCCCTTTAGTTCTCCCCTCTTACTCCTGTGTTTAGCAAATTGCAACAAAAGCCAAGGTATAGTGATGATAATGCTAATGAGGATGATGATAATAATATGAATATGTTTTTTAATTTTTACTTTTTGTGGGTACGGTATATATACTTATGGAATACATGAGCTATTTTGACATAGGCAAGCAATACCTTTTTTTTTTTTTTTTTTCCGAGATGGAGTCTTGCTCTGTCACCCAGGCTGGAGTGCAGTGGCGCGATCTTGGCTCACTGCAAGCTCCGCCTCCCGGGGTTCACGCCATTCTCCTGCCTCAGCCTCCCGAGTTGCTGGGACTACAGGCGCCCACCACCATGCCCGGCTAATTTCTTTTTGTATTCATGGTAGAGATGGGGGTTTCACCTTGGTAGCCAGGATGGTCTCGATCTCCTGACCTTGTGATCCGCCTGCCTCAGCCTCCCAAAGTGCTGGGATTACAGGCATGAGCCACGGTGCCCAGCCTCAGGCGTGCAATACCTAATAATCACATCAGGGCAAATGGAGTATCCATCCCCTCAAGCATTTATCCTTTATGTTACAAACAATCCGAATATACTCTTTTAGTTATTTTAAAATGTACAATTAAATTATTACTGACTATAGTCGCCCAGTTGTGCTAGCAAATACTAGGTCTTATTTATTCTTTCCTGCTACTTTTCTGTACCCATTAAGAATTCCCACTTCCCCCACACCCCTCAACTACACTTCCCAGCCTCTGGTAACCATCCTTCTACTTTCCGTCTCCGTGGATTCAATTGTTTTAATTTTTGGCTCTCTCAAATAAGTGAGACATACGAAGTTTATCTTTCTGGGCCTTGCTTATTTCACTTACCATAATGACCCCTAGTTCCATCCATGTTTTTGCAACTACCTGGGTCTCATTCTTTTTTATGGCTGAATAGTACTTCATCATGCGTAAGTACCATATTTCTTTATTCATTCACCTATTGATGGATACTTAGGCCACTGCCAGATCTTGGCTATTGAGAACAGAGCTGCAATAAACATGGGAGTGCAGATATCTCTTCGATAGACTGATTTCCGTTCTTTTGAATAATAATATGAATATTCATAGAGTATGCAAGGGAGAACCTTGCACCGGGCTAAGCCCTGAATCCCTCCTTTCTCATTTTGTACTTACAACCTCCCTGTGGCTCATGTTTTAGTATGATCTCTACTTTACAGTCAGGGACAGAGAGGCTCAAACCCAGGCCTTCGCCTCTGCTTTCTGCAGGCTTTGGAGAGGCAAAACTCTCATGTCCTAGAGAACTTTGCCCGTGGCCCCTGCCTATTTGCCTCCCCACCAGGGAGGACTCAAGTCCCACCCATGCCTATAGAGCAACCCCCAGATCCCTAAAGCCGTGCATTAGTGGGAGGGGGCGGCTCTGTGGCAGGGCCAAGGGCCAGGGCGCTAGGCCCTGCCGTATCTCACCAGGGATGTGTCTTGCTTAGCAGCGTCTTGGTTCAGGAAGGGTAGCCCTGCCTGGGCTTGGTGGGTAAGAAGTTGAGGTGCTTTAGAGGTGGGGGAAGGACATAAATGTTTGATCTTGCACCTTGTTCCTGACCCTGTGACCTTTCAATACCTGGTTCTGACCTTACCCCTGGGTCCCTGGGTCTGTATACTCCCCTTTCTCACTATGCTCCTAAATTTCTCACATCCACCAGGTTCCTGGACGAGTGAATGTGGTGCAAAGGCCCTGTGGTTCACACAGTCTGGGGTCCTTCTCCCTTCTATTGTCACATGTTGGTTGCTGTGTCTGTGTGTCTGTCCCGTAAGCAGGAAAACATGCTTCAGGGCCTGTTTGTTTGTGTTCATGTATGTGCAAGGGCCCTTGTGTCTTCATGGTGGTGAAGAACATGAATGCTGCTGCCAGCCTGCCGTGGGTTCAAATCCCAGCTCCGCTAGTTACCAGATGTGTGACTTCAGGCAAACCATGTAACCTCTCTGAGTGTCATCTGTAAAATGAGGATGACGACAGCACTTAGCCTTGTTGTAAGAATGGAATGAATAACACAGACAAACTGTTGAGAAGAGCATTTGGCCCATGGTAAACTCTTATGAGAGACAGCCCTGGTGAGAATGGTTTGTGGGTGTGGGTGTGTGTACGTGTAAGTATGTGTATCTATGAGTGGATGTGGCAGATTGGGTCCAGAATCTTATGCGAGCGCGTTCATACATTACGCTTGTGTTTTATATATCTGTATGAACTGCATGGGAGCTGTACATGTGTGATGAGTAGGTCAGACCTGGTAGACGAGAGACCCTTGTAAGGAGTGGATTTGTGCTTGCTTAAACATTTCATATCAGTGTTCATTCAATTGATTACCAATTCTACTATTCGTGTAGAAGAGTTTGTAGGAAAACGTAACTTGCTCTTTTTGCAGGAAGTGGTAGTATCTGCCTGAAGACCCACTAGAAAGAGGGACTTCTGTCTCCCCTTCCAGCTTGGAATCAGGGACACTGCCCCCTAGGCAGGAACTAGGGAATGCTCACATGCCCAGGGTGGGCTGGTAAGGCCTTTTGCTCGGGCTGGTAACTCCCCTGCTATCTGCAAGGCTGGCTTCAGGAGCCTCTCCCTGGGTCCACTGGGGAACCACCTCCCTCTGGTGTACTAAGAAGGCCAAGGGAGGTGTTGGGCCCAGTCCTTTCCCCTGAGTGTTTTTATTCTGTCCCGAGGTTCACATTTCAGTTTTAAATTTAGCCACATGCGAAGCCTTGTGTGACCCTGGCAGATTCGTCTTTCCAACTCTGGCTCCTGTGTGGCAATTGGGGCCCGCTCTAGCCTTTTTTGAAAGGAAGAGAATCCAAACAATCAGGAGAGGAAACAGAGGGGCCAAGAGACCGTAAAAGTTCCCCTCAGTCTCCCCCTAAAGACACATCCCATTTCTTAATCATTTCTCTCTTTTCGAGAGCCTCTATGCCACCTGGCCACTTCCCTCCTTGTTTTGATTACATGAAGCTGGTGCCAGGATACTTAACTGGAAATCATAAGATGCAGGTTTGAGACCTGACTCACCTCGGGGTCTCTACATGACCTGGGGCAAGACCCTTCAGCTCCGTGGACCTCAGTTTCCCCACTTATCCATGGAGGCTTCAGTTCCTCCCCCCTGGTTGTCTCTGAGGGCACCGTGTGGATTCAGTAGATGGGAGTGTGTTTATGATCTGTCATTCACTTACGTCTTCTCTTGAGTTTCCCAGAAGCCCTGGCTCTAGAAATCTTTGTTGATTAATTTCTGGCTGGGAAGGGGAGTATGAGGTGTGGTCAGGGAGCTTAGAAGGGGGCTTAACTTTTGTTCCCTCAGAGCCTGGCAGGCACATAGGAGGTGCCAAGCAGTTGGTGGTTGAATGGATGACACCTTCCTGGGGTGATCATTTTTGGAATGTGGCCCACCCAAGGTCACACAGCTGGTGAGGACCAGCTGGTAGCTATTCTCTCTGCTGTGAGGGCATGGACCCTGGTGGGTGACACCAGCCGCCACTGTGCCTGTCCTATGTGTGCGTGTCCAGGAGGGAGGGGGTGGGGCATTAGCATTCATGGCGCACATGGCCACTAGAGGAGGCTGCCTGGTCCCCCCTGGGAGGCTGGATGTTGCAGCCATTGGGCCAGCTTGTCTCGGGAGGGGCGAGAACCTGACACCGCCAAACACTTGGTCCTGTCACTCCTGGGGGATTTGGTGAGCAGGTGGGTAACTTGGTCGGGTACATGCTGTGCTGGGTGGCTGGGAGGTAGGGAAGTTGGTACATTCCTTTTGAGTCCAGCACTGCAGGACAGTAGGACATGGCATATAGTAGGTGTTTCATAAATAGTTTTGTACGAATAAACAACCAAAAAATTATTGATCTAATTGCCTAAAACCTAAACCAGTCTTCCATAACTCAATATATATGTTCCTCCCATGATCTCAAAACCTAAATTCAGAAAGCTGGGAGTCATGCTTGCTTTCCCACGATGGTTCATCTCCACAACCCACCCATTTCCAAGACCTGAAAATTCACCCTTCAAAATGTACCCCAAATCCACCCTCCCCAGCATCTCTCACTTGGATGCCTGTGGCCGCCTTTGCATGAACCTCATTTCTTCTTCTCTCACTCCCACCACCTCCTTCTCCACCAGGTGATCTTGGCAAAGTGTGAGTGGCTCTGTCAGTCCTGTGTTTAAAACCTGTGGCTTTTGGCTGGGCGCGCAGTGGCTCACGCCTGTAATCCCAGCACTTCGGGAAGCCGAGGTGGGCAGGTCATCTGAGGTCAGGAGTTTGAGACCAGCCTGGCCAACATGGTGAAACCCCGTCTCTACTAAAAATACCAAAAGATTAGCTGGGCCTGGTGGCACATGCCTGTAATTCCAGCTACTGGGGAGGCTGAGGCAGAAGAATTGCTTGAACCCGGGAAGTGGAGGTTGCATTGAACCAAGATCGCACCACTGCACTCCAGCCTGGGCAACAGAGTGAGACTCCCTCTCAAAAAAACAAAACAAAACAAAAATCTGTGGCTTTTGAGATAAAATTCACACTCTTGTCTGGGTGCCTCCATCTTCTCCTTACTCATGAAGCCTCAGCCACTGCTCTCAGTTGCTCTTCTTAACCATGCCAAGCATGGCTAGGTTCCCACTTCCGACCCGTCTTCATGATTTTAGGGCTGGTTTTTTCTTGTCTGGTAGACTCCTCATATTTGAAGCTTTGTTCTTATCTTCCTATATTTTTTTCTCGCAGTCATTACTCTTGATATTAAGTTATAGGGACATGTCTGGGACAGGATTGCGATGAAGAAGGTAGAGGATGGTTGGAATGATTTGGGAGGAGTGAAGAGGGATACTTCACCAGGATGGGCTGTTTGCCACATAGTCGCCCACTGAATTATACTCCCTCTTTCCTTCCACCATCCATCCATCCACCCATCCATCATCCATCCATCCATCCATCCATCCGTCCGTCCGTCCGTCCATCCATCCTTCATCCATCCATCCTTCATCCATCCATCCTACCCTCTCACTCATCCATCTATTCAACTACTAATCTCTATATCCATTCATCCATTCATCCACCCGCCCACCCATTCGTATACCCATTTTTCCATCCACCCACCCACTCACCTGTCTATCCATCCATCCATTCATCCATCCATCTATCCATCCATCAATCTATCAACTTATCTATCATCTATCCATCCATCCATCCATCCATCCATCCATCCATCCATCCATCCATCCATCCATTCATCCACTCATCCATTCTACCCTCCTACTTATCCATCTATTCAGCTACTAATCTCTGTATCCATTCATCCATCCATCCACCCACCCATCTATCCATCCATCGAGCAATCTATCCACTTATCTATCATCCATCCATCCATTCATTCACCTATGCATCCATCCTTTCACCTACCCACCCATCCATCCATCCTTTCATTCATTGTCCATCCGTCTACCCATCCGCCTACTTATTCACCCATCCATCCACCCACCTATCCACACATTCACCCATACACCTATCTATCCATCCATCCGTCCATCCATCCATCCATCCATCCATCCATCCATCCATTCATCCATCCACCCATCCCTTCATCCAATCTTTGTTGAGCTCTTTTTACTTGATCTGGCCAAAGTATCTAATCTTCTGTACTTCAGTTATCTTTTCTTCAGAATGAGGCAACCCTACTTACCTTATGGGACTGCTGTGAGGATCACAGGAGATGATGTGTGCACAGTTTCTAAGAGTGTGCCTGGCACGGAGGAAAGGCTCAACCAACATTTCTCCCAGAAGCACCTGGATTTTGGTACACAGCCTGCTCCTCTAGCCTTTGTGCTCTTTAAGCTTCCACCTCCTCTTCCCCCAGCAAGTTCCTTCCTAGAGGGCTCAGTCGCATCACACCCACTCCGTGGAAGGAGGAGAGGAGCTGCTGCCCAGGTGACCCACAACCCAAGGGTGGAGGTGGGCATTGGACAGCCTGTCCCATTGCCCTGTGAAGGACAGGGGAGATACTCATGAGGGACCAGTGTGCGCACGTAAATGTAGGCATGTCTCTCTTTTTCTCTGGAGATCTCCCTGCCTCTCTTTCTTTTCTTCTTTCCCCCTCTTTCCCATCTCTCTCCCCTTCCCTTTCATTCCCTTCTCTTCAATTCACTTCTATTTCTCTCCCCAACTCTCACTCTTTGTCTTTTTTCCCTCTCTCTTTTCTCTTATCTCACTGCTTCCTCCTCCTTCTCTTCCTTTTCTCTTTCTCCTCCTCTGTCTTTCCTTCCTCTTGCTCTTCCCCCTCCTCCTTCTTCTCCTTCTTGTTTGCTCAGCACTAGATGGAGGATCTGATTCTGCAGTCTTGGTTGGTCCTGGCTTCCCAGAAAATAACATCAGTACACCACATTCTTAGAATCTTAGAGTGCCCCTATATGGCATCTGAGCTGCAGAGGGCCTCTGAAACAGAGAAGAATGGAATCAGAGGACCACAGTGTCAGGAATTCTGAGAGCTAAGCTCTCTAGAACTTCAAGATTAAGGCTTATTGAATCTTGGAAAATAATAGAATGTCTGGAGAATAGGAGTTCAGAATCACTGACTTCCTTGGAGCTGGCTCTGCAAGTTTTCGATATCCCATTCCTAGATTGCCAGCACCTTCATTTAATAACTTAATAACTCTTTACTGCTGTAAAGCACCTGCTATGTGCCAGGCACTGTTTTGGGCTACTTGGGATAAACCCATGAACTAAGCAGGCAAAGATTCCCGCTTTCTGGACTTTGCCCCAGGGACGAGGCAGGGCCTGGGACTAACACATAATGAACTGATAAGACAGGTGGAAGGTGAGTGCTATGGATTTTTTGGCATAACCAAGTACTGCCTGTGTTCTTTACTTCATATTTTTCTTTAAGTAGACTCACTTTAAAACACAGAAATATATTTTTAAAAGGAAGCTATATATTGCTGAAAATAATGAGAAACCAATATCAGTGTCCATCAGCAGAAAGTGTCTTCAAAAATGCGTACAATGGGCCAGGCGCGGTGGCTCATGCCTATAATCCCAGCACTTTGGGAGGCCAAAGCAGGTGGATCACTTGAGGTCAGGAGTTCAAGACCAGCCTGGTGACACGGTGAAACCCCGTCTCTACTAAAAATACAAAAATTAGTTGGGCATGATGACGGGCGCCTGTAATACCAGCTACTTGGGAGACTGAGGTTTCAGTGAGTCAAGATCATGCCACTGCACACCAGCCTGGGTGACAGAGACTCCATCTCAAAGAAAAAAAAATGAGGACAGTGGGTGCCGCCTGTAGTCCCAGCTACTCTGGAAGGATTTCTTGGGCCCAGGAGTTCGAGGCCAGCCCAGGTAACATAGCAAGACCCCATCTCTAACTAAAACAACAACCAAAAAAGGGCTGGGGGCAGTGGCTCATGCCTGTAATCCCAGGACTTTGGGAGGCTGAGGCTGGTGGATCACTGGAGGCCAGAAGTTCGAGACCAGCCTGGCCAACATGGTGAAACTCCATCTCTACTAAAAATACAAAAATTAGCTGGGCGTGGTGGCGCATGCCTATAATCCCAGCTTCTTGGGAGGCTGAGGCAGGATAATCGCTTGAACCCGGGAGGTGGAGGTTGCAGTGAGCTGAGATCATGCCGTTGCACTCCAGCCTGGGCGACAGAGTGAAACTCTGTCTCAACAAAAAAGAAAAAAAACTAAACTAAATAAATAAATACAAACAAACGAACAAACAAAAAACTCCCAAAAAGAAGCACAGTGGAAATAAAATGCTGTAATGAGAAACCTGGCTTGATGCTGTTCCTTGTCTCTTTGGGAGCATGAGGACTGCATGCCCCACTCTTTGTTGTGAAGGAGAATTGGCAAGTGTCGCAGCCACCAAAGACAGGCAGGCTATAAAGAAGCTGAAAAAGAAATGATTTAAATATCCTGTATGTACCACTGAAATCCTCGGGCCTGGCTTCAGCCTGCCGCTCCAGGGCCCCAGCAGGGAGGGCCTGTGTGATGTTGGGGCAAATCACCTTACCTCTTTGAGCCTCAGTTTCCCCATCTGGAAATAAGGGGATGATGAAGGCACCTTTCTCCTGGCACTCTTGTAGGGATTGATTAAAGTAAGTGCTTCAGGTGGACTGAAGGATTTGCAGGGTTAGTAATTTCTCCCTCCCACTTCCTTCTAGGCCTATAGGGGGAGTCATTCCAGGCTGCTAGGAGGAGGGTCCCTAGGCCCAGCATAGCACCTCCCTGGCCATCTACACCCTCACACCTTCTTCTCCACCTCCTTCACCTGGCCCTGGTGGGAGCTGGAAGGGTTGCCTCATCTAGGCTGAGCCTTCTGGAGCAATTTACAGGCCTGCAGTCCCATCCTTTCTAGTTTCTCCCAGCTGGGAGGCTATCATCTGCCTGCCAACCCCCAACACCTCTGTGTTTCATGCCCATTGAGATTTAGGGTTCCATCATTTTCCTGAAGGCAAATCGGGCCGAGGGGAATTTTAATGCAGCTTTATCAGCTATATCACGCTCACTTTACTTGGCAGGGAAATTGCCGGTGGGGGGTTGGACAAATGCTTGGAACAGGCGATAAACTCCCAACATCTTTATTCCCTGCAAGAAGGGGCTGTGGGCCCTGAAGACCCTGGGGAGGCCTTGAGTTCAGATGGCTTAGAACTCCCTATCATCCACATCTAAACCTTCCAAAGGATCCAGAACTTCTCCAGGTAGGAAACTCATTCATTCATTCAGTCATTCATATGTGTAACTCATTCATTCATTCATTCGTGTGTTCCTTCAACAGGTATTTAATCAGTGCCTGCCCTAGGCCAAGCCCTGGGGGTCTAGTTATGAAAAGAACGTGAATCCTGCCCTCTTGGAGCTCACATTCCTATGGGCAACAGGATTCCCTTGTCTCAGGAAGCCCAGAGGCTGTGAGAGCTCGAAGAAGCAGCTGGCCCCACCTGGGAAGTCCCAGAAGGCTTCCCGGTGGTGGTGGTGATGGTGGTGGTGGCGGGGCATGTAAGTGAGCAACTGAAGGACAAGAAGGAGCATCTAAGTCCAGGAAGGCTTCCCGGTGGTGGTGGTGATGGTGGTGGTAGAGAATATAAGCTGAGTGACTGAAGGACAAGAAGGAACACCCAAGGCTTTGGACGGTGGTAAGAACTGTGTTCTAAGGGTGGTGGGGAGTCATTAAGGAAGTGGAATAGAAGTCAGCTGTGAGGACGGAGGGGTCAGAGTGGACACAGGGAGGTAAGTGAGGAGGCCGCTGCCCTGTCCAGGAGACAAGAAAGGACTGGGGATGGAGTGAAGTGGACACACCTGGAAAATTTATGGGGTGGTATCTATAGGACCTGGACTGGGGCAGAGGGTTTGCAGCTTGGTGGGTGTCAGTAGGGTGGAGGTCCTGGACCTCAGACCATCAGGGGATGGTAAAGAACATTTGTGCTGGGCACGCTCTCGCTGCATTTGTTTCTCTTTGGCTACCCCGACTCAGAGGTGAAAAATCTCTTGTATATCAGATAGGCGGCCTTGGCGTGCCCTGGGGTGGACCCCAGCTCCTGTCTTCTTTCCCAGTGAGATGGGAGCGAGGGTTACCCTTGCAGCAAAAGCCCCACCCTCCCACTCCAGGCAGGGGGCTGGGGGCATGGGAGTCCATGACCTGGGGTGGGGCAGCGGAGCCCTTGGGGGCAGAGGTGAAGGAGGGGTGACCTTTCTCCTGTCTCTCAGTCCAGCCCTCTGGTTTGATCTGGGGCCCTCTGTGTGTTCTTTTGTACAAGGAAGGCCTTGAGTTTCTCTCTGCAATGCTCAGTCCCTCTTTCCCGCCCTCCTTCCGTCCATCCACTCAATCCTTATTTATGGAGAGCTCACTATGTTACAGGCACAGTTTTAGGCACTGGGGATACAGCACAGGATGAATCAGGCAAAAATCCCAGCCCTGACCTCATGGAGCTTACGCTAGAGCAGAAGGATGACGAAGCATAAACAGAGTAGGCTAAAATATACAATATGCCAGAGCAACAATAAAAATCAGGCAGAGGCAGCGAAAGAGAGCATTGGGGTGGTCAGTGCCCTACTGAACTGAGATCCTGAATTACTTCATCCCATTTCCACGCCTGGCCTGTACTTTATGGATACACTACCTACGCGTGTATCCATAAAAGGTATACAGTGTGGCTTGGCATGTTTTAAAACTTTCTATAAATGCAAGCATCCCATATGCATATTCTGTGATTGCTTTTTTGGCTCGACATCCTATTTTGAGACTGATCCTTGTTGATACGTGACGCTCCAGTTGACACACTGTCACTGCGATAGACTATTCCGCAGTATGAATATGTCACTACTCATTGAGTCATCTTTCCGGTGATGGACACTTAGGTTGTTTCCAATTTTTTTTTCTCTTACCACCCAAGCTGTAGGAACTTTCTTGTACCAGTCAACACCCCTGGACTCCAGTGTTTTCTAAAAGAAAACACCTGGCGACAGAAAGCCAATAATATCTGTCAAATTGCACAACATGGTCTACAATGACGATGATGATGATGATGAAGAAAAAATAGCTCCCGGGGACTGAGGGCCTCTTTCATGTAGGATCATTCCAGTCACATTAGCCCACACCTCCTTTCCATCCTCACATGCTAAAAGGTAGACTCCAGGATTGTTCTCACGTAGCAGACACAGGCCCGGAGAACAGGGAGGTTAAGCAGGTTCCCTAAGGCCACTCGACTAGGAAGGGACAGCCGGAATGCCAACCTGCACCCTCTGAGCGTAGCCACTGCACTGCCTGGTCCCTCTCTCTCCATAGCTCTGCTCCATCAGAGTGGTCTCATTATATCCCTTAAACACCCTCACCATGGTCCTGCCTCTAAGCATTCACACCAGCTGTTCCCTCTGTCCAGAATGCTTTTCTAGTCTCATCTCCAAGGCTGCCTCTCAGACCCTTCCTGGATCCTTTCCTCCTTTCTTTTCTTTCTTTTTTTCTTTTTGAGTTAGGGTCTTGCTCTGTCTCTCAATGTAGTGGTATGATCATAGCTCAGTACAGCTTCGACCTTCCTGGGCTCAAGCAATCCTCCCATCTCAGCCTCCTGAATAGCTGGGACTGCAGGCGTGCACCACCACGCTTGGCTAATTTTTTGACTTTTTTTGTAGAGACCGGGTTTCACCATGTTGCCCAGGCTGGTCTTCAACTCCTAGGCTCAAGTGATCCACCCGCTTCAGCCCCACAAAGTACTGGGATTACAGGCGTGAGCCACTGTGTCCCACCTCTGGGCAGTTTCTTGATCTCATTTATGTCTATAAGCTAGCCTAGCATGGCACAGACTATTGTAGATGCTCGGTAAGTGATACTTTGACAGAGTGCTTGCACCATGCCAGGCTCTGGGCTGAGTGCATTGCAGATATAAGCTCATTTCACCTTCACAATGATCCCTTGAAGTGGGAAGATGGTTTTCATTATACACCAAGGAGGAAGAGGAGGAAGAGGAGCGGGGGCTCTCAGAGGCATTAAGTAACTTGCCCAGTGCACGCAGCAAGGGAAAGCAGAGGCCAGATTTGGAACCAGGTCTGCCCTGCTCCATCTCGCCACTGCCTCTCCATGTCTTCCTGGGGACTTGAGCATCACAGAACTCACATATCAGAGTTTGGTGATGATGCCTTCATTTCACAAGAGGGGAAACTGAGGCCCAGAGAGGGACCAGGACTTGCCCAGGATCAACCAGTGAGTTGGTAGCAGATAAGGTCAAGCTCTTGTAATCTCCTGGACTCCCCAGGCCACTGTGACCCTGGCCACACTGGCTCGGTATCCATGGCCCCATCAGAATGAGGGTGACATGTGCCGCATCTCTCTCTCCACATTGGGGGCCGGTGGCCAGGGATGTGGCTGAGAAGGTAAAGCGAGAAGCGTGGATCAGAGATGTGTCTGTCACTGTGACGGGACGCTCAAGGCAGATCCATTATTCAGGTCATCAGGCTGGAGCCACCAGGCAGGCGAGGGAGGCCTGCTGCAGCCGGACGGTCAGCTGGCAGGGCCGAGGGGGGGCTGCAGGTCCCCGGGAGCTGTCATTGCTGACTGATGGATGGGGACAGCTTCCAGTCGCCGGCCATCCCCGCCACGAGCCCCGTGGCCATCTCTGCGGCCGCCCACGCTGGCCTCCCGCCCGGCGCCTTGCTTTGAACGTCCACAAGGCCTTTTGTTCCCGCAGCAGGAGCTGGGCAGGCAGCGTTGAGGGGCCCCTTTCAGAGGAAGGAGCCGCCTGCTGGGGCTTCCCCCTGCCCTCGACCCCTGCTGTGTTCCTCTAATTACCTGTGGGCAGGAGGGGCTGGCTGAGGGGTCCAGCTGAGCCCTGAGGAATCTGCTGGGGGAGGGGGTGGTGATGGTGGTGTGGCCATAGAGGCCTCAAATTCCAACCCGAAGAGATGATGGGGACACACTCGTCCCGATCGCAAATTGGAAACTGAGTCCCACAGAGGGCAACTGCCGTGCTTGAGGTCACATAGCGAGTTAGAAGTAGGGCTTGGTCTGGACCCAGGGGTGTTTTGACTCCCCAAGGTAAGAGGTGGGAACAGAACCGGTGCTTAATAATTTTGAACACCTACTTGACACCTGCCGTCTTATTGAATCAGGTCCTTCACTTCCCAGCTCCGGGTCCTCAGGCAGGTCAATTTCCTCTCTCAGCCCCGGTTTCTTCATCTATGCAACACACTTATTTACCAAGGACCTTTTCTATTCAAGACCATGACGAGACATAAATTAGACATGGTCTCTAGCCTCAAGGAGCCCACCAATACAGGGAGTCTGTAGATGGCTTGGCACACGTGGTAAGTGCTGGGGTGCATGGGCGGAGATGGCTGTGGGGCCTCAGAGGGGACAGGAGGGGCCCACGGAGGGCACAGTGTCTGAGGATTTTATCCAAGGAGGTGGCTTTGAAGAGCTGCAGATGATCTCCTGGCTGTGAGGAGCCATTGGAGGAGCTGAGGCAGAGGCAGGGGGTAGCCAGGAGTCTACTGCAACGGTCCAGGCAAGAGGTGATGAGGGCTAGGTCAAGCGGCAGTCCCTGAACCTTCACACAGGCTGGACTTTGAGCCAGTGGGCCTCGGACTCTTGGTGTAGCTGCTTTTTGGCGGTTCCTTAAAAAGCTAAACATAGAGTTGCCATATGACCCAGCAATACCACTCCTGGGAATATGCCCAAAGGAATTGTAAACAGAGACTTGAACAGATACTTGTACACCCATGCTTGCAGCAGCATTATTCATAGTAGGCAAGATGTGGAAACAGCCCAGGTGTCTATCTACGGATAAATGGATAAACAAAATGTGGCATATCCGTACAATGGAATCTTGTTCAGCCATATAAAGGAATGAAGTTCTGATACATGCTACAACATGAATGTACCTTGAAAACATTATGCTAAGTGAAATAAGCCAGACACAGAAGGACAAATATTGCATGATTCCACTCATGTGAAAGACCTACAATAGGCAAATTCATAGAGACAGGAAGTGGTTAATAGGGGGTAGAGGAGGGGGAAATAGGAGAGTTACTGCTTAATAGGTACAGAGTTTATTTTTGGGGTGATAAAAAAGTTTTAGAAATAGATAGTTGTGGCCGGGCATGGTGGCTAATGCCTGTAATCCCAGTACTTTGGGAGGCAGAGGCAGGTGGATCACATGAGCCCAGGAGTTCGAGACCAGGCTGGGCAACATGGCAAAACCGTGTCTCTAAAAAAAATGCAAAAATTATCTGGGCATGGTGGTGCGTGCCTGTAATCCCAGCTGCTTGGGAAGCTGAGGTGGGAATATCGCTGAGAGTGGGAGGCAGAGGTTGCAGTGAGCTGAGATCACGCCAGTGCACTCCAGCCTGGGTGACAGAGCCAGACCCTGTGTCAAAAAAAAAAAAAAGAGATAGTGGTGATGGTTGTATGACATTATGAATGTACTTAATGCCACTGAATTGTTCATTGTATAATGCATTGAAATTGATTTAATGCATTGCATTTAAATGGGTGAGTTGTATGCTATGAGTTTAGCTATCTCAAAGAAGCTAAATTTAAAAACCAGGGCCGGGCATTGTGACTCAAGCCTGTAGTCCCAGCACTTTGGGAGGCCAAGGCAGGCGAATTGCTTGAGCTTATGAGTTCAAGACCAGCCTGGACAACATGGCGAAACCCCATCTATCTCTGCAAAAAATACAAAAATTAGCCAGGTGTGGTGGCACACACCTGTAGTCCCAGCTACTTGGAAGGCTGAGGCAGGAGGGTTGCTTGAGCCTGGGAGGTGGAGGTTGCAGTGAGCCCAGGGAGCCTGGGCGATAGAGCCAGACCTTGTCTCAAAAGAAAAACAAAAACAACAAAACAAAACAAAACAAAAAACCAAATGAGTGGAGTTCGTGGGTCGGAGTCCTGAGGCCTCAGTAAAATGGGAAGAAGGGAAAATCATCTTAGGGGAGATGAAGGCCACGGTGTGTCTGATTTTGCAAATCATGACTGGCTGCCCATGTCCCTTCCCTGTGGACATTTTCCCTTTTGGGAGATTCGAGCCCCACTCCTAGGCTGACTTGCTGTGTGCCCTTTGCTGAGTTGCACAACCTCTCTGAGCCTCAGTTGTCTCATCTATATATCAATCTATTTGCTTCAGGCTAACCGTTTGCTGGGCACAGGGTCAGACATTTTTCTGAATCTTTCTTTCAGTCCTCACCCTATTTGAAAGGAGAGCACAGGGGCCCAGGGAGGGTGGGAGCCTTGCTGGGAGCTCCTAGAGAGTGTGGCTGAGACAACCTGAGAGCTTGGCCTGGGGCTGGCCCAGGGTTTGCCTCAGTCCTCATCTCCCACTGGCCCTGAGAACTCCTTACCCAGCCCCGCTCCCCTCCCCTTTGCGTCCGTTTGGAGTTGGTCACGGATTTTGTTCCTTCTGCAAATGATCTCCATGTGTCAGGGATTGGGTTTCCCCTCGTCTGGCCCTGTCTCTCTTGGGACCCCAGGCCCCCCACGGGCTGATGCAGCCGGACGGGGCCTCCCCAGCAGCTCTATGGCCCATTCTGATCCTGAGATGGGGCCCAGGCAGGATGGGGCCTGGGCATCTGGTTTAACCATCAGAGCAGGGGCTTGTTTCGGTTTTAATGACCCATGGAGCCCTCGGGAGAGGGAGAGGGAGCCGACTGGCAAACGGGGTGCAGAGAGGCAGCAGGGCCGATGGGAGAGCGGAACTGAACAAACAAATACCGGAGCGTTAATGGGGGACTCTGCGGCCGAGAAGTCACACTCACACTCATGCACGTGTGTAAGCACACACACGCACACATGCTGATGGAAAAGCCACCTTGCACACACCTACTTGCAGACGTTCCTGCCTCCTTCACCCTAGCCGTCTAAATGTCATGCTGGTCTCCGCACATTCTCAGTGCCATCCAGCCCCTCAGCCTTTGCCTAGGCCGGCTCCTCCACCTGGAATGCCATCCCTGCAAATGCCAGTCCTGCGGTTTGCGATGCCTGTGCTTCAGGGAACCCTTCCCTGATCCCACCTCCCTACCACCAGAGGCGGGGCCCCTCCTCCTCCTCAGGCCTGTGGGTTGGGGAGAAGCCGCAGACAAGCTTCTGCTTAGCTGCGCGGGTGCCCTGTGGTCTTGGGCAAGTCCCTTCTCCATCCCGGAGCCTGAGTTCCCAGTGCTCCATCTGGAAAAAGGCAACTCTACACCTCCTGCCTTCCTGGGTTCTCGCAACCGCCTTACTGTGATTGTCCCCATTTTGAGGCTGAGAAAAGAGAGGTTCAGAGAGGTTTAGTAAGTAGTCCAAGGTCACCCAGCTGGTTAGCAGGAGACTGGGTGAAACCCTAGTACCTATGCCTTCCCCCACTTCTGTTGCTGAGAACGGTCAGATCAGCCCAGGAGTCAGACAGACCTGTGCCGACTGCCCCTTGGGCAGAGTCAACTGGACCCTCATTGTTTCTCGGCTCCCCCTTCGTTGTTATTCTGACAGGGGCATATGATTGACAAGAGCTCATTTGCTCCCAGCCCAGCCAGGGGGCCCTGAGCATCTGCCAACCCCTCTCCAGGCCTCAGCCTCCTCGTCTGCAGGTGGAGAAGAGTATTCCTGCTCTCTTGACCCTACCTGCCATGCTGGGTGGTAGCTGGGGTGGCAGTAGGTGCTTCCAGGTCTCAGCAGAGGAAACTGAGGCTCAGGAAAGCCAGGGCAGGGCTGGGATTCAAACCCATGCTTTGGACTTCGTGCCTGGCTTTGCCCATTGACCCCAGACTGCCTTCTGCCTCTAACTGGCAGGTGCAAACCAAGCCTGGGGGATGCCATCCACCTTGTTAACCCCTTTACTAATCCGGGCTTTGGAGGGTTTATCAGAATAAGCATGAGGGCTGGGAGGGTTTGGGAAGGTGGTCTGGGGAGGGAAAGACACACTGGGGACTAGGGGCTCCATGGATCTTTCTGCCCAACTCCCAAGTTCATTTCATCTGTCACATGGGCATACTATTACTGCCTGCTTTGTAGGTGTTGGTGAGGATAAAGAGGAGTTAGTGGTAAAATATGCCCAGTGCTGAGAATGGTGCCTGGCCTATCCACGCTTCATGGAAGCGTTGGCTCATTACCAGCATCAAGTGTTAGCATTATTTATTAATCATCGGCTTGGAATGACATGTGTTAGGCACCGGGGCTGCCTTTTTAGCAAAGACCTAGTTCATTGTTACAAGGACTTGGGGTTGACTCAGGGTATGGCAATGGCCTTGGCCTCTCCAAGCCTCAGTTTCTGCATCTGTGAAATGGAGGTGATACCCCCAGCCTCCCTCACCCATCTTTTACAAACATAGTCTTTAGCTGTTCCAAGCTGCCAGATGCCAGATCTGCTCAGAGGCCCACATAGGTCTCTCAGCTCATCTCTGACACAAGTCTCCACTCCAGGGCCCAGGGAGGCCCAGGAGGCCAGCTTCTCCAGGGTGAGTGGTGGGTACTATTAGACTTCAGTGCCTGGTTTCTCTAACTGCGGGGCTGGCTATGGCCAGGCTGATCCTCCATCTAGACTGAAAATACCCGTGCAAATCCCTCTTGTAAAATCCTTGGCCCCCTCCCGTGGGGCCTCCTGGGGACATGCCAGAGGTTAAAATAAGACCTGAAGTTAGCAGAGGCCTGTCCCCGGCTGCCACCTGATTCTACCAGTCCCTCAGGGACTTGGTGCTCCTGGCACAGACGGATTCTGATATGACTGTCAGCAGGCAAGTGCCAGGCTGAGCCATCTCCAGTCCCCGAGGAGTTTTAGGATGCAGATTCCCTGGCCTGACTCCATGAGGTAGAGTCCGTGGCTCGCGGTGGGGCCCAGGGAAACTGTGTTTTATAAAACTCTCAGGGGTTGTGCTGACAGCTAGTGTTGGATGTCCATGTTCCACCACCATTGATATTGACTTATGCTTGCTTATTCATGCCTTTGTCTCCTTTTCAGTGGTGCTGGGAGCCTCTGAGGGCAGGGCTTGGTTTTCTGTCTGTCTGAGCAAATGCTGGGTGAAATGATGAATGAATGAATGAATGAATGAATGGACAAATGAATGACTGGATAAGCAGCTCCCTGGAGAATTTTGGACCTTCCTTGCCACTGATGGGGGTGACAGCTTTGGGGCTGATATTCCTCTGGATACCTGAGCTCAGTTTAGAGGCAGGAGGAGGCATTTTTTCAGATTGCTTGGAACCCCCTCCTCCAGGCAGCCTTCCCTGATGCCTTCCCCATCTGCTGTGCCCCACATCCCCTGCTTTCTCACCCATCTCATGCCCTTCCCTTGTTTGTTTCCCTCTGCCCAGGACCCACCTTATGCCTGACTCAGGATGCTGTCAGTAACTGTTGAATGACCAAGCAGATGAATGAATGAAGTATCCGTAAGACCAAATCTCTCCTTGGCTTTGCCTTCCAATAAAGTGAAGTCTTGGAAGAAGATGCCCCTCTCTTGCCACACTCTGCCTCTCCAACCTTTGTCTTTACTCCAGTCCTGCCGCATTTTTCAAGTTCTCTCCATTTTCTCCAGCCACCAAGCCTTTGCACCTGCTGTTCCTTGTACCTGAAACTCCCTCTGCCCTTGCTAATTCCTCCTTCTCCACATCTTTGCTTCAGTGTTTTCGCTGTGTGTTGCCCTGATTGCTCCCCCAAAGCCCCATGTTCTTGCCAAAGCTGCCACCTTCCTTCCTACTTAAAGTGTGAGCTCCTTGATGCAGAGGCCGTATCAACTTCATTTCTGCTTCTCCAGCACCCAAGCTGGGAATGTTTGTTGAATGAATACATAACCTTGTTAAAAAGCCTCAGCTGTGCTTTCTAAAAATATTGGTTCTAAATCCCAGTATGGTTGGGGGACCCAGGCTGAGGATCCCAGAGATGGGTGAGGCATGGAAGATGCAGATGTGTCTCTAGGGCAGGGCCTTTGACAGGGCCTGCCAGGCCTGGAAATGCTGGCCCATCGCCCAGGACCAGAGACCACTTTTCCACTGAGCAGTGGCTCTCTGGCCTGAGGCTGCACTGACATTCCCAGCGCCAAGCTGTCCATCTCTCCCAGAGTTTAGAGTGGAGCTGAACTGGCTGGAAGTCAGGTAGTGAGGGGTGGAGAAGCAGAGGATGAGCCTGCTGTGTGAAGCTCCAAAGGGAGGCTGAAAAGAGAGAGTTCTGGGCTCGGCCCCCACGTGCCCTTGAAACCTGGAGGAGCAGCACCCAGGAAAAGCTCTTGGCAACTTCTCAGGCTCATGTGAATGTCAGGGGTTATGATTATCATAAGGTGACCCGTTCTCATGGCCTGACCATCTTTCTGAGCGATGATGATGATGGTAGTATCTCCACTGATTGACAGCTCATGAGTGCCTGGTCTAGGGCTGAATGCCGGGGAGGTGGAGAAAAAGAATAACACACCAACCACACTGATTGAGTATCTTGAATGTGCTGGGCACTCTTTTAATTGCACTTTCTATATGACCTCATTTAAACCTCTTGAGTTTACCAGTTTACCAATGAGGCAACTGAGGCCAAGAGAGGCTAAGAGAATCTCTTAAGGTCGCAGAGCTGGGAACAGACAGAGGCAGGATTTGTCTCAGGGCCCCTGTGCCTCTGACCACGATAATATGTGGTGTCTGGGTTGGTCATAGCCCCTGCATTGAGGGGGCCAGGCACTCCCACACTAAACTCTCAAGCTCCTGCAGCTCTTTCGTTCCAGCAGGTGCACGCATGCCTTCGTGTCTTCTCTCACACTTATTCAATCAACAAACATTTGTTGGTACCTACTATGAGCCAGGACTGTTCTCGGCATTGGGATATGGACAAAAGTGCCCCATGCAGAGAAGATGACTTTTGAGCTTAGTTATACTCTGTTACGTGCCTAAAGGCAAAGACCAGGTAAATGCACTCACCGTGTGTGTGTGTGTGTGTGTGTGTACTTGTGCAAAATCAGGGAAGGCTTCCTGGAGGAAGCGAAGTTGAAATCAGGACCTGAAGGAGGAATGGGAGAGAGAGGGAGCTGGTGAGGGTGCAGCGGCAGGGGGACAGGAGAAGCTCACATGGGCCGGATGATTGGGTTCGTCCCACCCCCAGGCCTTCGCTTGGTGTGTTCCTCTGTCTGTGACACTTTTCCCTCTTCTTCATATCACTCCTGCTTCCTTTCCAAGTCTCAGGTGAGACATTGCCTCCTCCAGGAAGCCTTCCTGATGGTCCCTTGGCTGGGTCAGTGGCCTCCTCTAGGTCCCCACAACTCCCTGTGCCACCTGAATTGCTTACTAGGCTGTGAGTTCCCAGAGGGCATGGCCGGGTCTGGCTCCTGTCAGTGCAGAGGGGGTGCCCAGTGAGTAACTGAATAAATGAGGGAGTGAGTGAAACTGCTGCCCACTCTGCTGTGCTGAGGGTGAAGGCTGCAGAGCCTGGTGCCTGCCCAAGGGATCCACAGACGCAGCTCCCTTCTGCCCCCAAATGGCTCCACCCAGGGAATTCCCTCAGACCTAGCTGATGATCCCATGTGGACCCACATAGGACTGGACAGGGGAATTGATCCCATCTTTCAGGGCCAGGCTTCATCCAGTGTGCCAGCTGCTTTTGATCTGATCTTCTCTTCGGCTGTTTAAAACTTCTGCCAGGATACACACATATGTTCCCACAAAGACACACCCAGACACGGACACACGCACAGGTACACACATGACAGACGTGGACACACGCACAGGTACACGCACCACAGACGTGGACATGTGCACAGGCACAGGCACCACAGACGTGGACACGCACACAGACACACGCACCCATAGACGTGGACACGCACACAGACACACGCACCCACAGACGTGGACACGCACACAGACACACGCACCCACAGACGTGGACACGCGCACAGGCACACACAGGTACACACACCCCCACACAGACATGGACACACACGAACACAAATTCAGACAAATACACATGACACACACCCAAAGACACACATGTGGACATGCACACACATATGAATGCATATACATGGAAACACACAGACATGCACAGACACACATGGGCACACACAGAATACACATACACAAATACACACATTTATGAGCTCTGAAGCAGGAAGGCCACCATTACGTCTTCCCCAAGGTTGTTGTGAGGGTTAAATGAGCCAAAGTGATGAAAGTCCAGCTTCATGCAGGCTGCGAGTAAGTGCTCAAGGCCGGTATCATGGGCGTGGGACCCCTGCAGTCATGCAGGACCTTGAGCACAGAAGGGCCCACGCTTGGTTTAATGCTCTCCTGTCACCATGTTGAAATCCTTAATATTTGAACAAGAGGCCCTGCATTTTTATTGTGTGAGTCCTGTGAGTTAGGAGTTGGCGTTGTGTGTGTTCCTAGTTTAACTGGCAGCCTGGAAACACCGACGGAGAGTCCACATGAACCCTGACTTCTGTAGCATTGTTTGAAAGGCAATGAGGCCGGCCAGGAAGGGTGCAGAATGCTGGGCTTGAAGGCTGGGGCGGGGAAACCCTGGCAGCCCAGACATTGCAGATCGGTTTGTAGCAAGCACCGTGTATATTCAGAGCAACAAAAAGGTGAATTCATGAGCAAAGAAGGTGGGGATGTGGGACCTCTGGGATCCAGTCCTGGCTTTGCCAGCGCCCCCGATGAGTGGCTGCATCTCGCTGTGCCTCAGTTGTCCCCATCTCTGCAGCAGGCACTACCAGTGGATGGACCAGTCTGGATATTGGGGTCCCATCCCTGCTCCGGCTGTCCACCTCCTCAATCCAGAGACTGAGACCTGATGACATCTACTTCATTAATCCACTCGCAGCATCTTCTCCCCAGTTCAGCTGAGCAGAGATCAGCTGGCTGGCTGGAAGGCTGGTTATCTGGTGCAGAGCAGGTGGAGGGGCCGCACTCGGGGCCGACTGGCCGCCTGGTTTGTATTTTTAACACCCGGCTCTCGGGCGGTGACAAGGTGTCTGCTAAGTGAGGTAATAGGCAATTGAGTGGGTTCCGCTTTGCCGAGGGCCCTCATAAATCATGTCTGTCAGGGGCCTGTGTCGTAGTCCAGGGCAGCGCTGCGCGTCGGCAATTAGCCAGCCTGTGCCCGGTGACTGGACTGCAGCCCTCTAGTCCAGCAGCACGGCCCTGGCAGGGCCTGAGGGGGGCTTTGGCCTCTGCCCCTCCTCTCTGCCCTCCCAGCCTTCTCCAGCTCAGCCTCAGACAGATGAGGAGGGACTGACAAGGAGCAGGAGTAGTCCTGGGGCTGCTCAGGAGGCTTTGAGTGGCCTTGGCAAGTGGCTTTCTGTCTCTGGGCCTCAGTTTCCTCATCTGCAAAGTGGTTGCAATAATGACTGCTTGAGGACTAATGAGTGAAATTGACAAGGAGAGCACACATCTTAAGGTAAGGAAGCCTCAGTCAGTGATAGTGATGACTGATGATGTTAATAAACACTCTGACGGCGCTTGCGTGGTGCCAGCGCTGTTTATTCTAAGCACTTTGCATGTATTCACTCGCAGAGTCTCCATGCCTATTCCTCTTCAAGCCACGCTTCCCTACTTCCAATGCTTCCTTTACGGAGGGGACCCATGGTAAAGGCTCAGGTTCAAGCATATTTCTAGGTGGTGTCACCACAGGTGATTTTTATCTTATTATTTTTACATCATTTCGTTCTTCTAAATTTGTCTTTCACCAAGTGTGACACCAGGGCTGGAGGAGAGAAGCTCCCTAAGCATGGAGGCTGAGGCTTGAGGTCTACACAGAGTGGTGCTCCTGGGCCTGGGGACTCCAAGGCGGGAGGCAAAGCCCCCAAGTCCTTTGTTAAATACATACGCTGGCCCAGAGGGAGAAAAATGCCACATGGAGACACACACACACACACACACACACACACACACAGACATGCATACTTACATATACACACACTCACATACACACATTAAAATACACACTCAAATATACACACTAACGTATACACACATTCATATATACACACACCTACACACATGCATACTCACATATACACACAATCATATACACACATATACACACATACACACTGAAATATACACAAACATGCACACATATACACACATGCATATATACACATATTTACATATACACACTCACACACATGCATACTCACATATACACACAATCACATCTACGTACATACATACTAAAATACACACTGAAATGTACACAAACTTACACACATATACACACATGCATATATACACATATTTACATATACACATGCAGTTACATATACACACACTCACATACACACATGCATGCTCACATATACACACACAATCACATCTACACACATCTACACACATACACACTAAAATACACACTAAAATATACACAAACTTACACGCATATACACACATTCATAGATACACATATGTACATATACACGCATGCAGTCACATATACACACACTCACATGTATACACACTAACATAAACACACTAAAATACACATCCAAATATACACACACTAACATATACACACATTCATATACACACACTAACATATACACACATTCATATACACACACTAACATATACACACATTCATATACACACACTAACATATACACACATGCACACTCATATACATACATACCCACACACTCACATGTACACATATATTCACATATACACACACCCCACATGCACACTCCCTTCCAGGCCAACTTATAAGAGCTTAGAAACAGAGACCCCACACGCCTCCCATTTTGCGAATGATTCTTAACACCTACTGTGTGTCTGGCATGGGAATACAGAGTCATCTAGATACAGAGAAATCTCTGCCTCAGGCACATGGACCCCCTGAAACTGCATAATTGCAAACAGAGTCTTACCTCCACAGTCCCCCGAAAAAACACAGGCAGGAAGTCCCTTTCCCCTCTACACCACCCTCTCTGGTTGCGAAGCTTTCATGCCTGCTGCCTGGGGTGGTGGGAGGTGGGTGGGGGTTCAGATGGCATTGATGGCGGCAGTGTCCTCCAGGGCCCCCAGGCCTCCTCATGATCCCCAGGCGGGAATCCTTTGGTTGCCAGCAGCCCTGTCCCCTGTCTTCCCTCCACCCACCCCCCGGCCCTGCTCGCCTGACCAACCTTTGTGATGGGGGTTGGGAGCAGGGGGAGGCCCCAAGAGAAGACTCTTCAAAGAAAGTCCCTGGCCCCTCTCCGCCCTGCTGCGTTCAGAGCCTCTGGAGTGGCTCCCCCTGGGGGGCCTGGCCTGGTTAGAATAGGGGCCTGAGCAGGCCTCCAGGTGGCTTAGAGGGATGAAGGATGCTCCACTTGGGGGGGACACACGGATCCCAGCAGGACAGCATTTCCTAAATATTTTCTGCCCCTTTTGGGGACCAAGCAACGAAGTCCAGCCTGCAGGCTCATGCGGGGCCCACCAGGTGCACCGTCCTCTGTCCGGGCTGAGTACACCCACGGGCAGCTCTGGGGTGGGGGGTTGGGGCACAGGGCCGTGGAGACCGCCATCTGCACGGCTTTCTTGGCTGCCTCCCCTCCCTGGGGGTCGAGAGGGGCCGGGATCGATGCCGGGCCCAGCTGCCCAGCGGCGCCCCCATCCCGAGCCGGCCTGGCCTGGGTCTAATTGATTACACTGGGGCGTCTGTGAGGGCCCAGGTGGCAAGGCCCAGGCAGCCTCTGGCTCCCCTAAGGCACGGCGTGGCTGGGGACAGGGGTGTGGGAAAGAAAGAAGGCATGGGGCGGGGTGTCTGTGAGTCCCAATTAAGCCACGAGTGGCACAGCCTGGGCTGCCCCTAATTTGGTTTGGGATAATGAGCCAGGGAAATTGGCTCCTGTCTGACCGGAGTTTAAGCCCCATCTGGGCTGGGCCCTGGGAATAGCCTCTTCAGTCCCTGCCCTGTGGATTAGGAGAGGGGGTGGAGCCGGCTCCTCTGGTGGGCACAGCTCTCTACAGTGTGCAGACACTTTCTCCTGTGTGTTATCAATGGCATATTTTTTGGGGGATGGGGGCAGTTACTATTACTGCTCCATTTTACAGATGGGCAAATTGAGGCCTAGAGAGGGGAAATGAAGCCTCCCAGTTCATTCCTGGCTGGATCCAAGACTTGAACCCAGATTTTCTCCTTTTTCTTTCTGATATATATAAGAATATATATCAGAAAGAATTTTATATATATATGTACATTCTTATATATATAAGAATTATATATAAAATATATAAAAATATATTTATAAATATTTAAATATATAAATACAGATATAATATGATACAATAAATATATATATATTATATAATTATATAATATATAATATATATTATATAATTATATAATATATAATATATATTAATATTATATATAATATATATTATTATAATATATATTCATATATTCATATATATATTCTTATATATTTATATATACATGTGTTCTTTTTTTCTGGTTTGCCCAATTTAGCAAATAAAGACACAGGAGGCCAGGCGCAGTGGCTCATGCCTGTAACCCCAGCACTTTCGGAGGCCGAGGCGGGTGGATCACGAGGTCAGGAGATGGAAACCATCCTGGTTAACATGGTGAAACCCTGTCTCTATTAAGAAAATACAAAAAATTAGCCGAGCGTGGTGGCGGGTGCCTGTAGTCCCAGCTACTCGGGAGGCTGAGACAGGAGAGTTGCTTGAACCCAGGAGGCGGAGGTTGCAGTGAGCCGAGATCACACCACTGCACTCCAGCCTGGGCGACAGAGCAAGACTCCGTCTCAAAAAAAAAAAAAAAGACACAGGACTTTCAGTTAAATTTGAATTTCGGATAAATAATATATAAAATTAGTATGTTTCTCATGAAATATTTGGGATATCGTCATAGAAAATCTAATTTGTTCTGTATGTTACCTGGCAACACTAGCCATTATTCTTTAGGGCCTTGGCGGAATCTGGGGATAGAGGAAACAAACTTTGGAGCCAGTCAGACCGGTTCAAACTGGTTTTGCCACTTTCCTCCCATGTGGTTGCAGTAGACAGAATAATGCCCCATCTCCCAGCTGCAAGATGTCCACATCCTAATCCTTGGAACCTGTAATGTGTTACCTTATGTGGCCAAAGAGACTTTGAAGTTAAGGATCCTGAAATAGAGAAATTATCCTGGATTATCCGGGTGGGTCAGTGTCATCACAAGGGTCCTTATAAGAGGAAGGCAGGAGGGTCAGAGTCAGAAAAGGAGATGTGACGATGGAAGGAGGAGGGAGTGATGTGCTTTGAAGATGGAAGAGGGAACCATGAGCCAAGGAATGCTGGTGGAAGCTGCTTTCCTAGAAGTTGGAAAAGGCAGGGAAATGGATCCTGTCCTAGAGCCTCCAGAAGGAATGCAGTCCTGCCAGCATCTTGATTTTAGTCCCTGTGTTAGTCTGTTCTTGCACTGCTATAAAGAAATGCCTGAAGGCCAGGTGCGGTAGCTCACCCCTGTAATCCCAGCACTTTGCAAGGCTGAGGCAGGCAGATCACCTGAGGTCAGGAGTCCGAGACCAGCCTGGCCAACATGGTGGAACCCCGTCTCTACTAAAAATACAAAAATTAGCTGGGTGTGGTTATGCATGCCTGTACTCCCAGTTACTCAGGAGGCTGAGGCAGGAGAATCACTTGAACCTGGGAGGCGGAGGTTGCAGTGAGCCAAGATCACACCACTGTACTCCAGTCTAGGTGACAGAGTGAGACTCTATCCCAAAAAACAAAAAAACCAAAACAAACAAACAAACAACAAACCCGAAATGCCTGAGACTGCGTAATTTGTAAAGAAAAGAGGTTTAATTGGCTCGCGGTTCCACAGGCTGTAAAGGAAGCATGGTAGCTTCTGCTTCTTGGGAGGTCTCAGGAAACTTACAATCATGGCAGAAGGCGAAGGGGAAGCAGGCATGTCTTACAAGGCTGGAGCAGGAGGACAGGAGAGATTGGGGAGGTGCCATACACTTTTCAACAATCAGATCTCATGAGAACTCACTATCACCAGAACAGCACTAGGGGGATGTTGCTAAACCATTAGAAACTGCCTGCATGAGCCAATCACCCTCCACCAGGTCCCACCTCCAGCACTGGGGATTACAATTCACTGTGAGATTTGGTGGGGACACAAAACCAAACCATAGCAGCCCTGCAGGGCTCATTTTGGAATTCTGATCTGAACTATAAGGTACTTTGTGGTGTCTCATGCCACTATATTTGTGATTTGTTACAGCAGCAATAAGAAACTAATACAGTGGACTTGGGTGAGTTGCTTAAGCTCTGGGCCTCCGGTTTTTCGTCTGTAAAATGGGGATGGTCCTTTCTTCTGCACGGGGTGGATCTGAGGTTTCTCCCGGGCAGAGCAGTCAGTTGTTCCCCTTGCCTGTGGTTGGTGTAAAACCTCGCCGGTATCCTGAAGGCCCAGCTGCAGCCTCCTTCATTGTTTAGCTTCAGATCTCTGGAGGGAGCCAAGGAGCAGACCTCCCTTTCCAGGGGATGAGCTGAACCCTGATTCCACAAACCAGGGCACAGAGCATCTCCAAAAGCTGCTCTTCAGAGACCAAAGATCATGGGACCAGGGTCTTGACAGACCTCCTAACTCTGCCATTTCTCAGCTGTGAGGTCTTGGATAAAGGAGCCACATTTCTGCCTCAGTTTCCTCAATGGGGCTCAGGGTGCCTCCACCTTTCAGGGCCCTTTTGAGGAAGAAATCAAATGCAATCCCAGGCCCATACATGGGAGGCGCCAACAAGCAATCATGAGCACTCCAATGCGCTCCCATTTAACGGATGATGAAACCAGTGTTGAACGGGAGTGACTGAACATCACACAGTGTGCGGTTGTGGATGGCAGGCCCTGGATTGGACCCTGAACTTCCTGATGCAGCCCTGTCTGTTCTTGTAGGACCTGCCTCTCCCCTTTGTTGTTGGTTAGGGGGGCTCTAAGGGGGTCTTTTAAACCTCGGGGGAACAAGTTTGTTGAAAGCAAAAAGAAAGAGTACCTCCTAAATTAGACTGAAGGGCACAGCTCTGAGATGTGCCTCTGATTCGGGGTGTAGCAGGTGGTGAGTCTGTGGGCACCCAAGTGGCTGTGGACCCTGTCATGAGGCTCAGGAGGTGGGCTCGTTCTCACGAGGAGCAGCTGTGCTCCTAACGTGCCCCGTGTCCTCCTGGGGAGTGAATTTAGAGCCAGAAAACTGCACAGCCTGCTACACTCCTGCCTGGACTAGACTCTCCTGTGGGGCTCAGCCTCTCCCTCCCTACCCTGCTGGATTCCAGAGCCCTCCCTCCTTCTCTGGGATACAGATCTCAGAGGCCTTCCCCTCACCCCCATATCCTGGTTCACAGATGGGCAAACAAGCTAGGAGTGGTGAAGAGACTTTCCTAGGGCCACTCAGCTAAAAGGTGTTGGGAAAAGAATGATACCCAGGACTTCTGGGCGGCCCCACATTGACTCACCCCTACCAAGAAGGTCAGGTGATAGAGTCAGGTGATAGCAAACAAGGCCTCTGAAGCCACGCTGTCCGGTTCAAACCTCATCCCTGCTTTGCACTAGCTGTGTGACCTCAGGCAAATCACCTAACCTCTCTGAGTCTCTGTTACCTCATCTGCAAAATGGAGTTGGTGATAACAATTGGACCTACTTTGAGGACTGTCAAAGGAATTAAATGAACTAATAGATGTGAAGTGCTTGGAATGGGGACTGATAGGTAAGAAACTCCCCTTTGAGCACTGATATCCTTATATTGATTTCAGGGCAATAGACATATACTATTGGTGAGACCAGGGTGACTGTTCATTGGCACATTGAACATGGCAGTAAATAACATCAAACCCCAGTGAGAAATATATTCCTGGGTTACATTCACATTCAGTCCTTTGAGTCATTGTCTAGGTGAAGGCGAAATTCTCAGGTGGGTGCTATCTCGGCTCTCACACTTGCTCATTTTCCTTTTTAACCAAGAGGGGCCGAGCTGCAGGCTGGAGATATGGCAGGCAGAGATGACTCGCTAGAAACTCCTAACACATCTTTAGTGAGCTCATTTCTTTCGGGGTTACTTATATTTTGTCACAATTGACACTGATTTCCCACATCATATGCTGCTGATACTAAATGTTCTTTCAAAACAAACTGACTTGAGGACCAAGGCCATGTTGTGGAAGAAGGACACGTGCCCACAGCCTGAACGTCCCTGTGCAGCCAAGGGTGGGCTTCTCAGTCTTGTATGACCGTGTGACATGAGTCAGAAGACTGGAGAGGGACTCTGGGCACGGTGACTCACGCCTGTAATCCCAGCCCTTTGGGAGGCTGAGGCTGGAGGTTCACTTGAGGACAGGAGTTCAGGACCAGCCTGGGCAACATAGCAAGACTCCATCCCTACAAAAATAACAATGAAAAAATTAGTTGGGTGAGGTGGTGCACACCTGTAGTCCTAGCTACTGGGAGGCTGAGGCTGAAGGATCACTTGAGCCCAGGAGTTGGAGGCTACAGTGAGCTATGATCGTGATGCTATTGCACTCCAGCCTGGGCAACAAAGCAAGACCCTGTATCACAAAAAAAAGAGAGAGAACATTGGAAAGGGAATTGCCAAAGATACTTACAAAATTGGAATAAAAAATCTTTTTTGGGCTGGGAGCAGTGGCTCACGCCTGTAATCCCAGCACTTAGGGGAGGCAGAGGTGCGTGGATAACGAGGTCAAGAGATTGAGACCATCCTGGCTAATGTGGTGAAACCCCCATCTCTACTAAAAACACAAAAAAATAACCAGGCGTGGTGGCATGCGCCTGTAATCCCAGCTACTCAGGAGGCTGAGGCAGGAGAATCACTTGAACCCAGGAGGCGGAGGTTGCAGTGAGCAGAGATCTCGCCACTGTACTCCAGCCTGGGTGCTAAAGAAAGACTCTGTCTCAAAAAAAAAAAAAAAGTCTTTTTTGTATAATTTCTGTCTTTCTTGGATTTTGTGTGCCTATATGTGTGACATGGGTGATTGTTTTATGAGCTGACCCATTTTCAAGAGCTCATTGTTGGGTTCTGGAAACACCAGAGGAGTGACTTTGTTTCTCCAAAGGAGCCTCCAAGAAGGAAAATTATTCCTGATTTTGCAGCTGTGAGGCCTCCTTTTTCCTCATCTCCTGCTCCATAGAAAATGGCCTTTAACTGTGCCTCCAATATCTTGGGAACTGTATCATACTTTCATTTCTTAAGACTCAGAAACTTCTTAACTTTCTCCTCTCTAGTCTAAATAAACCCAGTCCCACTGCATACCCACCTTCCCTGCTAGTGAAAGTCCATTTTGGCCCAATTATTTCTGGAGGGCAATTTATAAGTAGACATCCAAAGCATCATTTATAAGCCTCTATTTATCTCTCTGCACAGCCATTCTGCTTCTAGGGTTCCATCTTTAAGGAATAAATGATCACACATCACCTAACGATTCAGTGGTAAAAGTATATTAATCACAGCAAACATCTAGAAGTAACCCAGCTGCCCAACCATAGGAGGTTGGTTAAATGAGGAATGCTACATCCCCACAATGGAATATGATATGGTCAGCCCATTAGCAGAATGTAGTGAAAGAATGTCAGTGTCAGCTCATCAGGGGCGAGGGTTTTGTTCATCCACTTGCTTTTTTACTGCTATATCCTCAGAATCTAGAATAGTGCCTGGCATACAGTAGGTGCTCAATAAAAAATTGTTGTGGATGAGTGAATAAATGAATGCTTAACAGCAGGGAAAGATCATTTTGCTATAGTCAAATTATCCGTGTGATCCTATTTTGTGTAAATATGCATAATGTAGGTATAGACAAAAAGTTTAAAGGTAATAAAATGATAAGCTTGGTGATTTCCAGGCTTGCTGATTTTAGGCAATTTTCCTTCATGATGTTCCAGTTATTGGTGTTTCCCAAAATTTATTCAATAAAAGAATTCAATAAGTTGAAATAAGAAAACAATGCAAGTGATTTATTTTCGAAATTGTGAAACTGCCTGTGAGATTGTGATGATGCAGCCCTCAGAGCCCTTTTGATGAAAACATCTCTAGTGCATAGATTCAAAATTCTCAAAACTCTCAGATCACAGTGCCTGAGAACATGTGGCTCAAAGTTCCAGGGGCCACACACAGGTCTGTGCTGTCTGGCTCTGGTCAGGGCTGAACTGGCCCTGACAGCCAGTTCAAAGCTCCATGACCAAGATGTCAAATCTGGAATTTTAATCCATGACAAAGCAGGAAATTTTCTCATGTTTCACTGTGGAAATCCTGGACTCTGCGCACCAAGGGGCCTGCCCTCCCCTAATCATCCATTCTGGATGGGACACTGAGGATCCAGGTGGATCAGCTTGGCCTGGTCTGCTACCCACCTCTGATCCTCCAAAAACTGGGGTTGAGGCTAAGACCCCTGATGTCCTGGAGGGTCCTCCAAGATCCACAGAAGAGGATGCCCAGGGGCTGGGCTGGGGGTGGGGTTAAGCCTGATAATGGCTGAAAATGATTTGTAAACAAACAAACAAACAAACAAACCAACAAACAGAAACGTTATCCAGTGTTGGTTAAAGGAATTCCAGACATCAGGGCATAAAGGGGAAGGGAGGTAGGGAGGTTTGGGCTTGGAGGGCTGAGGGAGAGAGGTATGTACCCCCTGATCTGACCTCATGTGAAGAAGGCTTTCTTCATTTGTGGGTAAAATCAGCCACACCAGACAATCTAGAAATTGCAAAGAAATGGGAAAAATGCCTTTTAATTATATTCTTTTTCTGTCATTTGTCTCCCGTCTTGGGATTTGAACACACGAAGGTAGAAAACAGTGATGTCTCACTGCACCCATGTTTGACTCGACTGCATGCGGGTCTCATCGCGTGGCCTTCCTAGGAAATTTGCAAGGGCCATTTGGGTGACACGCACTGACTTTAGAAACCAGCCTCCCCCTTAAAGGATGGGGGCCCCAGAAAACTTCCCTGGCCTCTCCACGCCCACATCATGGCCTTGTGACAAGTCTCTGGGCCGACCCTCAATTAACTTGTGGGTCCTTGACCATAGAGGGCCACATAATTTATGAAAGTGCAGCAGGTTGAATTTAGGCCCAAGTGCCCTGTTAGAATGTTAAGAGTGTGACTCAGGGTTCAAGTGATAGATTTGAGGGAGTCGGATGGCCATCTCTGTGCATGTGGCTGGGCCTAAGAATGCCCAGCTGCACTCAGTAAGAACCACGGACCTACCTGGTTAGCTCTGGAGATGTGGGGCTGCTGGCTACCCAGGGGGTTGGGAGCCCATGGTGGGACAGCAGGCTACTAGCCCCTGAAATCCTGGAACTGCTTCCTCGCTCAACAGATGTGCTTGGGATGATGCCCACCCTTCCCCACCACAGTTCGAGTGGGAGCCTTTGACCCTCCATCCCAGTGGCCTGGGCCCCCTTCCTCCCCACTGGGTTGGGGGCAGGAGGCAACACTGAAACTTGCTTGTTATACAGAGCTGGTGAGCCTGTGTCATCGCTTGGGTGACACCCACTGTATGATGGAGAAGAATGACTCCTGATTTCTCTTTAGGAACCAGGAAATCCATCCTTAACACATTAAAAATCTCACCCTCAGGGAAGATGCAACCCCACTCTGTTTCCTAGAAGTTCCATTCATTTCCTATCCTGTTATTCTCTCTCCTTCCATCCTGCTGGTTCAGTCATGGGGATTCCACTGGTATTCTTATTTTATCTTGTTATCTGTGGCAATGTTGGTCAAGAAAAATCTTGGAGAATTCCAGTGATAAGACAGATGAGAAAGGGTGACCTGGCTGGGGTGGGATGTGGGGTGGGAACCCTCCTGCTCGGCTCCCTTCCAGTCATACTCCACAGAGATGCTTGAGGAGGCTTCATGGAACACCCAGCATTCCACGGCAGACAGTTTGAAAACTGCTGGTGAGAACTCTGACTCCCCTTCTGGGATTCAGCCTGGTCTGAGGGCTCGCTCTGCCCCGGGCTTGCCGTGTGGACCCGTTTCTTTCCTCTCTGGGCCTCCGTTTCTTCACTTACTACAGACTTGCAGAGTTCAGAGGGGCCAAGATGAAAAAACCCAAATTTCTCATCCAACAGCAAGGAAAACAGGAGGCCCACAAAGGAGTCTCTGCTTAGCCCAGGGCACACAGCCTCATCCCCGGGCAGCAAACGTCCCCGCTGGGGAGGTCAGGGCTGCTCCCCACATCAAGAGGAGATTCCTGTCTGTCCCAGGTGGGTGCCTTCCACACTGATCTCACCCGGCAGGACCCGAGCAGGCCAGACGTCGGCACGCACACTGGTTCCGCTCCCCTGAAGCCACAAGGGTGGTTTTCTTTCCCAGCTGGAAGGAGCAGCCCTCTTGGGGTATTTATTTTATTTCTATAAAAGTGGGAAGCAGCTCTCCAGGGCCCTGCTGATGGCTTGTCTGGCCGGAATGCCTTCCCTGCTATTTCGGGATTAAGACAGTAAATTCCTTCTCCAGGGTGTAATGGTATAAACACCGGGCTCTCAGGGGAAGGTGGAACAGCCACTGGGCCCTACCCTGTGTCTGTGGCTCAGGCAGGGCCTGGGGAAGGGGCTGGGGCCTTGAGATGACCCCTACCCGCTCCCTGCCAGGGTCCGAGTGACCCGGGTGCCTTCCTCCCCACCGGGTCTGGAACCAGGATCAGCTTTGTTCTACTGGTGCCAAAGAAGGATTGGGAGCCCCCTTCAGGGACTGGTGAGTGATTTCCCTCTCTGAACCTGGGTATCCCCCCTTCTCTAAAACACGAGTAATCACATGTGCTCGGCACTGTGCCAGGCCCATGGTAGGTGCTCCGTCCATCACAGCTCCAGTGACTTCACTTATTATTATTACCATAAAGTGTGGTTGAATAGGACACACTCCCTGCCTCCCAAGAAGCTGACAATGAATAGGGGAGAGAGAGGAGGGCAGGACCAGCAGTTAGAGACATGAGTGCTAAACCCACTGGTGGTAGGTAACAGGGAGGGTGAGGGAGGGTGGGGTAGGCCAGGTGGAAAAGCGGGAGGGAAAGAAGGGTGCTCCAGGCAGAGGGAATGGCACAGGCAAAGGAAGGGAAGGGAAGCAGATCACCACTTGATCAAGCTTAGAAGGAAGTTCAGCAAGGCTGGGTGGCTGTGCCTGGGGGCAGTGGCGAGAGGAAAGCCCAGGGCATCCTTGGCGACCCCGTGAAACACACCCCTGTGAGTCACGGCAAGGAGTGTGCAGTTTCCCCAGACATTTACATTGGGAGCACTGGATGATACCTTAAACCCAGACGACAATTGCCAATGTATGGCAAACTTGCTGGTATCGATGAGTGACAGAGGGCTGTACTTTGGGAACATTGAGGCTGGAGCAAGGGCCTGTGACACCAGGCGTGATTGAGTGGGGCATTCCAGCAGCCCTCATGGCTGGAGGTAGAAGAGGCCAAGGGGAGGCTGAAGAAACAGCAGGTCAAGTGATGCGGTGACGTTAAGTGGAGAGCTGAGAGCAGCTCCTAATTTCTGACTCCGTGGCTAATGTGCCAATTAAGTAGCTGTAATCAGTAGCAGCTGTGAAGGGGACCTGCAGGCTCCACAGAACGTCGCCAGGAACCAGGGATCCGGCTCAGGTTGTTGACTGGCAATCGGATTTCCTATTGTTGGAGTGGGTGAGCCGGCAGGAACAAGGTGCAGCCCCGGGCATGGCCTGTGGAGGTCTAGGATTGGAGGGTGGGGCAACCCCAAAGAAACAGAAACCTGGCCCAGGGAAGCTGCTCAGGAGCCTTAGTGGTGAGGGTCCCCTTGTGTGCACAGGGATTTTCACTGTAGTGCTCACGGGTCCTCTAGCGTAATGTGGTGGTGGTGGTGGTGGTGGTTCTGGGTTCTGAAGCCCTGGTGCATCCAATTCTTCCCACTTCTTGAAAACTAGTTGATCTTGGAAAAGTTCTTATTTTATCTGAGGGTATTCTGTGCAATAGGTTTGTCACGTTCCTCCCACCGACTATTATATTGGGAAAGGCACATGATAGGATTGCAGGCAAAGTGCCCTCACGGCTGTGTACATAGTAGGTGCCCAAGAAGTGTCAGCTGCACAGTAACAAGAGGATGATGGTCCTAAGGCACTGGCACTGTCTTTGCTCAACGCTTTGTCTGGGCAGGTGGTGGTTCTGAGGTTAAGACACAGAGGCTGGGGTGCAGGACCCATTGATGGATTCATCCCATCAACATTCATGGGGACCGATGAGGATCAGATCCTGCATCTGGTGGGGACACAGGCAAGACAAGGCTCTGGCCCCACTCCTAACCTGGGTCCCTTCTTCTCTGCTATCTCTGAGGCTCCCCCACTGCATTCCTCCATCCCCTATCAGGGACCTCCTCTTTGTCCTGTTTCCCTGTTGCTCTTTTTCAGGTAACCCTGTGAGCTCCTCTTCTCTTTGTCTTGTAGGCTGGAGGTCCCATGGCTCAGTTCAGGCTGTTTATTGTTTCCGTCTCCTGGGACATTTCACCCACTCTCAGAGTTTGGTATCTGGCATCTACTAACACTTCTTCAATCTCCATTTCCAGCCCAGACTCCATTCATTCATTCACTCATTCTTCCACCCACAGATATTTGTTGCTGAAATATTGTCACTGTAATGTAAGCTGCATTAAGCAGGAATGTTTTCTGTCTGCTCACCACCCTCTGCCCAGTCCCTGAAACCAGGCTGGCAGATGTAGACCCTCAACCACCCTTGCTCAATAAATGGATGAATTGGAGGACTCACAGGGGAGGACTCACTCTCTTAAACTTGACAGATGCAACCCTCATGCCCTGGAGAGAGGAGGTCTAGGAGGAGCCTAATCTGACCCCAGAACCATCTACAGGAGGGTTGGGTCATTCAGCTCATGCCTCTCACCCCCATTTAGCAGATGATGAAATTGAAGCCCTGGGCAACAAGGTAACCTGCCCAAGGTCACAAGGTGATACAGTGGCCACGCTGGCACCTAGCTTACAGAACAAGGCTCTTGCCTTGTGTCCTGCAGACCAGCAGGTTCTGGGAGGCCCCAAAGGTGTCCGACAGCAGCCAGCTGTGGAGTATTTCTGTCATGTTACATAATGGCAGGCAGGTAATAACCACTCAGCCTCTCCTGTGTCTGTGCATAATAGGTAGAAAAATGAATTCACATGTCATTTGCTGCAATAAAGGAAAGTATTCTTAGTGCTCGCAGCCTTCGGTGGGGCTGAGGCGAGGGTGCAGTACATTCTCAATGAATCACCGGTAAAGGCTGAGTGAGGGAATCTCAATTCTTCCCTGACAATGTCAGCCACAATTAAGCTCAATCACTGAGGTTTTATTATTATTATTTTTGAGACAGGGTCTTGCTGTGTCACCCTGGCTAGAGTGCAGTGGTGCAATCACAGCTCTCTGTAGCCTCAACCTGGTGGGATCAAGTTATCTTCCCACCTCAGGCCCTCAAGTAGCTGGGACTACAGGTATGCACCAGCACACCCGGCAAATTTTTGTAAAGACAGAGTCTCGCTATGTTGCCCAAGCTGGTCTCAAACTCCTGGGCTCAAGAGATCTGCCCACCTTGGCCTCCCAAAGTGTTGGGATTACAGGTGTGAGTCACCGTGCCCGGCCACTGAGGTTATATTTATAAGTGAAGCTGGTGAGTGTGTATGTGTGCAAGGGTGAGTAGGGCTGGGTATGTGCACATGGCTGCCTGGGGCACTTACACGTGTACGTGTGTGTGTGCGTGTGGCTCTGGGAGGGGTGAGAGTGGGCTTGTGCAAGTGTGCATGTTTATGTGCGTGTGCACGCATGCGTCACTCATTCATTGGGACCTAATGGTATAATGTGTGCACCCCCTGGGCAGTCAGCCCTATGAGGACAGGGCTCCTTCTCTGTGGCATTTGCCCCTGTTTCCCTGGTGCCCAGTCTGGGGTGTGGCATACAGTAGGTGCTTCAAAATTATCTGTTAAATGCATCAACAAGTCCCCCAGCCCTTCCTCCAATATAACCTCAGATCCTCCTCAGATCTGACCACTTCTCTGCACCCAGCTTTCACTACTCCACATAAAGTCACTGTCCTCCCTATTTCCCCTTTTTCCTTCCCTTCCTCCACTATGACCCCTTTAGTCCTGGGTTCAAGCAATGGCCAGAGGGGTCTTCTTAAAACTAAAAAAAAAAAAAAAAGCAAGTCGCTCTCCTGATTAAAAAACAAAGCAAAATTAAAACAACCCAATGACTCCCTGTAGCTCTCAGAACAAAACCCAAACTCTTCCCCAGGATGTTCAAGGTCCTGCTTCATCTCCCACAGCCCCACTCCCATTTCCCCCTTCAGTTCTTCCAAGGGGTGGCCCTTTCCTGCCTCAGGGCAAGCCTTTGCATCTGCTGTCCCATCTACCCTCAACACAGCTGGCACTTCCTCTACCCTCGGGTTCAGTTTACATATGACACCTCCTCCAGGAAGCCTTCCCTGTCTACACTGTTTAATCTCCCCAGCCCTCATCTTACCCCTGTCCTTCGGTCTTCTCTAACACAACTTCGGGACCTCAGGACTTGTATCATAACCTGTGAAGATCTCCTATGTCCATTTCTCTGCTAGTCCTTAAGTTCCAGAGGACAGGGCTGCTTCTGATTGATTGCACAGAGTATTATAAGCAGCCAGCCCAGCACTGGGCACAGGGCAGGCACCTACTAAATGTTAGGAGATGGCTGGTGAATGGGTGTGTATGGGGCACCCTCCAGGGGGCAGGTAAGACCTGCAAACCACCCATCTATTGAGATGAAAAAAATAAAACCACATTTCTCAAACTGCCTTCCTTCCTTCCCAATGCTTTCCTTATGCACGCACCTCCTCTGATACTGTTTTTCACTTAATGTGCATTTAGAGGGACTTGCTTTTTCTTTCAACAGGCAACTTTTTATCACTATTTTGAATTGGAAACTGCCCATAAATGAAGCGTTAACTATTGAATTAGAAATGCAAGTGTCAGCCAGGCATCTTGGTTCATGCCTGTAGCACTTTGGGAGGCCGAGGTGGGAAGACGGCTTAAGGCCAGGAGTTAGAGACCAGCCTGGGCAACATAATGAGACCCCGTCTCTACAAAAAATAAAGTTAGCCAGGTGCGATGGCATGCACCTGTATTCCCAGCTACTCAGGAGGTCAGGGCGGGAGGATTGCTTGAGCTCAGCAGTTAGAGGCTGCAGTGAGCTATGATCACGCCACTGTACTCTAGCTTGGGAGACAGAGTAAAACGCTGTTTCTAAAAAAAAAAAAAAAAACAGGAAAAGAGATGCAAGTGTACTGTGCTAGAGTGGCCCACTCTGAGCCTCCTGGGCCGGGCTTGGTGGCCTCTCTGTTAGATGTCTAAGACCCAGCAGCACCCAGCCGAGGCTTTCTCCTTGCTGTAATCATGACAGCTGAAAGAATGACCAGGCTGTCTTACTCTGATGTCAATCCTCCCTGTCTGTGATCAGTCCCCAGGCCACTCTGTAGCATCTGTTTTCCTGCCCAGAACTTTCCAGTCCCGGGGAATGAGCTAAGTACCGTTCCAGTCTCTCCTGGTTGCCCTTTGACATCCCCTGGCATTCTTGCCCCACATTCCAGGAGGCAACTCTGGGTCCTGGGCATTGGCTTCTATTTTGGGGACCTCAGTTTTCTTATCTGGCAAATGGGAATGCCAATCTGGGCACGAGTGCCTGTCTCTCAGGCAGCTGTGAGGATGAACTGGGAGCCCAGAGGGTGAATCCCTCATGCCTTGGGAAGGTGTCTTGGCTGCAGTCATTCCTGAGCTTCCAGACACCTCCTGGGACAGTTTGGAATTTTTATTTTTTGGTTTTTGTCTGCGAGGGGGAAGCGTGGGCCTCTGCATTATTTTCATTCCATGAGGCCGGAAAGGGGGTTTTGCACAGGTGTTTTCTAGAGGGAAGAGGGGGAGCTGGGAGCCCTGGGGCAGCTGTTATTGGCAGGAGGCCAGATGTGCCTGCTTTTCAGAAGGACAGAGTGAAAGGAAAATGCCGTATGACGGAGCACCTACTGTCTACCTGTTCGTGTACCAGCTGCCATGCACAACCTAACTTATGAACTCCTTCCAGCAACCCTTGAATCAAGTATTGCTGCCACCCATTTTAAAGATGGGAGAACTGAGACTCGGGAAGAAGACATTTGCTCAAGGTCACTCAGCTGGGAGGTGGCAAAGCCAGGTTTATGTGGCTCCAAAGTTATGATCTTAACCTCCAGTGACTGGCGCATCCATGGAGCTGGGTTCCAGTTCTGGCTGTGCAGGAATTTGACCTCTGGGAGCCTCAATTTCCTCATCTAGAAAACTGAAGTAACAAAATCTGGTATGGAGACTTGAGGGGAGTCTTTTAAGCCTTCTTTCAAACAATAGTACTAATGGGAATAATAATACCCTTTCTGCATGGAGAATTCTCTCTGGCTCACAGAGGGCTTCAGGGACACAGGGGAAGCCCAGAGAGACAAAGTGACTTGTCCAGGGTCACACAGTATTTCTAGACCTCACAATGCCGCAGACGCTGTTTTCGTCGTTGTCCCTTTGCTCCTTAGACCTGTCCCAGAGAATCTCACCCTGACCCACACAGGCCTGCACCCCTGACCTCAGCAGGATCGGCTGAGCGGGGAGGGTAATTAATTCCTCAGCACCCAGGAACTCAGGGAACACATGTTTCTGAGCCACCTGCCCACCGCACGGCGAGGAGACCCCAGATGGTTGTGAGAGGCTGAAGATGTTATGTCCCACTGAAGGGGAAGAAAGGTCTCTTTTCCTTGCACATTTGCAAGCACCTTCTGGAGCACCTGCCCACCTCCTTGCTACTTCTAGCTGCTCCCTCTGCCTGGAACACTCGCCCACCACTCCTTGCCTGGTGCTTCAGCTGCCTCCAGAAAGCCTTCCTGGACCACAACCTAAATCGAGGTCTGACCCCCTCCCTGGCCTCCCTGACTCTCTCATGCTTGCTTTTCTTCTGGAGTCTCTATCTGGGTTTTGAGGCACTCAGTAAATAGCTTGATAGACTAGATGCGTCCTCCAGTGCCCGTGAGGCTAGGGTTCAACCCAGAAGGAGGACAGAGGTAGTGAGCTCCCCACACATCTCTGGATGATACCAGGCAGGGGGCCCAGAAGGTCACCGTTCAGAGGGCCCCTCATCCCTGTGGTGTCCCAACCAGAGAGCAGATTGAATTCTCACCTCAAGTCTCCACGCCAGATTTCGTTATTCCAGTTTTCTAGATGAGGAAACTGGAGCTCCCAGAGGTCAAATTCCTACACAGCCAGGAAATGGCAGAATCGAGACTGGAATCCAGCTCCATGGATGGGCCAGACACTGGAGGTTTCTGCCACCCACTGCCTGCCAAGGTTTGCAGGGAGTGCTCAGGGCTTTGCAGGGAGCAGGGAAGATTTGTGCCTGAGGCCCAGAGAGATTAAGCCACTTGCTCAAGGCCACTCATGGGGCGGCTAGGGGGCCCTCCTAGAGCCCTCTGGGCTCCCACCCCGGGGTGGGGTGGTGGGGGAGGCGGTGCTGGGACTGAGCCGGCGGCTGAGATCCCGCCCCTCTTCTCCGGACCATCCCAGGGGCACGGCGCCCGTGACATTGGCTGGGACTTCCAGGCCCATATTTCAGCCGCCACCGCCACGGCGCCCGCCGTGGGTGCGCGCAGTTAATTAGCGGGCCTCCGAAAGTTCATCAATAATAGATCTGGCGGTGGCGGCTGATTGCCTGCGCGCGGCGGGCGGCGAGCGCCATTAAATCAGCCTGACGGGTGCTGACCACGCCGCCGGCCGCCGTGCGATGAGCGCCGCCCTCGGAAGTCAGGAGGTCTCCAGGACTGTGGAGCAGGCCCGGGGCAGGGGGGCGGAGACGGGAGCACCCCGCCCCGCCCTCCCCCCCCCCGCCCTCCCCCCCCCCCCGCCCACCGTCTCCAAGGGTCTCTCTCAGCCCCTCCGGCTTTCTCCAGCTTCCTTATCTCCATCTCCGGGTTCTCCGTCTCTTATCTTTTTTTTCCTCTCTCCTGGTCTCAGCAATGAGAACTCCACCCTCACCCCAGCCCACGTGTGGTTGCCACACACAGCCCTCAACACATGCACACCGCCTTCCTCCCACCCCTCCTCCATGACAGTCCTCTGGTTTTCTTGTAGGTGAGATCATGCCAGGCCTCTTCCCATGTCCATGTGTGTGCCAGGTACATGTGCATGAACACACACATTTATTTATGCAACATGCACCCACTTGTCTACAAGTGTGAGATCTCCATGTGCCTCCTGGTTAGCTATGCCAATCAACTGGGGGAGAAGGTGCATCTGACAGAGGAAACAGGATGTGCAAAGGCCCTGTGGTGGGAGGGAATGAGTGTGCTCAGGGACTGAAAGAGACAATGTGGCTGCTTTGGCCACATTCCCTGGCTCTCCCCAAGAAGACCCCAGGTAATGGGCACTTCTGAAACCTAATGCAGGGTGTGATTCGGTCTCTGTCACAACCTTGCCAAGCAAATGCTCCTCAGGTCCAAGTCTTTCAGCCAGCCTCCACTCTGACTTTAACCACGAAGTCGGCATCTATCCCTCCTGATTCGACTCTTTTCCCCCTGCCCCCCAGAGGGGCTCAGATCTCTCTGGCCAAGCCCAGTGACCTCACTCAGCTTTGGCGTGAGTTGGGCAGAGAAGCCCGGACCAGGGCAGGGAGGCCGGTCATAAATCTTTAGCAAGTTGTGGCTGGCAGTTCTCTGCCTGCTCTCAGAGACCGTAAAATTTTACTAGAGGGAGAGCTGCTGCCCACTGGGGAGGCCATACAACATTAGAACCCGCCAGGGTGGCAGCCGTCAGCGCCTCCGTCACCTGCCAGGCTGCACCCCCTCTGCCCCAGGGCTCATCTGCCCTGCCTGCCTCCCCAAGAGACTCGGGACTGGCTACCACCTGCCCAGGGCAGAGCTCTTTACAGCCTACGAAGTAATTCCCACCAGGCGGGGAGGAATCTTCCAGATCTCCCAGGGAGCTGGCAGAGCTGTTACCATGCTCACTTGACAAATGAGGAAACGGTCAGACAGGGTGAACCTCTCTGGTGCACAGTGGATTAAGTTGAGGTGGTAAACTTGAATCTAGGACCCCCGAGTCTTATGGCAAAAGAGTACTTTTTCACTCTTGGTTTCTCTCCTTTCAAATTCTGTCCACTCATCAACCCACTGTTCTTTCCAACTATCCATCCATCCACTCCCCTGTCCCTCCATCCATTTATCCATCCACCCACTCACCTATGCCTTCAATAACCATTTGGAAGCATAGACTACATACAAGGCACAGAGGTAAAGAATGCACAGCCCTGTCCTCAAGGAAAGAAAGAGATCCCCAGGGACAAGGTTGCAAACATCCCAAAGCACCCACTGGGTGTCTCAACGTGCTAGGTGCTGATAATGAGGGCCTAAACGTGATAATGGCAGCGGCCATCATCGTTCATGGCTACGAATCTCCCCTCCGTGTGGCAGAGATGGTGAGAAGTATCCTCTGCCCCTCCCACAAAAGTCCGTCCAGAGCCTACCATGCCGCAGGCCTTACACAGTTGATCTAATTTACTGGTCGGCTCAGTCTTTCGAGGTCAGAGTATTTTGACTCTGGCCGTGAAACAGGGAACTGAGGCTGGGGGGATGAGGTGGTTGTGGGGTGCAGTGGGAGCCAGGTGGGGTGTGCTGAGCTTTGTCCCAAGGCGGCTGAGGAGTGGGGGCTTCTGAGGAGGGCTTGCGGTGGGCACTGGGCAGGTTCAGCCCGGCTGCGGCCTGCACAGGAAACATCTTTGCCTGGCAAACAGGATGGTCGTTTGCTGCCTAGGCCTCGGGGTGCACGGGTGTTGGGGGGTTGGGGGAGGGAGAGGGACCTAGAATAGCTACTGTCCTCCCCGTGCCCCCTGCTCCTAGCCTGGCCCCTGCCAGCCTTTCTGCAGTCCGCAACTCCCTCCAGTGCCCACAGCAGGGAACCTTCACCAGTGAGGCCACTTCCTTTGAGCCTCCCACAGTCCTGAGCCGACAGAAAGGAAATGGAGGCTCAGAGGGGAACAGCAGCTGACCCTGCCTGTCTCAGCTGGTGCATGGTGACCCCTGACTTAAACCTACTTCCAGCTCCACACTCAGGGTTAGGGTTCTCTCAGGATCTGGGGCGGGGAGAAAGAGAAGCTGCATTTGGGGGTCTACCCTCTGGCGAAGCTAGCATCTGAGCGGATCCAAGTCCCCTTTTCTGGGGGCTCCCAGCCCTTGTCACTGCACCCCATTTTTCCAGGGCCCTCAGAGAACTCTTGCCACTGGGGAGCAGCAGGTGACAGACTCTTCCCAGGGCACTTCAAAGGCTCTTCCTGAAGGCAGGCAGCTCTGATGTGGGATTTCTGGCATGGTGACACAACAGGGGGTGCATTCATGATCCTCCTTGCACCCCAAGGTCAGCTGAGCCCTCTCAGCCTCTGACAAACTTGGACTCTAACCCATCCCAATGGTTTCCCCCTCTTGCACCATGCAAACTGCCAGTTCAAAGAAAAGCGGGACACCAGCAGCTCTGCCAGGGACTGGGATTGGGGGACACACTGGACTCCACCCCAGCCTGCCCCTGGGAAACCCAGCCCTGCCTGCTGGGTGATCTCAGGGTCACACACACCGTCTCTGGGCCTCATGACTCACTTAATGGAGAAGACACCATGGGGATTCTTGCTCTTGAATTTTCTGATTTGATGATTTTTAAGATCCCATTACCTTCAGGTTCTGCAAGTTTATTTCACAAATATTTTGATTTTAAGATGCTGTGAATCTCCAACTCCAGAATTCAAAAGTCTTTTTGGAATTTTCTTAACCATGTGCACACCTGAGTGTTCTCAGGTGAGACGCAGTGCGGGACGGGTTGATCTCGCGTGAGACGCAGTGCGGGACGGGTTGATCTCGCGTGAGACGCAGTGCGGGACGGGTTGATCTCGCGTGAGACGCAGTGCGGGACGGGTTGATCTCGCGTGAGACGCAGTGCGGGACGGGTTGATCTCGCGTGAGACGCAGTGCGGGACGGGTTGATCTCGCGTGAGACGCAGTGCGGGACGGGTTGATCTCGCGTGAGACGCAGTGCGGGACGGGTTGATCTCGCGTGAGACGCGGTGCGGGACGGGTTGATCTCGGGTGAGACGGGGTGCGGGACGGGTTAATCTCGGGTGAGACGCAGTGCAGGATGGGTTAAGGCTCTGAGAAGTCCAGTGATTCCCTCCAAGGTCACGCTTCAGAGGTGTCACCCTGCTTAGGACTTGCCCCTGTACCCCCAAAGTTGTTTACACTGTGGCTTGCCAGGCAGCTGAGCTCCCATGAGAAAAGTATGCCTCTGCTGACATGCTTGAGGCAGAACCAAATTCTTTCCTTCCTTCCTTCCTTCCTTCCTTCCTTCCTTCCTTCCTTCCTTCCTTCCCCTCCCTCCCTCCCTTCCTTGTTTCCTTCCCTTCCTTCCTGCCTCACATTTATTTTCTCAGTCCTTCACTCTTTTATCCAATCATTTATTCATTCAACAAACACAACGCAGAAATCATCTCTCTTATGTGATTTGTGGGCTTCCCTTTAAACGACATAAAAATGACCCAGAACCTTTTTTGAACAAGGAAGGGAGGGCTCCTCTATGGCTTTCAGGCTGTATGAGCTTGGGCAAGTCACTGCATCACTCCAGGCCGTAGTTTCCCCATATAACAAATGCGATAATGGTGCCCACCTTCCTTCCTTTTCTGCCTGCTGGAGAAAGGTTCCCTTCAGGAGAAGACATGGGCTGGAATGAGACTCCAGGACTACTATTTTGGTGGGGAGACAAGGCATCAAGTGGGGAGGGGGAGTGTCCTGGGAGACCCAGGAGGGGTCTGAGGGCCCAGGAGGCATCCTGGACCCTGGATCCCAGCCTCAAAGGCCCCTGTGGGAGTGAATTCAGGAGCCGGTGGGCCGCAGACACGCAGAAGCCGGGCATGAAATCTAGGCGCATGCAGAACTGCAAAGTAAGGGCTGGGTGGACGAGGACCATCCTTTGATGTGTTTTGGGGTGTGTAATTAACTGTAACTGAAATATTATTTGATCTTTTATGTGGAAAATCAAATTGTGTTGTGTCAGACATGAATAAATACACACCAGCCGGTTTCTGGTTTCTGCAGCCGCAGTGGCCCCTCCCCCGCCCCCACCCCCACTCCCTGCCCCTCCCCCTTCGCCGGTGGAAATATAATTCTCGCCTTTTAAACTTTTCCCTTTGTCTGGTTGTGAAAGGCCCCATTGTCCTGGGGGAAGGGACGGGAGGGGGCTGGGGCCCTGGTCCAGGGGCCGAGGAGGGGGTGTCGCGCCCACAGACAGGGCTGGGGCTTAGGAACTTAGCCTTTGGGAACTCCACGCCCCTTTCCCTGGCCACTGGCCTGGGGCAAAGCGCTTCAGCTGTCTGAGCCTCAGTTTCCACACCTGGGTTCCATGTGACAGGCGCACTGCCCACCCCAGGCACCCAGGCCTCTATTCCCGCTGGGGGAGGCGCATGTGCGGGTGACGGGCCATCATAGCTCGGATGGTGGAATTTGAGGTACTGGCAGTTACTTTTCCACGGAGGTGACAGCCTCTATGGAGACCCTAAAACCATTCCCAGAGCTCCCTGCCGGGTTCTGAGATCTTCCTGCAGGGAAGCCAGGAAGGATGGGGAATGCAGGGTGCAGGAGCTGGGGGCTAGGGAGGAATATTATGGCCTAATAATTACGAACACACTTTGGAACCAGGCAGGCCTGGGTGTAAGTTATACCGCCACTACTCATCAGCTCTGAGACCTCCCTGAGCCTCAGTTTCCTCACCTGTAAAATGGGGATGACCTCCTTCACTGGGTTGGAAGGCACCTCAATCTTCGCATACTCTATCCCATCTACCTAATAGGCCCTTCCCTCCTCTCTCCTCCTAGCCGTCTCTCATCTGTGTGGGCTCAGCTTAGACATCATTTTATTTTTAGGAGAAAGTTTTGCTGACCCATCTGAACTTGCCTCCTTGGGGTGTTTTCTTGCTCCCCTCCCACTCGCCTCCCTACAACCCCATGCACTCACTCTATATCTGCCTTATCTGCCACACTGTGAGCTGAAGAAGGTCACAGACCTACCTCTCAAGTGTTCCAGATGGAACAGCATCTGGCACAGAGTAGGCGCTCGGGAAGTGTTAGTTGTAATTACACCCTGCAAACTCTGGCTCCATCAGGTGCCTCCCCTACCCCAGGCTGTGTCCAGGAACCCCCTCATAGGGAAACCTGGTGCTGGGAGCAGAGGGATCAGAGACAGTCCAGGGAAAACAATATGAGCTGGGGCTGGGCCTAATCAAACATCCAGGAATTATAAAAATAAACAAAACAACAACAAAAAACACTAGATAAGCCACAGTTATTGTCCGAACCTGTAATACTTAGACGAGATGATTTTTCAGAGTGGGCCAGCCCATTGCCAGCTCACTTGCCCTGGGGCGGGGGGTGCAAGGTTTCATTGCTTCCCCAGGTGGAAAGGCAGAGATCCGAGCCAGAAGGAGACCCTCACCTCCAAGGCTGTCACTGTACCACTGGTGAAACTGAGGGCGGCAAGGAGACAGCTTCCAGAAGTTACACAGAGCGGGACAGAGCCCAGAACACTATCTGTTTCCTGACTCCTAAACCAGTGCTCCTTCCTCTGAGGTCAACACCGACAAAATGCTAAGAGCATTTGTTGAACTCAGGCTGGGTGCAGGCCGAGCTTTCCATGTACACACACACACACACACACACCCCTGATGCTGGGTGCAGGCTGAGCTTTCCACACACACACACACACACACACACACCCCTGATGCTGGGTGCAGGCTGAGCTTTTCACACACACACACACACACACAGACACACACACCTCATACTGGGTGCAGGCTGAGCTTTCCATGCGCACGTGCGCACACGCACACACACACCCACCCCTGACGCTGGGTGCAGGCTCTTTCCACGCGCACACACACACACACACACACCTGATGCTGGGTGCAGGCTGAGCTTTCCACACACACACACACACACACACACACACAGACACACACACACATACACAGACACACACACACATACACATATATTTTGAGATGGAGTCTTGGTCTGTTGCTCTGTTGCCCAGGCTGGAGTGCAGTGGCATGATTTCGGCTCGCTGCAACCTCTGCCTCCTGGGTTCAAGTGATTCTCCAACCTCAGCCTCCTGAGTAGCTGGGACCATAGGCAACCGCCACCATACCCAGCTAATTTTTGTGTTTTTAGTAGAGACGGGATTTCACCATGTTGGCCAGGCTGGTCTCAAACTCCTGACCTTAAGTGATCTGCTCACCTTGGCCTCCCAAAGTGCTGGGATTACAGCTGTGAGCCACTGTGCCCGGCCTCCATGCAAATATTTTTTATCTTCCCCACTTTATACAGGCCACATGATGGCTTTCCTGGGCCCCTTTCTGCATTAAAAATATTAAAAATTATATTTCATGACTGTGGGTATAAAAATGAAAACATTAATTTTGTATATGAAAATATTTTCATCAAAAAGTCTTTTTTCTTCTGATTCTTAAATAAATTAAAACATTTTTAAAGCTCCTAAAAGTATCGTTGGGTCCTAGGGACAGTGCTTACTGTGCATGATGGAGAAATAGGCTGTCTATAGAGGGGAAACTGAGGCACAGCGAGGAACCTGAGATTCAATGTGGTAAGGCCACTCACTCAGGGACATACAACCTGTTAGCAAAGAAGCTGAAAAGAATCCAGGCCCGTAGTGTGTGTATATTGCTTGCAAGTTTCCATCAGGAAAATGGGGGTACCCCTGCTGTGCCCCAGGGCTTGCACCTCTCCCCAAGCCCCCTCTCCCCCAATGTTCTTCTGGGGCCCAGCTGCAGCCATGCTGGTTGATGTCTCCTGTCTGTGAGGCCATGGTGGCCCACAAGGCGAGACATTCCCAACCTGTCCTCCCAGAAGCCAGCTCGAAGGCCTCTCATTCTTGGTATCTGTGTTTTTGTGGCCTCTTGCTGACTATCCAGTGGGGGGTTTGGGTCAAAAGCCATTGTTGGGTGTGTGAGCACAGGGACCCCTTAGATCACCCCCTCCCTGCCTCGGCCACTGTAGGTCAGGACCTCAGGTCTTTCCAAGGGCTGGATCACCTGCTGTTGACACAGAGAGCATTAAACAGCCCAAATCAGGCAGTGAGAAAGTGGTTCTCCATCAACCTTCTTTTTTTTTTTTTGAGTTGGAGTCTTGCTCTGTCCCCCAGGCTGGAGTGCGTGGCGTGATCTCGGCTCACTGCAAGCTCCGCCTCCCAGGTTCATGCCATTCTCCTGCCTCAGCCTCCCCAGCAGCTGGGACTACAGGTGAACACTGCCACGCCCGGCTAATTTTTTTGTATTTTTAGCAGAGACGGGGTTTCACTGTGTTAGCCAGGATGGTCTCAATCTCCTGACCTTGTGATCTGCCCACCTCGGCCTCCATCAACCTTCTTATAACATGGGAGAAGGTCTCCGTTGAGTGCTAATGTATCTTAACACTTCTCTCCAAAGCTTGCTAATCTGCCTTTGTAAAACCTGGTGGTGGAGTGGGGAGGGCAGCAGAGGATATCTCTAAACCGGTGATGTTTTGTCTTCATTTTAATGGTTCTTTTATATCTATGACATGCAGAGCTAGTTTCCCATTGAAGGTGATGATAAAAAGTTTTTAAAATAAATGTGCTTATTTATTTACTCAATAGATAAGTTTTTTTAAGTAAAAGAAGGTCAATTTATGGAAAAATACTAAGTAGATGATCACAGAGAGGAAGTGTGACTAGGAAAGAAATCATGTTGAGGGCATCTGAACCAGGGAAGTTTGGACAAGCTGTTAGAGGCGACCAACACATCTGTGTTGCTTTGACTTTGGGGCTCAGACAGGGGCAGCAACTTGCCTGGGATCACACAGCAAGACTGAAATTCAGGTCTTTGTGACTACAAAACCTGTGCTTTATTCCAGGGGTCGTTAACATTTTGGAGTGGGTTGGGGTGAAGGTCAGGGCCTTCTTGGTGGACTATTTCCTCAGCAAAGCTTATGGGAATACAATTTTGCCTACAATTTCAGAGGTTTGGTGGTTTAGGCTCACCAATTCTAAGTGTCCCATTCTGCAGACACTCTGCCACCATGTCCTCATGAATCCCCATCCTTAGATGATGACAGATGTTTTCCCTGGCTGTGACGCCATCCTTCTCCTGAATACATTCACAGTGTCCCAGCAGTCCAACTGGCCCCTGCTGTAAGGACCACCGTGGATGCAGGAGAGGCTAGAGGTGGTTAGGAGACATGTGTTCCAGTCGTGTGTCCACATGGCCCCAGAGGGCGTGCAGGGAGACAGGCTCCCTCATGGGAAAGGAAGCCTGTTCTCATAGCCAGAGCTGTTCAGTAGGGCTGCCTGGGCAGGGAGTGATCTCTCCATCACTGGAAGTGTGCAAACAGCAGCTGGGGAGCCTTGTGGTTGGAATTCTCACCCTGGGAGAGGGACTGTCTCTAAGACCTCTCCTTTCCAGCATGTCCAGGGGGTTGGTGATTAATCCAATAATCTCCAGCCTAAGGCAGGAGTAGGTGGCTACCTCCCTGCTTTACTGCCCTTAACTCCTCACCTGGCTTGATTTTTCTTTTCTTTCTTTCTTTTTCTTTCTTTCTTTCTTTCTGTTTCTTTCTTTCTTTCTTTCTTTCTTTCTTTCTTTCTTTCTTTCTTTCTTTCTTTCTTTCTTTCTTTCTTTCTTTCCTTCTTTCTCCTTCCTTCCTTCCTTCCTTCCTTCCTTCCTTCCTTCCTTTTTTTTTTTTTTGAGATAGAGCCTCACACTGTTGCTGGGGCTGGAGTGCAATGGCGCTATCTCGACTCACTGCAACCTCTGCTTCCCAGGTTCAAGCAATTCTCCTGTCTCAGCCTCCTGAGTAGCTGGGATTACTGGCACCTGCCACCACGCCCAGCTAATTTTTTGTATTTTTAGTAGAGATGGGGTTTCACTATGTTGGCCTGGCTGGTCTCAAACTCCTGACCTCGTGATCTGCCTGCCTTGGCCTCCCAAAGTGCTGGGATTACAGGCATGAGCCACCACGCCTGGCCTTGATTTTTCTTTCTAGCACTCATTACTATGCCTATTTCATATGCTCTTCCAGTTATCTGTTGCTGTGTAACAAACTACCCCATCACTTAGTGGCTTAAAACAGCAACAATCATTTATTTGGCTCATTAATGTATAATTTGAATAGGGCTCAGCATGGACGACTCCTCTGTTCCAAGCAGTGTGGGCTGGTGGCTTGACTGGAGATGGGGAGATCTCCTTTCAAGATGGCTCACTTCCATGATTGACAAGTTGAATGCTGGCTGGGAGCTCCTCTTCCCCTCCGTGTGGGCCTCTCCATGAGCTGCTTGGGCTTCCTCAGAGCATGGAGGCTGGTTTCTAAGAGTGAGTCTCCTGAAAGCATACGGTGGAAGTACACAACATTGTTATGATCCAGCCTTGGAAGTAAAATGCTCAGTTTGTCAGGCAGTCATAAAGGCTTGCCCAGTTTCAAAAGAATGGGGATAAGGGGTCCACCTCTTGAACATAAGAGGCAGAAGATATTGTTGTGGCCAGCTTTATAAAATACAATCTGCATGTGTCTATTCGCTTCTTTGTTTACTGTCTGCCTCATTAGTTCTGGGACCTTGTCTTAATCACTGCTATATACCTGGATTCTGGAACAGAGCCTGTCAAATAGGTGCTCAATAAATGTTTGCTGATAACCTAAATGGAGAGATGAATGAAAAAACAGAGATATAAAAAAGACAGAAAAGTGCAGAAAGAAGGAGAAAGAGACAGAGACATAAAAGGGGGAAACAGAGAGAGACAGACTTGGTGAGATACGGTCAGGGCCTGGCTGAGGGTACCTGGTCTAATGACAAGGAGGCCTGGGGGGAGGGGAGGCAAGGGGGGACACCTGCCGGGCCTGCTATGGGGAGGCAGGAGTGGGACAGCTTCTGGGGACTGCAGCCTGTGAGCTGAGGCGGTGCCAGCCCAGGGAGGGTGGTCACAGGCAATGCAAGCGAAGGCCACGTCCAGCAGGAGCCTGGGACCACAGCCAGCTGGGGCCTGGTCTGGCAGTGGTGGCTGGTATAGGCAGCTTCCCCTCTGAGCAATTTCCCTACGGCCAGAGCAGCCGCAACCAAGAGTAATGAAACAGAGGAATGTCGGTGACATTTTTCTAAAGAGGAAAAATGTGAAGTTTCCAGTCAAGCTGAAAGACTTATTGGGTTCGCAGTGAGGCTAGAGCTCACTTTTGAGAACAAACTGCTAGACAAGGGGCACAATCGAGTCCCCGGCAATGCTCACTCCCGGCCTGGCGCGACGCCTGCTGACACTGTTTTGACTACATTGTTCACATTGAGTTTCCTCCAATTCCTCAGCAAATGCAGACTCAAGACATCTTCAGGGATCGAATCAGGGAGGCCAGGCAGGCTCTTCATAGAGAAGTGCCAAGCAAGTTGGGTGCCTGGGGGCTGTTGGTCTAGGGCACTGGCTGGCAGGGGCACTGTCTGGGCACTGTGGGATAAGCTATAAAATTGATACCCATACCTGGCACAATTTGTCCAGCATTTTTCATTTTTCCATTGAGAAAGTTTGACTGTTTGTCTGTCTTGCTCTCTCTCACCTACACAGTCTTATTTCTGACGCTTCTAGCAACCCCGCTGGGTTCAGAGGGCTAAGGGACTTGCCCGAGCTGACACAACCAGCCAGTGGCTGGCCCAACGCTGCCCAGGTCTTCTGGTTCTTGGGCCACTGTGTCTTCTGAATGGCAGTAGTCTCTGGGTAAATGAGGGCATCCTGGCTAGTTTTCTGGGCTTCAACAGCTGCTTTGGGGACCTGCATTTCACACCTCCTGACCTCTTTTCTGCTGCAAGGGTCATCTGACCAATGTGATTTTCAATTTTTCCGTTTTTCTATTGGAACATTGGTTATGTGTTTAGCTGTGGGCACTGGATATCTAGAACTCACCACGTCCCAAACCGAGCTCATCGTCACCCACCTGGCTCTCCTCTGGGGTTGTCTCACACATAGCAGGGCCACCTCAGTCTTTTCTGGAGTCCCCCTCGACACTTCTCCCCCTTACCCACAGTCACGACCACCTCAAAGCCTTAAGATTCTTCCACCTAAATCTCTTTTGAATCTGTCCTGCCCCTCCCCACCCTACTGCCGCCACTCCATTAAGGCCACCATCTTCTCTCCCCTCAATGACTACAATGGCCTCCCTAAGTCCATTCTTGCTCCTGCAACTTATCTTCCACCCAGTAGCCAGAGGTACCTCTTCAAAATGCAGATTACACCCTGCTTAAAGTCCTTCCACGGGTTCTTGGGCCCCAGCTTCTCACTAAAGCCCATGAGGATCTACAGGACCGGATCTCGTCCACTGCCAGCCCCACCTCCCACGCCCCGCCCACAAATAGCCCCTCCCTACCCTCCATGCCCCGCCCACCCCAGCCCCGCCCACCTCCGGATATCTCACTTCTCTCAAGACCAAACCACCTTCGGTCTCCTGGAATGTTCCCTTCTCCCTCATACTTCAAACATGCAACCCCCTGTCCTTTCTGCCTGGAAAGCCACAATACATTGAAATGATCTGCTTTCCTGTTGCTCTCCCACCCCAGGCTGTGATTCCTTGGAGACAGAGTCTGGGCTTCACTCACTTTTGCATTTCTAGCATCCATCAGAGACCTTAACACATCCTGGAGGCTGGGTGCATGCTCATTGAATGAGTGAATGACTCCATCTTCTTGGTCAATCAAGTCCTAAGAAGAGGTGGTCTCAAGCACTGGGGCTTGACAAGGCACTTGGTGGGTTCCAGGGGCCTGGACATTCAGCACAGGGGTATCATGGGGTCCAGCTGTAGGGAGGTGGTCTTCAGGGCTGGGGGTAAAACGGGCTTGTCATCTGGGAGCTGTGAGCACATGGTTGTTCAGGGAAGATTGTCAGGCTAAGGTGGTTTGAGTCTTGTTTAGGGGACAGGGAAGGGAGCCCTACCTGGGAAAGGCATACTTTGAAAGGTGCAGTGGTTTATGCAAAGGCACTGAGGCTTGAAAAGGAAATGGCTCCAGGATGCAGGGAGGGAGACATCAAACACCAAGGCTTGTCTGAAGTCACAACTGGTGCAGTGTCAGTAAGATTGTCAAAGCTGAAAGAACCTGTAGAAACATCCTATCTAGCAGGCCGAGCACAGTGGCTCACGCCTGTAATCCCAACACTTTGGGACGCTGAGGCAAGCGGATCACTTGAGGTCAGGAGTTTGAGACCAGCCTGGCCAACATGGTGAGCCCTCGTTTCTACTCAAAATACAAAAATTAGCTGGGCGTGGTGGTGCGCACCTGTAATTCCAGCTACTCGGGAGCCTGAGGCACGAGAACGGCTTGAACTTGGGAGGCAGAGGTTACAGTGAGCCCAGATTGTGAGATTGCGCCACTGCACCCAAGCCTGGGTGATGGAGTGAGACTCTGTTTCAAAAAAAGAAAAAGAGACTTTGTATCTTATCCTCCATTTACAGGTAGAAAGCTGAGACCCACGATAGGGGAACTTGCTTAGTCACATAGCAGAGCTGGGCTTGAAAGCCAGGACTTCCAACTCTGAGTCCAGCTCTGTTTATTCAGGAGTAGGCTTGTGATTCATTCTCAGGGGAAACTGGGAGATTCTTGGCCTAGAAGAAAGCATGTGGAGGCCAAGGAAGGGAGTCGCCAATTCTCAGACCCGTTCAGATCATCTCCATTTTACTTAAAGGGCGGAGGGTGTTGTAGACACACAGATTGCAGTTTCCCCAGAGGAAACAAGCTGTCATCTACAGAGAAAAAGACCTGGGGCTGAATGCTTGGGGACCTGAAACAGAGAGGGGGGAACAAAGAGAAGTGAACCTGACAAAGCTGTATGTCAGTTTTCTTGCCAGCAGCTGCCCCGGTCCTCTGGGCCAGCCCTGCTGTCCATGGCCAGGGCAACTGGAGATCTCCAGCTTGGAAAATTGCTTTCCTTCTGATCCTGTTCCAGCCCTGTCCTGAAGGGCTGGATGGGGCTTCTGTCTAGACCCTTCATCAGCTGAGGTTCAGATATGATCATGATAACAACACAGAATAATCTCTACCATCAACTGAACATTGCCTCTAAGCCAGGCAGTGTGCATTGTGAGTCCTACTTCCTTTAAACTTCAGGAGTTAGGGATCTGTGATTCTCTCCATTTCACAGATGAGGAAGTGGAGGTTCGGTTGTCTGGATTCAAATCCAGGTGCTCTGGCTTCAAAGATCTCAGGGATTAAATTCTGAGTGTCATGGATCTTCTGGAGACTGAGGCTCAATGTTCTCACTGCCACTGCATGCTAGAAACTAGCTGGCCCCAGCTTCCATTGCAGTGTGTATGGGCATCTCAGTTCTGTGATCTAAGGATATTGACAAGGCACAGTATCTTCCCCCAGATGCTTGGTCTATCGGGAAGGCCGGGCTTCCCATAATATACCTTAAAGAACATCCCAAAGGATGCCTTCTTGGGGTCTCATTAGATTTGAAACTCATGAAGGCTGGGACTGCATCCCTAGCACAGTGCCTGGCACTCATAAGTCCTCCATCAACTCTTGGTTAATATCATCACACACACACACACACACACACACACACACACACACCCCAAAGTAAGCCAGGATATGTAATTGAGTAAGCCAGGATATGTAATAAGTAGATTATAATCAGGAAAGTGCTTTGAAACGGCTACTATTTTATGTTTACACAAGTGAGCCATGTTCATTATAGAAATACTAGAAAATTAGGGCAATAATTACACACTCACCCTCCGTACTCCCCCATAGCCACTATTACTATTTTGGTAAATAACCTTTCAATTCTTCTAAGCTATATGCAGGGTTGTTGCATTCCCTGACCCCGGAAGCCACCATACATAGCAAATTTTGAGTGGCCATAGTAATCCATTTCGCAGCCTGTGCAACTGTGTATGGCAACCCTGGATATGTATATGTCTGTCAATATTTATTCTTTACAAAAACGACACCAAACTACACATACCATTTGGAAAATTTATTTCTTACTAAAAAATACTGTCAGTATCTTTTGTGTTAATACAAATCTTATTTTATAATGTTTAAAATAAATTACTAGGCTGTTTTTTATTTTATTCTTTCCATTACCATGATGAACATTCTTTTTGGGCATTTGTCCGTTATGTTTTTGGGATAAATTGTATGTATATATTTAAGCAAGAGAATTGATGTTTAAGGCATTTGATACAAGCTGCCAAATTCTTCTCTAGGAAAGTTCCAGCAGTGTATTGTTCCACCATTAATGCATGAAAGAAAAAACCTAGGTAAATTTGATTAAAAAATGCTGGGAGGAGGAAAAGGAGAGAGTATCATGAGGGTATTTGACCTGCTAGGGGTCTGTAGAGTGGGCTTTCTCTTTAAGAGGTTGAGAGAAAAACAGTCTGTTGGTGACTGTGCGGCCTCCTGGTCTGTTGTAATAAAGCCACAGCATCCCAACTTCTACCTTCGACTCTGCTCTGAATCTCTATTTGACTTTGAGCAAGTCATTTCCCTCGCTGCAGCCAAGTTTCTCTTCCTGCAAACTTGCAAGATTGGGCTAAATCTGGAATGGCAAATAAGATCACCTCATGATTGATTGGTAGTGCCTGTCTTGGAGGTCTGTGTTGAGATTGTCAAGCTGTCTGAACTCAGCAGGAAAGAGTGCTGTGATAAATTAATGATGTCTGCCACAGGTGTGGGAAGTGGGATGGTGGTACTTTTGCCATGTATTTGTTATTCCAGGACTAGACACTTTTAGAGGCTCCTCAAGCTCTGAAAAGGCAGAGAGTTTTTCCTGATGCTTTGTTCCTCACAGATGTCTAGATTTGGGGGAAAGCTTCATTGAGTTAGCCAAGTGCTCCCATCTTGGTCTATCTCATTCTGGGTGTATTACAATGGAGCTAAGAGGCAAATGACATCCAATTTCTGTTTCTTGACCTTAATCTGCATCTCATGACATCGTCTTCAGCCTGCAGCGAGAGGATTGGGGATTTCCTACAATTTCAGTATTCCATTCAGTTTTTATCATTTTAAGGTTCATGCGTTTCTAATTGTTATGAATACCATGGCAAAATTAATAGTTCTATGGTTGGTTTATTACATTTAGTAAAATTATGTGCATGCAGTGTTTGCCAAGAGAAGATGCGGCAGGCTCCTTAATCATGTAAAGATGATAATTTAGTTGTTACACTTGTTGAAATGATGGGATTAATTTTTAAAAAGTTTGCAAACTGGAAGAGAAATGTAAAACATTAATTTAGTTAGACAAGCAAGCTGACAACTGACAAATCCTTTCAGCCAAAACTGGTAATGGAGATGCTACGGACCCAGTGGGAAGAAGACTCATCAAGGAGGCACAGGCACTTTCAAGGAATTGGGAGCGTGATGATAGAGTGTGCTGTGTGACTTTTGGGGAGACACTTTCCCTCTCTGGGCCTTCACTTTTCTTCTATAAAACAGGACCAGATGAGTAGTTTTCAAGCCATGTTCTGCAGAGCCCTAGGGCTTCAGAAAATACCATGAGGGCTAAAAGAGAGGCAGGTAGGGTGAAGTTTCAGTGGAGGGGGCATCAGTTTTGGGGACCCACCAAGACTCCCTTTTTGGGTGCTTTCACCCTGATTTTACCTTAGGGAATCGCTCTTCCCTTGTCATTAGTCCGTGTGGTTCTGGAGGGATTATTTCACCTCTGACTCCAGAGGGTGCCATAGGACTCAGGAGTGGCCCATGAGATTAGTTCATTGCCCTGGTAACTGTGATTGGTTTGGAACAATCACATGACTCAAGCCTGGGCAATCAGAGCTGATGAACCTTTTCCCTAGCATCATTGCTGGAATTGTCTAGAATGAGACTCTTTCCTTTGGGGGTGGTTGAGCAAGGAGGATGGGAGGCTACAGCTTTGGAGGCATCTGGGTCATGATTTGGGAAGAGAACGTCTGAGAATGAAGCCAATGCAAAGGTGAGGAGACCCAAGATACAAGGCAGATTCCCAATGTCATTGTTTCAACTCCTGAATCCAGCTCTACCTGATGTCTTGAGCTTTCCTGTTATATGAGCCCATAAATTCCTTTTTTTTTTTTTGCTTCAGCAACTTCCTGTCGAATTTCTTTAACTTTTGATGCAAAGAATATCATCTCTTGTAGTTCTCTCATCGCACTTCAAATGGATCCAATCTGCATTTATCTATTTTATACTTCGGAATTCCATTTCAAAATTTTGTTTGAACACAGGATTCTGTCACTAAAAAGTAGGACTAGGACTAGATGATTTCCAAGGGGCTTGCTTTGCCGTGATATTTAGGAAATGACATAGGTGCGTGCATGCGTGTGTGTGTGTGTCTGTGTGTGCATGTGTCCACAGTTGTATGAATTAGGTGCTGACACACACAGAGCAGGGAGGACTGACTCCAGGTCAGTTTTACTAAGAAGGACCATTTGAAGTGCATCCTGAAGGATTAATAGGAGTTTTCCAGAGAGAAAGAGAAAGTGAATGGGATTCCAGGCAGAGGGAACAGCATGTGCGGATGGCCTCAACGTGGAAAGACTAGAAGGCATTTGGGGAAGACTGTATTGTCTGGTGTGGCTAAAGTAGGCAGCCTGTGGGTTGTGAGAAGTTGGAGGCTTGAGGAAAGGACATGGAAAAGCAGAAGAGGCCCACTGTGAAGAACCTTGAATGTCAGAGCGAGGAGTTGGATTATAGCTGGCAGCCACTGGGCAGCCGTGATAAATTCTTGAGCAAGAGAGGAGCAGGGCCCATGGAGGGCTGTTTGCTGGGAATAGGAGAGACTATGGGAGGGAAATCAGTCTTTCTGGGTGGCTGTGCTTGAGACTTCTGGTTCTTCTGTATGAGGCAGGAGGTGAGGAGGATCAGACATTCGGCTCTGGAAGGATCCCAGCTCTCCACAGTCTGCATTCCAGAGCTGGCTAGGCCTCACCATTCTCAGCACTGGAATCTGAGCACTACATTGAGGAGGGGGCCTGGGAGGCCGCTTCGTGGAAATTAGGAGGATGGGGAAGGAATTCCTGACTCTGCTGGCTCCATTTAACTGGCTGTGATTTATGGGGATGTTGCAGTAGTTCCCAGGGGGAACCAACCCTTTCCCACCACAGTGGGGACTTTGAATCTAAAGATATTATGAAAATTCCTACGAGTTCTGAGGGCCCTGTTTTCCTCTCCCTCGATGGCCTGTTTCCCCAAATCCACCATATGGGCTATGTTACATTATACTTCAGGGGCTTTTACTCATGCCATTCCATCTTCCGGATCACCCTTCTCAGATTTTTCATGCCCCAGGGTAATAGTAACAATCATAGCCAGAGAACCAGCAGCAACAACTATGGCTGTGAACGCGTATTGCATGCCCACTCTGCGCAGGTATAGTGCTAAATGTTTATTTACATGCATTTTCTCATTAAATTCTCTCAGCGATCCTACAAGGTAGAGACTTTTATTATCTTCAGTTTACAGGGGAGGAGGTACAGAGAAATGAGGTCGTCTGCCTAAGGAGTAAAGCTGTGAAGAAGACGAGGTGGGATTTGAACCTAGGGCTGTCTGGGAAGGAACAGGCCTTGGATTTGGGAAGGCCTGGCTGGAATCCATGGCCAGAAATATGGTAAAGGAGAAGAGTAAGAAGGGAGAGATGAGACAGAGAGGTGAGAGGAGAAGATTTGGAGGAGGAAGAGAGAGAAATAGAGTTACATCTTGGCATCCTTGATTGAAAGTCTTAGAGGAAGAAACAAAACTTTTGTAAAATATCCATGAGGCTCTAGGTAAGAAGTAAAAGAAAAAGGTGCAGGCAGAAGAGGAAAGACAGGGAGTCTGTGTTAGGAGGAAGATAAGTGGGAAAGAGATGGGGGTGCAGCAAGCCGGGGCTCCTAGGCCCACAGTCTGAGGGGAGGTGGTGGCGGGGGAAAAGGTGCCTGATACTCAGGGCTTTCCAGGGAGACGGGGAGCGGCCAGCCCTGGCTCTTTGGCTTTCTGTGCCTTCTGATCTATATTCTCAACCAGGGAGAGGGGTCCCAGGGTGGCAAGTACACAGGTGTCTTTTCCATGCTCGCTTTGACCAAAGTGCACCTTTTAATGCAGTAAGGTTGCAAGGCAGGGAAATTGGGTTGTGAGGGGAAAATGACTATATTTTAAAAAATATTAATTTGCAGGGCACCATGAGGGGTGTGGTCTGGAAACCAGGCAGAGCCAATCATGGCCTCCTTTCAGCTCTGTTCACGAGTCACTTGTTCCTTTTTAAAATTTATTTATTATTTATTATTTATTTTTTGAGACAGTCTCGCTCTGTTGCCCAGGCTGGAGTACAGTGGCACCATCTCAGCTCACTGAAACCTCAGCTTCCAGGTTCAAGTGATTCTCCTGCCTCAGCCTCCTGAGTAGCTTAGACTACAGGTGCACACCACCATGCCTGGCTAATTTTTGTATTTTTTATAGAGATGGAGTTTTGCCGTGTTGGCGGGGCTGGCTTCAAAATCCTGACCTCAAGTGATCCACCCGCCTCAGCCTCCTAAAGTGCTGGGATTACAGGAATGAGCCACTGTGCCCAGCATGGAGCCCTCCCCACTGCCCCTGACCTTTGTGGGTCCCTGTCTCTGGGTGCAGCTTGGGATCTGAGAGTTTGACTGTCACTGATGCCTCCAGGTAACCTCTGCAGCATTTGGCTCTAGACCCAGCTTGACCAGTGGGGCCGTGGAAGCTGCAAGCTACAGATAAGATGGGAGAGGAGGATAAGGAAGAATGGCATGCAATTCAAAGGAACAGCAAATGGAATTACATTCATGAAGGACACAGGCAAAAATAATGATGATAACGAGCAGGCATTCTCTGAACGCTGTGCCTGTGGCAGACCTTATGTTGAGTGTGTTTCGTGGATTATCTTATCGAATCCAGACAGCAGTCCTAGGAGGCAGGTACATTTATAATCCCCATTTTACAGATGGGGAAACTGAGATTTAGGGAGATGAAGAGGAGGCCCTGGGATTCTGGCGTCACTTACACATCACCCTATGCTGTGCAAGATCCACCTCTGTGATGGGTTCAGGAGCACACAGAGGCAGGGGCATGGCCAATGTGATTCCTTGGACCATCTGTCCTGTCCACAGACTCTAGGCAGCACAGAACCAGAGCTGATTGGGCCATCCAGTAACATGTCCCCCTTCCCTTGCCTGAGAGATACATAGGTTCTAGGGAATCGGGATTGGTTAAGCCAACCAGGCATGTCCTCTCCCCAAGGTGGGGCTTTCCTTCCAGATCTTGGCTAGTTTCCTTGGCAGCAACAACAGCAGAGGACAGGGGCTGTGCTCCTACTCTGGGCCTTTGCAGAGCCAGGCCCTTGCCTCATTATCTCATTGAACACCACAACATCTCAAGGAGGTATGATCAATATTCCCATTTTGCAGAACAAAGAGACTAAGGCACAGAGAGGTTGAGTGAACTGCCCAAAGACACTCAACAGCAGGCTAACAGTGCTGAAAGATAAACACAGGGCCCTTCCTCCCTCCGGTCCCTCCCTTCATCTGTTCTGAGGCCAGCATGGCAGGAGAACTGGAAGTGGTTGACCCACCTTTGTCCAGCCTCTTTGGGACATGCTGAGCAGGGCTGTTGTTTCAGGCCTGACATGGACCACAACAGGAGCCACCACTTGAGGCTGTGCTTACGTAACATGGTTTCACCCAGCCTGGCCCAAGTGAAAGGTTGCGATTTATGCTGAAACAAGCCACCATGTATGTTTAATCCTGATGCTGTGGTGACCACAGCATTTGCCTGATTTATGTAGCTGTTTTTTTATTAATAGGAAAATCACTACCTGATAATATTCTGGTCCTAGTATTGACAAGTGTTGGGCCATAAGCTTGAGAAGCTTTGAGAGAAAAGGAGAATTTTGTTTTGTGGCTTCTGTCTGTGGGTTGTGGCTGAGGCTGCCTGGGGATGGCATGAGATGCACACGCAGGGAGTCCCACACCCTTCTGGAAATGCATGCACCTGTATATGTTGCATGTATATGAACATGTACTTGGTAGTACATGTTCATGCCTACACATGCATGTGCAAATGCTTTTGGCATGCCCACATGTATTCACACGTGCACATATGTGGAGGAGGGAATGTACACAGTTACACATATGTTCACGCTTATACCCAGCCACAGGCCATGTGCATACTTGTACAGGTATGTGTACATGCTGCAGTCATGCCCACGTGTATCCACATGTGCACACACAAAGCCATACATATGTGCTCAGGGATGCACCTAGTCACACCCATGAGTGACTAGGCATATACCTAGCCTTAGTGCATGGGCACATTTGCACCAACACATGCAATCATACCCAGTAGACATGCATGCCTGTACATACACATGCATGCCAAACTGCCAAACACACTGTACCCTCCTACATCCACACTGTAGGCATGCCCACACACTTGTGGATGCTCATGCATGCACATACACATATGCCTCTCTGATGTGTGTGCACACTCATGCACACCCCACACACACTAGCCCTTTTGCTTCTCCACAACTGGCCTGCAGGTGTGAGGAGGCCCTGAGTGAGGAGATACATGGACCTGGGTTCAAATCCCAGCTCTGCCTCTCCCTAGCTGTTTGGCTTTTGGTAGATATTTTAATTCTCTGGGCCTTGGTTTTCCCACCCATCCAAAGGGTGTCATGAGAACCATCATCTCTCAGAGTGGCTGTGTGTTTAGGGAAGGCAATGTCAATAAATAACTTGGCACAAAGTGAGACTTTGGAAATGGTGGCTCTTAGAACCAATGACCAGATCACCAGAAGCCACGGTGCTGAAAGGTGTCACTTCTTCTCAGCTTTGCTGTTCAGGCCTTTTCTGATCAGGCAGCTGCTGTTTCCTCTATGTCCCTGGGAACAGCCCATGCTTCAGTTATCTGGAACTATTTATGTTCCAGTATGCCTTTCAGGCCTCCAAGATTTTAACCATGCTGTTCTCACTGCCTGGAATGAGCTTCCCCACCATTTCTCAAGAAAACTCCTACTCTTTCTACAAAATCCAGTCTAGGAGTCATCTTCTCAAGGAGGTCCTTCATGATCATCCTTCAACCCCAAGGCCACCTACAGGCCCTGCCACATCTATTTGTTTGCCAGTCTCTCTCCATTTATCTTCAGTGGCTTGTGTGTAGTAATTACTCACTCCATCACACCCTTTAATAAGAGATTAGCCAATGAACCGGCCGGCAGAACCCAGCAAGTTGAAATCTCAAGGCTTCTATTCTTAGGATGGTGCTCTTTTCCTGTCACCAGATTATAGGATGAGTGATAACTGTAAAGGCTGACATCAGCTGCTTCCTGCTGAACCCTGTGCTAAACAGTGCTGTCACCATCTCATTAAATGCCCCCACTGATACCGTGAGATAGGAACTCTTATTATCCTGTTTTACAGATAAGCAAGGCAAGGCATGGAGAGGTGAACTGGAGGGCCCAGGGCCTCCCAAAGGTGAGCTGTGCCTGATACCTGCTTGACTCCAATGTTTGAGTCTCAGTTGTATCCCATGGCCAATGAATAGACTGACTTGATGATAAATGGCTGGTGGAATGACCGACTGAATAAGTGACAGGTGGAATGAATGAATGAATTAAGCAAAGAACAGAAGATGCAGAAACCCACACCTGGGTTGCTCCACAACAAGTCCCCTCAATGCCACCAACCCCAAGACAGATGCTGTAGTCCCCTCTCCAGCCATGTGGCTCTGGGGGCCCCGGGCAGCCTTGGTTTCCTGGTGAGCCCCATTCATCCCCTGACTCACAGCTCCTTTTGCTTGTCTAGATGTTGCTGAATTCTGGGTCAGAGCTACCTGTTGGACGTGGATGCTGGGTCCTCAGCCCTGGCAGGCACTCTTGCCTGGGGTTGCCAGGACTCCAGCAAGCAGGGAATGAGCAGGTATCCCCCCAGGGCCCAGTCCTCCTGCAGCTGATGGGCAGAAATTTGTCCACAGTGAGTTAAGACCCTCTTGGCCACTGCTTGTGTGTTCCTCCCACCCTGAGGCTCAGGACAGCTGGGCAATAAGACAAAAGTAGGGCAATGGCAGCTCCTGCCTGTGGATGGACGCTGGGCATAATTCACATGGGAAAGGTGTCAGGAGCGTATTTTGACTACAGCGTCATAAGCTCCAGGATTCGGGTCTGCAAGTGCCATCCTGACAGATAAATTGGTCAGAATTCAATTGTCTGTGACAAAAGGGCGATCTCCCCAACTGCTTTCCTCCTGGGACCTTGTGGCCCACAGGAGGGAGAGCTAGAAGTCCTCTGGCTTGCAATCGTCCAGCTTCTGAGAGGCCCAGCCCCTGGGCAGACCCGGCAAGGGGGCTGGCTGCCTGCCCTGGTGCCTCCCCCAGCTCTGGACGCCTTTGCCAGCACATAGCTCAAGGCCGGTGCAGGCCTTCCTGGTGTGTGCACAAAAGACGGGAGAGCAGGTGGACAAATGGGGTTGTACCGAGAGGCTGTGACACTTGGGGACCTGGATGCTGTCTTGTTGTGTGTCCTTGGAACCTCTTTTTCCTCTCTGGGCCTCAGTCTTTCTTGTTTTAAAATGTGGAAGTTCATTACTTCTCTTTTTGCTTCCCTTCTTCCTTTTCTCTCTCCTATCCTTCCCTCCCTCTTCCTTTCCTTTTTCTGCCTCTCTTCCTCCCTGCCTCCTCTTCCCTCTACCTATAGACTTTCATGAAAGCTCCTAAGTGTTATATACTATGCTGGGTGCTAAGAGTTAGGTAAGTCTTACAAGGGTCCTAGCCCTCAAGGCAAATTTTCCTTCATTCACACATTTATTCATTCAACAAATATTTACTCAGCCCTGACCTTGTGCCTGGCTCTGGTAAACAGCAGGGCACTGGGAAGACAGGGCCCTTACCCCCCTGGAGCTCACAGTTCGGTGGGAGACATTAATCAAATCAATCTACCAATGAAGTCATGATTATTAATTGTGTTGAAGAGCTATAAAGTGAAAAAATAAAAAGTCTGGGATACAGAAAAGCAGGGAGTCCTATCTGGAGAGGGAGGTCTTGCAGAGGAGGGTATATACATATTTTTTGAGATGGAGTTTCACTCTTGTTGCCCAGGCTGGAGTGCAATGGCATGATCTTGGCTCACCACAACCTCCGCCTCCTGGGTTCAAACGATTCTCCTGCCTCAGCCTCCCGAGTAGCTGGGATTACAGGCATGTGCCACCATGTCCAGCTAATTTTGTATTTTTAGTAGAAACGGGGTTTCTCCATTTTGGTCAGGCTGGTCTCGAACTCCTGACCTCAGGTGATCCTCCCGCCTCGGCCTCCCAAAGTGCTGGGATTGCGGCGTGAGCCACTGCGCCTGGCCGAGGGTACATTTAAGTTGAATGGAGGTGGGCAAATTGGGGTGAAGAGCATCCCAGTAGAAGATAGGTCATGCCAAGGTCCGTGGTGGGATGGTCAAGACTCCAAAGGGGCATCATGGTGATTCCAGAATTTCTGGGGGTGAGAGAGGCTCATTGTTTACCTCCTGGGCCACCTCAGTCTGGTCTGGATCTTGGCCCACCTGAGATTTTACACTTTAGCCATCAGGGCTTCAGTTTTTGCATCTGTACAACGGGTGCACTTCTATTTGGGTGGTCCCTTTCACCTCTATTATTCTTTAGTTGCTGAGTAGAGCTAAAAGTTTCCTGGCACGTTTGACTTAAAGAGTCAGCAGAAGGAGGAGTTTTGACCCAGGTCTCGGCATCACACAAGCCCTAGTCTGAATTCTGGCTCTGCTGCTCTAGGGCTGGTTGACCAAGCTACTTTACCCCTCAAGTCTCAGTTCATCTGGTCCATGAAAGGGTACAGTTTACTAAATGTGAAAGGTCATCCTGAAGATTGAATCAAAGGACACAGCATTTGCCAAGGGGTGGTCTGAATTTCATCAGCAGAAGGAGCAAGACATGAGCAAACTTTCCACTTTCATGTATTTATTCTAGTGTATATTGGACACAAATAGAATGAGCACATTCTACCAGTACTTTCATGGATGTTCTTGCCTCAGATGACACCGAGATTAAAAAAGTGTCCCTGAAAGTTAAAAAAATGATGGACAAATAGTGGGGGAAGGATTTATTTGCAGGGGCAGAAATGGTGAGAGTGGATGAATGGCCAAAGTATGTCAGGTTCCAAGGGAGATCATGTGAAGTACTTAACATCAAGCTAAGGGCTCAGCATGGCCTCCAGGATGGGTGGCTAAAAAACAATGATGATGATGATGATGGTGATGGTGATAATGATGATGGTGATGATGATGCTGATAATGACGGTGATGGTGATGATGATGGCGATGATGGTGATGGTGATGATGATGATGATGTAATGATGGTGATGATGATGGCAATGATGGTGATGGTGATGATGATGATGATGTAATGATGGTGATGACGATGATGGCAATGGTGATGGTGATGGTGATGATGGTGATGGTGATGATAATAGTGATGGTGATGGTGCTGGTGAGGAGGTGAGGAGAATGAGGGTGATGATGATGGTAATGATGAGGAGGATTATGATAATGGTGAGGATGATGGTGATGGTGATGATAATGATGAAGAGGATTATGATAATGGTGAGGAGGATTATGATAATGGTGAGGATGATGGTGATGATGATGGTAATGATGAGGAGGATTATGATAATGGTGAGGATGATGGTGATGGTGATGATAATGATGATGGTGCTGGTGACTTTTTGTTGTTGAGGGGACACCTCCTGTGTTATTGAGAAATGTGAATTCTTTTGATTAAACTACTATGCAGCCTCAGGCAAAGTCCTCCCCCTTTTTGGGCTTGGACCACTCACCCACCTGGAGATGTTAGTGGACTACAACGTCCTTTTATTTCCTATGGCTCCTAGGCCTGCCTGTTTTGCTGAGGTTCTGAATGTTAAGGCTGTGTTGAGGCAACCTCTGTCCTCAAACCCTGGGGGAAACTTCTGGTGTAAATACCCAGGGAGAGCCCCAAAATGCGAACATCTGGTTAAAACCTGGCAGGGCCCAGCCACTGCCTCCCAGAGGTGAGATGGACATAATAGTTCTTTTGCTAAACTCGGTGATTTATGTACCTGCCCTGGAGGCTGTGATGTTTGCACTTGTTTGACGTAGGAAGCAGGGGGGCCAGGAAGGTATCAGGAAGAAGGTGTTTAATGATATTGGGTAAATATTAGGTGAGCAGTGGCGATGACCATAGGCTGGGAGCTGGGCCGAGGGTGTCTCTCCAGCTGGGAAGCCTGAGAGGTCTTAACTGTATCAGGGCCCTGTGACAGCTGCTGCAATCCATATCCCTCACTCCAGAGTGTGCGTCTGAGCAACAAACTCACCTGAAAGGGAGATACGAATCCTCAAACTTCAGTTCCTGAATCCAATTCACATCTTGTTTTTCCTCTCCAAGAGTAGCCTTGAATAGGGAGGAGAAGGCCGGGCCTCAGATCAGTCTTGGATTCAAATCCTGCCTCATTAACTATGTGATTTTGGGTGTTATATTTTGCCAGTCAACCTCAGTATCTTCCTCTGTAAACTGGAATGAATCAATGCAGCTAAGATTTCTGAAGAAGAGCCAAAATTGGATGGAGGTGATTGTGCTTGGTACAAATATTGGGGAGCAGAGCAGAGCAGAGAAACCCAAGGGCACTGTGAGGATGAAGCCCACCTCATGCCTGGCATGCAGTAGGCACCCATCAGTGTCAGCTCGTGCCTAGTCTTCAGGCTTAAGAAACATCTCTCAGGGAACCTGAAAAAGAGGCCATGATGTATATAGCAGCAAGAAGGGGCATCCCTGGCAGAGGGAACAGCACATGTGAAGGCCTGGAAGTGGGATGGAATCTGGGTTTGGTTAGGGAACCATGACACGTTCTGTGTGACAAGAAGCAGGGTCAGTATTGCAGGTAGTGAGGCCAGGGAAAACGAAGAAAGGGTGTGGGGTAGCACATGGGGAGGTACAATCAGATTAGGGTTTTCTTTTTCTTAAATATTTATTTTGTTTAATTCCTTTATACACTAGTCATGTGCTATGGGGTTGAATGTGTCCCCCAAAGTTTGTGTGTTAAAAACTTACTCCTCAATGTAACAGTGTTGAGAGGTGGGACCTTTAAGAGGTGATTAGGTCATGAGGGCTCTCTGCTCATGAGTAGATTAATATCAGCTGTCATGGGGAATGGCTTCATTATGGTGAGAGTGGATTTGTTATAAAAGTAAGTCTGACTCTTGCTGTCTCTCTCTTACACATACTTTTTTGCTCTTCTGCCTTTCGCCAAGGCGTGATGCAACAAGAAGGCCCTCCAGATGTAGCTCCTTGATCTTGGACTTCCCAGCCCCCAGAACCATGAGCCAAATGCATTTCTTTTCTGTATAAATTACCTAGTCTCTGGTATTCTGTTATAGCAATACAAACGAACTAAGACACCAAATATGTAATTTTATATACCTGCATAAGTGTCATGTCACTTATGTGTTTCTTTAGTGCTGACAGTTTTGCTTCCTTTTTTTCTTTCTCTTTGGCTTCCTCCACTGCTTCCTGCCATTGCAGACCACCCCCCAAGCCAGGTCACCCAAGTTAACTACCTAGTCTGAATTCTCCCATAATTTTCATAATTCTCTCCATACTCATGTCATCACATATGTGAAGCATTGCGATTGATGTCCCTTTCACAACAACGGGATCACATTGCACACACTTTCTCCATAGTGCTTTTTCCATGCCAGGCATCTCCTGGTAATATCTTGAGCTGATTGGTACAACTCTATTCCCTCCTGTCCTTGGCTGCATAATACTCCATGGCTTGGGTGTACCCTGATGCTTTCACCATTCCCTGACTGAGGCTTTGCTTTCCTTTCTTTTTGCTGCTACGAATGATACTGCAGGAAACATTCTTGAGCACGTGCTTTAAGTGCTGTGTGTTTGTTTCTGTGGGACAGATCCCCAGGAGGGGGATTGCTAGGGCATAAGGTAGATTTTACATTTTCAGAGATGTAGCAAGATTGCTTTTCTAAAAGGCTGTAACACTTTACATCTCCAGCAGTGATGATCGAGAGGGTATTTTCTTCCCAGTCTAGTGGGGGTCATTGTTTCCAGGCTAATGGGAACCAGAGATTTGGGTTTTCAAAGGCTCTCTCTGCCTCCAGAGTGGGGAATGAGTTAGAAGGTGAGATGCATTTATTCAGTTGATTATTCAATTGATATCTGCGTTGTGAATTCTACAAGAGCAGAGTCTGGTCTATCTAGTCCACACCTGTATCCTCCAGTACCTGACACAGAGAAGGTGCTCAATGAATATTGGTGGAATGGAAGAAGAAATGGATAGGGGGATAGGTTGGTGGGAGGAAGGGTGGGTTGATGGGAGAATGGGTGGCTGGATGGGTGGAAGAATGGAGGGATGGATAAACTCTGAGAGTGAGCCATGATTTCTGAGGACTTCCGTCTTTCTCCAGTCCTGGGTGTGAACAAATCCAAAATTAGTAAACTATCCGCTCCTCCTTTCACCCTAAGGAAATATAGCAGGACAGGTAGTTGGCAGAATGCCGGGAAAAATATGTCCCTGAGAGGAGAATTAATGAGCAGTTGTGAAGATTACAGAGTGGGTTGGTTTACCTTGCCCTGCTGGAGCTGGCTTAAGACTCTTGGGGTGCAGCAACAGGCAGCCACATCTACGACACCCCCCTGCCCAAATGCACCCCGTGGTAGAGAGAAGGCTGTGGAAGGTTGAAGACAAGACTCCCCTTGGAGGGCCCAATTTGTGATGAGAGGCTGGAGAGATGCCACTTCTCAAGATCTGATAAGAGTAACCAACACTGGCGGGGCACGGTGGCTCACGCCTGTAATCCCAGCACTTTGGAAGGCCGAGGCGAGCAGATCACCTGAGGTCAGGAGTTCGAGACCAGGCTGACCAACATGGTGAAACCCTGTCTCTACCAAAAATACAAAAATTAGCCGGGTGTGGCGGTGCATGCCTGTAATCCCAGCTACCTGGGAAGCTGAGGCAGGAGAATCACTTGAATTTGAGAGGCAGAGGTTGCCGTGAGCAAGATTGCGCCGTTGCACTCCAGCCTGGTGACAGAGTGAGACTCTGCCTGAAAAAAAGAAAAAAGTAACCAACATTTATGGGGCACTTACTATGTGAAATGGGCTGTGACTTACATACATCTCCTTGTGTCCATATCAACCGCTTGGGCAGCTACTCCTATTATTGGCATTTTGTAGATGAGTAAAAAGGGGGCTCAGAGAGGCTTGTTTACTCATCAGATTACACAGCAAGGAAGTGAGCAGTTGACTAAGCTTCAGCCACAACTTTAATCCACTGTTCTTTGTTGCTTCTCTAATGCTGCCCAGTAGCACCCTACCTATGCAGGAGGGAGCTCAAACTTTCCCCTTCACATTCTGGCCTCAGCCTGCCTACTTGGCAGCCCCAAGTGATCTTCGCCAAAGGGCCAGGGTGCTTTCAGCCTCTTCCTGCCTCCTCTGCCCTCTGGAGGTCTATGGTGGGGAGGAGGGGAGGGAAATGTGTCATGAAGAGAGGAGACCCATCTTCTAGTTCTGCCTCTGCTACTTCCTGGGCCTCAGCATCCTCATCTGCAAACTGCGTTTATATCTGCCCTTGAAGGATGCTGTGAGGAATCATAAGGTTGCTGTATTCTTGGGAGAGAGATTATTATTCCTGACCCTGCAGGATCTTTCTTGCTCACCTTGCAGGGTTGTGCATCTGGCTTCATGAAGCCTTTGGGATCATCTCTAGGATGGCCCCCACAGGGCATAACAAGAGACCCTGATTTCTCACTTTATTCCTAGCCTTGGTCCTGGACCACACACTCAGCCCTCCTCACCTCCTCCTGCTTCCGTTGTTCTTTCCTCTCACCTGGTCCTTGTCTTACCTTGGAATTGACACCCAGGCATCCCTTCTTCTAAGTGCCTTTGTCTGCCGTGGATAAATTACTCTTTCCTGAACCAGTCCAGCCTAGACACTTTAGCTCAAACACTTTAGGAGGAATGCTCTCTGTATGTTCACCCCAATCTCATTCATTCATTTAATCACTCAATTAATATGCATTGAGAATCTATTATACCATGAGCCAGGTGCTGTTCTAGGAAGTAGGAAACTAACAGTAAAAACACTCATCCAATTCTCATGGTATTTCTATTTTTCAATGAAGGCATAGGCAAATAGAAAAAAATTATAAATGGGACTTGGGAATTTTTCAGGTTTTGTTCAGTGTGGTCCAAGGGGTGGAGGAATGAGTGGAAAGATGATTAAGCTCAATGGAAAGACAGCACATTACTCTGTACCTAAAATGGGGAATGAGCTCCTTGTCTTTGGAAGTGTGCAAGCAGATCCTAGACAACTTCTTGACAGGGCTCCTGGCATCAGTGATGGGGTTGGCCTGGGAGACTTTTAAAGCCCCTCCCAGCTCCAGGTGTCCATGACTATGGGCTGGATGCTCTCCAGGCTCCCCTCCTATGGAATTGCCCGAAGCCTGATGGCTGTGAGCCCGTTTGCACTCAGCCTTCCTCGCTCCCAGCTCACATCACACTGACTTCTGGCTCCTCAAACCTGTCTGATTCTGCAGGGCACCCCTGGATCCTGGGGCTGGCTGGGAGGGGCCCTTCCCCCACTGCCTCCTCCTGGGCCCCTCCTGTTTATGAGGCTGTTGTCCAGGGTTGCTGGAGCGATGCTGGATCCACGCCCCACTCGGAGCCCACTGACTTTTGGGCTTTTTCATGGCTTTTGAACACAGCAGCTGCTCCTGTCTCCTGTCTGAGCGGGTCTCTTGGATGAAAACCCATCGATGAGGGTGTTTCCAAGCACCCTGGGCTCACAAGAGCTCCTGGTTTTTCCTTCTGGCTCCAGCCGTGAGACCTTCTTCCCAGCCATGTAGGGTGGAGTTCAAACCCAGGCTCTGTGTCTGGGCTGTATGAATTCAAATCCTGCCCCATCCTTAACCCTCCCTATGGACGTGCTTAGCTAGAGTGTCTAGACTCTCCCTGTGTCTATCTCAATGATGACAAGGCTTAGTCTCTCCTGGGGAACCTGGACAGGCTTGAGTGGTGAGGAAACCCTCTTGGGATGAGGGAACAGACCCTAGAGCACCCACCCTGACATTCCCACCCTAGTGGATTTCTGTTTGACTCCAGGCTGAAGGCTGGGTGTCCATGGTGACCGATGGGCCTGCTTGTTTCCCGAAACTTCCTTAACATTCCCGTCATTTCTCTCCCATCTGTCACCTCACCTTAGGCCTGGAGTGGGGCTTTTGTCCAGGATGCTCTGTCCTTCTGAAGTCCCTGTCCCTCCTGGACCTTGTGGAACCCAGAGTCCCTTCCACCCCCCCATTGGAGGGCCGGACACCACTGGCTCAGCAGATGGGGGACCTGAATGCTACTCTACTTTATTAAACTCCACTGTTTAGCTTTCGGCAGGTCACAGCTCCTTTCTCGTCCTTGGTTTCCTGTCCAATGTTTGGGTTAGGTCAGGTCAGTGATTTTAGACTTTATCCTCCCTCCCCCACACACCCTGCTTTTTAAATTTGCAGCAACATCTTTCCTTTGAATAAAATCTCAGGTGAAACAGCGTGAACAAGATGGGGGCAGACCAAGACACAGGTGGGGATCTAGAAAATTCTCCCTTGGAGACAAAGGCAGCATTAGGGACTGGCAAAGAAAGAGGCTGAACAGTTAAAATTTAGGATCACCTGCTGGGCCCCTTGCCCTGTCAAAACATGTCTGTCCTACGTCCCATTCTCTCGTGTTCCTATCCTCTGTTTAGAACCAATTGTGTATAGATGGTCCCTGGCTGAACCTATACATTTTTGATGGCTCAAGGCTGGGTGTGATGGCTCATGCCTGTAATACCAGAACTTACGGGAGGGTGAGTTGGGAGGATTGCTTGAGCCCAGGAATTTACAATCAGCCTGGGCAACATAGTAAGACCTTGTCTCTTCCAAAAAATTAAAACAAAAATTAGCCAATCATGCTGGTCTGCACCTGTAGTCCCAGCTACTCGGGAGGCGGAGGTGGGAGGATCGCTTGAGTCTAGTAGTTTGAGGGTTCAGTGAGTTGTGACTGCACCACTGCACTCCGGCCTGGGCAACAGAGCGAGATCCTGTCTCAATAAATAAATACATAAATAGAATAAAGATGGTTTGAAAGTGATACGTATTCAGTAGAAACTGTACCTTGGATACCCATACGTTCATTCTGGTTTTCACTTTCAATACAGTGTACAATAAGTTACACGAGACATTCAACACTTTACTATGAAGTAGACTTTGTGTTAGATGATTTGGTCCAACTACAGGCTAATGTAAGTGTTCTGAGCACGCTAGAGGTATGCTAGGCCAAGCTGTGCTGTTTGGTAGGTTAGGTGTATTAAATGCATTTTCAACTTGCAATATTTTCAATTTACCATGGGTTTATTCGGACACAGCCCCAGTGTAAGTCAAGGAGCATTTGTAATTGGTTCTACGAGGATGAATGGGTTTGTGTTTTAACAGGGGCTTCCCAGAGACTTTTAGCTGGAGACGACCCTAAGAGGGAATGACAGGAGGGCTGGGGGCCCGGATGAGCTCTCGGGAGCAGGTGGACCGTTGGCGGAGACGTGAGCAGTTCCTTCCCAGCACTGAGCAGCACATTTTGTTTATACTGGGAGGCTTTCTGACTTCACAGCGAGAATATTTTGGGAGAAACTGTCTCTCCCACATCTGGATTGGGGCAGAGACCAGCTGTTACTCCCATCTCTGTGTTCACACTGTTGTCATGTGTGGGGAAGCGCTGCCAAGTGCTGGGCGGGGACTGGAGCCTTCTGAATTCTCTCCCTCCCGTGCTCCCTCTGCCTCTTCTGGTCTTGTTGGAAGACTCTGGCCGAGGCAGTGGGACCCATAGGGCTCAGGCCCAAGGGTCTGGGTTTGGATTCTGACTCCCACTTGCTCACTGTGGGGCCTGTGTGCATGACTTCCCCGTCCCCAGGTTCTTGTCTGTAAGATGGGAGTGAGTAGCAAGACCCACCTCTTCTAGAGTAGGGAAGATGAAATGAGACCATGCACCCAGACATTCAGGGCACAGCAGTCGTGGCCACCTTTTCTTCTCCACACTGGAGGCTCCGCAGAGATGGAACCATGAAACCTACCCAAGGGGCAGGGCCCTTCCTGGACTCTAGCCAGTGCCTTTAGTTCTGGGGCATCTTCCCCGAATACACATGCCCACTGTCTCCATGAACATACATCCATTCAGAGATGGACACAGACAGATGCATGCAGACACACTAGCACACGGGTGCACATGCCAGCCCTATTCACATGGGCACATGCACACACACTCCTTTGCACACATACACATGCGTGTACACTCAATACGATTTAGCCAGTGAGTGTATTTCAAGCAGGTCATGTTAGACAGCTCTTGCTGTCTTTGAGAAAGGCAGATGAAGTCCACATCCTCATGGAATGTCTTGTCTAATGGGGGAGGCAAGCTCTCAGAGAGCCCAAAACAAACCACATAGAACAAAATCATTTAGACTGAGGAGGAGCTGTGCTGGAAATAACCTGGGGTAGGATGGTGAGGGTCGTGGCGGGTACAATGGGGGCATCAAAGAGACATCTTCCCACCTCCCCCACCCCATATTGAAGGCCATGTTGAAATAGTGGAGGACGAGAAGGAGTTGGTTATGGGAAGATCTGGGGGCAGAATGTTCCAGAAGAGGGACAAGGCCTTGAGGAGTGGCAGGAAGGCAGGACGGAGCAGGTGGAAATGAGATCAGTGACAGTGGTAGTGGTAAGTCAGCACATTCAGGTTCCTGCAGTCCCGGTGCGGAGTTCAGATTCTTCCAAGTGCGACTGTGAGCTTAGAGATTGTTCTAAGACCTCCATATCCGCCATATGGCGCCTGCACACATGTATGCGGGACACCTTCAGGCACACACGCATGATCTGGTCTCATCTGTGCACACTCGTGTGGTTCCTGTTGTAACATGCATGTGGCTGAACTCTTAGGCACACATGCAGTGCACACAGAGGGACACGATGCCCGCTTGACACACACATGGCCTCACCCCTTTCCTGCTGGTGTTTTAACTTAGCAGAAGTGGCCAGGAGGTGGCAAACTGCCGACCTGCCTTGCTGCCCCCATCTGGAGCCACCAGGGCTGAGGCCAGGGCATGACTCACGGTTCCTGGTTGGAGAAGTCAAGGGGCAGCCTTGGCTCAGGTTTAAGGCTGATTTCAGTGAGCGGCTGCTTGCTTTATGTTGTTCTTTTGAGTGGTGGGGAGGCAAAGCCCAGAGAAGCAGGGAGGTGGAGAGAGCCATACTGGCTCCGTTTTCCATTGTTGGGCCTCAATTTCCTCATCTGCAAGATGAGCAGGGCAATCGTGTGCCACTAGATGCTACCACGACCTGAGGATGAGGCAGTGGAATGACCTGTGATTTTGATGTAAGCCCTGCAGTAGATTCAAGGCAGGAGAAATCAGCCTGACAAGAGGCAGTCAAAGAAGGCTTCTTGGAGCAGGAGCACTCGTGCCAGACTGCATAGCCCATTCCTGCTGAAACAGAACCCAGAACTGAGCTGCACTTCATGGCATCTGCTTGGGAAAGCAGTGGCCGGATCTTGGGCCACTTTTGTGCTGCTGCCTGTGATGTGCACCCCGTGTGCAGTTCCACACACAGGACCCTGCAAGGTTGATAGGATTATCCCCATTTTACAGATGGCAAAGCTGAGGCTCAGGTTTTATGGCCCATGTCAAAGAGCTGGGAAGTTAAAGCCTAGGTAGGAATGCCAGATCTGCTGCCCGATTTGTGGGAGTCCGCACGGTGTCCACATCCCCTGCAGTTGCCTTCTTCTCCTTCCCCACACCCAGCCCCATCTCATTCAATCCTTAGTGCTCTGTAAGTGACAAACTGATTCCTTTCGAATGACCATACCTGGAGCCCATTATGGGCAAAAATTAGGGTCCGGGTCCCTTAGGAACGAGTTGGAGCCTCCAGTGTGTGTCAAGTTCAGCATAGGTGGTTCATTAACATGCCCTTGGGGGTCTCTCTGTCCCGTGGTGATCCCCCTTGCATGGGCAAGGGGTGACAGCAACCCCATCTCTCTGTCTGCAGATGATGGCAGTTGGGGCTGTCTCAGCCTCTTGGACACTCATGTCCTCCAGTGGGGTCAAGGGAGGGAGCATTGAAGATGAGGGTAACTGTCGGCTCCCGCTCTTGTGTTTTACATGGATGGGTCTCCAATCTCCTTCACAGCTGCCTGGGTGTGAAGATGCTCTGACTGTACCCAGGGATGAGGAGTCCCTGTGGGGAGAGCCTGAATACTCGAATCAGACAGACTCAGGCTCACATTGCCCTCTGCCTTGTCCTAGAGCTTCATCTCATCTCCAAGACCTCTCAGCTGTAAAATAGCCCTTGTATCACTGAAGCCTCACCAGGCAGGGATTCTCCTGGCTTGTTTACTCTGGAATCTTCCGTGTCTTGAATCAAGTAAATGCTTAATAAACATCTGTTGGAAGTGTGAACTACAGAGCTGTTTGTGTGAACTACAGAGCTATTAAATGAGATAAAATGTGGTTAAGGCCTGTTACACAATCAGTGCTTCATAAATGATCACTGCTGTATTCACGTAACGTGCTTGGAACAGTGTCTGGAAAATAATAATAATACAATTAATAGTAATTCAGGATGTGATGATTAATTTTTTTGGCTTATGATACAAGTTCCGCAATTAACAGTCACTCCTCTGGGCGTCTGTTATTTGCCAGGCATCTCGTCAGGTGCTTTGCAAGCCATCTTCTCATTAGACCTTCCTCTTAGCCTTGGGGAGCACCTTTTATTATCCCTATTTCACTGACTAGGAAACTAAGGCTCAGAGATGCCATGACTTACCCATAATTTTATTTTTTAGTTTTTCTAGAGACAGAGTCTAGCTCTGTAGTCCAGGCTGGAGTGCTGGGGTGCAATCCTAGCTCACTGCAATCTCCAACTTCTGGGCTCTAGTGATCCTCCTGCCTCAGCCTCCTGAGTAGCCGGGACTGCAGGCACACATCATCACACCTGGCTATTTTTAAAATTTTTTGTAGAGATGCAGTCTCATTATGTTGCCCAGGCTGGTCTCAAATTCCTGGCCTCAAGTGATCCTCCTGCCTTGGCCTCCCAAAGTGCTGGGATTCCAGGCATGAGCCACTGTGCCAGGTCCTTACTCATAATATCAAAACTAAGAAGGAGAGAAGCCAGGGGTTGAGACTACCTTCTCTGTGGACTATCCCCCAATCTTGGTCTTTCATGGCCACCTAGGTAGTTTTTGCCCCATTATTAACCCACTGTCATTCTTTAAATCCACTTTACACTAACTCACTTAAAAAAGATTTTAGCCTCAGCCTTAGCAACAATATCCATGACATCCCAAATTGGAAGTGATGATGATATTTTAATACACATAAAAATAAATATTTGAGAATTAAAAACAAAAAGTTTTATGCCTGTGTACCACCATCTCCCAGCCACTGGGGTGTTTAAACCTCTTTTTGGGACTTTGATCCAGTTCAACCATCTTATTTCGTGGGTGGGGAAGTGGGATTGTCACACAGAAAAGTTCAGTGATTTGCCTAAAGCCACACAGCAAATACAGCTGAGACCTCCTGACTCCCGAGCCTGGGGCATTCCCTGCCCCTTAAACAAGTGTGTATGTCAGGAGAGGCGGAGCTCACCCAGGGGTAGGCTCTGCCTGAGTTTGGAAGGAGACTAGGCTCCGCTTCACAGACACCATCTCTGTTAACCCTCAGTGCACCTCTTCAGGAATGCCTTCTTGTTCCCATTTTAAAGTTGAAAGGACTGAGGCTCAGAGAGGTGAAGCAAGTCTCCAGAGGACACATAGTGAGTAAGGGGTGGAGCTGAGATTTGAACCCCAGATCTGGGTGCTGTGCATTGGAGAATGTGGCTAAGGACAGGCAGACTTGGTGGAAGGAACACCGCTGTCAGGGGTGATGGTGTGGAGGACACAGGCCGGCTGGGAGCCTTCAGTGTTGGGACCGAACGACCTTCTTTTTCTCTTAGCCTGAAACATCAATGCTGCTGTACCTTTCTGCTTTCTGGAATAGATTTAGGTTGCAGAGGCCTTTGCTGCAGCTGACGTGCTGCGTATTTTTAACTTGGAGAAGAATGTCCTGGGCTTTCTGAGCCTCCCGCCAGCCGTACCTCCTTGGGACCAGGAATGCAGCCTGCTTCCTGCCTTCAGTAGCCTCTCATTTTCTCCCCAGCCCAGCAGCCCTGTCTTCTCAAGGCGAGACGGCTAAAGGTCTTGGGAATTTTCTTAAAACTCTTAAACCTGGCCGTGAGCCAAAGGGAAACAGCTCAGAGAAGGCCGATGCTGTCTGGGAGATGATAGAAATATGGCATTCCTGCGGCAGGCGATTCCTGAATTTACGGGGGGCGGCATGCAGGCCCCTCAACAAGCAGCCGGCCCTGATGGCTGGATCTTTGCAGCACCCAGAGACGCAGCCGGCAGGAAAAGAAGCGGAATAATCGTAGCCAGTTATGCAGCTTTTGCTGTGGGCCAGTGTTCATTGGTCTTCATGGGTTAGCTCCCCAAAGCCTCATAAGCTGAATGCGGTGGGTGCTATTGTTAGTGACCCAGAGAGGTACACTAACTGGTTCAGGGTCACACAGCCAGGAAGTGGTGGGGCTGGAATTCAAGCTCAGTTTTTGCTGCTATACATCCCTGTTACATACACCTAGACACATCCACCTATCCATGTATGTACACACAAGCAAGCACGGACACAATACATGTGTGCATACAAACACACAGACAACACACACACAGACATGGATGCAGCACAAGAACACATATGCATATACAACATGCATGCACATACAACACACGATGGACACAGTGCTTACACGAACACACGTACGCACACGTATACCATGTGCGTGCATGCACTGACTCATAGACACATTCCAAAACCTGAAGCCAAAGTGCTTACCTGGTTTTCTGGAGCAGGGCCAGGACTCTGTCCCTCAGACCCTGGGAGCACCAGCTTCCTTCCTCCCTTCCCTCCCTTCCCACAGATGTTTGCTGTGGTTCCAGCCAACTAGCCAGATGTGCGCCATGGCCCAGGATGTCTCAGAGACCCAGAGGCTGAGGGGGTTGCCAGACTGCCCTCAGATGTCTCCATGACACCATCCAGCCCCAGGCTGAGAGGAGCCAGACCCTTGAAAGGGACCCATTGCTCTGCAAGGTTGCTGTGCTCTCATGGTGCAGGGGGCAGTTAGCCACGGGAGCTGAATTTTGTGGTCCAAGCAGGAACTCTAAGGCTGAGTCCAGCTTGAAGCCACCATGAGACTGGGGGCTAGCCCTCTGCCCTTCCTGAGCCTTAGTTTCCACTGCGTGCAATGGGGACAGCCAGGCCAGGTTGGCCTCTCTAGGGTGTCATGGGGACTGAACACATTTAAAATGGAAAGGAATCTTAAAGATCTCTTTAGTTCTCAATTTGTTGATGCGGAAACTAAGGTTCGTATCACGCTGAGAGTCAATGGCAAAATTGAGCTTGGAAACTAGCTCCTACAAATCTTGGCTGGAAACGTCTCGTATTTAACTTAACCAGCTTCTTCATTGGCAACATGTAGCAGAACACAGGAATGAAAAGATTGTTCTGTCTTCTTGCTAGCAGGCCTGTTCTGACATTTCCTTTTTGCCCCAAGACATTTTTCTCTGGGGTTACTGATGAACAAAATGGAATTTTTTCTGAGACGCATCAAATTGGTCCAAATACCAGTGCCCTCAAATATAACATTTACTTCTCCCAAACCCTGGGCTTTGGTCTGTTTCACCCCAGACTCCCCAATCCAGATTTCAGAGGCTTGGGGTCAACGGCAAGGACATTGCATTATAGTGCCCCATACTGACACGACTATAGGCTGGGTTTGGGCTGTCTCTCTCTTCTCAGGGAGATGGCAAGGAGGGAGAATGTCAGTGTCAGGAGTATGGGCTTCCGAGTGAGGCAGATGTGAGCTCAAATCCCGGCCAGGCCTCTCACCAGCTGAATGACCTTGGGCATGTTTCTTAACCTCTCTGAGCCTCAGTTTTCTCATCTGTAAAATGGGGATGAACGTATGTCATGAGGCTTAAGTAAGATAACAGATGTGCAGTGCCCGGCAGGGCTGGCACGGGAAGTGCTTGGCAGTTAAGCTCATTTTCCAGAGAGACAAAGGGACGAGTCCCAGGTAGGCCACCTTCAGAAGGTGAGCACTGGGCAGAACCCGGGGCCAGATGAGCCCACAGCTTGGCTCTGGCTGTAGGCCAGCCCCCGGGGTGACGTGTGACTTCATTTTTCCATGCTTTCCCTCTGGAAAAGACCTCAGCTTCTCTGCAGCCACCATGCTTGCCTATCCTAATTTCTCTTTGCAGACGAAGATCCCTGTAACTGTTCCTGCACTACCTACTCAGTCTCAGCCCTACAAAAAGCTGACTGGAGCTGTTATTTTAAGGGCTGTCACTGCATTTCCCTTTGAGGGTCTCTGCTGGAACTGGCCTGCTGTTCCCATGGCTGGTGGCAGATCTCTGAGCTGGCTTTCAAGGACAAGGAATGGACAGAGAGTGGCAGCCACTGCCCGGGGATGGGGGCTAAATTCATGCTTTGAGGAAGAGCAGCCCCACCACCCTCAGCCCTTCTTCTACTTTCTCTCTTATTTTTCGGCAGCCTGAGTACCTACTCTATGCTCTGAGGACCTCCCGGGTAATCTTTTTACAGATGAGGAAGCCATGACTCAGAGAGGGACAGCGCTTTCTCCAAGGACACACAGCAGAAAAGTGCGTGGTTCTCCTGGACTCCCGGCTCTGAACGCTTTTCCCGGCTGCCTCTTTTCTTCATCTGCTGACTGTTCTCCCCTTCCTGAACTCTTCCTCCTCTTCCCCTTCCTGTATTCCTTTCCTTCCTTCTCTTCCCTGTCTTCTTCCTCTTCCCCTTCTTCCTCTCTCAGCTCCAGTTTCCCTTCCCTCCTCTCGTCCAGGTCTTTCTCTAGAAGTCTCCTTACCCCACTGGCTTTTCCTGTTGCCATCATCATTATAACATTGGAAACACATCAGGAGAGAAAGATGACATTCAGCAGCATGTCTGGGTTCCCCCCGGCCCAAACCCTGCACCCAGTCCATGCCGTGCATAATGTCCTTCAACAACCCTAGGAGATGGGTACCATATCTCACCATTTTACAGGCAAGGACAGGACAGGGGGACCGGAGGAGGAAGCCACCTGCCAAGGTCACACATGAAGCTGGGGCTTGGGCTGGGGTCTCAGTGTAGATCTGGCTGACATCAGAGACTTCATGTTGTAGTAGACACACACACACTCACGCTTTAGAAAGGAGAGTTAACTTACAAACTGTCAAGTAGACAGAGCGTAAGAGAGCAGCGCAATGCATTTTTACGTGTATACACCACCCATTACGAAATAGCACATTTTCAGCACCCGGAAAGCTTCCCTTGTGCCAGCCTCCCAGTTGACACCCAGAGTCCCTGGTCTTAACTCAAAACTTCAGCTCTAGCGGTATCTGGGCTGAAATCCCTATTGTGTGACATTGATCAAGTTGATTTGCCTCTCCGTGCCTCAGTTTCCCCATCTGTAAAACAGAGCTACAATCCTCTCCCTCATAGGACAGCTGCAGAAAAACCCTGTCTTAGGTTACACAGGAGGCACAGCTGAGAAAGGTGGGCCTTGTGGTTAATGTTAAGAATGTGCCAGAGCCTGGGCCCCCCCTGCTCCCAGCAGTCGTGGAGGCTGCTGTCACCCATCAGGCCCCCAGCCCCTCTCTTAGTCCCAAGACCCCAGCCTGAGAAGGCCCCAGGAGCCAGGCCTGCTTCTCTGGGGAAGTGAGGCACAGTGGTCCCTGACTCCAGCCATTTTCCCGACCCCCAGACCCAGACCACAGCCTGCAAGAGGCTAACCTGCCCCCCTAATATTGCCCATGACCCCCGCCTGGGCTGGCGAGGCTGCGCCCGCCCGCACCCATTCATGTATTTTGTATTATAAAATGACTGCTGTCTCCATGGCAACATAAAAGGAGCCGATCTCATTACTGGGGCCCGGACACATTATTTTCTCCAAGGAATTTCTTCTTTTCATTATTTCCCTCCAAAGGTCAGTTATCCTCTCAGGCGGGGCGGGGGGCGGCAGCGGGGGGGGGGTCTTCGAAAGGTGAGCCGGATTCATGGCAGAATTCCCCTGGCGGAATTTACAATCATTTTGCCTTTTTCCCCTGCTCTAACACCGTTGGAGAGATTTTCTTGCAGCCAGGCGGTTCTCTTTAACCCTTGCAGCCCCAGCAGGCAGCAGACAGGCTGTCCCTGTTGCACTGTCCTGGGAATCCCACCCATCTCTGTGCCTCCTTCCTCCTCCTCATAGTCACCTGCAGCTGCCCGACTTCAGGTTCTGAGAGCAGGAGAGGTCTGGAGTTTGTCTGATTAACCATGGAGGATTGAAGGGCTCAAAGGCAATTTGCTTTTATTCTAAGTCCTCCCACTGAGAAAAGCACCCCTTTAAAAGTTAATACTAGTGATAATAATAATTTATATGGATATCTGGAATGCCGTGTAGTGTAGTAATTCAGAATTTTGGTTCTAGGGTCAGAGGGACCGGGCTTCAAATCCTGCCTCTGCCAATTTCAGGCTGTGTGACCTTGGGCTGGTTGCCGCATCTCTCTGAGCCTCAGTTTCCTTACCTGTAAAACAAGCCTCATACTGGCATCTGCCTTGCGGTGTGGGGTAAGGATGGAATGAGATATGTATGTAAATTACTGAGCACAGTACCTGGCACACAAGAAACAATCAATATTGGTGATGATTTATCTTTGGGTATATATCTGTCAGTTACTGTGTATGTCAGTTATCTGTTGATGTGAAACCAATCACTCCTAAGACTTAGTAGCTTAAAACAGCAATAAGCATTTATTATCATTCATAGTTTCTGTGTATTGGGCATTTGGTAGCAGCTTCTTTGGATGGATTTGGCTCAGAATTTCTCTTGCCGTTGCAGTCGTGTGTCTGGGGCTACAGTTATCTGAAGTCCTGACCAGGGCTGAAAGCTCTAATTCCAGGGTGGCTCACTCATGGCTGGCTTTTGATCAGGGGCCTCAGTTCTTCTGGATCTTCATATGGTCTGTCCTCAGGGCTGCTTGAGCATCCTCACAAAATGGCAGCTTGCTTTCCCCAGAATGCATGATCCAAGAGAGCAAGATGGAAACGGTGATGACTTTTATGATCTTCTTTAATCTTCCCAAGGGAGATTCAAGGCTGATTTCCATTTTACAGAGGCGGTTAGGGCCCAGAGAAGGAAAGCAATTTGCCCAACCATTGAATTCCAGATCTGAGTTCTTTCTCCTGCCCCTGATTCTCATGGACCCAGTAACTGTGGTAGTTGGATTCTGCTGCTCCAAAGGGAGGGAGACTTGCTGGGAAGAGTAACTCTGGGCAGCCCGAGTCTGTATTGCAGCTGGTTGGGGCAGAGCAGTGCACAGACACTCAACAAGTGAAGCCAGTCAAAACACTCTCCCTGAGGAAGCCAGTAGAAGAAGCGTGTTTGTAAAACTGACGGCGTTTTTGTTGACAGGCAAATGTCTATATTACATGGCAACAAATGGCTGGAAGATGCAAAAATGCAGTCAGTCATCAGGGATTGTTTTTTCTCTTTAGAAAAGAAAAGCTCTCCCACCACCAAACAGGATGAGTGATGTTTGCTTTGTGTTTGCAGATCATTCTCTGATTTAGCAGGTTCCTGGGGTGTGGCTATGGAGATCCAGGGGCAGCCCAAGTCCTTTTGAACCAAGCAGGGAAGGGTTTTCAGGGTCTTTCCAGTGACCCAAGGGAGGAATTGCTGCGCTGAGATGTGCCACTTTCAGGGAGAGAGAGAGAAAGCTCTGGGGGTGAGGGGTACTAGACCTCTGGATTGGGTGTCATTGGCTTGCTCCTTGGCATAGTTTCTGCTCCAGTTTTCTGGCTGACTTTCAGAACTACAGTATTCCTCAAACTCTGCTGTGCTCAGAGGCTCGTAGGAGAGCTGGTGAAAATGCAGATGCCCAGGTCCCAACCCTGGAGATTTTAATTCATAAGGCTAGGGAGGGTGGCCTAGGTACCTGCATTTTTAAAATACCCGCCTTCCCCTTCCTAGAGATACTAATGCAGGTGGTCCTGGGAAAACACTCTTGGAAAAACACGTGATGTGGAAGAAAGACCCTGTGGCCTCTGTCCCCTTGATCTAGCACATTCCTGGTCATGTCAGGGCCCAGCTGGGCTGTGTCTCCAGGAAGTCATCCCTGATCCCCTCTTTCACAGAATAGGTCACACTCGTAATGACACTGCTGCGCCTACCCCTCTCATTTCTTCTGGCTCAGTTTCTCAGAACTACACAAGGGGAGCCTGAGGTCTGAGTCCTCTACCTGATGTCATTTCTTCAAATGTGGAAGCTCTTCATTCATTCATTCATTCATTCATTCATTTGCCAAGTCTGTATTGAGCACCTGCTGCATGCCAGGCACTGAGGACAGAGCAATGACTGAGACAGATTTGGTAACTGTAACTGTTGCCCTCCCAGAGTCCAAGGTCTAATGGGGAGACAGCTCAAACAAGCCAAGACACAACTCTATAAAACATCTGTAAGTTGTATGTTTCCCAAGGGCATAAACATAGATGGGGACCTGGGGGGCAGCTACTTTCCGCTACAGGGCTGGACAGAGAAGGGCTCTGCGAGGAGAGGACTTTTGGGTTGAGATCCAAAGATAAGAGGAGGCTGGTTACTTGAGAACTGGGGAAATGCTGTTTCAGGCAGGAGGAACAGCACGTGTAGTGGTCCAGGGGCAGACAAGACCCAGAAGTGTTCAAGGCAGAGGAAGAAGGCCAGCGTGGCTGGAGTGGAGTGGGTAAAGGGGAAAGCACCGTGAGATGGGCATGGAGCACACCACGTGCAGACTGCAGCAGAGTCTGGGTTTTATTCTGAATCAGACAAGAAGCTGTCAGAAAGTGTTGCATGGTTAGAAGTCAAAAGGCTGGCCAGGTGCAGTGGCTCAAGCCTGTAATCCCAGCACTTTGGGAGGCCGATGTGGGCAGATCACGAGGTCAGGAGATTGAGACCATCCTGGCTAAGATGGTGAAACCCCATCTCTACTAAAAATACAAAAAAATTAGCCTGGTGTGGTGGCGGGTGCCTCTAGTCCCAGCTACTTGGGAGGCTGAGGCAGGAGGATGGCGTGAACCCAGGAGGCGGAGCTTGCAGTGAGCCGAGATTGTGCCACTGCACTCCAGCCTGGGCGACAGAGCAAGAAACCATCTCAAAAAAAAAAAAAAAAAAAAAAAAAAAAAAGAAGTGACAAGGCTTTTTTGGACCAGATCCCTATCCTTTGGCAAGTGAAGTGTTAGCATTTTATCCATTTCCTGGGAAGCTTGCAGTAAATGTGTCAATTACTACTATTATGACTTAGACCTTAGATGCCACCTCCTCCAGGAAGCCCTCTTTGCTTCTGCTCCAACAGCTTCATATTCACCTCTACCAAAGCATTCGTGATGGATACATGAATATACCATGACATAACAATATATCTGCAGAATTGTAGCCAGTGCCCATTTTGCTGAATGGGAGAATCCAAGAGGGCTCAGCCTCATCTTTCATTTGTGTCTTCCAAACACCGAGTGAGGCCTGGCACAGAGGAGTGTGTGCATAGCATGGTGGGCAATGGTGAAATCAGACTGAGTTCAAATCCTTGTCTACCGTTGGCTAGCTGTGCAACCTTGGAAGGCTCCTTAATGCCTGTGCCTCAGTTTCCCCTTTATGGGGAGTGAAGAAATAGTAGTTTTTGTCAAGGTGTGTGCTGTGATGAGTGGGAGAGCAAGTGCCTAGAAATTACACACCATGGTGTTTGGTGCACAGTGAGTGCTGATGGCTGTTGGCTGTGCTTGTTATCCTGTACCCAGATATTTATTGAATAAAGGTTTTGGGGGCAGCCCTGCTACCCTTTCATTGCTCCCACTACCCTGCCACTGCCTGCTCCCACCCTCCTATGGACAGGAGTTTGGCTCATCAAATCCTTGAGCGCTGGACAAGGATGTGTCAGGTTTGATATCAGGCTGCTACTTCCAGCTTCTCAGATTTCCGGTCCTCATACACTTTGGAGATCTGTGTGGGGATTTGTGGTGACCTGGGCACTTTATAGTGAAACAGCCAGAAGAGCCTGGAGAGGGCCTGGGGCTGGGGATCACAGGACCCCCATGCCCAAGGCTGATTCCCTGGTTAAAAGTACAGGAGGACGCTTTCCCTGGGAGGGGACGGGGACTGTAGGACATTGTCCCCCAGGTGGGATGTTTGGAGCTTGGGTCACTCCCTATCCATCTCTCCGTCCATCTGTCCATCTGTTAGTTGATTATTCACTGAGCACTGCCTGTGTCTGGCACTGGGGACCCAGCAGAGAACAAGGCAGATGCCATTTCTAGCCTCATGGAGCTGATGTTCCCTACAGAATAAGAAAGGAGCCAGTGTTTCGTGAGCGCCTGATAAGCGCTGGGCATTTCTCCCACGTGATTTTTTTTAGGCTCACCATCACTCAAGGTTGGTTTTGTTGCCCTGCTTTCCAGATACCAACCAGTGAGGTTCAGCGAGGTGATGTCAATTGCCCAGGGTCACAGGCTCGAGGGTGGTCATGCTGGAATTTGGACCCAGCCTGTCTGGTTCCCCTATATCTCCCATCTTTTTGTAAAAGGGAGCTTACCTTCAACTTGGAGGTTGCCGTTCTGTCCCACCTCTGTGGTGATCAGATTCCTAACCTGGATCTGCCTGAGGACAACATCCATGTCTTCTCTATCCTGGTTCCCCACAGATTCCAGCGTGTTGCCAAACTGGTAGCAAGAGTGAGACATCAGGGCACCAAACAGAACCCTTCCAGCTTCTGTCCCCTTTTGAGCCCTGGTTAACCCACCTTTTACATGAAGCCTGCCCTGATTGCCCCAACAATGGGGATCTTACCTTCCTGTCTCTGACCCTGAGAAGCTCAGACTTTCTGAGGCATCATTAGTGCCACCATTCTCCTCCCCCTTCCATTCACTCCCGCTCCTCTAAGTGGCAAATATTAATTAAGCACCTCCTGCGGTGAACTGTGCGGTGGTTATGGGCATAATCTCTGGGTTCAGAGAGCCTGGGCTTGAACTCAAGCTCTGCCACTAGGGATGTGGCCTTATGAAAGCCCCATTACTGCCCTGACCTTCCATTTCTTCATTTCTAATGTCAGAAGGTTATTCTGAAAATTAAATAAGATACAATTTAGCCCTTCCTTCCTTCCTTCCTTCCTTCCTTCCTTCCTTCCTTCCTTCCTTCCTTCCTTTCTTCCTTCCTTCTCTCTTTCTCTCTTTCTCTTTCTCTCTTTCTTTGACAAAGTCTTGCTCTGTCACCCAGGCTGGAATGCAGTGGCAAGATCTCAGCTCACTGCAACCTCTGCCTCCCGAGTTCAAGGTTTCAAGCGATTCTGCTGCCTCAGCCTCCTGAGTAACTGGGACTAGAAGTGCATGGCACCATGCCTAATTTTTGTATTTTTAGTAGAGATGGGGTTTCACCACGTTGGCCAGGCTGGTCTTGAACTCCTGATCTCAAGTAATCCGCCCGCCTCTGTCTCCCAAAGAGCTGGGATTACAGGCGTGAGTTTCTTTCAATTAAGAGAGTGAATCTGGGAGACTTTAGAGCACACCAGCTGTATAGCCAAGAATAAAATCGCTCTCCCCAGTAGAACTCCTGATGACTTGCTAAGAGCGGATGAAGAGCTGTGAATAGTGACTAACCCCTCTTAGTTTAACCGCTCACATCAAGCCATCAAATAAGCTTTGGAAGAATACCTATTACATATTTACTACTGAGAAGGGATCAAGACACACAAACAGACAATTCTGTGAAGTGCACATCTGCGCCTTCTCTCCTGATGTTTCCCTCCAAGGGCTCCACAACATTCTTCAGCTTGGAGCACAAACCTGGGGTTCCTATGAACTTTCACGGGAAGGATATTGTTAACACCCCCTGCTCATTAGTACTTCTGCCAGGTGTGACCCTTGAAGAAGCTTCATTCATTAGGCAGATGTATCAATAATCCAGATATATCTTTCGGACAATTTTTTTTTTTTTTAATGGATAAGCATTTATTCTCTTTAAGGCCCTGGAAAACATGGGCTTTGGTGCTGGAGCATTCAGCTTACGCAAAACACCGTGAATGCTAAAGTTTGCTTCTTTTTGATTTGGTCTCTTGCAAGCTTGAAGGACTGGATTTTATAACAGGTCAATTTCAGACCATTTGATATTGATATATGAAGATCCTTAGGGATTATTGAATGCATTTTTCATCCAGCTGCGATAGTATCGTATAAGGAAAATGGGATTGACTGTTAAGTACAAATTGAAAAAGACATGGTCATTTAAGATAACTCCTTATCTGTATACAAGGAAATGGTATCAGGGAAATAGACCACCAGTTGACAGAAATAAATTTCACCTTGGGTTCCTCCTCCACACACCTCCTCGACTGCTGTTCACACTCGTCTGGGATTATTCAATTATTCTGGGAGCCCTTTCCTGGGGCCCCTGTTAGAGGATGGGTCTGGAGGGAGAAGAAAGTCCTCTGCTATTTTATTCTAGAAGGAAGGATTGGATAGGAAGAGCTGGAACCATTCATGGGCTAACCCTTCGGGACTTTGCAGTGGGGCAGCTTTATCCCAGAATATGGCAGGTCTTCCCAGCAGAACCTCTGATGCTTGCTGTAATAGAATAGGCGGAGAGCTGAGAACAATGATTTCACACCTTTTTTCATCCACCAGGCTCACTCACATGACCTCTGTTGCTCACACTGGGGACACTCAGCCTGTGTCCCGGGTGATGGGTTGAGAATTTCTATTCTTATGCAGTAGAACGCTTTTCATAATTCACATCTCTTTGGCACATGACAGCTCACACAATCTTTTGGAGTGGCATATACATCCTGTGAGCCAATGTGAGTTCTGCCTGACTCCTAAGCCTGTATGTTTTCCTGCATCGTGCATAAGAATTGTGGATTTGAAGCCCAGTTGGAAAATTTCCCAAGCCCCCAAATACTCCCTTTGCTGATGGTTGGGATGGCAGGAAACTTTTCTGGTCCCCTAGAGTGGTAGAGTGCACTGGCCTGTTTCTGTTCTTGCTATGCCCTCTTCTCCAATTCTGGGGGTGGTAGAGGAAAAGGGCTGCTACTTTTACAGGTCCTACTTGTGGAGAGGTCAGCTGGGAAGTGCATGCTCTGGGTCCCCTAGAGGACAAGGCTTGGGGTGGTGTTGGACATGACCTTGGGGGAAGCAGGGTACATGCTCCAACTTGGCTCCTCTCACCCTACAGGGGAAGTCAACATCAGAAATTCTCTCCAACTTCATAGAGGAAAGGGCTTTCAGAGACCTCAGGGGAACCAGGTGATTTGAGGCCTAAAAGTCATCCCCCTTAAGCTGACTTAAGGCTAACTCATTATTCCTGAGGACTTACTGTGTGCCAGATTTGCCATGTCCAGGAGACTCTGAGAAGGGTGTAATGAAAATTGGACCAGTCTCTTTATATGCACAATGTTGTTAGAACTCACAGCACCATCACTCTCATTTTATGGATGAGCATCATCAGCTGGGCAATATGACCCCCATTTTACAACTGAGGAAACTGAGGCTCGAGGTGAGAAGTAACTTGAACAAGTCACACAGATGTTAGTGGGAAAATAATTTGAAACTGGAGTTGTTTAACTTTGAAATAATTCACTCATCCACTCATTTTTTTCATTCATGCATTTCTTTACCCACCTACCCATTCATCTTTCCATCCATCCTTCCTTTCTCCCTTCCTTCCTTCTGTTCATCCATACACCCACCCACCCACTCACCCTTCCTTCCATCCATCCACCCATCCATGCATCCATGCATTCATCCATCTATCCATCCATCCACCCATCCACCCACCCATTTATTTTTCCTTCCACCCATCCCTTCATCCATCCTTCCACCCCTCCATCTATCCATTTATTTTTCCTTACTTCCATTCGTCCATCCATCCATCCATCCATCCACCCATCCATCCATCTATCCATGCATCCATCCATCCACCCATCCATCCACTCACCCACCCACCCACCCATCCATTCATTCATCCACCCCCATCTATCCATCCATTTGTTTTTCCTTTCATCCATCTACCATCCATCCATCTATCTATCCATTCATCCATCCACCCATCCATCCATCCATCCGTCCATGCATGCAGTCACCTACCCACCCACCTATCCATCCGTCCACCCATCCACCCACTCACCCATCTATCCATTCATCCATCCAATGTCAATCAAGCACGTGCTGGGCAATAACTTCCCTTAATCACTATGAATGATTTCTTGGGGCATCAGAGGGGACTCCAATGCTTTCCCCAGGGCTACCACATCCTGGGGCTGATCAGAAGCCATCATGACAAGACACTTGAACCATGCTGGAGGCCTTAGTCTAAGCTTTGCCAGGAAGAGACAGGAGGCAACAAACTGCAGGGCGTCTCCCACCTGGCATAGGGATTGGAGTGTGGCATCAGAAGATGCACTTGGAAGATGATGTGTGTGGGGGGTGGAGAGAGTGGCTGTCATAAGTAGTTCACTTCCCTCCCAGAAACCCACAGGCAAACTCTCTCCACCAGCCTATAACTCCAGCTCACCTGTCAATGGGCACAGGGCATGGAGCCAATTCTTTCTGAGTCTCATGAATCGCAGCACTCAATTCTTTGGTACCAATAAAATGCACTCTCCCTCAAAGACTTGACTGAATGAACCACAGGTCCGTCGAGATCCTCAAGTCTCCTCTCTCTTTCTCTCCCTCTCTCTGAGTCTGCACTCAGGCAAGGCCTTAAATTGCTGGCTGAAAAGGTGATGTGCCCTTGGGGGCTGCAGGTCTGCTTGGCAGGAGCTGTGGGTGGGGTGCAGGGCTCTGGGTTCAAGACCTGCCACCCTCTAGTCCTGACCTAAGGAGATTGTTCCTACGGTTTCTGAAGTCTCTTCCAGCCTGGCCCAGCAGGGGCTAACTTTCTCTAATGCAGAGTGGTTAGGCAACCCCACTTATCTGTAGATCTCCAAACATAGTCCTTGTATTCTAGACATTCACAGTCTAGAGGGAAAGACAGATGTGCCAGCAGCTGTAATTCACAATCATAGTGAGGCAGGAATATTAGGTGAACCAAAACTGTTATTAGTTTCCTGTTGCTGCTACAAAAAATGACCACAAAGTTAGTGGCTTAAAAATAACAAAAATTAATTTTCTTACAGTTCTAGAGGCCAGAAGTCCAAAAGCAAGATGCTGGAAGAGCTGTGCTTGTCCAAAGGGCCCAGGGAGGACTCTTTCTGGCCTCTGCCAGCTTATGATGGCTCCAGGCATTCCTTGGCTTGTGGCCACATCACTGTAGTTACACCTCCATCTTTGTGTAGCTTTCTCATGGGGAGCTTCACCGATCCTGAGCCCAGGATAAGGCACTTTGTGTTCATCATCCCTAGGAATCATTGAAGACAGCTGTGAGCCAGGTGCTGTGGTGCCCGTTGCACAGAGGAGGAGAGCGAGGCCCATGTCCTGTCCTCGTGGGGTGCTCAGCTGCAGCAGCCCGGAGCCCTGAGGTGGCCACGAACTCTGGACAGGAGGCAGCAGGGGCACTGTATGCATTGTAGGGCCTGTTTGGGAAGACATTGAAGAGTAGGTGCCAGTGAGTCAGGTTATCTCCAAAGAGAAGTCAAAGATGAGCTCTGGCTGCAGAGTGTGACCCTGAGTGGCCCTCTTCATTTTACAGATGGGGAAACTGAGCCTCAGAGAGAAGAACAATGTGGCCAGGGTCCCACAGCGAGGATGCGGCAGAATCAGGATTGGAACCCAGACCTGTCTGACTCCAGAGCTTTTGGGGACTAGGATTCTCTCTGCGTGTCTTTCTCTCTCGCCAAGGTATGGATGCTTCCATAATGATGAACAAGCACGGACATTTGCCAAGTGGCTGCTCTGTGCCTGACATGGAGCTGAAAGGCCTGGAAGAGATTCCAGCTGTGGCCTTGATGACCGATGCCATGGGGAGGGCAGAGAGGGGGGAAGCCCCAGGAGACGGTGCAGCAGTGGGAGTGAGTGTCAGCCGAGACCCCTTTAAAACCACTCCCAGGGCAGAGGGATGGAGGCAGGAGAGGCTGTGTGGAGAGGCCCCTGACAACCCTGGCTGGAGCCACCATTGTCACTCATCTGGATTATTGTGGCAGCCTCCTTGAAGGCGTTTCTACCTCCATCCTTGTCTCCTAGTAGCCTATCTTCAGCTCCAGCAGCCAGAGGGACCCTAAGGCATGAGTCTGCACAAGACATCATCTGCTGCACACCTTCCCAGAGCCCCCTCTCACCCACAGTCAGCGCCAATGTGCTCGGGACAGCCACACTTCCCTGCCTTCACCCATCTCTCAGGTCCCGCCCCAACACCTCAGCCTCCTCCTGGCTCCCTGACACCTTCTGCCTCAGGCCTTGCATTTGCTATTCCCCCTGCCATGACTGTTCCAGGTCCAGACATCTGCAGGGCCATCTTCCTCATCTCCTTCCCAATGTGACTTCTGCCACCTTCTCCACACGGTCTCCCTGGCCACCCTCTTAAGTTATTATCCTGGCTCCAGGACTTCCCATCACCCTTCCCTGCTTTATTCCCTGCTTGACGACACTTTTCACCTTCTGCCATATCACCTACTTATTTATTATCTTCCTCCCTTCAACTAGAATATAAATTTCGTGGAGGCAGAAAGTTCTCTCTGCTGCGTTCACTGCTCAACATCCAGGAGTCTTGGCACCTACAAGGCATGTAGTGGACCTCAATCCATCTTCTATGAATGAACAAATGGGTGTCAATCATAATTTTGGGAGTTTTGGTTAATGATCGAGGAGCCACATAGGAGAGCGGTTAAGGGGACAGACTCGGGGTCAGGTAGACATTAGATCAAATTCCAGTGGTGCCACGTATCAGCTGTGTGACCTGAAGCAAGAGACTCAGGTTCTCCGTGCCTTGATGTTCTCAACTGTTCAATGAGGATGCTAGCCTCACCTGCCTCGGGAGGTGCTTGTGAAGACTGAGTGAGCCAGTGCATGCAGGGCAGGTAGCATGAGGGGAATACGGTAGGCACTCACTCAATGACAGACCTTATTACTACAGATGCATGGGAGATTCTTGGAATTTCAGCAAAGGGGCTTGAAAGATCATCTGACCTTTCTTCCCCTTGCAAGAGGGGAAGCCAAGGCATATTCCAGAGCCTGGGGAGGGTCAGAGCTTTTCTTTTCTTTCTTTCTTTCTTTTTTTTTTTTGAGATGGAGTCTCGTACTGTTGCCCAGGCTGGAGTGCAGTGGCGCGATCTCGGCTCATGGCAACCTCTGCCTCCTGGGTTCAAGTGATTCTCCTGCCTCAGCCTCCCAAGTAGCTGGGACTACAGGTGCCTGCCACCACGCCCAGCTAATTTAGTAGAGACGGGGTTTCACTGTGTTGGCCAGGCTGGTCTCGAACTACTGAACTTGTGATTTGCCCGCCTCGGTCTCCCAAAGTGCTGGGATTACAAGCATGAGCCACCGCACCCGGCCAACTTTTCTTTCTAAGTTAAAAGCCTGAACCCCCAGGATTCTCCAGGGTGAAGTCAAAGCTTGCAGCCAAGCCCTACTTCAGGGGCAGAATTCTCTGCTCTGGGCTGTGTGGAGCAAACACAACTGGGCCAGAAAGGCAGCTATATTCATCGGGGTTCTCTAGAAAACCAAAATCAATAGAAGAGAAAAGCATAAACATATATATGAATATACATAGAGATTTTTATATAAAATATATATTTAAAAGATTTATATATAGAAAGAGATTTATATATAAACATATATGAAGAGATTTATTATAAGGTTTTGGCTCATGCGATTGTGGAGGCTGAGGAGTCCCGGGGGGAATCTGCCGTCTGCAAGCTGGAGATGGAGGAGGGCCAGTGGCGTAGGCTGAAGGCCTGAGAGCCGATGGTGTAGATTCTTGTTGGTGTCCAAAGACCTGAGAACTTGGAGCAAGAGGGCGGGAAAAAGACCAGTGTCCCAGCTCAAGCAGTGAGGCCAAAGGAATTCAACTCTCCTCCACCCTTTTGTTCTATCCAGGCCCTCCCCATCCTCATGGGGCAGGGCCATCTTTACTCAGCCCGCCAAATTCAGTGGCAGTCTCTTGCAGAAACGCCTCGCAGACACACTCAGAAATATGTTTAAGTCCTGAAAGATGAGCCCTAATTCCACCCAGCAGCTGGCACATCTGGACTGTGACCACTGGGGCTGACCCTTGGGGCTGCTGTCACGATTATGTCCTTGAGACACCTCAGAGGTTCAAGCCACTGGCAACAGCTGGGTTGGACCAACAAGCTGGTGAGTTGGGCTGGTTAGAGGCTGGCTAGAGGTCATGTGTGTTAACAATACTTTGCAGTTTGTGGGATCCGTAAAACCTCACCGGCAAGGTCCCAGGTAACTAGGTAAGGTTTCCCTGCTCTGTTCATGTCTTGCTGCTTACCACTGCAGACAGTGAGTGATCTTGTTAAAGCACACATGAGATCAGCCCCTGCAATGCCTTCTCCCTCTCCAGAGAAGGAAAACTAGACTCTTCCCCACACTTGGCCCCCCAGCCCCCTCAGGATCAGACCCCTTCTTCCGGTGGGACCCGAGGTCCTGCAACTCTGTCCTCTCCCACTCCCTTCCAGTGACACCAGCCTTGTCTCTGTGCCACAAGCGTGCTGAGCTTGCCTGGACCCCAGGGCCTTTGCACATACTCTTCTTTTCTGTGGAACCTCCTCCCCCCTGACCTTGACGTTGCCCACTTGCCTCCTGCCGCTACCACCTCCTTAACTCCTGGCAACCACTAATCCATTCTCCATTTCTATAGCGTTGTCATTTTCACCGTGGAATGCAAATGGAATCATGCAATGTGTAACTTCTCTGGATTTTACTTTTTGGATTGGATATAATTTTCTGTTGATCCATCCAGGCTGGCGTCTGTATCAGTAGGGAGTGAACAAGGTCTACCTCCTCTTCAAACCTCCCCTCTCCAGATAGGCCCCTGACACCACTCCTGTTACATCACCTTGTTTTGTTGTGAAATTTTCTTGTTTATATGATAACTGGTTTAACATCCCACTCCCCTAGCGGATAGTGAACTGACCCTGTTGTATCCATGCAGCCCCTCCTGCCTCGGTAAAAATGCCCCACACAGAAGCAGTGCTTAATAAATATTAATTTCTTTGCTGAGTGCATGCTCAGTTGCAGGTGTGGACACAGAAGCTCAAAGAGGAGAAGGGATGCGTCTTGTACTCCACTGGGCAGTGAGTGAGTGGGCAGTAGAGTCTGGAGCAGGAGGCAGATGCCCGATTCCCCACATGCTGGACGCTTCTCCTGTACCCTATTTTGGGCTTTCCCATAACTCTCTGCCAGTCTCATCGCAGCCTGCCAGGAGGTGGGGCAGCTGGGTTGGAGAGGTGAGGATGTGGCTCTATGGGTGGAGGTTTGGGAGGAGGGCGGTGCTGGAGAGATAGCCACCGAGGGGTGTGGTATGGGTATGGGCGTGGTGTCGCCCACCCACATCGAAGGGCTAGACAGACCTCAGCACTTCAGGGAACATGCTGTCCCTTCTGCCTTGGCCTGGCATGCCTTGTTCACTCCCTTGCAGCCTGCAGCCCCCACAGGGCCTGGGTGGTGAGTGGCCACACCAGCTGAAAGTACCAAAAGTTTCTGGCCGTCTGGAGCCCAAACATGTAAGCTATGGGAACCCAGGGCTGGCATGCCCGCCAGTGACACTTCCCGGAACCTGCACATTCTGGAGCTGGGGAATACCCTGGGGACCCTAGATCCGGTGGGTCTCCAAACTGCTGGTGACCCTGAAAGACGGAGTGGGGGCTGTGGGCCAGGCATTCAGTTCAACAAGAGTGTCTTCGTGTGCACCCGGCACACATATGGGCCTCATAACATTCTACTTGTAAAATGGGCGCTGTGGTTTTTATTTTTATTTTTAAATAAATCTTTTTGTTTTGAGATAATCGTAGAGTTGCATTCTGTTGTAAGAAATCATACAGAGATACCGTGTATCCTTTACCTAATTTTCCCTAGTGATGACATCTTGCAAAAAGTCTAATGTCCCAACCTTGATATTGACGTTGATACAGATACAAAACATTTCAAGATACAAAACATTTCCATCCCTCATGTGGCCCTTTTCTAGCAGCCACGGCCACTTATCTCCTGCCTCCACCACCTCCTTAACTCCTGGCAACCACTAATCCGTTCTCCGTGTCCATAATTTTGTCATTTTCACAATGGAATGTAAATGTACATACAGCCTGTAACTTCTCTGGGTTTTGCTTTTTGGATTGGACATAATTTCCCATCGATCCATCCAGGTTGTCATGTGTATCGATAGTCGTTCCTTGTTACCGCTGAGTCATATTCCATGATGTAGCTGTGTCACAATGTGTTAACCCAGTCACCTGTTGAAGGGCACCTGGGTGGTTTCCAGTTTTGGGCTATTACGAATAAAACTGCTATAAACATTCATGTACAGGTTTTTATGTGAACATAAGTCTTCATTTCTCTGGGATCAGTGCCCAGGAGTGTAATTGCTGGGTTGCATGGTAGAATATTTACTTTTTAAAGAAAGTGCCAACCTATCTTCCCCACTGTACAGCGTGAGAGGGAACCCATTTTCCCTCATCCTCACTGGCATTTGGTGTTGCCACTATTGTTTTATTTTAGCCATTCTGACAGGGGAGTGGGGATAGCTCACTGTGGTTTAAATTTGCATTTCTCTCATGGGTCTGCGGTTGTTTTTTTAATGTTTTGAACCACGATTGGGTCCCACTGGCCCATTTCACAGATGAGAGAAACTGAGGCCTGGAGACTGCAATAAACATGGATCTCCTAGTTTTCACCCTGATCATAGGCCATTCAGAGAGGAGGGAGATTTTTGAATAGCTCTTTAAAAGCATGCGTACTTTTACTTGGAGGTGTGGAAAGCATCATTTTGATATTTTAACCGAGGTGGGTGTGCTTTCTCTGATGTCCTGTCCCTCAGGATTCTTGTCTACTTGGAGTGCTGGCTTCAAGCTGTCTCCGAGGGATGTGTTGTCCCCCCACAACGTTGCTGGATGCAGGGACACCTCTTCTTTATAGATCGAGAGCTCTCTTGAGCTGCCCTGAGGGCGATGGTGGAGTCTGGCCAGGGAGTGGGGGCTGCCTGACACTGACCCCCACCCAGTCCACAGAGGCGCTGCATCTTCATCCTAAGAGGGTGTCACTAATCTCTGCCCTGAGAGGGACATGGCCACCAGCGAGGCTCGAGGCTGTAGCTGGCCTGGGAGCCACAGGTCAGGGTTTAAGCCCCCCAGCCGTGCCCTTCTCCCTCTCCGGGCCCCCTTGCCCTCTGTTCTCCACCCCTGCCACTATCCATTCCTCAAAAAACATCTTCTCCCCTCCTTGGCCTCCCAGAGCTGTTGTGTGTCTTATTTTTATCTCATTTTATTTTTGGAGAAAGACGCATTTGTGAGACCCAGGAGGAGGGGAACACAGCATCTGTGAAGGAAGGGCGTCTGGAAAAAGACAACACACACACACAGAGACGCACAATTTTTAAAAGCATGGTAATAAATGCTATTCAAAAAAAAAAAAAAGAAAAAAAGTAGAGAAAAACCCACCCCACAATCTCTGAAAAACACAGCCCATTGAAATGACAAGCCGAAAATCATTTGCTAAGCGCCGAAACCGTTCCCTTTGTCACCCAAATCCTTCTGTTGACAGTTACCTTTCAATCCCACAATTGTGTGGCAAGGGCTGATTTTTATTCAATGTTCTATTCACCCTGCGTATTAATGAAAAGGGGGGAGGGAAAAAAACTTGTAAGAATGGTGTTTAATAGGCTGATAGACAAGCCGTCTGGATTCCCCAGCCAACCCCCTCTTATCAGTGGCTCACAGTGGGGCTGACGCTGTCTCTCTGTCCTGGCTCAACTTGGCGTACTTGCTCAGTCTTGGCCCCTGCAATAGAAACTCTGGGATGGATGGATTGATTTTCTTTATATATATATATATATATATATATATATATATATATATATATATGGTTTGATCTTTTCTTCTTTAGGGAGGAAGGAACACACACAGGTCGTGACTTCATTCCATGATTCAGATATGTACCCAACAATGTTTACTGAGTGTCTACTGTGTGCCAAGGGTCTCTGCTGGGTGCTGGGGTCAGGCATTGAACTTTGAACCAGCAGACAGATCAGCAAGCCAGGTTGGTCCAGGTGTCAGGAGAAGTCATTGTGGGCCCCACTGATGTGGGAGACTGTGGGCCTCAAATCATTTCTCTAGGTTCCCCCAAGGCAGAGGGGCCTGGAAACTGTCTGGCCCCATCTTTGCACAGATGGGTTGTATTTCAGCATCGAAGGAGGAGGCTGCCCTGGGTTTCGTACTCACCTCTCTTTGTGCCTGGTGCGAGGCAGGGGGCTGGACAACGCGAACACCCCAGTCAGTTCTGTTCAGAGACTGTATGGGATCTTGAGGCTGGAATCTCACCTCTGCCATTTACTTCCTGAGGCTCCTTGGGCGAGTCGGTTCACCTCTCTGAACCACAGCCCCCTGGCTGTTCTGTGAGGGTGATGACATCATTGTAGTGGAGTAGCATGGAGGAAAAAGGGAGATTCTGCGAGCTGAAGTCCCTGGCCCATTCTCTTTCTCTCCCTCTTTTACCTCCTCTCTTTGTTTTCTCGCATGGATTCTAGAACTCCATGATGAGTGCTGTGCTGGGGCCGGGTGGTGGGAGAGCTCAGGAGAGCAGAGAGGAGTGCAGCTTAAAGGATGTGTTTCTGACAGTGAAACTGGCTCCCCGGCTGGGTGATGAGCTCCCCGCCATCCGAGGGGTGTAAGCGGAAGCCAAAGCCAATGCCAACCTGGTGAGGATGTTCCAACAGTTGCCATGTGGATTGAGGAACTGGTACCAGCCTTGCAGCCAGCCCACTTCCAGTCCTGCTTTGTTCCCTACACAACCCACTCCATCCCCAGACCCTATAGCAGTTGGCCTATTTTGCTTCCATCACATGGGCCCCATACTGGGAGGCATCTTTGAATCTTCTCCTACCCACCACCCCGTGCTCGACCTCGGCAAACTTCATCTTTAAAACATCTCGGCTGGTGCAGTGACTCACGCCTATAATCCCCGCACTTTGGGAGGCCGGGGAGGGCAAATCGCTTGAAGTCAAGAATTTGAGATCAGGCTGGCCAACATGGTGAAATCCCATCTCTACTAAAAATCAAAATTAGCCAGGCGTGGTGGTGGGTGCCTGCAATCCCAGGTACTCAGGAGGCTGAGGCAGGAGAATCGCTTGAACCCGGGAGGCGGACATTGCAGTGAGCCGAGATCGCACCATTGCATTCCAGCCTGAGCGACAAGAGTGAGACTCCGACTCCAAACAAACAGACAAACAAACAAGAAAACAAAACCACATCTCAAGGCCACCAGCTCTCACCCCCTCCCTACACCTTTTACCTGGCACCTGCAGCAGCCTGTCTCTGCTCCCTGCTTCTCCCCTGGGCCCTTCAGTCCTTCCTCTTCACAAAGCAGAGGGAAGCCTTGAATCCACGTGTCAGATCTCCCCCATCTGCTTAGAACTTTCCGTTGACCCCCATCTGGAGGCCCTCATGACCCAGCCCCTGTTACCCACAACTACTGCCCGTCTCCCTCCTATTTGCTCCCTTCACACCTCCCCGGAACTTTTGCTGTCCCTTGAATATGCCAACTGTGTTCCCTTTGTGCTGGCTGTTCCCTTTGCCTGGAATGTCCTTCCCCCAGATCCTCACAGGGCTGCCCCCTTCTCCATTCAAATTTCTGCTTTAAATACCACCTCTAAGAAGTCTTCCCTGATTCCCTATCCATCACCACCTAACCCCCTTTTCAGCTTTATCTTCCTTCTCTGCACAAATCACCGCTTTATACCACATCATGTATTTGTTCGATGGATCATTGTCTGCCTCCCACGCTGGCCTGTGAGTTCCTGAGATCAGGCATTGTGTCCCCAGGTTCATAAATGGGTTCACGCATAACCTCCAGGCCTGTGGTGGGGCCATCCCTAGATCTCATCCTGGGGCTTGTGTCCACCGACCTCCCGAATCAGAGCCGAGGGGTGATCCCATTATTGCCCCCTCTTTTAAAAAACATGAGCTGGGCAGCATTGATGAGTAACAGCCACCCCTCATCCTGACCACTCATTCAGTCACTCAGCAAACATTTATTGTCCTATGCCAGGCAAGGTGCAAGTTTGGGACCCAGCTTTTGGATAAGATGGGCACAGAGCTGACATTTTAAATGGGGAGATTGAGATTAAAAGTAAAAAATATACATGATGGAGTCAGTGTTTATGAAGAAATATAGAACAGGGTAAGGGATTGGTAATGATGCTATTGTCAAGGGGGCAGTCAGGGAGGACTTCCTGAAGGAGGCAACCATAGCAGAGTTTTGAATGCAGTGCTGCTGACGGAGGCAGGTTGGTGGGAGGACTGGTGAGGCAAGGCAAGCAGATGTCAGTTAGAAAAGGGCCTTTGGTGCTGTGGGGAGATGTGTTAAGGAAAGGATTCAGCACAGTGAGAAGTTTGAGTGGGTGCCCAGGAAATGCTGAGTGAATGAAAGAATGAATGAGTGAGTGAGTGGGTGAGTCAGCACCGTACACATGCTGTGCCCTCCTGGAGTTCGATGTCCCACCCTCTTTTATCCCTTTCCCCCAACATCAGCCCCACCTGGCAGGTGTCCCCTTTTGAAAGCACCACCTGCACCATCTTGGCCCCTCTGCCTTCTCTTGGTGCCTCAGCTCCACAGCCAGGATTAGTTCAGCTTTAAACGTGAGCATTTTTAGTGAGCAAAGCAAGAACCGCCCCCCCACCCCAAGGCACACAATGAGCTTCCCGTCCCCCAGCCTCCTTGGATGGAGCGATCATCCAGACAGTCATTTGTGTTCTGGGTTCTGCATGGCCCCTCCCCTCCCCGCCCTCCGCTGTGATTGCTGACGACGCAGATTTTAATATATTCACACTGGCAGAGCTATTTGTATTCAGATACAATTATGAGGCAAGAAACGGCTTCCTCAGAGCGGGCCCCAGAAAGGGGAGGAGGATTTGTGTCTCTTAGGCTGAGCTGTGTAGTCCTGGCTGAGCTGAACGCTGTACCCCTGCTTTCCAGAGGAAATATCCCAACAGGTCCGGCACCCTCCGCACCCTCAACCCTGAGCTTGCTAGGATCTGGCTTATTCTGGCTTATTCTTGGGGTAGGAAGAAGTGTTTGTGCTGGTGGAGATGGGGGCAGGGCAGCGTTTTCTAAATTCCTATGTGCCAGACACTGTGCTTGTCTCTCTGTCTAGGCCCTCAGGAGCCACACACAAGAAGGAGTTAACTACTAAATAAACAAGATAATGAATGACACATTAGGGCTGTGTGTGATGGCTCTCGCCTGTAATCCCAGCACTTTGGGAGGCTGAGGCTGGCGGATCACTTGAGGTCAGGAGTTCGAGACCAGCCTAGCCAACGTGGTGAAGCTCGTTTCTACTAAAAAATACAAAAATTAGCCAGGTGTGGTGGCCTGCGCCTGTACACTCAGCTGGTTGGGAGGCTGAGGCAGGAGAATCGCTTGAACTGGGGAGGCAGATGTTGCAGTGAACCAAGATCACATCACTGCACCCCAGCCTGGGCGACAGAGTGAGACTCTGTCTCAATAATAATAATAATGACACATTGGAACATGTGCAAGGAGGGAAATCAGATAGGCAAAGTGACACTGTCTGAGGGTATTTCTTAGATAAAGTGGTCAGGGAAAGTTGACGGCAAAAATGCCCTGAAGCTTTCACTCCTCCTGGTAGCCACTGCCCTTTGCCACATGACTCTGCCACCTAGAAGGGGAATCTACTTCCCATCCCTTGAACCTGGGCTTGGCCATATCCCCTGCTTTGGCTGGTAGGATGTGGTATAAGTGATACAGGTCCAGCTCTGACCTGAGGCCACAGAGGCCTTGCGCATTTCTTTCTTTCATTTTTTTTTAGAGACAGAGTCTTGCTCTGTCACCCAAGTTGGAGGGCAGTGGCGTGATCATAGCTCACTGTAGCTCCAAACTCCTGGGCTCAAGCCATCCTACCACCTCAGCCTCTCAGGTAACTGGAACTACTGGCACATGCCACCATGTCTGGATAACTTTTTAATTTATATTTTTTGGAGAGATGGGAATCTCACTACTTTGCCCAGACTGATCTTGAATTCCTGACCTCAAGTGATCCTCCTGCCTCAGCCTCCTAAAGTGCTAAGATTACAGGTGCAAGCCACTGCACTGGCCTGGCCTTGCACATTTCTGCTCACTCACTTGGAACCCTGTGACCACCTTGAGTACAAGCCTGGGCCCTTCTGCTGGAGGATGAGAAGCACATATAGCAGAGATGAGCTGTCCCAGTTGAATCCAACCTAGATCAACCAGAACTGGGCTGATCTGCTAGCTAACCTCAAAGGCAAAGCAATCATTTGATGAGCCCAGATCAGTACAACTGCCCATCCAACCTGCAGCCACAGAAGCTCTGCAGCCGTACAAATGCCTGCTCTTTGTAAGCCACAGAGTTTTGAGATGTTTTGTTATGCAGCAGTAGCTAACTAATACAAAAGGTCAGTCTGAGCAGGTGACATTTTTTCTGAGGCCCAAAGGATCAGAAAATAGTAGTGGTGAGAAAAGCTGCAGGAAGAGAATTCTAGGGAGAGGAGACAGCAAGCACAGAGGCTCTGAGGTGGAAAATGCAAAGGCTTGTTTTGGGGACAGAAAGGAGGCTGATGTGACTTGGGTGTGGTGAATAAGGGGAGTGGCATGGGATGTGGGTGAAAGATGGATGGGGGCTAAATCATGCAACCCTGTAGATGATCCTGGTGTTTGAGGAATAGCTGTCATGGGTCTGAGTTCTCATCCTACCATGTAGCAGTAGGAGTGTGAATGAAGGCGGCTGCTGCTGTTGCTTATTTTAACAGTGTACATGGCAGGATGCAGAAGAGGCGACATTTACTAAAAATATGGTCTTGGCCTAAATGTGCTTAGGGAACCAGTGACTGGTGTGTGTGTGCAGAAGGGGATTGTATTAGTCTGTTCTGCCACTGCTATAAAGAAATACCCAAGACAGGGTAATTTATAAAGAAAAGAGGTTTAATTGGCTCCTGGTTCTGCAGTCTGTACAGGAAGCATGGTAGCATCTGCTTCTGGGGAGGCCACAGGGAGCTTTTCCTCATGACGGAAGGCAGAGCAGGAGCAGGTGTCTTCCATGGCAGGAGAGGGACTGAGGGAGATGCCACATACATTTTTTTTTTTTTTTTGAGATGGAGCCTTGCTCTGTCGCCAAGCTGGAGTGTAATAGCGATATCTCAGCTCACTGCAACCTCTCACTCCCAGGTTTAAGCGATTCTCCTGCCTCAGTCTCCCGAGTAGCTGGGATTATAGGCACACGCCACCACGCCCAGCTAATTTTTGTATTTTTAGTAGAGATGGGGTTTCACCATGTTGGCCAGGATGGTCTCGATCTCCTGACCTCGTGATCCGCCCGCCTCTGCCTCCCAAAGTGCTGGGATTACAGGCGTGAGCCACTGTACCCGGTCACCACCACACTTTTAAAACAACCAAATCTTGCAAGAGAACTCACTATTGTGAGAACAGCACCACAGGGATGGTGCTAAACCATTCATGAAGGATCTACCCCACGATCAAATCACCTCCTCTGACTCCACACCTCCAACGCTGAGGATTGCATTTCAACATGAAATTTGGGCAGAGACACAAATCCAAAGCACATCAGGGATGCATGAGAAGGTACGTGGAGAGCCTGCCCATGGAGGCCACGGTGAATGACGAGAGCACACCCTCATTTACTTGCCCCACCCATTCCGGTAGGAGAGTGTGTTAATGTCACAGGGCTGCCATGACAAAACACCCCAGTCTGAGTGCTTAAACAACAGAAATGTGTTCTTTGGCAGACCCGGAGGCTGGAAGCCCAAGATGAAGGTGTTGGCAGGTTTGGAGATGACCACATTCTCGCTGCGCCCCCAGGCGGTCTTTGCTCTGTGTGAACACAGGTCTGGCGTCTCTGTCTGTGGCCTAGTCTTCTCTTATAAGGACTGTTATATTGGATTAAGGCCCACCCTGTTGGCCCCATTTCCCCTGAATTATCTCCAAATACAGTCCCATTCTGAGGTCCTGGAGGTTAGGACCTCATCATGTGAATTTGAGGGGGACACAGGTTAGCCCGTCATGGAGGGGTTTTGGCTCATTGCCCCTCCACTCTGGCCACACACCTTTCTGGCATCTGGTTTTGAAGTTTTCCTTCATCGGTGTGATTTCTCCCCCAATGGTTGTTCCCCGCCCTCCACCTGAGATGGGGAAACTTGGGGAACAGAGGTTGGAGGTGGCATGGGGCATGAAAGGAAGGCTGGAAGGGGAGGTGCGCCCGCCCAGTGAAGTAGGTGCTTCCTGTGTCCCGTGTCACAGACCCTTGGCCTCCACTCTGATTTCTGGGCAGCTGTGTGCACAGACTGGGGCATGGTGCTGAGCCCTGGCACAGCCTTGTTGTCTGTCTTGGGTCTTGAAGGAGCCCCTCAGCCTGAGCAGGTGCAGCCTGGCTCTGTAGGATGCCAACTATGGATGGGGAACTGGGATCCTGGATAAATGGCCCAGCCTCCTGTCCTTTGGAGGGGCCAGTCCTGAGGCATATTGTATTTGGTTTCTGGGAAGGTCTCCAGAGGAACAGAGCCCTGGGTGCCCACAGAGTCATCCCCCAAATCACCCCTTTCCTGGCTCTCCCTCCTTCCCTGTCTCACTCTCTCTGTTCCCTTGTTGCTTTTTTCTGGAATCTCCTCCCCAAGTCCCCAAGTCCTTGTCTCAGTGACTGCTTTCTTGTGCAAAGATAAGAGGCTTCACCCTCTGCTGGGTCAGGTGGAGGCTTGGCTGGGACACCCAGAGGGGAGTCATCCTGAAGCTGCAGGGGTGTCCCGTTGGGGGATGCGGAGAAGCCACTGATCAGGCAAAGGCGACACCTTCCAGCATGGCTCCTGCGGGAAGAAGAGTAAACACAAAGGGAATATAGCACTTTACAGTTTATAAAACCCTTTCCCTACCATTGGTCCTGGGCTGTCACAACAACCAAGTGACCTCAGCCAAGAGGCACAGTGCACCTCATCCTCAGATGAGTCCAGTGAGGCTCAGACAGAGGCAGCAGCCTGCTCAGAGACACACGAATTGCCTGGGACCAAGGCTGCCACCTCCCAGCAAAGTGTTTTTTCTTGGGAGATCCTGGGTGCATGCAAAGCCAAGTATCAGACAGATCAGTTTCTAATTCCAGCTCTGTGACCCTGAGCAAGTTACTTCCCCTCTCTGTGCCTCAGTGTCCTCCTCTCTAAAATGAAAGCATTATTGTGAGGGATTAAATGCAATGAGTGTGTCCCTGCCGCAGCCTCCCACTGGCCTCCCTGCCTCCTCCTGTCCTCCCCAAATGCCTTCCGCAGAGCAATTTTTCCAAACAGCAAGTCCGGGGGCCTCTCCTATGTGTAAAACCCTCCAGTGGCCCCTGGGGTCTTCAGGACAAGAGCAGAGTTGACCACAGCTAGCCAGCACTGAGCCCAGTGAGCCAGGCCACCCTCTCCCGCCTCACCTCTACCCTTCCAGTCATTCTCTTTGCAGATTCTCTCTCACCCCAGAAAGTGAGCCCAACCTTTGCACATGCTGTTCCTTCTGCCTGAGACTCCAGCTGTCTTCCTGATAGCCTGGTCAGCCCTTTGGATTTTGTGGGTTTTTTTGTTTTGTTTTTTTTGAGATGAAGTCTTGCTGTTACCAGGCTGGAGTGCAGTGGCACTATCTCAGCTCACTGCAACCTCCACCACCTGGGTTCAAGTGATCCTCCTGCCTCAGCCTCCTGAGTAGCTGGGACTACAGGTGTGCATCCTCACGCCCAGCTAATTTTTTGTATTTTTAGTAGAGACGGGGATTCACGATGTTGGCCAGGATGGTCTTGATCTCTTGACCTCATGATCCACCCACCTCGGCCTTCCAAAGTGCTGGGATTACAGGCATGAGCTACTGTGTCCTGTCTGTTTTTTTTTTTTTTTTTTTATTCAGTTTTTGAATCAGCATCACATTCAGATGCATCGAAATCCACAAGGTACAGAAATGTATACACCGAAAACTGAAACTGCAGAGCTCTCTCCCATTTTCATTCTTCAGTCCCCCAAGGCCCCTCCTCACAGGCAAACCATGTGTTCAATTTGTATGAGTCCTTTCAGAGACATTTTATGCAAATACAAGGAAGTCTTAAAAAGATTATCCACCTGCTGCCTTTTACACAAAACGTACAATACGCCCTGCATCTTTTCCCACTCACTGCAATTTGGAGCTCTTCCAGATCAGTAAATAAAGTGCTTCCTCATTCATTTTACAGAGCTGCATGGTATTCTGCTGCACGGACACAGCCTCGTTTATTGATCTAGTCTCCTGCTGATGGGTATCTAGATTGTTTCTGGTGTTTCGCCATGACTTAAAATGCTTCATTGAATAATATTGTACATCTACCTGCATCTAGGGGAGAAACTACAGCATTCCTTCCTAGGCCTGAAATTACCAATTTATTATATTGATAGATCGTATCTAATTATCCCCCCTAGAGAATACCAATGGACACTTTCCCCAGCCGTGGCCTGACCGGTCAGTGTTTTTGAGGGCTGTGAACGGTGGTCACCTCCCTCAGGAAGGCTTCCTAGACCTTCAAGCTAGCGCAGGAGCCTTGCCTGGGACCCCATCCCAGTGCCATGCATGTGGCACCCTGTATTGTAATGGACTATTTCTTTTCCTGTCCTTGCCATCCGACTGGCAGCTCCCCAAGACTTGAGACCTGAGACCTTGCTTATTGGAGAGTCTTCTCAGTGCAGAGCTGAGGGCTGAGTAAATATCAGCTCCCTTTCAGCAAGCTCCCAGGGATGGGGGCCCCAGGATGGGCAGCTTCTACTTACACCTCGTTCCCTCTGCCCCAGAGAGAGGGTCTTGGCCTCCGCCCTGACACCTGCAGGCCAGTCCACGTGTGTGGTGTTCCAGCACGGAGCCCCCTCTCCCAGCCTCTGGGGCCTCCACCTTCTCCCTTGAACAAATAAGAATTGTTAGAAAAAGGCCTGTGGATAAATTATTATGGTGACCCTCATTCCAGTGCGAAAAACTTTTCCTAGCTGCCAAGTGAAAAGTCGAAATTTGCATTTAAATAGAAAACGTTATGCGGGCTGAACAGGGAGGCCGAGGCCCCCAGAGGCCTCTCTTGGGTGGGGAACAGCAGCCCCGGAACCTCCTCAGGACCCTAGCAGTGGGGGAAACCTTCAGAGCCTGAGTTGAACCTGGTCCTTTCTGGGGTTCATGGTCTCCTTGGGGCCTGTAAGTTCTGGTTTCTGCCACGGTTCCCCAAAGGTCCTGCAGTCCAGCCAGATAGACCTCTGAGGTGCTCTCCCTCCATCACCCCTTGAACTTGTTTTCCTTTCTCGACCCACAGTGAGAAGGTAATCACAAACACTAAGAGCAGATAGAAACTTCACAGATCATGTTCAGAGCATAGTTTCAGAGTTAGATTGATGGGTCAGGGCTGGCTCTCTGCTATGTCGCTTAGCCTCTTCAAGCCTCAGTTTCCCGATTCGTAAATGACAAATAACACCTTTTTTTTTTTTTTTTTTTTTTTGAGACAGAGTTTCACTCTTGTTGCTCAGGCTGAAGTGTAGTAGCGCGATCTCAGCTCACTGCATGCTCCATCTCCTGGGTTCAAACGATTCTCCTGCCTCAGCCTCCCAAGTAGCTGGGATTACAGGCATGCGCCACTACACCTGGCTAATTTTTTGTATTTTTAGTAGAGACAGGGGTTTCACAGTGTTGGCCAGGCTGGTCTCCAACTACTGACCTCAGGTGATCCACCTGCCTCAGCCTCCCAAAGTGCTGGGATTACAGGCGTGAGCCACTATGCCTGGCCAACACCTCTTTTTTTTGAGACGGAGTCTCGCTCTGTTGCCTAGGCTGGAGTGCAGTGGCGTGATCTCGGCTCACTGCAAGCTCCACCTCCCGGGTTCACGCCATTCTCCTGCCTCAGCCTCCCGAGTTGCTGGGAGTACAGGTGCCCACCACCATGCCCGGCTAATTTGTTGTATTTTTAGTAGAGATGGGGTTTCACCGTGTTAGCCAGGATGGTCTTGATCTCCTGACCTTGTGATCCACCCACCTCGGCCTCCCAAAGTGCTGCGATTACAGGTGTGAGCCACTGCTCCCAGCTGGCCAACACCTTCTTATAATTTATGTATATATATATATATAAATGATGTATAATCATAAGTTACTACATATTTATTATATAATAATACTCATTATTAATTATAATTTACTATAGTTAATAAATGTAGTTATTTCAGTTTGTTAGTCCAGTTCTTTTTTTTTTGAGATGGAGTCTTGCCTGTTGCCAGGCTAGAGTGCAGTGGTGTATCTCCGCTCGCTGCAACCCACGCCTCCTGGGTTCAAGCGATTCTCGTGCCTCAGCCTCCTGAGTAGCTGGGACTACAGGCTCACACCACCACATCCAGCTAATTTTTTATTTTCAGTAGAGACAGGGTTTCACCATGTTGGCCAGAATGGTCTCAATTTCCTGACCTAGTGATCTGCCCACCTCGGCCTCCCAAAGTGCTGGGATTACAGGCGTGAGCCACTGCATCCAGCCTGTCCAATTCTTAATGCTGGATTCCACTATAGCACCTTTGCCAAGGGCTTGGGTACCCCCTGTATGGGGTGCTCACTTCCACACGGGTCAGCCTGTTCCATCTGTTGAGACCTCTGTCTTCTGTGACTTCACCAAGCCCTCCCTTGCCTTCTGCATGGCTGCAGTTGAGGCCACCTCCTCTGTGAGGCCTCCCGGATTGCCCTGCACATGCTGGCTTTTCCTTTTTCCAGATGGCCCCATCACTGTGGGCAGACCTAGGTGTTGCCTTGTTAGAGCCTCTGAGTCCCTTTTAATAAAGAGAACTTCAATCTTCCCTTTATTTGAGAGTCCACTCAACTGTCCATGAAGTTCTCTCCCCTAGGCAGCCAGAAAGCTGATAACAACTCCCCAGTATAAAAATAAAAGTCTAAAGAAGGAAAAGAATTACAAATGATGTTGTGGCAAAGTGCCTACACTCAGAGGAACACTGTGTTTCTTTTTTTTTTTTTTTTTTTTTTTGAGATAGAGTCTTGCTCTGTTGCCCAGGCTGGAGTGCAGTGGCACGATTTCGGCTCACTGCAACTTCTGCCTCCTGGGTTCAAGTGATTCTCCTGCCTCAGCCTCCCGAGTAGCTGAGATTACAGGTGCCCACCACCACGTCCGGCTAATTTTTGTATTTTTAGTAGAGACAGGGTTTTTTCACTATATTGGCCAGGCTGGCCTTGAACTCCTGACCTCGAGTGATCCACCTGCCTTGGCCTCCTAAAGTGCTAGGATTACAGGCGTGAGCCACTGCGCCTGGCCCGTGTTTCATTTCTACCTGGGTCACCTTGGATGCACCAGCTTCTCTGAGCCTCAGCTTCCTCCCTGCAAAATGGGAAGGCTGGTGATGATCTCAGCATGTCCAGAGTCCAGCTTGGTGGTGTGCATCAGTGCTCAGTGAAAGCTCATGACCAGCTTACAGCCATTTGATTCTCATATGCACAAAGTGAAGATAAAGACTTCTTCTTCAATTCAGCAATTGTATCTTGAGCTCTAACTCTGTGCCCATTGCTGGTATACAGCCTTCTTTCTTAGATGTGATCAAAAGCATCCCTAGGAGGGCAGGGACACTGTCTGCACTGCAACTGTTGCATCCTGATATGGTTTTGCTGTGCCCCGTCTAAATCTCATCTTGAATTGTAGTTCCCATAATCCCCACATGTTGTGGGAGAGGCCAGGTGGAGATAATTGAAATCATGGGGATGGTTTCCCCCATCCTGTTCTCGTGATAGTGAGCGAGTTCTCATGAGATCTAATGGTTTTATAAGGGGCAGTTCCCCTTTTGCTCGGCACTTCTCCTCGCTGCCACCACGTGAAGAGGGATGTGTCTGTTTCCCCTTCCCCCAGGATTGTGAGTTACCTGAGGCCTCCCCAGCCAGGCAGAACTGTGAGTCAGTTAAACCTCTTTCCTTTATAAATTAGCCACTCTCTAATACGTCTTTATTAGCAGTGTGAGAATGGACTAATATACACCCACACTGCCCAGCACATAGTAGGTGCTTAATGTTTGCGTCTAAAAGTTGTGAATAAAAGCCGTTTTTTCTTCAGCCTCCAGGACAATGCATGGCAAATAGTAGGTGCTCAATAAAACTTGGCTGGAGGAGGGAATGTAGGTACAGTGGAAATATATGGCCAGAGTTCTGAGTGGCTTGATCAAAATAGGCATTTGGCACCACGTGGATCTCACATGGGACCCTTCTCCTCTGTTGACACATGTTGGCCATTGCCCTACTATGTGGTCACTCTCTTGGTCTCCCAACAAAAAGCTGGGCTGAAATTCTCTAGGTGAGAGGGAACAGCAGAGGCCTCTGTACTTAGGGCTTGTAGTGCTGGGGAAAAACAGGATCTGAGTGGGAGAACTTGCACCTGACGAGGGTAGCCAGTGTCCTCGCTGGACATGTAGGTACTGCAGAAGGGGAAGAGGGGCTGAGTGCTGGAAAGATCACCAGCATCTTCCCGGAGGAGGGGACCTCTGAGATGGGCTGGCTCAGGCTCAGGACAAGGTCAAAGGCAACCATTTGTCCAGCGAATTGGGGGTCTGGGGAGGATGCCAAAACTAGGTTGCAATATGAACAGGGGAGACAGGAGGTTGGAGGGTGGGGCTGCCAGGGGCTGGGGCTCCTGAACGCTGCACACACCATCAGTCTGTTATGAAGGAGCTGATGTGGGCTACACAGAAGTCTAACTCATAGCAGAATGTTCATCAGAACTGCTCCTTCTGGTCTGCTCCTATCTGCCAGCCTTTCCACTACTCTCTTCTCTCTCAGACTTCACAGCACTGGGGAGATGGATCTGTCATTATCATGCCTTCTAAGTGCTGTGTACTGAGCTACTCATTTTCCACAAGGGGGGACTCTAGCAAGCACGTCCCCAAACTACAGCAGTGGTTTATTGCACGTCCGTTGAGCCCCCCAGGTGTACACAATCATCCCGTTTTAAATCCCAGTGATGGAACCACACAGGTGTTCTTATTCCCACATTACGGCCGAGGAAATGGATTCTCAGAGGGGTCAAGAAATCGGCTCAGGACCATGCAGCCAGGAAGCAGTGAAGTGGGATCTCAAGCATTCGGTGTCTGTCAGATTTTTAAACATGTACTTTTAGGGAAAACATGTCTATGTAATTTTTTTAACATAATTAAAATGGAAGGAATCAAATATACAGTGATACATATTATTGAGAAACATAGAGTTAAGAAATGGGTGAAAGTGTGGAAAATAGCTGCCTCTGGGAAGCAGCATGGGGAGGGAGGGAGTGGGGGGGACGGGCTGGGGACCCCTCAGCTAGGTTACAAGCCTTACAGTGCCACTGGATTTTGTTTTTAACTATGAGCCTGCATTCCATTTTTTCTTCCTTTTTTTTTTTTTTGAGACGAAGTTTCACTCTTGTCACCCAGGCTGGAGTGCAGTGGTGTGATCTCAGCTCACTGCAAACTCCACCTCCCAAGGTTCAGGCAATTCTCCCGCCTCAGCCTCCCGAATAGCTGGGACTACAGGCGCGCACGACCATGCTCGCCTAATTTTTGTATTTTTACTAGAGATGGGATTTCACCATGTTGGCCAGGCTGGTCTTGATCTCCTGACCTCAGGTGATCCACCTGCCTCGGCCTCCCAAAGTGCTGGGATAACAGGCGTGAGCCACCGCGCCCGGCCGCCTGCATTCCTTTTACAGAAAATAAAAGATTAATTACAAAAAGTGACAATTTCCCATAAAAGACTATCTAAATCGTCTTCAAGGTCCTCAGGGGGAAAGGAAGCTCTCAGCAGCTCGGGTCCTACCCCAGCCCATGGAGGTCAGATTTCTAATTTTTAAGGTTGCACGGCATCCCTGCAGCCTGGCCACATCTTGGCCCACATAGTGACTTCCCCAATAATAGACATGGAGGTTGTTTCCACATTTGGAAGAAGCAGTCAGGCTGAGAGCTAGCACGGATTCTCAGCCTCCCTGGTACCAACTCTGGGCTCATCTGACCTTATACTTGGTGGGAGCCCCTAAGGGCAGAGGCTGGGCCCCACCAGCTTTCTACTCCTGGTACCCAGCTCCTGCCCTGCCACAGTGACCTTCCTCCACAGCAGGACTGACCAGGCAGACCAGAGCCTGTCCTCTGTCTCACTGGTTGAATTCGAGGAGACAGAGAATTGCCCAGATAAACTTCCCCAATTACAGTCAGTAATCAGTCCGCTGAAGAAGATCGCCTGTGCTTAGAGCTGGCAACAGGGAGGGCTTCCTGGAGGAAGTGACATTTGTGTTGACCTCTGAGGGTATGGAGAGGCATGAAGCCAGCCGAGGTGCTGGGAACAGATGTCTAAGTCAAGAGAACAGCATAGGTGAGGGCTATGAGAAGGGAAAGAGGTTGGTTGTCCAAGGAACCACCTGGACACCAGTGTGGCTGGACACATGGGAGGAGGGGAGCAGGGAGAAGGGAAGATAAAGGAAGAAGGAGGGAAGGGAGGAGGGAAGAAGAGGCGGAGAGGGGAGGAGGCAGGGAAGAAGAGAGGAAGGGAGGGGGGAGGAGGGAGGAGAGATATAGGGAAGAGGGAGACAGGGAGGAGGGAGCAGAGAAACAGGGAGGAGGGAGGAAGGAGGAAGGGAGGGCCGGGCCAGGATTTCCCCAAGGGACCTTGTCTCAGCAGGATGAGATCAGTGCTCAGGGCTGCCAAGAGGCCTTGGTCCTGGGACACCTTACCTGGGAGAAGAGCTGGAAGCTCTGAGGGCTGGAGTCCCCTCAGTGGGCAAGAAGAGGTGCTCCCTAGGCTGGACAGGCCTAAGAGAGACACACCAATGAGCTAAGCCCGACGGAAAGGTTAACCAGGTTCCCGCTTCCCTCACTAGAGTCCCTTTACACATTTACAATGTACCAGTCAAACCAATTAGCCGTAAAATGTTGTAGGGACTGCATTTTATTGGATTCTGTTCAACTCGGAATTGGTTAAATAATGTCTGCTAAGAAAACTAAAAGCACCACACAAGACCCTCCAGGTGGGGGTCCCTGGAGGCCTGTGGTGCAGCTGGGGAAATGGGTTGGACCTGGGCTGCCAAAGGCTGAGCTGAACTTCTGTGAGGACATCTCTGCCCACAAAAAGTGGGGGCGGTGGTCCTCATAGATCTTTGAGCCCCCTGTGGGTCTCAACCCTATCAGATCATTCGAATCCCTGGGGAACTTTTGAAACAGATAGCATGAATGCCTGGGCTGCCACCCGGAGTGGTTGCATCTGAACTGTGGAGCAGAGCACCATTCACCTCTCAAAGTCCTCCCAAGGGGGTCTGCTGTGTAGCTGGGGCTGGCTCTACTCCAGTGTCTCTACTGGGGGTGATGTTGTCTCTGCACCCAGAGGAGGTTTGGCAATGTCTAGAGATGTTGTTGGTTGTTATAACTGGAGGGGGTGGCTGCTGGGATGCAGTGGGTAGAGGCCAGGGGTGCTGCTTGACATCCTGCAATGGACAGGACGGCTCCCCAACAGGAACCCTCCAAGCTCAAGCATTAGTAGTGCTGAGGCTGAGAGACCTTGAGCTGGTCTAATCTACCTGTTTGACAGATGAGGAAACTGAGGTTCAGACCAGTCAGTGGGGTGTGTCTGGGGTCACTCAGAGCCTGGCAAGCAGGGCTGATGAACGTCCATCCCTGGGTGGTGTACCTGACACTGCTAAATGCTCAGGGTTAGAGATTGTTCTGTCAGATTCTGTAGGCCAAGGTGATCAAGTGACTTTGGGGGACGTAGCCTGACCCAGGCTGGGGTGAGTCTGAGGGTCCGAGGACTGTACCACTTCTATACGTTGCTCATCTTCCCCTGCGAAAACTCCTGACAGAGCCCATTCCTCTAGCAGGTCTGACCCCAAAAAATGGTTCCATAGAGGGCAAGAGAGTCCTGTTTTGATGTTGCAGAGGGCACAGGCCTGAAGAGGTTTTGGCCCCATGCCTTTGGTCATGGATTGCCGAGGGACCATCCATTTGGCCATTTGTGCATCCTGTGGGGGTAATCCGAGCCGTGTGCAGGGTTGGGGGACCAGGCTAATTGCAGGCTCGGAGAAAGCCACATTGAGCAGTGACGGCGGGCAGTCGGGCAGGCGTCTGGGGCCGGGATGGTACCTGATTAGCTAAATTGCCAGCACCTGCTTGCTTTTATTGCAAACATAAACACGGCTGTGCAGACAATTGCCAGCGAGCCTAATGTTTTCCGCGTTTGCCACATCTGCAAGGTCCAGGGTCGGGCAGGGGGAGGCTCAGGCCTCAGCAGAACGGGAAGACAGAACTGGGTGAAAAGGCACTGGATTAGGTACTGGAGGAGGGAATTCACACTTGGTGAGAGGACTCCTCCGTGGCAGGCATGGCGCGAAGCCTTTCTATCCCCATGCAAAGCCATCTGACCCTCAAAGCCTTCCTGCGAAAATAGTATCACTTTTCTTTTTGGGACTCAGAAAAGTTAAGCGATGTCCTCTGAGTGATGTAGCCAGGAAGCAGCTGATACAGAATTTGTATTCGGGCCTTTCTGTCTGCAAAGCCCCTATTCTTTTTACTAACTGGAGATAGGGAGCCCTGGGGGTTCCTATTGTGATTTATTTAACTTTGCATCTGCAGCACCAAGCAATTAGCCAGTGATTGCGTGTGTGTTCAGGAAAAGAAACACTATTTCTAGTCTTCCCAATAATTTGCTAGGCGACCACAAATTTGCCATTTCTTCTTTCTGTGCCTCAGTTTCTATATCTGTAAAGTGGTCATCTAGTTGCCTATCTTCTGCTTTCTGAACTGTGGGACAAGGAGCGTGGTGTGTGGGAGCTTAGCCTGCAAAGGTGTCTGAGGTCAAGTCCAGCACTGGCTGCCATCACCCACTGAGGCTCCTCTGTGCTTCATGGAACAGTGTTGGCTGTCACGTCGGTCGCACGATCCCAGGATGAGTCCGAGGCCTGCAGGACCCCACTACAGCTCAGGCAATATTGACTTCAGCCCTCTCCCAGCAATTGGCTGACAAGACAAACGGCCAAGGAAACCATTTCAAATTAACTCCGTCTCCATTACAGGCGCTTTTATTAAGATAAACTATTTGGAGGATGTTTAGAGGAGAGAGCCCTTTGGAGCTGGCCAGAAGGTCAGAGGGAAAGTCGGCCCGGACTGCACAATTGTCATTTGCAGGCGAGCGGCACTTCTCTCAGATTCAAATGTGCGTCTCTCCCAGTCAGTGACAGATGCTTCAAGCCTGTGACACACTTTGTCAGAATTTCATTTGTCCAAGCAAGCTTCAGCCTCATTCTTGGCAGATGCCAACGATAGGGGAGCGTGTGCGTTTAAATTCCCTTCTGCAGTCCTTGGAAATGAAGTGTGGGTATTTCTCCATCAATGCAGAGGAAATCACCAAATGTGTCCTAGAGCCCAGGAGAAGGGCAAATTTTCATTCATTCATTCATTCATTCATTCACTCACTCACTCATTCATCTCTCCCCTTGCTGATTATAATAATTGGTTTATTAAATAGTTCTTGTTGTCATTTAGTCATTCCTCTAATCGCTTTGAATCTTGACTTCTTGTGTGTCCTTATGTATGTCAGAGCCTCAGTTTCTGCACCTGGAAATGGGAATGATGATAGTTTAGGATGACACGAGGGCTAAACACTTTGTTTACTCTGTGGCGCTCTGTTTACGCCCTGGCACTCAGCAAACACCCACAGGAAGGAGCTGGTACTGTGGTTGGGAGGCAGTTGTGGAAATGAACTTCATCCGGAGGAGGTTAGGTCGCTGCTCACGGCCACAGGGTGGTGTGTGGACGAAGTGGGTTGAGCCCAGGGGTCTGGTCTCGGAACCTTTGTTCCTTCCTTTGGATCTGCTCTTCTGCACGTGTTGCCTGGGTGTGGTGACAGCCCTGCACTATTGGCTCCACAGTTAAGTGGTATTTGCAGAGCGCAGATCCAAACTCAGATTCTTGGGTCGCCTCTTGGATGTCTCTAGGGTGGGATCATCTTCTGTAGGATTCCCCAGCAGCCAGTGCAGGCCACAAGTGGTGTTCATTGCCATCTTTTCCAGAAAGCAACATTAGGCAAAGGCCCACCTGGGGCCAAAGAATTGACTTTCTCTTGAACCTTGGGCTGGCCATTCTCTTCTCTCCAGGCCTCAGCTTTCTCCTGTAGGCAGTGGGCCCTTGAGTCATGTCAGCCTCTTTTAGACTCTGAAATGATATGACCTTTTAAGTGGAGAGGATGGGTGTCACCACAACCCGAGGAATTGCTGTTTGGGGTGCTTGAACCACACAGTTGACATTCTCCAGTGCTTGAAAACTCCTTCCCCTCGAATTCCTGTCCCCAGAGACCTTCCTTCTCTGGAGCCCCAAGTCTCTGCGTGCAAACACCTATTCCACCCCCGAGGGACTCTCAGCACCCAGAGATTCCCTGTAGCTTCTCTTCTGCTGCCTCAAACAGGCTCCCAGGAAACACCAAAGATTCTCTTTTTGGAGTTCTCCGAGGATGACAAACACTCCCATTTCTCTTGTAACAAATTCCTTTTCTCAGCTCAGGGAGCCTTATCAAGCAGTCTCGTGTACTGTGAGTGACATGTCACAACCCGGTCTGGGCACAAGAGGCAGGTGAGTGTATGATATAGCCTGATGGGCTGCAGCACATGTGAAATGGGTATGTGTTGGGAGAGCGGGACCTGGCTGGCAGGGTGAGTAGAGGGAGGGTTTCCCCTGGCTTTGCAGAGCTATTTTATTTTATTTTGCCTTGTTTTTTGAGATGGGGTCTCACTATGCTGCCCAGGCTGGTCTTGAGCTCCTGGGCTCAAAAAATTCTCCCACCTCAGCCTCCCAAGCAGCTGGGATCATAGGTGTGTGGCACCATGCCCAGCTAATCTTTGTATTTTTTTTTGTAGAGACAGTTCCACTTTGTTGCCCAGGCTGGTCTCAAACTCCTGGGCTTAAGTAATCTTCCTGTTTTGGCCTCCCAAAGTGCTGGGATTACAGGTATGAGCCACGGCACCCAGCCAACTTTGCCAGAGCTTTGCTCTCCACTTGGAGAGAGCCCAGAAAGGTGGAGAATTCCTACGGTCATCTGGGCAATGGCTACAGCAAAGTCAATGGCAAAGGAAAGTAAAGAACATTCCATGATATATATTTAGGAGCCTGGGAGACGGGAAAAGGAAATCAGGTTAGATTCTCAGAGTTCACAGCCTAAGCAGGTCTCCAAGGTCCCTGAGAGAGGTTGTGGGATCCAGATGTGGACAGGGAAGGAGGAAGGGGGAGGGGAGGCAGGCTGGGGAGAGGGGGAGGTCTGTTCACAATTAGCCTTGATTTTGTGTGATGACATTCAAATTGTGGGCAAACATGAAAGCAGAGTGGTGAGGACACGTCTGTCCAAGAAGCCGAAGGATTAATCCGACGTGAAGGACGCGGGCCAAGGGCTGGTACCACATGGAAGCGTTTTGTGTGGGTTTTGATGTCCCGCCAGCTGAGGGGCCTTCGCGGCCTGGGCTGAACAGGCCCTCCACCCCCACCCCTGCTCCCTCACGACTAGCTGACTCTGGGCGAGAGAGGTTAAGTCCCGAACACCAGGAGGTTCTACCTCCTGCGGAACTGCCCTCTGGCCTGCCCAGAACTGAAACCAGCATGGTGGCCCTGGATGTCCCCAGAAAGTCAGGCACTGGGGGGTACCCTGCTGGCTCCAAAGGTGACGGTGGCGGGCGAGTGTCTGTAAACTATTTTCAATATTTCTGATATTACAAAGGCTGGAATAGCCCACATGCCGGGGGGTTGGCAGGCAACTGCCTTCTCATAAGGCTCTGTCGGGATAGGCCTTGGTTGGGAATCTTGGAATTTTATAGTTGAGGCCATTTGGGAGCCCCAGGGTCACCTAGCAAGGGTCCTGGCTCAGGATGAGCCTTCTCACTGAACTAAATCCAGGAAGAAGCATCATTCTGATGTCTCCTTACTGAGCTGAATGTTGGGACTGGAGAGAAAGATGTAGCCTAAGTTACAACTCCAGGCTCTATCCCTTACCATGTAAGTGCCCCTGACAGGAGCCAACCTCCCTGGAGCCTCAGTTTCCTTGTCTGTAAAGTGGGGAGAATCATCAGTCCTCCCTTGGAGGATAGATGTGAGAACTGGATGCTCTAGTGTTGATAAAACGGTAGCATCTAAGAAGCAACCCAGTCAGTGGCTGTCACCATTTCCAGCCCTCTTGGAGACGGTGAGCTCTCAAATAGAGCAATTATCATTATCAGTGTTATTACTGACATTGCTGTTTATTGTTATTATGAAAGGGTTTTGTTAAAGATGCAGAGTGTTACAACATGTGTCTGTTGTGAAAATTAGGGCAAGGATTCCTTTCCATCAATTCAGGCGGCAGGCTGCGGCTGTCCCCTCCAGACACTCAGCTGTAGCCCTCCAGCCCCGTTGTTCGTGACCTGGGGCCCCATCACGTGCCGGTGGGGCCGACTGCCAGGCATCTAAAGCCGTCTGGAAGCCCAGAGCCCCTCGGATCGGAGCGGAGGAGCGCATTTCACGCAGTCCCTGTGACCCCTGGCGGTCCCTGGGGAGACAGGAAGGAAGGGGCTCGGTTTTGGTGGAGGAGGGGTTGGGAGAGGCTCTTTGGACGAGAAAAGGAGTTGATGAAATTTCAGGATGTACGGAGGTCAGCTTCCAGCCGGCTTGTCTAGCTTAGAGAAAAGTGATCGCCACCCCGAACACGCTTCTTAATGAAGCACAGCCTGTGCTTACAAGCCATTCCCTTCCTGCCTTTTCCCTCTAGGAGGAAATTCTAAATCTTGAACACGAACGGCCAGAGAATTATATTTACATATATTTATATTTTATATTCACACATATCTAGGGAGCTGGGAGCAGGGGGAAAAAAAGACTAAGGTTTATTCTGGACAGCAGTGATATTTCATAAGAGCAAATGAAGAGAGGTGAATAGTAGTCGAGCTTGCCTTGGTGTTTGAGCTTTAAACACAGAACCAGGTCTGTCCCTCTGAGGAGTAGTCAAATTGTTCAAAGCAATATATGGGACAAGGTCTGCAAGTGTAACATGGATGGGAAGAGTGGGATAGAAAGGTCAACTATGCATGGTTGTTCATGAGGGTTGACCCAGCTGGGTCTAGGCATGAGATCTAAGGGGCTGACTATCCAGCTAAGTCAAATGTGGAAGCTTGCCTTGCTCTAGCTTGTTGCAGAAGAGAAAAGCAACAAGATCTGTACCCACGTGGGTAAATCAGAGAAGAGATAGGAAGCAGGGAATCTTGGCCATTCCATGCAGGAGAAGGCCCTGCCACTAGCAAACCTGGCCCAGTCACTGCCCCAAATCTAAGCAAGTTGGGGTGACTCCTTCTCAGTGGGAGAGATAAGCTGGGGAAGGTGTTGTTGAGAGGGCAAGCACACACCTGGAGCAATGTTAAACATGCACCTGTAATCCCAGCACTTTGGGAGGCCGAGGTGGGACAATCACTTGAGCTCAGGGGTTTGAGACCAGCTTGGGCCACGTGGCAAAACCCTGTCTCTACAAAAAAAAATCCCAAAACAAAACAAAACAAAAAATTTAGCTGGGCATGGTGATGTGTGCATGTAGTCCCAGCTACTTGGGAGGCTGAGGGAGGATGATGGCTGGGAATTTAAGGTTGCAGTGAGCCATGATTGTGCCACTGCACTCCAGCCTGGGCAAGAGTAAGACCCTGTCAAAAAATAATAATAAAAGAGAGAGAGTTCACATTCCCTTTCCCAGCAGAAAATGTCAGGGACATGGGTGGGCAGTGTCCCTACAGGGCCGCACAGTTGGGCAAAGCTGTCCCTTTAGGCCTTACCCCAAGTCCCTGTAGAAAAAGGGAGGCCCAGATACCTGAAGGTGCTGGGAGGTCATTTTTCCAGGAAGGCCCTGTAATAAGATAGCCGTCTTCCTTCCCAGTAGGCTCCACACAGAGGACCCTGAGGCCCAGAGATGACTTGGCCAAGGTCACTTGGCTGCTAGGCAGCAAAGCCAGCACTTGACCCAGGACTTTCTGACTCCAAAGACCAAACCCTTTTTAAAACTTATTTTTATGGAGATATTTTATACAAATAAAATGAAATACGTAAGGTAGGCGTAAGGGACAAAGCAAAACCAAACAAACAATAGCCTCTCCACCACCGAGCTTGAGAAATGCAATGCTACCCATGCGGCTAAGCCCTGTGGACTCCACCACACCTGCTACCTACCCGTCTCTACCGCCAAGGCGAACCCCTCTTCCAGGTTCAGAGTTGGCTCTTTGTTAGTGACTTATTACATGTATAAGATTCCTAGATACTATAGTGTAGGGGTTGCCTGTTTTTGAACTCAGTATAAATGGAATCCCACTGTGTATTTTCTTCTTTATCTTTCCTCATTCTGTTTTTGAGATTCCTTTATGTTGTTGCATGCACTGTAATTAATTAATCAGTTTTAATTCTTCTTTTTTTGAAATCATTTAAGACTCACATGAAGTTGAAAAAATAATACAGAGAGAACCTGTGAACCCTTCACCCAGCTTCCCCCAATGATAATACCTTTCAAGGCCATAGTGGAAGTGATCAAAACAGGAAATTGACACAATAGTACAATCTCAATGAGGTTACTACTGTGGAGACTCAGCTTGGGATGATTTAGCTTGGATGAGCCAGAACACACCCCCGGATCTGTGGGACCCAGAGCCCATGCACCTAACCACTGGACAATACTATTAACTCAGGGGTGGGCCATATTCAGATGTCATCAGTTTGTTTTTTTTTTTCCACATGCATCTTTTATTTCTTCCCCTGACCGCAGGTGTACAGTTCTTGAAAATGTGTGTAGGTTTGAATAACCATCCCAACAGTCAAGATACAGAGCTACTCCACCAGGAAAAGATTCCCTGGTATCGTTCCATAGTGATGTGGTTAATTTATTTTTAGGGCTGTGTGGGAGTCCATCGCTTGGCTGTGCCACAATTGATTCATGCGATCTCCTGGCCATGGCACTAAGGTGTTTTCTTGCCCAGAACTCCCTTGAACACACTGCTATGAGCATCCATGTGTGTATCTTGAACACATCAGCTGGAATTCTTTTTGGGCGTCTTCTTAGGGGTGAAATTGCTGAGTCAGAGGGTATGTGCATCTTCCACATGATGCTACATTGCCAAATTCTTTTCCAAGTGGTTGTCATAATTCACACTCTCACCAGCAGCATACTACACTGTTTCCCAAGAGGCCCCGACCGGGCCACAAAACCAGTATCCGTACAGCACTGTTTACAAAACCCATCAACACTCCTTAGCCTGGTTAACCCTCACAGCCCCCGGTGACATAGGCATGAGTTATCACCTCCTGTCTGTTCAGAAAAAGAAGCCAGAGCTGAAGTGACCAACTCAAGTTCACACAGTGTGCAAAGTCCAGGTTGCAGACTCCAGACGTTGTTATCTTTCCTGTAAACACCCAAGGCTAGGCATGGTGGCTCACACCTGTAATCCCAGAGCTTTGGGGGACAGAGGTGGGGCTATCGCTTGAGCCCACGAGTTCTGTAATTCTGAGATCATCAAGATTTTTGAGCCACCAGAATTCTGCCTTGAGACCAGCCTGGACAACATGGTGAGATGCCCCTCTACACAAAATTAAAACTTTGTCTCTACACAAAATTTAAAAAAATTAGCTGGGTATGGTGGTGCACGCCTATGGTCCCAGCTACTGTGGAAGCTGGGGAGGGAGGATCACTTGAGCACAGGAGTTTGAGGCTGCAGTGAACTATGTTTGCACCGCTCTGCTCCAGCCTAGGCGACAGATTTTAAATAAAACCCAGTGCTTGTGTAACTTTTACCAAGGGCCAGGCACTGTTCTGAAGGATTCCCTTCTCGTGTATTAACTCAGTTTAATCCTCATAGTGACTCTACGATGTAAGTATTTATTATTATACCCATTTTACTTACAGAGAAGTAGAGGTACAGATGGAGAGGTTAAGTAACTTGCTCAAGGTCATTCAACCAGGAACTGCCAGTGCTGGACTTTAATGCAACCCTCTTGGTATCTTCTCTGTGGAACCCTCTACTCGAGGGGACACCCCCACCCTCCTGGGTGCATGACTTAGTTCTCACACTGCTATCCCTCTCAGGCACCCAGGGGCAAGGTACAATGCTAAGAGCGTGGCTTGGCTGGGTAGGGAGAGGCACCAGTCTTCTCTGGGTCTGGGCTGGGTGCCGCGTGGGCACCTGGAGCTTGGAGCCCAGCCCGCTGCCCCAGGGAACCTGCAGGGATGTGGGGAGCATGCGGAAGTCTCAATCCGATTATGCTATTAGTTTGGGCATTCTGGGGTTGTGCTCTGTGTCTACTTGACAAAACACAGCCCCGGAGCGGAGCCCTGATCGCTTTAACCAGGCAGAATTGAGCTCACACTTCAAGCAGCTTCTCTGTTATTACTGGCTTAGTGCTGCTGAAGAACCAACAGCAATAAATACACCACCAATTTGCTCTCTGAATGTTCTTATTTGCAGCACGCCATGCAGAAAAAATATTAACAAAAAACAAACTCCTCACTCATAACAGGCTGACGAGAGCCTCTTTAGAGTGGCAATGTTTGCCTCGGTCTCTTATCCCGTGTTTTCTTTCTGTCTAAAGAAGCTATAATTTGAGTTAAGCAGCTGCTGGTAATGTTCTTCTGGGACATTGAGCTAAGAGAGGCGATGGTGTGGGAGAAGGTTGGCCCACAAGGAGGACAATGGAGGGAGAATCCCACCCCAGGGACTGGAAACTGAAGGAATGGGGGAGGCCCATCAGCTGAATGGGAAGATCCAGAGAGTTGCTCTCAGGGGTGATGAGGAACCCTGGGGTCTTGGAGTCCTGAATACTAGGAAAGCCGCTACTGCTTTCTGGGACTTGATTTCCACATCTGTGAAATGGGCTGATTTGATGACCTCTTCCGGTTCCAGCACTCTGTATTTGCCAAAGTATTTTTTATTCTTTCTCATGTTCTGGGTTCTGACTTAGCAAGAATTTGTGGGAGTGGACACTGTTCTGTAATTCTGGGATTGGGATCGTCAAGATCCTTGAGACACCAGAATTCTGTTCTATTGTTCTTTGATTTGAAGACTCCAGGGGACTATGAATATGCAATTGTAATAAGAATAATGGTGCTAACATCACTACAGTGTAGCCAGGGCCAGCTTCACGGGGGGCCCTGTGCTTGGTTTAATGCTCTGCTGTCGCTAGCTTGAAATTCATCATTATTATTATTTTTTCAAATCCCCTATTCTGAGAAGCAATCATCATTATTTTTTTTAACAAGGGGCCCCGCATTTCATTTTTTCACTGGGTCCCACAAATTACACAGCCAGTCCTGAGTGTACCAGTTAGAAGATTTTGGAGGCAAAAGGACTTGGTTCAAATCCTGTCTCAGGCCTTCCCAGCTGTGGGACTCCTGGCAAGTCACAGCCCCTCCCTGAGCCTCAGTGGCCTCATCTGTAAAGTGGAGCTAAGATCCTGGCCAGGCGCGGTGGCTCACGCCTGTAATCTCTGCACTTTGGGAGGCTGAGGTGGGCAGATCACGAGGTCAGGAGATCGAGACCATCCTGGCTAACACAGTGAAACCCCATCTCTACTAAAAATACAAAAAAATTAGCTGGGCATGGTGGCGGGCGCCTGCAGTCCCAGCTACTTGAGAGGCTGAGGCAGGAGAATGGCATGAACCTGGGAGGTGGAGCTTGCAGTGAGCCGAGATCGCGCCAATGCACTCCAGTCTGGGTGACAAAGCGAGACTCCATCTCAAAACCAAAACAAAACAAAACAAAAAATCTCACTGAGGTTACTACTGTGGAGACTCAGCCTGGAATGATGTAGCTTGGATGAGCCAGGACACACCCCCAGATCTGCGGGACCCAGAGTCCATGCACATAACCACTGGACTGCACTGCCTTTCTGCTGATTTAATTTTTCACTATGGAAAACCTCAAACGTGTGAAAGCAAAAAGAACAGTAGTATAAAGAACCCCCAGGTACCTATCAACTGCCTCAACATTCATCAACACACTCCCAGCTGTGTTCATCCATGTCTCTACCACCCAAACTAGATTATCTAGAAACAAGTTGGTTATTAGGACAAACATGGTGGTTATCACAGTCTACATTCCAGTGCCTGCAGAGGTCTGGAATTTCATGGCTCCTAGACTTAAGGAGTTGATGCCTGGAACATTCTGACATTCAGAAAATCCACATGGAACAGTGACAGCCAGAGAGATCTTTTTCTCAGTCCAAATCAGGTTCCCAGGCTAAGCACTGTGTCAGGCTGAGCAGAGCAAGGCTGCGTTGGTTAGTTGAGATGACCTCAAGCAGGAATGTTCTCCTCTTGTGAATTTGTTTAAGATAATTACATTAGGTCCCATTTCCAAGCCACTTGTAAAAAGAGTGTATTTTCATGTTCAACCACATCTGAGCTCCCAGGGACGGTTTTAAGAATTCCCTTTTTCCCTCCACTCCCAGCTCCAAATGGCTCCAAATGGTTTTCTTTCTTCTCTCTTTCTCTCGCTCTTTTTTTTTTTTTTTTTTTTTTTTTTTTTTTTTTTTTTTTTTTTTTTTTTTTTTTTTTTTTTTGGAGACAGGGTCTTGTTCTGTCACCCAGGCTGGAGTGTAGTGGTGCCATCATAACTCACCGCAATCTTGAACTCCTAAGCTCAAGTGATCTTCCTGCACTAGCCTCCTAAGTAGCTGGGACTACAGGTGCTGCCACCGTGCCTGGCTAATTTTTAATTTTTTTTTTTTTTAAATAGAAATGGGGTCCTGCTATGTTGCTCAGGCTGGTCTTGAACTCCTGGCCTCAAATGATCCTTCTTGTCTGGCTTCCCAAAGTGTTGGGATTATAGGTGTAAGCCACCATGCTCGGCCATTTTGTCTTGGTAAAATCTCCCTTGACTGAAACTATGGAAGAGGAACTGGTTTGTGAATGAGTCAAGTTGGGAACCATGGCTATTGCTGTCTCTGGCTGTGTTAGTTATCTACTGCTGTGTAACATCTACTAATTTCGTGGCTTAAAACAATTTACATTTATGATCTCATAGTTTCTGTGGATCAGGAGTCTGAGCATGGTGTGGGTGGGTCTTCCGCTTAGGGTCTCACAGACTGCAACCAAGGTATCAGCTGTGGCTATGTTCTCATCTGAGGCTCAACTGGAGAGAGAGCTGCTTCCATGATCACGCAGATGATTGACAGGAGTTAGGTCCTTGTGGGTGTAGGACTGAAGACTTCAGCTTTTTCCTGACTGTTGGTCAGAGGCCACCTTCAGCTCCTAGAAACCCCCACATTTCCTTGCCACACGGGCCTCCCAACATAGGCAGCCTACACCTTGGCAGCTTGCTGCTTTCAAAGCTGTCAGGAAGCAAGAGATTCCAGGAAGATGAGTGCTATAATCTTAAGTATGTAATCACACACATCTTGTCAATTTGCTCTATTTTGTGGATTAGAAGCAGGTCACAGGCTCTTCCCACATGCCAGGAAAAGGGACTGGCTACACAAGGGCATAAACATTAGGAGAAGAGTCTGTCTGCTGCAATGGCTTATTTATTCATTCAGCTAGTATTACTTTTTATTTTTCTTTTATTTTTTGTAGAGATAGGGTCTTGCTCTGTGGCCCAGGCTGGAGTCCAGTGGTGCAATCACAGCTTGCTAGAGCCTTGACTTCCTGGGCTCAAGTGATCCTCCTGCTTCAGCCTCTGGAGTAGCTGAGATTACAGTTATGAACCACTGCCCCCATCTCAACTAGTACTATTGACAGTAAACAAGATAGATGTGGCCCTGCCCTCAGGAAACTTCTATGGAGCAATCCGTGGATCCTGTGTGTGGGGTTGGGACAGTCCCAACTCTGATCTTGCTGTGAGACTTTTGGCTTGACATTAGCTCTCTGGGCTCCCCTTGACCTATCTGACCAGTGGAATGAATACCACAGAGCTATCCCTGGCTCAATGGTGATGTGAGGGTCCAATCATCATGGACCCTTCATCATTTATCGAGTGGGTATGGTATACCAACCACTAAGCCAGTGCTTTACCAGTGCTGTCTCAACCCTTACCACAGCCCATGTGCAGGGACTTTAACCCTGCTGTTGGCTGTGACCCTCATTCTGTTACCCACAAGAAAATACGTGCAAATGCCCTCTGGAAGGAGTCAGAGGATGCCCTACTATGTGTAAAGAGGAAGTGGGGTAGAGAAAGAGTTAAGAAGACAGGTGGTTGTGATGGAGACCTGCTGTGAGGCCTCTTTGAGGCCTTGGCCCTGAAAAGAAACGTCTCCAAGCATCAGTCTGACAGGCATCTCCAGAACAAAGAGGATGCTGGTTCCTACCTCATGGATTAATATGATGGTAAACTATGTTCATGAATAGAAAGTCTCAGAACCATGAGAACATGGTAACTACTCAAAGAATGGTGGCTTTTGTCATCAAACACCTACTGTGCACTGGCCCCGTGCTGGGATGTTTTATACCGAGCCTGCCGGCCTTCAAGGTGTGAGGCTCTGAGATGAGATAATACGGCCTTGGGGTGGAGAGCAGTGATAAAACCTGGCCGTGACCTCTCCTGGGATGACTTTTTGGTAAAGACAGAGCCTTCTGGTGGCAGCCAGGGAATGTTCTAGGTACCTGACCCTGAACAAACCTCTTGCCTGTGAGGCCCCTGCTCCTGGCACGCAGGCTAAACCTAATTTATGAATGAACCCTTCCCCAGTACCCAGTCAAGTGTGGCCAAAAAAGGCCCCATAGGAATTGCTGCTCGGGGCAGAGGATGCTGGTCTTCCTATGAGCTTATCAGGCTCCTTCCAGGTTGAGCCATCCATGGCTCCCCAGTGCCCTTGAGAAAAGGCAGAATCCTGCCGGTGGCTTGCAAGGGCCCATGTGAACCAGCCCCTCTGGTCTCTGAGGCCTCATCCTCTAGCTCGGTCCATCTGGTTTTCTCTGCTCCAGCTGTTCTAGACATCCTTCTCAGAGCCGCAATCACCCTGACTCAGGGTGCTTGTGCGCGCTTCTCTCCTTCCTTCCCCTGGCTGGCTCTTGTTTACCTGAAGTGCCACTTCCATGTGGAAGCCTCTCCTGACCTCTGCATTAAGTCTCACACTTTTGATCCCAGAAAGCTCTGCCTTTTCTGCAGCAGGTTGCAAACTTGGACTCATATAAGTGATCATTTGGGATTATTTGTTTGCTATTTCTCTCCAAAGCTATGAGTGGCACGTCGGCTTGTTATTCATGGTGTCCCCAGGTCTGGTATATCATAGGTGTATAGTGAGCATCTGTGATGGAGTGATTGGGTCCTGCTGATGGCCACAAACCACCCCAGTTTTCCCTGCTTGGCAGCAGCTTATGGTGTCAAACACACTCTGAATGTCAGGGTAGCAGGACCCCAAAAGGTGGCAGATCCCATTGCCTTATCAACAGATGGGGAAACTGAGGCATGGAGCAACGAGGTGATACACAAGTTTGGGAGTCAGGCACACATAGGCTCCTAACCCTGCCCCATCATTTAGTCACAGTTCATGCCTTAAAATACGTTCATTTCATAGTCCTTAAATACGCAACTGTGATAGGATCCTTATAGGAAATTGGAAAAAAAATACAAAAGCTATATCTAAAAAATATCTAAATCTGAACATTATTGCCTCCTAAAACTTAAACCCCCTAGTTCGGAAGTCCTCGTGTCAGATGTAGCAGCCCCAGGGCAAGCTACTCCTTTTTATCCCCAAAGAAAACCCTCTACAGTTCCACCATCCGGGGCTGAGTACCCCTCATGTGGAAGTACTTCCTTCCAGTCTTTTGTTCTTGGTCTAATTTTTTGCGTAGATGAGATTCGCTGTTGATATGTAACGTTTTTATTTTCTTCTAATGACAACAAGTCTCCCTTGAAGATGGGGCCCACCTTCTGTATGTGCCCAACTCTCAGGGCCTAGGACAGAGACCCACACGTATAGGTATCAGCAAGCATCTTCTGATAATTGAAGGAATGCCAGAGAAAAAGGGATCCAATCACAGATGACTTTTGGAAAGAGGCAGCCTTCCATCTGAGCCTTGGGGAAGCTTCCCTGGATGCAGGAGAGGTGGGGGCACCTCCTGGCAACTTCTGGGCAGGGCTTGGTCTAAACTTCACCAGTCACTGGGTATCCCCGTAAATATGTGCATATCTGTTTTCTCTTTAAGGTAACAGAGGATGCTTTTTGGAAAATGCTGTTTTCCAGCACTATCACTGCTGGATTGTCAGGGTGAAGTTCTAGGCCATGGTGGAGTTTGGAAGTAGAACAAGCACTGGCTTTTGAGTCGGGGGGACCTGGATGTGCATTCTGGCTTGGCTCGGTCTGGCTTGGCTCGGTCTGGCTGTGCAGAGCTGTCCTCATGGACACAACATTGGGCCCCATGCTTGACTTAATGCTCAGCTGTTGTCACCTTGCAATTCTTGATAATTTTTGAACAAAAGTCTCCATGTTTTTATTTTGCACTGGGCCCCACAAATCACGTAGCTGCTCCTGTGACCGTGGGAACTTGGAAAAGTCATTTAACCTCCCTGGGACCTTAACTCTTGATTTGAAAAGGAAGATAGGCATCTCAATCTCACAGTGCTGCTGTAACAATTACAACTACAATCTCATATACAGAAGTAATTACTATAAATTGCATTGACTGCACACGTGCTAAGTGCTTGACACTGATGACTCTCTCAGTCACCCTGTGAAGAAGGGGGTGACTACCATGCTCATTTTATAGATGAGAAAGCTGAGGCTAGGAGTGGCAAAGTTGCTTGCAGGATTTCAGTGGTGGAGTCGTGAATTCAACACTATTGAGAACCCATTGGATGCCCAGCTAGAGCCTGCTGCTTGCCCACAGGGCTGGTGAAGCAGGTGCATTGCCAACGGTGCTTGCACAAAGTAGGTGATTGGGAGGTGCACATCCTCCTTCCCAGGACACAGGCATTGGCAAGCAATGTGTCCCCAGAGCTGTCTCCCCCCTTTTCCTTTCTGAGCCTGGAGCATGAAAAACCTCAAATTTCTAACAGCTGTTGAGAGAACAAACTGTCTCTAAGGAGGAAGGCTTTGTCGCTTCCCATCCCCTTCCCCAGTATCCACCCCCCTGGCCCCCACCAGGTCCTCCCACCCACAGCCTCGCCAGCAGGCGCTCGCCAAGCCCTGAACAATTTCAGTTGCTTTGGCAAGAGCCTCCGTGAGATCATGGGCTAGTCTTGTGCATGCGTGTGGGGCGGGGTGGGGGCTGGTGTTCTGCAGAGCTGCCCAGGGGGTGTTTTCCCTGGACACTCCTGAAGGCACACATGAGGCAGGTGGCTGTGGTAGTGGTGGTGAGGGTGGCATTTTCCCTTTGCTGTGCCCTGAGATTTGGAGGGTGTTGCAGGTTGCCCCTGCCCGCCTCACCAGCTGGAATGGAGCGGGAAGACCCCTACACCCAAGCCCCGCATGGACTGGTAAGTTGCTGTGTGATGGTAGACAAGGCAACCCTCGTTGGGCCTCAGTTTCCTCTCTATAAGAGGTGAGCATTTCTGTTTGTCTTCTCCTGCTGTTGGTGAGAAGAGTATGGAGGAAAACCCAGACGCGACAGGATCAATATATCAGTAGCTTCCACTCATTGCCTTCTGCCTGCTGGCCATGAGTCTGAGTCATTTCTCTGGAAAGCAAAAGGCCAGAGCCCCACCTGCTGCATGTCTTGGCTTCAATATTACCTTCCCCTGGAGACCTCCCTGGACCACCCTATTTAAACCCTTAGCCATCACTACCACCCCCCACCCCAGTCCATCCCCAGCTACTGCTAATTTCGTCTCTGTCTCTATAGATTTGCCTGTTTTAGACACTCCTGATAAATGCATCATACAATATGTGGCCTTCTGTGACAGGCTTCTTTCTCTTAGCACCATGCTTTCAAGTTTCATCCTTGAAACATCCATGTTGTAGCACGGATCAGAACTTCATTCCTTTACATGGCTGAATAATATTCCATTGCACACATAGACCACATTTTGTTTATCCACTCCTCTGTTGATGGACATTTAGGGTGTTTTCACTTTTTGGCTAGAATGAAGACTGCTGATGTGAGCGCTCGTGGGCAAGTTTTTGTGTGGACAAGTGTTTTCACTTCTCTTGGATAAATACCTGAAGTGAAATTGCTGGGTCATGTGGTAACTCTGTATTGCACTTTTTGAGGAACGGCTAGACTGGTCCTAGGCATACTGGGTTAATAGGTCTCGGGTAGAGAGGAGGAACCTAAATTTCCAACCATTCTCTCCTTGCATTACAGAATAAAGAATAACCTCTTTGTTTGACTTTGACCTCCTTCTATGATACAACCCTAAGCTACTATTCTGGCTTCTATCCATTGTGCCAACTAGTGAGGCCATTTGCTATTTCCTGAACAGAATGTTCATGTCTCACCTCTGCACCTTCACTCATAACCATTTCTCCCACTTGGAATGCCTTATCCCTCTATCACCTCCCTTCCAAAATCTTTATTTATTTATTTTTTTGAGACAGAGTCTCACTCTGTTTAGCCCAGGCTAGAGTGCAGTGGTGCAATCTTGGCTCACTGCAACCCCTACCTCCTGGGTTCAAGCGATTCTTCTGCCTCAGCCTCCCAAGTAGCTGGGATTACAGGCATGCGCTACAACACCCAGCTGAATTTTTGTACTTTTAGTAGAGACGGGGTTTCGCCATGTTGGCCAGGCTGGTCTTCAACAACTCACCTCAAGTGATCCACCCACCTCAGCCTCCCAAAGTGCTGGGATTACAGGCATGAGCCACAGTGCCCAGCCCTAAAATCTTCATAGTCTCAACATCCACACCCAAGGCCACATTTTCCAAGAAGCCCTTGTTAACCTTCCTGGGTTCTACGGCACCCTCTCTGTCTATTTTACCTTCCATCACGAATTTCCTTCAATTTGTGATTGCGTAGGTGCACTATCCAAACTACTGGATTTTCTGGGACCTTACACTATGCCTGCTTCCTCTTTGCATTCCCCAGTCTTGACACTGTGCCTGGCGTCAGTAAGAGCCCCGTAAATTCTATTAAATGCCAAGGTGACTGGGAATGAATTTACAAGAGTGGCCAGCAGGTCTGGGAACTCCACCACCTTAGACTGTAACCTCCCCAAGGGTAGAGACATGCCTGGGATTGCTTTCTGTGGTTTTCCTAATTTCTAACCTAAAGCCTGGTCTATGGTAGGCACTCGATAAATATTTGTGAAATGAACGAGTGGTTCAAAGACCACCTTTAGAGAATGAGTACTTTAGTCAAGAGATGGGGTGTTGAGCGAGAATCTTGCCTGGGAGTCCAGAAACCTGGGTTTGAATTCTTGTTCTGTGTCCACCTCTCACTCTTTGACCTTGGGTAAGCCTGTTTCCCCTTCTGGGCCTCAGTTTCCCCATCTGTAGGATGGACGTATTGGAGTAGATGAAATTGAGGCAATTTCTAGCTCTGCCAGCCTGGGATGGCCTCAGCCAGTGTGAGAAGCCAGCCTTGGAAGGGGACATGGGGCAGCTCGCTCCTGTCTGCCCCAAGAGAGGTAATTAAGGCATTCTCAATTTTCATTTCTGAAATTGCAAGGGACATCCTATCATGCAGGGAATGTATATTGTCCTTGGAGCCTGACCTCAGGCCCCTGATTGATACAGACGTATTTTTCATGCACATTTCACAGAGGAATAGCTCAGAAGCTACATCCCTGGTTCCCCAGCTTCTCCATCCAGGATTGTCTAAGCACATGCTCCAGCTCCTTCCATGCAGGCTGGGCCTGGTGTGGACCATGCAGTTTGCTCCAGTTGATCAATAAAATCTCCGAAGGACCAGGGCCTGGGGGCTCTAGGACAGCAGGCCCCAGGAGTCAGGACTGAGGTGTAGGAAAATCCTCCTTGGCTTGCAGCCTCCTGAGCAACAGGCCTCTGCCCTGTAGCCCTGCACTGCTGGGTTTCCCATGGGGGTCACAAGTCTGCTCCCCTAGGGAAGCTGTGCTCTCCCTCTTCCTACACTTCTTGCTAGACAAGGCCCCCTAGTATTATTATTGATTATCATAACCAACATAGGTGAACTCTTGCTGCGTGCTAAGCATTTTCCATGCCTTAACTTAGAGGGGTGGGCATTAAGAGAATGGGGGACTTTGGTTTCAGAAGGGTCCAGGGTCCAAGTCCCATTTTGAGGCTGTCATAAGTCTTTGATGAAGTCCCTACATACTTTGGAAGTCCCCATGTCCTTTGGAACACAGACCCTGGAACCAAGCAGAACTGCATCCAAACCACAACCTCTGTCGCTTAGCTCTTTGCTGGATCTCTAGAAAAGAACTTCACCTTTCTGAGCCTCTGTTCCTTCATCTGTGAAATGGGTATATAAATGGATGAGGATGCATTGCACATTGAGTGCTTAAGATGCTGCCTGGCTCGCAGGGGACACTCAAAAATACGCCATCTATGATAACTGTTCTCCTTGTCTTGTTTTTGGCACCCCCACCGCCTGCCCACCAGATGGAATCTCTAGCTGGACTTCTAACAGTGCCACTTTTTGAATTTCCCCTGAAGGAGTCAAGGAGTGTGAATTCTTTCATGTCCAGCTTCTTTTGCTCACACTGTATCCGCAAGTTTCATCCACATAGCTGTGGGTATCAACGGTTCATTCTTTTTCCTTGCCAAGGAGTTTTGCCTTCTGTGAATCTTCCATACATAGTCTATTGATAGGCACCTGGGTAGTGTCTGGTTTAGGGCTAGTAGGAAGAGTGGTCCTGCTAGCATCCTCCTGTGAGTCTCTGGTGCCCACATACACTTTATGTTGGTGTTTGCCTAGGAGCAGGGTTGCTGGCTCCCAGGGCAGGGGTATGTCTGGCTTTAGCAGGCACTGCTAAGCAGGCTTCCTGAGTGGTGCACCAAACATTGCTTCATGTTTAAAAAAGTTTTTTGGCTGGACATGGTGGCTCATGCCTATAATCCCAGTGCTTTGAGAGGCTAAGGCAGGAGGATCACTTGAGGCCAGAAGTTTGAGACCAGCCTGGGCAACATAGTGAGACCCTGTCTCTACAAAAAATAAAGAAAAGTTAGCCAGGCACAGTAGCGTGTGCCTGTAGTCCCAGCTACTCAGGAGGCTAAGGTGGGAGGATCGCTTGGAGCTGGAGAGGTTGAGGCTGCAGTGAGCTATGATTATGCCACTGCACTCCAGCCTGGGCAACACAGTGAGACCCTGTCTAACAAAACAAAAATCAAAGGTCAGCCTCTCTCCCACCTCCTTCTCCAGATAACCATTGTCAACAGACTGTTGTCTCTCTCTCTCTCTCACACACACACACACACACACACACACACACATCAGACACAGCAGACACACGCACACATTGCACAGTGACCTAAATGGAGTTCTCCGAGGCATCTTGTTGGCAGCTGGTTTTCTTCCTCTCCCTTTGAAGTCACTGGAGACAAGGCGGGAACTCCACTCGCCTTCCTCTAGAAATCTTTCTCATTGGTCTCACTCGGGGTTCCAGCCCCATGACCTGGCATGTTGTTCTCTCTGTTGCCGGAGTCTGGCCACCAAGGTGTCTCCGTGTGGAAGGAGGAATCTGGTGGCAACTGGGGATCAGGTGGGGTCCCAGGGAGGCAATAGGGAGGGTCTCCACTCCTGGGAGGCCCTTCCTCCCTTCCCGAGTCCCCACGGGGCTTGCTTTGCGTAGGGTGAGGAGGTTTTGCTGTAAGCATCACTCCATCCTCAACTTATTCCATAAAGCTTGCCCCCGTTTTCAGTGACTCCTCAGTGGTATACCTCCCCGGTCTGCAGCTTAAAAAATCATGTTCTCCTTCCTCTTCTTGCCCAGCTGGTTCCTGCTTCATCTTTACAAACCTTCCTAAAACGCTTAAGAATAAGATGCAGGTTCGGCCACTCTGACTCATGCCTGTAATCCCAGCACTTTGGGAGGCTGAGATGGGCAGATCACCTGAGGTCAGGAATTTGAGACCAGCCTGACCAACATGGTGAAACCTGTCTCTACCAAAAATACAAAAAGTAGCCAGGCATGGTGTCATGCGCCTGTAGTCCCAGCTGCTCAGGAGGCTGAGGTGGGAGAATTGCTTGAGCCTGGGAGGCAGAGGTTGCAGTGAGCCAAGATCACGGCACTGCACACTCCAGCCTGGGTGACAGAGTGAGACTCTGTCTCCAAAAAAAAAAAAAAAAAAAGAATAGGATGCAGGCTGGGGTGAGAGGGGGAGGATGAAGGGGCTTGGTGGGGGCCCATGAGAGCTGGGCTGAGGCAGGTCAAATTCTTCAGGGGTTGTATTTCTGCCGAAACCAGCTTCCCGAGGTGCCATTCTCCTTAAAGAAAACAAACTGAAATTCAGTGTAGGTGGCCTCGTTGGTCTTCTCACCTGGAGGATAAATGGCTCAGGCTGCTCTCCAGGAAGGCAGCTTCATCTGGGGAGCTGGGGTTCACCCATGTGACCCCCACTGTGGCTCCAGACTATCAGCTGTGGCCTCAGTATAGGATGCAGCCAGGAGACCTGGGGGGCAGGGCTGGCTTCATGGCCTTGGGACCTCTGCAATTGAACAGGGCTTTGAGCTGAGAAGGGCGCCATGTTTGTTGAATGCTCTATTGTTACCATCTTAAAATTCTTTTTTTTTTTTTGAGACAGATTCTTGCTCTGTTGCCCAGGCTGGAGGCTGGAGTGCAGTGGAACGATCTCGGCTCACTGCAACCTCTGCTTCCCGGGCTCAAGTGATTCTCGTGCCTCAGCCTCCTGAGCAGCTGGGACTACAGGCACCCGCCACCATGCCCAGCTAATGTTTGTATTTTTAGTAGACATGAGGTTTCACCACGTTGGCCACACTGGTCTCAATTTCCTGACCTCGTGATCCACCCGCCTCGTCCTCCCAAAGTGCTGGAATTACAGGCATGAGCCACCGCGCTCAGCCAAAATTCTTAACACATTTAAAAATGAGGAGCCCTGCATTTTGGTTTTGCATGTGGCCTGGCAAATTATGCAGCCTGTTCTGCCCCGGGGTCCAGGCATAGCCTTGGCAATGTCTGGTTCTTGCACATTCTATCTCGGGATCTCAGTTTTCCCAGCTGCAGAATGGGAGGACTCAAGTGATTGCATGGAATGACATTTGAGGTGCTGCCAGCCCTACCTGAAACACCTTAAAAATATTTTTTTCATAGCTTGAAAATGCCTGACAGGTCCCTCATGATAATCACTGATTCTCACAGTGGAGGCCCTGGATCAGCAGCATCAACATCACCTGAGAATTTGTTAGAAATACAGATTATTGGGTCCACCTACACCTTCTGAGTCAGAAACTCTGAGCCTGGGGCCCAGCAGTCATCTGTGTCATAAGAAATCCTCCCAGGGATGGCTGGGCATGGTGGCTCATGCCTGTAATCCCAGCACTTTCAGAGGTTGCGATGGGCAGATCGCTTGAGCCCAGGAATTCGAGACCAGTCTGGGCAATATGGTGAAACCCTGACTCTCCAAAAATTCAAAAAATTAGCCCAGTGTGGTGGGACGAGACTGTAGTCTCAGCTACTTGGGAGGCTGAGGCAGGAGGATCACTTGAGCCCAGGAGACAGAGGTTGCAGTGAGCCAATATCACACCACTGCATTCTAGCCTGGGTGACAGCAAGACCCTGTCTCAAAAAAACAAAAACAAAACCCAAAAAACCCAGAAATAACCCTCGCAGGGGGTGCTGAGGATGTGATACATTGTTGCAGACCTAGACAGACTATGCTGAACCCTAGAATCCCAGCCTGGGAGTCAGGAAACTGAGGGCCCCGCCTGGATCTGATTAACTGGCTGTGACCCCAAGCAAGTCTTTTCCCTGCTCTGGGTCTCAGCTTCCTCATCTGTAAAGTGGGCAGGTCAGATCTTTCTTGCAGGTAGCTTTGAGGGTGACACACTGCCTTGCGCATGATGTATATAAAGCATTGCAAACACATATCATTTTTTCTGCTTTTTATAGAGACAGGGTCTTGTTATGTTGCCCAGGCTGGTCTTGAACTCCTGGCCTCAAACAGTCCTCCTGCCTTGGCCTCCCAAAGTGCTCAGATTACAGGTGTGAGCCACCATGCCCAGCTGCACAAATCATTTTAAAAACACTTTTATGAATAAGGAAATAAATGGCTTTGGCTCCTGGGTTACCTGGGTGTGTAGGCTGTTCTGGGCACCCCCAAGTCACGCCTTCCCTGGTCCCCAGTGTGAGCTAGAAGATTCTTTGACTCTTAAAAATGATTTTTTTTTTTCCTTTTTGGGCAACTGATAAATGATGAGTTTGGTAGAGAGAATGTAAACCTTTCTCTTCTTGGAAGATAAATACCACCGGACACCTCAGTTTCCTCATCTGTAAAATGGAGACAGTGCTACCCACCTTTCAGGACTGGCATGTAGATTAAATGAAATAATTTATAGAATGGGCATAGCACAAGGTGCAAGTGCAAGGATCAATAAAATATTCATATTCTTATTCTTACTAAAAACGTAGGCCGGGTATAGTGGTTCACACCTCTAATCCCAGCACTTTGGGAGGCTGAGGTGGGTGGATCACCTGAGGTCAGGAGTTCGAGACCAGCCTGGCCAACATGGTGAAACCCTGTCTCTACTAAAAATACAAAAATTAGCTGGGCGTGGTGCTGCGCACCTGTGGTCCCAAATACTCGGGAGGCTGAGGCACAAGAATCACTTGAACCTGGAAGGCGGAGGTTGCAGTGAGCTGAGATTACACCACTGGACTCCAGCCTGGGTGACAGAACAAGACTTTGTCTCAAAAAACAAACAAAAAACACCAAAAACACTCAACCATCAGTGCCAGTCTGCCCTTGTTTCACAGGGGCAGGAATTCTAAGAGCCATATGCCCCTCTACTTCTTAGTACATCTCACTGGAGTGAGAAAGCTGGTCGGTGGAGGCATCATGATGCTGAGAATCAACACCATGATGTGGGCTGCCCATGCAGTGTGTGAAGCGTTCCCACCCTTGGTCTCCTTCCAGCCTTACGGTTGCCCTGAGAAGGCCTGGCAGCTGCAACTTCATTTTCCAAGAGGACTACAGCCCCAGATAGGGGCTATGTGTCACCCATACAGAGGACGCAGGCCCAGATATTGCTGCTGTCAGCCTTGTCTCTGCCACAGATCTCCCCAGGGAAGGGTCCTTCTCTGCCTAAGAGTAAGTGGGTGGTTCATTGTGTGCATTTCACGCGCGTCTTCACCTTCAGAGGCAATGGAGGCAGCAGAGGTGTTGACAGGGCTCTGTGCTCCCACAGCAGTGTGTGACAGAGGAGGGTCTCTAGGCAGGGCTCCCCTGCACAGGCTGGGGGGCTAGGACTGGGGAAGGCCAGGGAGCAACAGAGAACAGGTCAGCTGGTAGCCCGATTGCCTGTACCCTAGGCAGGAGCAGACTGGGGCACAAGAGATGGAGATAAGGAGGGAGGGAGTAGGAAAAATCCGCGGGACTTGCTAGTGATAGCCAGGGGCAGGAGGGAAAAAGGGCAGGGTGTGTGGGAGGAACTGCACAAAAGCAGCCCTGGAGTGGGGGAGGGGATGGGGGAGAAAATGGGGGAAGGGGTTTCCCTCTTCTCATGTGTTTTGAGTTCTGGTCTGGCTGTGCTCTGGGCCCTATTTGCTTTGGAAGGGCCTCCAGTTAACTCCTTCTTGCCTGGAAGGCTGCTGGAGGCTGGCTAGAGATGGAGGGGCTTGGGAGGTGGTAGCCAGACTGGGGAGCTTACGGCTCATTTTTCCTACCTGGTCATCCAGGGGATGTTGGAGTGATGGCAACAAGAACCCCCACCAGGACTGGGACTGGATGCCTCCATAAAGCATGCGTCCCGGGCACCTTGCAGGCCTCCCCTTGGTTCCAGCCCCGGCTCTTACACTTGCTCAGATAGTCACACCTACTGGATACTCTGCAAGGGGTGTGCATGCTCACACACACATACCTGTGCGTGTGCACACACATGCACACCTCAATAGACTCCTATGCTCAGACTCAGGTCATTTTCTCTCTTATCCTCCACCAGGACCCAGCCAGCTGCCATACCCCCAACAGGACAGAGAAACTGAGGCTCAGACAGGAACAGGGACTTGCTTGTAGTCAGACAGTAGGTGGCTGAACTGGAATTCAAACCTCAGCCCCTTTGACTCCTGGGATCCCTGCTGTGGGCTGGGCATGGGGGCTGGCTTCAAATCCACCTCCTTCTCGACTCTGTACCACGTGGCCCCCAGCTAAAAACCCAGAGGCATCAGGCCTTGGCTCCATTTTCCTTCCGTTGGGGCCGAGCCACCACCCCCGAGTTACTTTTGTCCACATCTGGCCAGAGTTCATCCTGCACAGTGAATATTTGAGCGGAAAAAAATATTTCACAGAGGCTGTTAAGATTAGGCAGGAGGAAGGGGTCCCCCAATCTGTAAACACCCTCGGGGAAAGGTGGTTCTTAGGGTCTCCTTTTAGATGCCTTCCTTGAGGGCGTCCCTCAAAGGCTATTTTTTTGGTTTATATCCACATTTAAAAAATTAACAAAATGAAAACAAAATTAACAAAATGAAAGAAGGTGACCAAGGCCCTGGTGCTGCAACAAGAAGGGCTAATATTTATCATTTGCCTCTTGTGTGATAGGGCCTGTTATACCCATTTCACAGATGGGCAAAGAGAGGCACAGTAAGACGCAGCCATCTGGTTGAGCCAAGACACAAGCCTGGGATGGTCTGAATGGCTTGTAGCTCCTACAGCAACCCCCACCCCCCATTGTGGATTCTTCCTGATGTTGCCGGGGCTTCTTAGCAGCTCTGCTCGAGGTACATGTGGAGCCCAGATTTACTGATCAAGTGAATACACAGAAGGCGACTCCAGACCTCTTTTCTGCTGGCTGTGGGAGAACCATCCCCCTTGTTCGGGTTAGAGGCGAGTGTGTGTGGGAAGGGGTTTGGAGAGGGATGTGGTAAGAGTTAGGAAGTGTCTAGATCCTTGGTTCATTTATCACCAAATGTGAGCCGAACCAAATGGTGGGTGCTACAATACACCAGCGGTACGAACCAGGAGAACACTTTCTCATGACACTGGCCTTCTTCCTTCCCCCACAGGTTCCTGGTCACTGTGTGACTCTGGACAGGTTGCTTTTTCTCTCTGTGCCTCAGTTTCCTTGGATCTAAAATGAGGAGACTGGGGTCTAATTTCAAAGTTCCTTCCAGCTCTTTATTTAGTTGCCACTTCCTCCTAGTGGGTAGAACTTGTGTTTATTTAATCCTCATGACAGCTATGTTGGGCTGATACTGGAATTCTTGGACTACCATACTTGGCTGTCTGTTGACTTCTTGGTGTCCACTTATACTGATGGTAGAGCATTTTGAATTTTACCTTTGAGTATTTCCACTTCACATACTTAAAAACACAAAAGGTCATATGCCCCAAATGTTTCTGTAAGGTTGATAATTGGAGCAACCTTGGATTGATTGGAAGGGACAATAACCTGTAGAGGAATGACCTGTAAGGAGGCTCTCGCAGAAATCCAGGAGAGAGAAATTGGTGGCTTAGAATACAGTGGTGGTGGGAAAGGAGAGGAGAGGAGAGCAGAGAAGGAGAGGAGGTAAACAAAAAGGTTCAGACATATTTGGAAGGTGGAATTAACAGGATGGGGTGAGGGGTGTATCAGTCACCTGTTGACACAATGATTCGTGCTCACAACAGACTCCTATGCTCAGACCCCCCGCCCCACTTCCTATGCTCAAACCACCCCAAAATGTCATGGTGTCAATTCATGGGCATTTATTTCACTTACAAGTCTGCAGGTTGATGATTTAGACTGGGTTTGGTTGGATGGTTCTTCTGCTCTTGGCTGGGCTGGCTTACATTTCCAGGGGTTGGCCAGGCTGTTGGTTGATCTAGGATGGCCTCAGCTGGGGACAACTCATCTGAGCCCCCTTGTCAATCATCTTCCAAAAGGCTGCCCAGGTCACGTTCTCATGGCAATCATGGAAGAGCAGGAAAGTGCAAGTGAAATACACAAGCATCATGTTTGTTAACATCTCATTGCCAAAGCAAGTCATATGGTTGAACCATGTGAGAGGACACTCTAAGGTCAGAGTGGAAGGGCGCACTGTAGGTCCCATGGCCAAGGGCATGGATGCTGGGGTGAATGCTGGAGAATTGGGGCCATTCCTGCTGTCTGCCACAAGAGTGGAGGATGAGGGAGAGGAAGGCACATCCACAAACACGATCACACCACAGTGTCCTGCAATGTTACTTTTCCACTTAATAACCTATCAGAGATTTAATAATCCTTATCAGTTCATGCAGACTAATTTTACTTTTTTCTAGCCACATAGGAATGTCACAGCCAACTGTTATTATCTCCATAGTACACATGAAAAGACTGAGGTTCAGAGAGAGTAAGGTAACTTGCCCAAGGCCACACAACTATAATTGAGAGGCAGACACTAGATCTATTCTTTTCCAAACCTTGGCCTCTTTGGGTCTATCGCACTCACATTTCTTCCCCAGGAATCATCCTGGGGCCAATTTGAGCGATTCCAAAGGTCAGTCACCAGTAGTAGTTACCTAAGTTTAAGAAACTATAAGAAGAGAGTTCAGACTCAAGTTCTTCCCACCTCCTGATCTCAAAAATATGGAGCAAAGTTTTCCTTGCCTCTGAAAACAACTTGATGTCTTCTGTTTGGAAAGAGCAGAGAAGGGCTCAATCCAAAAGAATCATGTGGTCTGGTGAAAAGAATAATTTGCTGGGAATCACATGCCCGGGCTCCAACTCTGTTCCTCTTGCCTATGGCTGGGTGGCTTTGGTCAAGTTCATCAAACACTCTGGACTTGGGTTTCCCCATCCGTCAGCTGTGGCCACTTCTTCAAAGGGAACATAAAAAACATGCCGTAGAGCTTGTTGAAACTTGGAATAAAGTCTAACTTGCTTGCTTAGGAAAGTGTCCAGGAATGTTGGATCTGGACAGCCAGTGCAAGTCTCCCTGGGTCTTTTTGGCCTCAATTTCCTCCTCAGCAAATTGGGGGAAAAGTATCCACCCCCACAAGGGCTGGTGAGCTCATGGAGGGAGGGGCCCTGACACAGACCTGGCACCCTGCAGGTATCCAGGGAATTGTATCAATCAGCTCAATGCTATTCTCCAGCTGGCTGTCCAGCTGTTAGGGCTGGAAGGTCCTTAGAGTGTCTCGGTCTCACTTTGCCCTTAGGGAAACTGAGGCTCAGAGTGGAGAGAACTTTGTTAGGGCCCAGAGAATTCACGACATTGCTGGGTCCCATCGGGGGATGTTGAGGAAGATGCTAACTGGAGTTTACACAATACTGTTTGCACTGCATTCGGTGCTTGGCTCTGTCATTTGAGATTTCATTTAATTCTGACAACATCCTGCGAGGTGTTTGCTATCATTTTCTCCATTTTATAAGGAAGGAAACTGAGACTTGGAGACCTCAAGTGGTTGGACATGCAATTCCTGCAGAGGGCCACCTGCAAATCTCTGACTTTCTCTTCGCTGGACAAAACCCATCAGAAGGTGACTGAGTGAGGATGATGTCATTAGAATCCACACTAAATGAAATGAAAAAGAAACTAAGTCATTCTAAAATGTCTGCACTTGAACTGTTATTGGCAACTGATGGCTTGGAACATAGTTCACAGCCAGACATACCAGGGTGGCCCTTGGTCATCATCTGTTTAAATCAGAAATGATGCTGACATCCCCAGGGCCTCAGAGACACAAGGGGCTTAGGTCAGGTAAATTTGAGTGGAGGTTTTGTGGCAAGACCAGGGGTCTGTGGATGGCAATGCAGGCTCTGAGATGGGCTTGCTGTGTGACCTCAGGGGAGTCACTTGACTTCCCTGGTTCTCTATCTCATTTGTGAAATAAAAGAGTTTGGACCAGAAAATATATAAGGTCCCTTCTGCTCCCTCGTCTAAGACAAGGCATCTTATGTGCTGGTTAAGAGAGTGGGCATTGGAATCTGGAAGACCTGGGATTAAGTCCTGATAAAAACCCTAGGCCCTAAGAGGCTTAGGAACAAACAAACCAAAGCAAAAATCAACACAAAAAAATGGGGACTGGGGAGTAAGGGAGTAATAATATATTGTCCGAAGTGGTTGGTATTAACTTCAGGAATGGATTGATCCAGATGCTTACAGAGAACTCCCATGAGAGTATCCATTGGTTTCATTGGCTCTGACTGAACTATAGTACCTCCCAGAACCAGTCACTATGACTGAGAATTGTGGAAGCAGCTAACCTAAGGCAATGATGACCCACATATTCTGTGTGGGTGAGATTAGGACAGGTCTTTCCAAAGGGATATAATGATACCCTTGGCTGAAGAAGAGGTGGATGGATGCTAGGGAGGTAAAAACATACACTGCAGCGAGGGTGGTCTGTCTGAGACTTCATTTTTCCATATGTAAAGTGGGGATAATTCTTACATTTGCCTTTTTATGGCTTATTTAAAATCAACTTACTCCTCCCAATTTTCCTGTCTCCCTGTAATTAGGCAGAGGGTATGTGACTTCCCAGCAAAGGGTGGTGCATGCATGATCAGGTGTGAGTTCTTTCTGCATTCTCTTCCCTCTATAGTGAACAGGATGCCGAGATAGTATTGAGATAGTAGAGCCATGGGGTGAACTCAGATTGGATCACTGAGTCACAGCATGGAGCACAGCTACCCTGGAGAGTGACCAGGCTTCCGTTAGACTTTGTGTGAGCAAGAAATGAACCTTTTTGTAGTAAGCCACTGAGGTGTTCAGACATATTTGTTATTATAGCATAGCCTAAGCTATCCCAGCTAAACCTTTATGTGACTTTCTTTCTTCATGAATGCCTCTCCATGCCTGACATGTAGACATAGCTCATTCTTTTACATATCTGCATAATATTCCACAGTATGGTGACACCTTGACTTATTTAACCAGTCCCCTTTAGATTATTCTTGCATTATTGCCAGATTTCATTATGACAAACAATGGTGTATAAACAATACCATTGTATTCTTACACTTCCTCATACATCTTTGTGCACATTGACTTTGTGCCAGTAGCATTGCTTGGTTAGCAGCATGCACATTTAATACTGGTTTTTACTCCCACTAGTAATTTTTGAGATAGCCTGTTTTCTCTACCCTTGTTAATGAAGAATATTATTGATGTTTCCATTTTTATCAGTGTGATAGACAGAACAGGGTGTCTTATGTTAATTTGGGTTTCATAGCAAGTTTTTGGTCAGGTTGGATTTTTCAGACATCTTGCCAGCTTCACCCTACTTGTTCCAGAGAAAAAGATCGGGCCGACACTGCAAAGAGAAAGAGAGAGATACACACAGGTGACAAGATGATGAGGCAGAGAGTGGGAAGACAGAGAGAGAGGGAGAAAGAGAGAGAGAGAGAGAAAGGAAGGCACGCAGCCCCCTGTTTCTCTCCAGATTCACACACCAGCCCCCTGTCAGTCTTACTCAAGCAAGGCTCAGATCCTGAAGTGGGACTCCCATCACCTCTGTGGCCAATAGCTGGGGGGCCGGCCAGTATCTGGGTTTGGACTGGAACAGGGGAGGGTTGTTGGCTCAGTTCCTCTTGGCCTGAAGCCACGAGCCTAGCTTGTTTGTATAGTTCTTCAGGCTTCTTCCCCGTATCTTGGTGTTTTTGGCTCTAAGCTAGCTCCCTCCCAGCCAGGGGAGGAGATAATTCCACTCAATCTGGGCCTCTGAGGCACTGGGAAGGACGTCAGGAAATAGCAGGAGCATTACGCACCTCTCCACCCTCCGCTGTCCAATCTCATTTTCATAATGTGTGGAAAAGGAACGGGGTTGCTGAGGGAGGCTTGAACACTTGGAGTTGCTTCCTGTTTTCTCTCAAGTCAATCCTTTTCCCCAAGACACCGTTGCTGGGCCTGTTGAACCCTGCCTTCTGGTAGGTGTGTGTGCCACATGTCTACGCATGCCCATGCAGATGTGCGTGTGCACATGTAGTTTACGTACTCAATGAGCCAACCAACAAACACACCTAGGAGAACCCTGGAGAGGGACTCCTTTTTTCCTTGAACATGCTCTTTACCCTTGCAACCTCCTGAGAAAGAAAAAAAGGAGTTAGCTTAGGTGCCTCTTCTTCCAAAGGTCAGTCACCAATAGTAGTTTCCTAAGGTGTCTGGGTAAAGCCTTCCCAGATGCCACAGGGACCTTCTTGGTCACATTCACATCTACACCTACCATGTTGAGTCCAAGACTCAGTACATAGTAGGAATGAATCAATTAAGTAGGGCTGACACTTTAATTATAGAACTGAGAACAATATGGTCCAGAGAGGACAAGGGGCTTGCCCCACATCACGGAGTATGTCAATGGCAAGGCGAAAAAGTGGAACCCAATGTTCTTGACACTTAGTACAGTTTTATTTTATGTCATCATGCAAGATGCTCAAAGAAACTGACTATTACTGATCAGTGACTTTATAGTTTTAACTTTTTTGGAACAACCTATGAAGGAGGAATATTCCCCATGTTACTGATGGAGAAACAGGTTCAGGGAGGTTTGAGCTGTGTCCAGGTGGAGGACCCAGAATTTGTCTTGAAGTGGCTTCTTCCAAAGCTTGATGCCTGTGTTTGGTAGCACACAGAGGGCTGGTGGGGGCAGAGCCTTACCCAGCCTTGATCAGAACCTCTGAATAGGACTCTCTCACTGTTCGGGGTCTTTTACAGAAAGAGATCAATGGCATTCAAGTGAAGCAGACTTAAAATCTACTTCTTTGGGAAGTTTTCTCTTAAGTGCAGTCTGCTTTTTTCCAGAGCTCACGGAAAGTCCTCGTGCTGATCCTGGGAGAGCAACCAGCCCATGGGGGTCTGGACAATGAAAAGCCCTTTCTGTCTAGGTATCAACAACAATTTCCAGTGGAGCCCTGGTGGGGCTGATGTGGCCCCATTGTTGGAAAACAGGGGAATGTGAAGAGGATCTCAGAGTTACTGGTGGCTTGAGGGGTGGGGCACCCATTGCAGCCACCTTGAGGACCAAACCTGCTCTGAATCTCCCATTCTTGCATCCTTCCTGTGTGACACCCACATCCATGCACACATACACAATGGGCACACACACACAGCCACTCACACGCACATGCCCTCTCCAATACCTGTGTACACATCTGAATATGCACACACCCCTAAGTTCCTACAGTAGACTGGAAGACTTTGGAAACTGAAACCTTGTCTTCACCTCTCTGTGGGGTTGCTTGGTGACCTCACCAATACCCAGCTGCTTTCATCTATAAAAGGGCGTAAAATTCTCAGGGATGAGTTGAGGATACAATGTAATATGCCCATCTGCTCCTTAGTATTTGCTGAAGTCATTATGTGACCGTGTTGCTCTAGGCTGCGGCCCCACCTCTCTCGCTTTCCTCAGTAGAGCCTACTCCATCCCTTTTTCTTAGGACAGTTGCCTAGTGCACATTCTTCCAGGTGACATCTGATTGGTTCAGTTCATCCTTTCCACCTGTAAGTCCCTGGCCAGTGAGTGGCTTGCACTAGGGCACACAACCATTGCTTTGTCCAATCAGTGTGTTCAGGGCCAGGACACATGAGCCACCCAGACAAAGGCTACTTAGGGAAGTAGGGGTGGTGGGTAGTCTGGCTTGCTGAAACAAGCCTGGGGCAGCCAGTGAGAGGTGGAGTTTCAAACCCTGCTCTGCCTGCTGCTAGCTGGGTTTCTTTGGACAAGTCCCTGGCATGAAGCTGTTTTGTCATTGGCAAGGTATGATGGTAATAAGGACAGCACTGTTTTCCAGCACCACTGTGCACATCTAGCTGCATAATTTAATCCAGACTGCCGGCACAGGGCCTGGCACCAGATACATTTTCAGTCCATGTGGATTCCTTTTATCTCCTGAGTTCAGGCTTTGAGTAGTTTGAGCATCCTCCTCTCTATCCTTTACCCAAGACAACCACCCGGCATGGACAACAGTTTGAACCAAGAGGGTTCATCTAATTTTAAGCCCTAGTGTGTCACCAATTTATTTTGGTCCATGAACTATTGCTCGCACCTGTTGGCATCTTGGAATGCAAACTCCTTCTAATTTTAAGCACCAGCAGGGGCAGGTCTAATTTTGGGTGGCCCTTGTGCTGGGGGCTCCCAAGGGAATTCAAGCTCTGTTTGGAGTGCCTGGGGTGAAGTGGGTGCCTTCCAGAAGAGTTTAGGGTTGTGATATGTTCAAGAGGGACCCACACAGTTTGCATCCACACAACATTAACTACAATTTTCTTCAGGACTTCTATTGTGGCAGGTCTTGTTCCAAGTCAAGTTCTTTTCATGTATTATTGGACTACTTTTACTTTGAAGTGTAAATCAGCCAACACGGAGTGCTTACTATGTGCTGGGAGCTGGAGATGCAAAAATGAATCTGACATAGTCCCACCTGCGGAGAACTCATAGTCTAGTGCTCACAGGCAAGCAAAAAAAATGGTTATAGGGCAGTGAGGTCAGAGATCCGTACGGTGCCTGGCACCTGGCTGCCTTTGAGGGAATGTCCAGCAAATGAATGGAAGCAATGTTTGTGATGGAGACAAGATAAAGTTGCTGCAAGAAAGCAAGTTCCCATTCTCCTTGGGAGATTAGCAGAAGGTTTCACAGAGGAAATTATACTCTGAGCTGAGTCTTGAAGAAGATAAAGTGTTTCTCCAGGTGGAGAAGGGAGGAGGTTGTGGCATGTATTTTAGTGCTTCACCCACATTGCTCTCAGCACAAAACGTTTCTATGTGCACCTGGCCCATTCCAATGGCCAACACCAAATGCTCTTTGTCTGAGGGTTTTTTTGGTCACCAGAGTTTGTTTTGTTCTTGTGAGTGGTAGGCAGAGAGAGGCTGGGAATTAGCACTCCCAGGAAGCCCTCAACTGCTAACAGGTGGGAGTTGGTATATCAATACCCCAGCTTCCTCCCCACTCAGGTGGAATAACATTGAGATGTATATTCTGCAGAATCTCCCAATGTTCCCCAATGGAATTGAGCCCTAATTGCCCATGGTGGTAACTGCCATAGATAATGCATCTTGTATGGCTGGCTTCTTCCTTATCTCCTTTTCCCACTCTTCAGCAAGGGCTTTCTGCACATTCTGAGTAAACTGCTATTCATCTGGGGGCCAGCTTTTGGGAAAATCCAAATCAAGACAGTGAAAGAAGCATGGATCACCAATGTGACACATTCCTGAAATGTGATGAGTGATCTATTGTCAATGATTAGGCTAGGTATCCATCATCATTGGCCATTCCCATTCTGATCTGGCTTGCACCAGCCCGCTGGGGAACCTCATCAATTCTTATTTTGCAGGTAAAGGCTCCAAAGCTCAGAAGAGTAAGTTGACTTGCTCAGAAACACAGAGCCAGTTGTTGTGTGGTGCAGACAAGAAGCCAGGAGCCTGTGATTCAAGGCCAGGAATACCACCATGTCTTGCTGTATATCTTTCAGGGCTCTGTGACTCAGTTTCTCTGCAAGTTACTCTATGATTCTCTGGAGCAGGGTGCAAGGTATGTTTCCACTGTGTGCCTCCCCTGTCCCTCACCCACAAGCCACCTTCTTCACTTGGGGCAGCTGACACATCTCACAGGCCCTTGGAACAAGGTGGGGGACAGCCAGGAGGGGGTGTGTGTGTGTGTGTGTGTGTGTGTGTAGGGGGACGGCTAGTTTTGTGCCGGCAGCAGGTGCTGCTGTGCAAAGAGCTCCAGCCCTGCTGGATGGGGCCTGGATGCTGGCTTCTCTGAGTAGCAAGCAATCAATTGATGAAGTGTGGTTGAGTGCATTCAGAATGCTTGTGGAAAGTGGGGCTGGGAAGAGTCTCTATAGCATGATAGTATTTGAAGAAGCCAAAAAGAAGAGTAGGAACTTCCATGAGTAACAGGTTGGGAAATTTCCAAGGGAAGCTGTAATGGGCATTTGTCTTTTCCCCCCTCCTCTCTGACTAATTTGTTGCTTTGGGATGCATCACCCCTCTCTTATATTCTTAGCCCTGGGGTTGGGGTGGCATGGAACTCACTCTGCACTGCAGGGAGTGCCCTGATTGGCTTATACCAGTCATCATTTTCCACTATCAAGTCATAGTGATTGGTTCAAGGCTAGACCGTGAGAGCCCATCACAAGCCAAGGAGATGCAAGAAGGCATCTGCTGGGATTTCTAAGAAAGAGACACTTTCCCTTCCTTCCACTTAAGAGTGAGAAGTAAAGATATAATCTCTGTGATAGATATGGTCAAATTGTTACCAGGTCAAGAGACTCTGGAGCTTCTGGGTTCCTTATAGGAGACAACTTGAGGCTTGCTGGATGCCTCAGAGGGAAGTGAGACAGAAGCACCAGAGAAGGCAGAGTGAGGAAACAGAGAAATTGGGACTTTGGAGACATTGTTTGAGCTGCTGGATCAAGCCTTGCCTGAAAGCAGCTATCTAGACTTCAACACGTAAGTTAATATATTTCTCTTTTTTATTGGATGAGGGTTAGGTTTATTGAGGTATAATCTACTCATGGTAAAATCCACATTCTTCAGTGTATAGTTTTATGTATTTTGACAAACATGTGTAGTCATATAACCACTACCACAAATTGGAATATCAGACAGTTCCATCAACCATTCCCACCCCATCAAATGTTCTTATAGCCCCTCCCTGTCCTATTTTTTTAAAAAAGATTTTGGCTTAAGCCAATTCAAACTGGGTTTTCTGTAATGTGCATACCAAGTGTCTAATAAAAGTCCCCAAGATCACCCCCTCCCCCCTTTCCTTTTGGAAAAGATTAGTTAAATGTTTACCATGCCCCAGACATTGTGCTAGCCCCAGCCCTCAGTCCCACTCCTTTCTCCAGCAATCAGATTGGGTATCCCCATTTAGGTTTGGAGGAGATGATTGCCAAGAGAATAACCCGGTTTACTGGAGTGGGGCTGCTGGCCAAAATGCTGTTTGTCCCTTTCAGCCCCACTCTGGGGAGCTTCTGGGAGAGTTGGCTAGGTCTTTCCCAAGCCTGGGAAGCAGAAGCCAGGGCAGATTAACATTGCCGATTACTAAGATCCTGCAGTCGATGAAAGGTTGGTGTTTTGCAGCCACTTCCTTAGCTGGACAATGAGGGAGCTTACCTTTCTGTGCTCAATAAACCAATTGCCACTAGAGAGTAGGTTCCCTGGTGACCAGGAACCAAAAGCCAAGTTGCAGATGTCATTTCTGGGGGGTGGTGGCAGGGGGAAGGAGAAAGGAGATAGGTGCTGGGGGTTCGGAGGCCTGCGTTTCGATCCTGCGTCACTATGTGGCTTGGGGCAGTCACTCCCTGAGCACTTCTGCACTTAGTAGGCACCTGCTGTATGCCCGGACCCTGTAGACCAATGTCATTTGTTGTCATCCTACAAAAGGACTCAGGGATGCAGAGGAGGAGACTGCAGGATCACTTTATCCAATCCTCTAGTTGTACAGGTGGGGAAACCAAATCCCAGGGAAAGACTTAGCCCCTGAAGGCTGCCCATGGGACGGTCCTTCTACAGTAACTTGTGCATCACACTCGATGGTTTACAAAGCCCTCTCTGACCCACACTGACCGCAGTCTCCCCACCGTCCCCGAGGAGACTAGATCTGGAAGAGGGTATTTCTTGGATCTGGTCACCTGGCAGAGATCAAACCCTGATGAGAGGCTGCCCATGCTTCACCTGCCTCCCTCCCCGTGAAGCACCTGATCCAGGGTTGGCCCGCACCAGGAGCACTTTCCTTCTCCCAGGAGGAGATCTGCCCTTCTCTAACTCCAACACTTTGTTAGAACCCTGAAGGTAGAGGAGCCAGACAGACCTGGGTTTGAGTCCTGACTCTGGCACTGATGGACTGCGGGACTCTGCCCTTTACCTTAAGATCTCAGGCCAGGTGAGGTGGCTCACGCCTGTAATCCCAGCACTTTGGGAGGCCGAGGTGGGTGGATCACGAGGTCAGGAGATCGAGACCAGCCTGGCCAACATGGTGAAACCCTGTTTCTACTAAAAATACAATAATTAGCCGGGCGTGCTGGCAGGCGTCTGTAATCCCAGCTACTCAGGAGGCTGAGGCAGGAGAATTGCTTGAACCCAGGAGGCAGAGGTTGCAGTGAGCCGAGATCGCACCACTGCACTCCAGCCTGGGTGATAGAATGAGATTCCGTCTCAAAAAAAAAAAAAAAAAAAAAAAAAAAAAATCTCTCAGGAATCAAAAAGATGGTGGATATGAGGATAAACCTGCCCAGCCCTGTCTTTCCTGAAGCCACGAATGTGAGGGCTCTGAATACATCTGTGGACGTGACTGAGATGTGCCTGGGCTGCCTTCTCATTTCTGGCCTCTGTGCTTCCGAGAGCCCTCTTCTCTCAATTGAAGCCCCCTTCCTACCCCTGCCATTCTTTCAGCCTTCCAATTCCTGTATCCCAGGAGTAAGGCTGGAGAATGAGTGGAAAGAAGACACATTTGCCTGGGAATCTTTCAGATGCCAGCTGGCATGGGTTTTTGCCCTGGCTTTGAGCTGAGCCTCAGCAAGGACTGATCCCCTGCCTGCAGCAGGTAGGTCCTGGTCATGCCGGGGAGGCCCCTCTGTGTAGATGGGAGGGAATGGCCACATCCCACTGCAGGAAGACCCAGTAAAGGCCCATCTGTGTCCAGCATCTTCTGTGTGACAGGGTTTTCCTCACTCAACCCTGATCCCAAGTTACATGGTTAGCACTCTTAACCCCATTTTACAGAAGAGAAAACAGAGGCTTGGAGAGACTTAACCACTGTCCCAGGGTGGCACACACAAACCTAGGGAGTGTTGGTACCTGGGTCCAATATCGCAGCTGTTTCTGCTTTCTGGGTCACCTGGGCAAGGCATGCCCCCTTCTCTGGAGCTTTGGTAACCCAGAAGCACAAAAAGAGGCTGTGAGTGAACTAGTCAGTGGTTCTCAAGCTTGGGTGCACATCAGAAAGTCCTAGAGGGCTGGTTACAACACAGATCGCCGGGCTCACCCCCAGCAATGAATTGCTGATTCATTAGGTCGGGGATGGGGCCCAAGAGTGTGCATTTCTGACAAGTTCCAGGGAGATGCTGATGCTGATGGTCCAGGGACCACACTTTTGAGAACCACTTGGCTGGATGAACTCAGATTCTTTTGAGTAGTGACATTGCATGGTTTCTTCCAAGTACTGCTGGGTCCGCTGGTTTCCCTGGCGATCCGTGACCCACTTCCCCAGTGGCCCTGCTCACATGGGTCCTGACAGAGATGATGTCCAGCGAGTTTTCTGGCAAACCCAGAGGAGAGGTCCAGAGAGTGGATCCGAGGGCTCTGCAGCAATGGAGTGGGCTTTCAGCAAACTCAAACATGGCACAGGTGAGACGACGGCATAGAGCTTCGGGAATCAATATTCTCGTGCAGCGTTGGAGAGCAGGGCTGGGGAGTGGCCAGGGGGGTCGAGGTGACAGCTCCTTGGAAGCCCCCACCCCTCCACCACCCCATCACCACCCCATCACGATTTGCACTGTGTCTGCCAGGCTGCTCTGATATATCGGCCCTCTCCTGGGAGCCTCCCAACTTGCCATTGGTAAACAAAGCCTTTATTTCCCAGGCCAGTGGGGGAAAATTTCAGACCTTTATAATTAAGTGTCCCGGTGAAGGGCAGCTGCCGAATTCTGGCACTGGGTGCCCGTCAGGCTGGTGATGGATGGCAACAACACATCATCCCAGCGGCAGCCTGGCTGTGAGCTATGGGGGTCATATATCACAGCAGGCCTGGCTGGTCTTCACTGTACACCGTGGAGGCCACAGTCGGCAGGCAGCTTGGGCTCTGGCTGGGGTTGGGGGTGAAGAGGGGCATGGGCTAGCCCGGGAGGCCCTTCTCTATCTTCTTATGGTTCAGATGAGGAAGCTGGGGGTCAGAGTGGGCTGAGGTCAGCCCCACACCTATTTTCGCCTGCCTCCAATACCCTCACCATCCAACCTCTCGCTCTGGAAGACACTGAGAAGCCTAACTTGAGTCTACCCTTTTCCCCACTTCTTTGGTCCAACCCATCATCAACATTCCTGTTGTTTCTGCCCCCTAAATGGCTCCAGAATTAATCTGCTTTTCTACTCATCATGATCACCATCCTTGTCCAAGCCACCACCTCTCCCTCTCTCTTGCTGTGCTCTCCTACTGTGGATGGGATGGAATTGCCTGCTCCTGAAGGTGGCCATGCGACTTTGTCACTAGAATGAAGCAGAAGTATCAATGTGTCAGTTCCAGTCAAGACCTCCAGTGGCCTTGTGGCTTCCACTCTCTTGAGATTCTGCCATTGCTACAAGAAGGACATGCCCAGGCTAGCTTTCAATCCCAGGAGAGGATGAGAAAGCTAGGAGCAAATTTGCTCCAGCTAAAATGCTCCAGCCAAGCCAAACATAGAGAAGAACACTCCTCAAGCCAACTAGTGACCCCTGGAAGTGTGAGCTATAATAATAGATGATAGCTGTTACACACCATCAAGTTTTGGGATTGTTTCTTATGCAGCAAAGCTAACTGATACATGTTGTCTATAAGCCCTTGCATGATTTGGGCGCTTCTGACCTCTCCATTCTCATCTCCTGTCCTTCTCTATAATTATTGCTCTTCCCTCTCTCAGGGCCTTTGCCCATATAGTGCTTTCCATCTGGACAGCTTTTGTCATGATTTTCTTCCTGCCCTTTAGGTCTCAGTATAAATGCCACCTCGTTAGACTTTCTTTGACCATCCTGTCAAAAGTAAGTTTCTCAGTCTATTACATTCTCTATTTCAATCTCTTGTTTATGTGCTTCATAAAAGTTAAAATAAAAACAAGAACAGGCCGGGCTGGGTGGCTCATGCCTATAATCCCAGCACTTTGGGAGGCTGAGGCGGGCAGATCACCTGAGGTTAGGAGTTTGAGACCAGCCTGGCCAACATGGGGAATCCCTGTCTCTACTAAAAATACAAAAAAATGAGCTGGGCATGGTGTAATCTCAGGTACTCTGGCAGATAAGGCAGGAGAATTGCTTGAACCTGGGAGGTGGAGGTTGCAGTGAGCCGAGATTGCACCATTGCACTCCAACCTGGGTAACAAGAGCGAGACTCCATCTCAAAAAAAAAAACAAAACAAAAACCCAAGAACAACTTAATTATTTTGTGTTTTGGTCCTTACTGTTCCTTCTTATTATTATTATTTTCTCTCTCTCTTTTCTGCTGCAAGTTCCATGATGGCCAGAGCCAGCTCTCGGAGTCTCTCCTCTTCTTGGCTTTGTCCCTAGCACTGAGCTCAGTGCCTGTATATAGTAGCTGCCCAGCAGATATATGATGACTAAAAGTAAACTGGATGTCTCACAGTGTGTTCAGGACAGAGCCAGGATAGAACCTGGCTCTTCTGGGAGAGAACACCAGTGCCTGCTTTGGGCTGACAAGGCCTTTATGTGTGCATTAATGCTGTGTGATTGGAAGGGCTGGAGTTGGAGGTGAGAGCAAACCTAGAGAAAGGGGCCATTAGGCGTGGTCTCTGCAAGGCAGGGCAGGGGACATACACTTGTCAGGTCGTCACTGTGTCCCTGGTGCTCACACCATGCCTGGCCTAGAAACAGGCTTCATAACTATTGTCAGATTAGCAGATGAAAGAGGTAGGTTCCTAACTCAGGGCTGAGATGGGCCTCCAGGGGCCCATGACCCTTTGAAATGGTGAACACACTGAAGAGATCACAGCTCTATGAGGGGCTATGTCACAAGACAGGTCCTATGGAACACTAATGCCCTTCTGGGCTTCACAAAGTTAATCAGATCTCTTTCTTACAGACCTTTTCAGAGCCTTTAATATGCTAATAAACTCTGGGATTCCCAGAGGGGATTGAGAATGCTGAGTTGCCCAGCGGTACTGACCAGGGAATGCTTTTGTCAGTGAGTATTTTGTGGAATTCTTGGTCTGCAGGACACACTGACCTGGAATCAGGTCACAAACTACTGGCTCACAGTCAAATCCAGCCCTCAGATATTTTTCACTAGGCCCTTGGAGGGTTTTAAAAGGCAGTAACTCTTACTTAAACATTTTTATTTTTATTTGTTTATTTTTTTGAGACAGAGTCTTGCTCTATTGCCTGGGCTGGAGTGCAGTGGGGTGATCTCGGCTCACTGCAACCTCCACCTCCTGGGTTCAAGCGATTCTCCTGCCTCAGCCTCCCAAGTAGCTGGGACTACAGGCCCATATCACCAGACCTGGCTGATTATTTTTTATTTTTAGTAGAGACGGGATTTCACCATGTTAGCCAAGATGGTCTTGATATCCTGACCTCGTGATCCACCCACCTCGGCCTCCCAAAGTGCTGGGATTACAGGCGTGAGCCACCGTGCCCGGCCAAACATTTTTAAAAACTGAATTTGCAGTTTTGCTCCAAGAAATAAGAAGTGTACATTCTGGGCCCACATTCCTGCCTGGTGATAACTGTAGAGCAGGAATGGCCTTTGCTCTGCCTTTTGCCACAGTTCCCACCATGCCCTACTGCCTTGCACTCTGTTCAGTTATATATTTACCTTCCTTGTCTGGCCCTAAGCCTTCTCAGTTTGCTAGCAGTGACCCAGAATGTCACCTGCCATCCCAGCAAGCTGAGCTTTGCCCTGGAGGGGCGTATGAATGTCTGAATCTCCTTACTGGCTCGGACATTTTCTAGGGAAAGACGGCACCCTGAGGGATGGCTCCAGGGAAGGGTGTCTGGGCTTGCCTGGGGAGAGCAAACAGCTCCAGCGACAGCCCCCAGCCTGGGCGGGATAAAGGGAAGGGAGAGAAAGGGGCAGCTCAAATTTCCTTTTAGAGGTCTTTTTGCTGTGGGGGAGCAGGGAAATGAAGGGGAAGGTTGAGAGTAGTGAGGTGGGTGGCGGGTAGGGAGGAGGAACAGGGCCTGAGACTGGCTCCATACCTCCCCAGAAGCCAATTGTTTTGCCTCCTTCTGTCTGAGAGGTCAGAGCTGGGCACACTACTAGGGGGGATCTTGAGGAGCTCAGGGGCTGCAGCTGCTGACCCAGGGCTGTGACCACCTGGCTGGGGGCCTGGGGCTGGCATAAAACTGGGCACAGGGTCTGGGTCAAATTTCAGGATCTACATGGCCAGAAGTTCAAACTGAAACAGGAATATGATTGTCCTGAGCTATAATTTTGAATGCTTCCTATATTAGTATAGGTGTGTTAAGCCTTTAAAAAAAATTCTTATTTTATTTTATTGGAGACAGGGCCTTGTTCTGTAGCCTGGGCTGGAAGGTAGTGGTGTGATCATAGCCTACTGCAGCCTTGAACTCCTGGGCTCAAGTGATCAGATGATCCTCCTGCCTTAGCCTTCCAAGTAGCTGGGACTACAAGCACACACCACACCTGGCTAGTTTGTTTATTTTTATTTTTTTGTAGATACAGAATCTCACTATGTTGCCCAGGCTGGTCTCAAACTCTTGGGCTCAAATGATTCTTCCTGCTTGGTCTTCCAAAGTGCTGGGATTACAGACATGAGCCACCATGCCTGGCCATGTCAAGCCTTTTGCATGCAGTAGATTAGCGGTTCTCAAAGTGTGGCCCCTGGACCTGCAGCATTAGTATTACCTTGGAGCCCGTCAGTAACGCAAACTCTGAATGATAATTCTGAAGGTGGGTCCAGCAGTCTGTGTTTGGAGGAGCCCCAGAGATGGTTCCTGTCTAGTTCATTTCACCCTCACTACTGTGAGGCAGGCAGTGCAGTGGCCTTGATTTTATAGATGCAGAAACTGAGGCAGAAGGAGGCAAAGTGACTTACTGTGAGGACTGGAGCCCAGGCTGGTGTCAACCCAGAGCCCCAGTCTGGGACCCAGTAAGAAAACAAATTCCATTATTGGCAAAGTGCCTTTTGATTTCCCATCCTAGGGACCATCATGAGTACAATCATGGTGATAAGGCGTAGGGGATAGCCCATTTCAGAGATGAGCAAACCAAGGACCAGAGAGGCACGAGGAGCTGCTCGGTGGGGCAGGCCTAGAACCAGGCCTCCTAGCCTCCACTCAGTGCCTCTGGGAGGGAGACCCAGGGCTAAAGGAGGGCAGGCCACCCACTCAGGGAGCCTACCTAAGTCAGGCACAGTGTACCTCATCTGTAACCCACTGTCTGTGCCCATTTTACAGATGAGGACACTGAGGCAAGACAAATTGCCATGATCAGACCTCACCCAAGGTCTCACAGAGGGCAAGGGGTGGAGCAGGGGTTTACCCCCAGGAGATCTGGGCCTGAGTCTGCGGCTCAGACCACAGTACCCCACAGCTTTGCTTGAGGAGGGGGCTGTGGCTGTCACTGCAGGGAATACTCCTCCCCTCCCAATCAGAGACGCCCATGTGATGCTTCGGGTGTGCTCCAGCCTCCTAGGGCTTCACACAGCCAAGGCTTTGCGCATGCAGCTCCCTCCACCTGGAGTCCTCCCTTATTTGTGTAATGAGTCAAACGTCCCCTTATCCTTCAAGCGTCAGTTCAAGTGTTGTGTTTGTTCTGCAGCCTTCCATGGTCCTCCCTGAAGCCGTCACTTTTCCTGGACAAGCTCCTAAATGGGCTCAGGCCTTGTACTCTCCAGGAAGCCTTCATGGAGGCCCTGGTTCCTCAGTCTCTGGAACGTTCCTCTTGCTCCTTAATCACTGGTGCCTCACACCCCTGTTAAAGCACGTTTCCTCCTCCTGGCCCACGAGCTCTCAGGGGTGGGGGGCACACGTTTGGTTTGTCTTGTTCCCTTCTCCCCTGCCAGGTGTCCTCCTTCCATGCCTGGCACCCACAGGCCTCATGGTGAATGGCAGAGCAAGAGGAGGCCGGCTGCAGACCCCACTTGGGGCTGTGTCTGGGCCAGGCTGGGGGCAGCTGTGTGAATGGCCGTCCTGTTTGAGCTGCTGCTGCTGTTCACACCCGGCCCATGTGCTCATGTCCTGTGTGGGGCTTAGGTAATGGGGCAGCAGGTGGCGGAGCAGGGACCCGGGCGAAGCTGGCCCAGCCCCGCTGCAGGATGAGCCGACTTTTCCAGGCCCCACTGAGCGCCGATTCCTCCCACCGTCTGGCCCAGGTGCCAACACAAACATGGGGCTCTTCCCTCCGGGGCTCTGGCTGTGGAGACCAGGGTCAGAACACGGCACACAGGGCTCCCTTCACCTTGCCCATGGGGATTAACCCTTTGTACCCTGCTCTGACCTTAGGCCTGGGACACTGCAGAAGGGCAGTTGAAGCCAGGTGACTCGGTTTCCCCTAGGGCTCTACAGGCTTCTGGGGATCTGGGGAGGTCACAGTGCTCTGTTTCTCAGGGCATTACTTGTTCACCTCCTCACCTGGCATATGGGGAAACAGACCTAGAAAAGAGAAGGTGGTCTCTTGCGGGGATTCTGTGAGCCCCCAGTTTCTACACCGCTTCTCGTCTTTACATTGGGCATGGAAGCAGGAATTCTGGACACACTGAACTGTTAGAGACCATCAAACCAAGATCATTCTGCCTGTGGGGAAACTGAGGCACAGAGAGGAAAAGGAACGTACCTAAGTTCCCATCGCTGGTTGGCTGTGGGGCAAGGATGATGACAATGATGATGACGACGACAATGATAAGAATAAAAACCAACAGTTCTCGTGCTTATTGTGCACTGGGGCCTGTTCTAAGTGCTTTATGATCATCAACTCATTTAGTCCTTACAGTAGCCCCAGGAGGTAGGAATATATTAATATCCCCATTTGACAGATGAAGGAACTGAGGCACAGACAGGTTAAGCCACTTACTGAGGGTCACACAGCTAATCCGTAGTGGATCCATGGTTTGTTCCCCCACAGCCTGGCCCTTGAGTCAGGGCTTCCATCAATTGCTCCTGTCTCCTGTCCAGTGTTCCTTCCAGCTTAGGCCTCCTGGTCCTCTCTGACCTCAGGATCCTCATCTGTCCAGTGGGGATAAGAATCCCTGTCCTCCCTCCCTTTTGAGGCCACTCAGAGGAGCCAGGGAGCTCTTGGGAAGGAAAAGCATATTGCAAACTCTGAAGGGCTGTGCACCAGGCTGGGGTGGGCTTTGCCTCTCATTTGCATGTGCAGCTGAGAATGATTTTCAGGGAGTTACCCTATACACTTCCCCCTGGTGCCCTGTCACCATTAGCATCTTCTGGGGGGCTGATTCTCAGAGACATCCCAGTAGAGGGGCCACTGCGCAGCTTCAGGATCCTTCCGCCAACCCTATGTGGTGGGAATGATAATTGTCCTCCCTTCATCCAAGTCCCTACAAAGGACATGAACTCATAAACCATCATTCTGAGCAAACTGTCGCAAGGACAGAAAACCAAACACTGCATGTTCTCACTCATAGGTGGGAACTGAACAATGAGAACACATGGACACAGGGCAGGGAACATCACACACTGGGGCCTGTCGGGGGGTGGGGGGAGGGGGGAGGGACAGCATTAGGAGAAATACCTAATGTAAATGACAAGTTAATGGGTGCAGCACACCAACATGGCACATGTATACCTATGTAACAAACCTGCATGTTGTGCACATGTACCCTAGAACTTAAAGTATAATAAAAAAACAATCGTCCTCTCTTAAGAGAGGCCCAGAAAGAGCTGACGAGCTGGGTGTGGTGGCTCATGCCTGTGCTTTGGAAAGCTGAGGCAGGAGAAGCCCTTGAGGCCAGGAGTTTGAGACAAGCCTGGGCAACATAGCAAGACCCTGTCTCCACAAAAAATAAAAACGTTGCCAGTTGTGGTGGTGTGCACCTATAGTCTCAGCTACTTGAGGGGTTGAGGAAGGAGGATCACTTGAGCCCAGGAGGTCAAGTTTGCAGTGAGACATGATCGTGCCACTGCACTCCAGCCTGGGAGACAGAGTGAGACCCTGTCTCTAAAAATTAAACATAAAAAGGCCAAGCACAATGGCTCATGCCTATAATCCCAGCACTTTGGGAGGCCCAGATGGGTGGATCACTTGAGGCCAGTTGTTCAAGACCAGCCTGGCCAACATGGCGAAACCCTATCTCTACTAAAGTTAGCTGGGCGTGGTGGTGCATGCCTGTAGTCCCAGCTACCTGGGTGGCTGAGGCAGGAGAGTTGCTTGACCCCAGGAGGTGGAGGTTGCAGTGAGCCGAGATGGCGCCACTGTACTCCAGTCTGGGTGACACGGTCAAAACAAAAAAACAAAAAAACATATAAAAAACAGCTGATAGAAGAACTGCAGAGACAGGAAAGGCCCAAGGCATTCCAGAAGCACAAATTCCTCCTTGTGGGAAGAGCTTTTGAGATGGGATGGGGGAGACAAGGGTAGGAACTGAGGGGGTTGAGTTGTCACATGTTTGTTAGGGATTTATTGGGGGCAGTTTAAGGACCCCGAGGGGGCAGTTGGAGGTGTGGCCTTCCTTTTTTAGTGCCTGGAGCCACCTGTTGTTAGCAGTTTGCATGAGAGCGGCATAGGCCAGGTCCCAGGCACTGTGCAAGAAACAGGGATGACACACATGCTGGGAAACACCCAGGAAGGATCCACGAGCTGGGGTTACCTACCCCAGGGCCTTTTCATCACCTCCAATCTTGACAGTTTCACTGGAGAAAATGAGATCACTCATTCATCCTGTGGAGGTTCAGGCCCCATGAGGAGCCACTGTGCTCTACTATTTCCCCCTAAGCACAAGGAACTCGGTTCCCGATTATTTGTCAACAGAGGTGAGTTCAAAGCATCTTTTTTAAATTTTATTTTGAGACAGGTTCTTGCTCTGTCACCCAGCCTGGAGTGCAGTGGTGCAATCATAGCTCACTGCAGCCTCGGACTCCTGGGTTCAAAAAATCTTCCTGCCTCAGCCTCCCAAGCGGGTGGGACTACAGACCTGCAACACCATGCCCGGCTAACTTTTAAAGTTTTTTGTAGAGATGGGGATCTCCCAATGTTGCCCAGGCTGGTCTCAAACTCCTGGCCTCAAGCTGTCCTCCCACCTGGGTCTCCCAAAGCACTGGGATTACAAGAATTTGTCTTATAAATTAACTCCCCATTGCCTATTATTTTTTCCCTCTGCACCTCCAGGAGTTGCAGGGCCCAAGGCTTCCTGGGCTGCCCCAGCCCAGAGTGACTCCACCATCAAGCTCCTTGAATTTATTTTGAATAATGGGCTATTATTTTCTGTGCTATTTTCCAGCGGAGGCCAAAATACACAGGCCGTGAGTTCTTCTCCTTAGTAGTGTGTAAGGCAAGTTTTCTTTCCTCATTTCTTAATATTTTAGGGAACCTCCCCCCAGCCCCACTTTTCTGAAGGGAAAAGAGGTACCCCGACCCACCTTTAAAGGCATGGACCGAAGCGTTTGGCCAAAGTGCTTCCAAGAGAAGGTGAGCTGAGACAACTATGGACTGGGGCGTTAGATGACACCAAGAGTTCACTCACTGACTTGCCCATGTGTTTCTCAGCCTCAGTTTACCCCCGGAAAGATTTGGAGAAGATGCTCTGAGAGCTTCTTTCCGTCTGAGCCACTTCATAGCTCAAGATCACTTTACCAGCTGCTCCTTCTTTCCGAGCAGAATTCCTCCCTGCCCACCACTGGAGCCTCAACTCACAGACTCCTGTGCCATGCCTCCCAGTTGACCCTCTAGCTACCTTCACCTTCAGCATTTCAGAGCAGCTCCTCTGTGCTAGCCACACACAGGCACTGGTACCCTTCTGTCATCTTAGTGGATAGTCTCAACCTCGGGAGGCAGGAACTAGGGGCCCAGTCAAGGTGCAGGAAGCCAAGGCTCAGAGGGGTGAGGGTGTCTGTCCAAGATCACCCAGCCCTGGACGGCCGAACTAGGACTCATTCCAGAACATCCCGTCCATCCTGCCTGCTCCCCTCTTGCAAATGGTAAAGAAACAAAACATTGCCCAGCTTTTGCTCATCACTCATCACTCCCCCTTGCAGTTTCCGATTTTGGGGCAAAACGCAACCAACCAAACCAATCAAAAATAAATAAATAATAAATAACCCTCTTAGCAAAACCTCACTGCTTTCTGTTCCTTCCAGAAGACCTGAGGATTCTTTTTCTGTATATCTGCAGGAGGTAGGGGCCCAGCTAGGGAGGATGGTTTGCTCTCCGACTCTTTGTGGCCAGCTCCGGGGGGAGTGTTTCTGAGGCCGGCTGCCTTGTAGGCCCCGGTGCCCCCTGCTGTAGCCCCCTCCTTTTCTCCAGGTCTCCTGGCAGGGCCCAGGGGGGCCTGGGCTCTTGTCAATGCATCTTAGCAATCGGAATGTGCCCTCTGACCCCGCCTTCGCCTCCCCGTGAGTTTCAGATGAAGGTTCTTTTTTCGAAGCCCCTGCCCCTCAGCCTTCTGGAAACAAATGGAGCTTGATTCTGTCTGTGGGTGGCTTGCAAAGCCGCTGTTTGGGGGGTTAATTTTAAAAGAAGTCTTCTGAACTTCTGCAATGTTCGAAGGACTTTTGTTTTTGACTGGGAGAATCCAACTGGTGCTTGGAATGCATGGTTGTCGGCTGTGAGAGGAAGAGGGATCCTGCCCATCTGGGGGAGAAAGAGACGTTGGCTAAGCCCCCACCCGATAGCCCAGATTGGGCTTCTCGCTGACCTTTTATTCGATTCCGAGAGTCCTTGCGAGAGGGGCTGCCTTGGGGGCGGAGGTCCTGATGACTTAGAAAGTCAGGGGCTACATTCTCTAGAACATGCCAGAGCCCTGGAAGGAGCCCTTGAGCTGAAGAGAAAGGGGCAGGGGGGGTGAGTTGCCTGAAAACCAGTCCAGCAAAACTTCAGAGCAGCCCAAATCTCCGGCTTTTCATCCCTACTGGATGAGAACGTTCTCTGAGTTGGGCAAAGAGCCTTTCTCAGTCTCCCTTGCCTCCCATCAAAGCATCTCTCTCCTGAGTCCCAGCCTGGTGGCGTATTGCTTCTTGAGAGCTCCATCAGCTAAATGAGTGAAGGACAGAGTCTCGAGGCCTCTGCTCTTGTCCCTGCCCTGCCACTCTGTGGCCTTGGCGGAGGGATGCCCCCCTCAGGCGTCACTCTCCTCATTTCCATAATGAAGAGCCAGGATCCTACTGTCTTTGTTCTAGATCAGTACACCTTTTCTCTAAAACGGTTCTCTAAGGGCCTTTATGTAGTACATATTTTTGGATATGCAGTAGTAGCAGTTGGAACTACTCAACTCTGCCACCTTTCCACGAAAGGTATCACAGAGAATATGGAACCAAATGAGTGTGGCTGAGTTCCAATAAAACTTTATTTTCAAAAACAGGAAGTGGGATGGATTTGGCCCATGGTGGACTGTGGTTTGCCAACCCTTGGTGTAGATTTTTGGGCAAAGTTTCACGGGGTTGCCATGCCATGAGTCCCAAATGATAGGTGACAGATGGGTGAGGTGAATGGTTGCAAGCTCTGAGGTCTTACAGGCCTGAGTTTGATTCCTATCTCTGAAGAGCGACTGCTGTGTGCCCTTGGGCCAATCACCTCCCCTCTCTGAGCCTCAGTTCCCTCCTCGGTAAAATGTGGATAATAACAGTGCCTATTCTACTTCGTTGTTGGGATGACAAGTTAGCAATGCCTGGTGCATGGTAAGCCCTGAAGGAACACCACACCGGTGATTGCTTTCATTTGTAATAGAAACACACTATGTCCCAACCAGCCTCCCTTAGGTCCATGATGAACAAGAGGGGGAAGATCAAATGCTTTTCGCTTCTCACCCAAGGTTCGAATCACTGTTCTGAGACTAAATTGTTAGGTGACTGTGGGTAAAATGCTGTGAGCCTCAGGCTCTTTCATGTCTAGAATGGGGCAAATTAGCCTTAACTCTTAGGGTCATTGCACATACAAGGAGCTCCCTCCTCTTCCACATGCAGTCCTGTTTGTTATGGGGGATGCTCCATCAGCCACCCAGCAGCTTGGCATCCACACAGCCCAAGCAGAACTCCTGATTCCATTCGCTTCCATCAAGCTGCTCCTCCCTGGGTCTTCCCCATCTCAGTGGCACCACTGTGCACCCAGGGCTCAGCCAAAGCCCTGGGCATTCTCTTGAATTCCACCCCCCACCCCCACCCACATCCCATCTGTGCTAGTCATTGGCAAATATGGTGGCCATCAATTCCTCCCTGTACGTGCATGCTGCTCCTCCCACCCATAGGCAGAATCTATTTTCCTTGCTCTTGAGCCTGGACTCAACCATGTGAATTACTGTAGTCAACAGAATGTGGTGGAAGTGACTCCAATGCTTCTGGGCCTAGACCTCAAGAGGCCTAGTGACCTTCACTTTCACTCTTCTGCTCCCCTAAGCTGCCAGAGAAGGAAGCCAAGGCTATCTTGCTGGACAAAGAGGCCACCTAGAAGGGACTGAGGTGCCCCACTTGACAGCCAGCCCCAAGGCCTCAGGCATTGGTAGATGCAGCTGGAATTTTCCAGGCCAATTCAGCCCCCAGCTGAGTGTAGCCTTATGAATTACCCCTGCAACACCCTGGAGAGCAGAGATGAACCGTCCCCACTGAGCCCACCTAACCCATAGAACCATTAGCAATAAGATGATTGTTGTTCTGAGCCACTAAGTTTGGGTGATTTGTTACACACAATAAGCAATGGAGACACCACCTGCCAGCACATTCTGTCAAAAGTCCCTCCATTATTTCTCTAGAATCTGCCCTTCACTCCACGTCCCAGAGACCTTGTTATCACAACAGCCTTCTCCCTGGTCTCCCAGCTTCCACTCTGGGGCCTTCGAAACTTCTCCTTAGGATCAAAGAACTTTTAAAACGGATCTCAGATCTTCTTAAACTTGCCAATGGCTTCTTCTTTGCACTGGGAACAGGCTCCATCCTACTTCAGCCCACTCCATCCTACCCCAGCCTACAAGTGTCTCCTGACCCAGTCTCTGGCCAGCTCTCTGACTTCAGGCCTCGCCAGTCCTGCTCGTATCTATTCTGCTCCAGCCACACTGACCTTACTTCTCTTCCTTGGAAGCACTCAGGTCCTTCCCACCTCGGGGCCCTTTGCCCCACCTGTTGCCTCTGCAGGATCATGCTGCCCTCGGCTGGCTCCTTCTTGTCACTCAGATTTCATTTTGAGGCCTTCCCTGGCCACCACAACTAAGGTGACTCTTGCTTCTACTGTCCCAATCACTCCCACATCCTGCTTTTATTCTTTTCATTGCACTTGATTTCTTTTAATAAACTCCTAAGTTACCCTTCTGAGCCCCTTCTGAGGTGTCCATCTCTGTCATAGGCCAGAATGCCTAATGTGTGTTCAGATCTGGGTGACAGGTGATAAAGAGCTTCGACTTTTCATTAAAAGAGATAAACAGCCTTCCTCTTACTGAGCCCTTGGTGCACATTGGGTACATATTAGGCCACTAGCTGAACACATGGCCAGCCAGGGCCTTACTGAATCTTCACAGTGACCCAGCAAGGGAGGTATCATATTGGCTCCATTTCACAGATGAAGAAACTGAGAGTTATTTCACTTAAGATAACATGTTCTTCGAGGGAGAAGTTCTGGGAGTGCTAAGGATTTGTAGCTGGAGTTAGGCCCACCTTGGGAGCTCAGACAGGGTCAAGAAGAAACTGGTGACACATGTGGGAAGGAGTGTCCCGGGCTGAGAAAACAAGTGTGTGCTAAGGCACTGTGCTGAAGCAGAGGGCACGAGGGGTGGAGAAATACTACAGGGCTACAGTAACCAAAACAGCATGGTACTGGTACCACAACAGAGACATAGATCAATGGAACAGAACAGAGTCCTCAGAAATGATGCCGCATATCTACAACTATCTGATCTTTGGCAAACCTGACAAAAACAAGAAATGGGGAAAGGATTCCCTATTTAATAAATGGTGCTGGGAAAACTGGTTAGCCATATGTAGAAAGCTGAAACTGGATCCCTTCCTTACACCTTGTACAAAAATTAATTCAAGGTGGATTAAAGACTTAAATGTTAGACCTAAAACCATTAAAATCCTACAAGAAAACCTAGGCAATATCATTCAGGACATAGGCGTGGGCGAGGACTTCATGTCTGAAACACCAAAAGCAATGGCAACAAAAGCCAAAATTGACAAATGGGATCTAATTAAACTAAAGAGCTTCTGCACAGCAAAAGAAACTACCATCAGAGTGAACAGGCAACCTACAGAATGGGAGAAAATTTTTGCAACCTACTCATCTGACAAAGGGCTAATATCCAGAATCTACAATGAACTCAAACAAATTTACAAGAAAAAAAACAAACAACCCCATCAAAAAGTGGGCGAAGGACATGAACAGACACTTCTCAAAAGAAGACATTTATGCAGCCAAAAAACACATGAAAAAATGCTCATCATCACTGGCCATCAGAGAAATGCAAATCAAAACCACAGTGAGATACCAACTCACACCAGTTAGAATGGCCATCATTAAAAAGTCAGGAAACAACAGGTGCTGGAGAGGATGTGGAGAAATAGGAACACTTTTACACTGTTGGTGAGACTGTAAACTAGTTCAACCATTGTGGAAGTGAGTGTGGCGATTCCTCAGGGGTCTAGAACTAGAAATACCATTTGACCCAGCCATCCCATTACTGGGTATATACCCAAAGGACTATAAATCATGCTGCTATAAAGACACATGCACACGCATGTTTATTGCGGCACTATTCACAATAGCGAAGAGTTGGAACCCCCCAAAATGTCCAACAACGATAGACTGGATTAAGAAAATGTGGCACATATACACCATGGAATACTATGCAGCCATAAAAAATGATGAGTTCATGTCCTTTGTAGGGACATGGATGAAACTGGAAAACATCATTCTCAGTAAACTATCGCAAGGACAAAAAACCAAACACTGCATGTTCTCACTCGTAGGTGGGAATTGAACAATGAGAACTCATGGACACAGGAAGGGGAACATCACCCTCCGGGGACTGTTGTGGGGTGGGGGGAGGGGGGAGGGACAGCATTAGGAGATACACCTAATGCTAAATGACGAGTTAATGGGTGCAGCAAAACAACATGGCACATGGATACATATGTAACAAACCTGCACATTGTGCACATGTACCCTAAAACCTAAAGTATAATAATAATAAAAAAAAAGAAATATGTATATCCTAATCCCAGGAACTTGCTAATTGAACTTATTTGCCGATGTATTGAAGTTAAGGATCTTGAGGTGAGATCATTGAGGTTATCTAAGGGTGCCTTAAATCCAATGACAAGTGTCCTTATAAGGGACACATAGAAAAGAAACAGAAAAGAGAAGGCCAGGTGATAAGAGAGACAGAGACTGGAGGGATGCGGCCATGAGCCAAAGAATGCCTGGAGCTACCAGAAGTTGGTAGCCATCCCGGAGCCGTCAGAAGGAGCACGGCCTGATGATACCTCGATTTCAGACTTCTGGCCTCCAGAACTGTAAGACACTAAATCCTGCTGTTCGAAGCCACACAGGTTTGTGATCATTTGTTACGGCTGCCCAGCCCCACTTAGCAGGAGAGGGACCTCCGGGCCACACCAGCATGGGCCAGGCTGTCCAGGAGCCAGAAACTGACCTACACAGAGCAGGTGTGCAACTCAAATGGGAGGGCCCCCAGAGCTTTCTGAGACCAAAACTGAGGCACAGAGGGGGTGTGTCAACCCAGGCGCCCAGCCCATGAGGGGTGGATCAGTGAATAAATAGCACCTGGGCAGGCTAGGCATGGTGGCTTATGCCTGTAATCCCAGCACTTTGGGAGGCTGAAATGGGAAGATCGCTTGAGGCCAGGAGTTCCAGGTTGCAGTGAGCCAGGATCGTGCCACTGCACTTCAGCCTGGGAGACAGAAGGAGACCCTGTCTCCCCCCACCCCCCAAAAAAAGAAAATAAAAAGGACTGGGGGCTCTGGGCTCTCCATCCAGTGCTCTGTGCTCCCTGTTTTTTTTTGTTTTGTTTTTTGTTTTTTTTTTTTTTTGAGACGGAGTCTTGCTCTGTCGCCCAGGCTGGAGTGCAGTGGCAGGATCTCGGCTCACTGTAAGTTCCACCTCCCAGGTTCACACCATTCTCCTGCCTCAGCTTCCTGAGTAGCTGGGACTACAGGTGCCCGTCACCATGCCCAGCTAATTTTTTTTGTATTTTTAGTAGAGACGAGGTTTCACCGTGTTAGCCAGGATGGTTTCGATCACCTGACCTTGTGATCCGCCCGCCTCGGCCTCCCAATATGCTCCCTGTTTGTAGCCACCTAGCAGCCGCACCTCCTGGCTACAGGCTTGTTTATTTATTTGGACAGCTCCTTGTCCTGGCCCATGACCTTCATCAGGATGGCTTCAGGGTGGATGTAAAGTGGGAGGGGCCACTCAGTGCCAAAACCATCTCTGGCCACTTGCCTAGATTCCCAAGCGAGGTCATTGATCCTCCCACTGACCCATTTGTGGTTGGCCCCTTTGTGCCAGCCAGGACCTCTCTCAGAGAGTAGACATGACCAAGGGGTGGATCCTGAACACCAGGCTGGAATTTCAGCCTGGCTGGCATAATTTTGTTGGAGGGTTTCAGATGGGGACACGGGCTAAGGACAAAGGCTTATGGTGGACACCTGGATCGAAAGATGGAGTGAAAGGTTTAGATTCAACCTTTACTATCTTCTGTGTGATCTGGGAACTGTGCCTCAGTTTCCCATCTATACAACCTTGGGGGCTGTGGGGAAGAGCAGGAGTAATATATGTAAAGCAGACACGAGGTGCCTGGCCTGAGGCCAGTCCTCAATAAACATAAGCTGTCATGATTATTGCTATTGTCACTGCTACAATTACTACAATGATTATTACTAGCAGCCAAACACAGTGATTCATGGCTGTAGTCCCAGCACTTTGGGAGGCCAAGGCTGGAGGATTGCTTTAGCCAGGGATGTCGAGGCTTCAGGGAGCCATGATTGGGCCACAGTACTCCAGCCTGGGTGACAGAGTGAGACCTCATCTCAAAAAAAAGAAAAAGAAAAAAAGAATTACTATTACTTCCACTATTACTACTCTCATGCCTTCACTATTACTCATCTAGGATTATTTTATAGAATGCCTGTCTTGCTCTGTCTTTCTACGGTAGAGTGGAAAAAACACGGCTATCGATATCCCTGGGGATTAAGCCTAGCTTAGTTCTCAATTTGCTGTGTGACCTTGGGCATGCGAATAACCTTCCCGAGCTTTTAAAAAAAACAACTTTTAATTTTGCAATTATATTACAGACTCATGGGACCCTGGAAAAAAAGTACAAAGTCATATGTACTCTCTCCCCCACCCCCCGCTTCCTCCAATGGTAACAGCTTATATGGCTGTAGTATGACCTCAGAATCAGGAAATTGACACTGGTTCTCTACTGTTAGCTAGATCATGGACTATATTGTATTTTCACCAGTTTTTACATGAATTCAGTGTGTGTGTGTGTGTGTGTGTGTGTGTAGTTCTGTGCAACTTGGTGCCATGTATGGATTCCTGTGACCACCACCACAGTCAAGATACAGAATGACTTCATCACCCTAGAAGAGCTTCCTTGTGCTGCCCCTTTAGAATTGCGTCCATCTCCCATCCTGCTCCTATCCCCAGGCAACCACTAATCTGTTCTCCATCTCTGCTGTCTTGTCATTTTGAGACTGGTGCACTGGCGCCTCACAGCAGCGTCACCGTGTGGCTCTTGGCTCGTATATTTATCTGGACCTTCTTGTCCTGGCTCCTGGCTTCCATCAGGGTGGCTCCTGGGCAGATGTATATAAATGGACGTCTCTGAACTTGTGATTTCCATTTGAGAACGTGTTCTCAAATATCCTTCTTCCAAAAACCATGATCCTGTATGAGGACACAGACTGCTGCGCTTTCACCTCTGCCTGTAGAATAGAATGGCTGTAATGCAGGTGGGGAAACTGAGGCCCACCCAGCAGGGGAACCCAACTGGTCTCAAGCCACATAGCAAGTGAGCTCATGAGCTTGCTCCCAACTCAGGCCCCAAGGATGCCATCAGCCCAGGAAAAACACAAACAAACAGCCTAACCAGGTGACAGAACTCCAAACAGCCCCACAGACCTCCCACCCACCTCATTCCTTGGGTGGCATCTGGCTTCTGGGCACCCCCCCAAGCCAGGGGTGGGGTCTGGGTCCCTCCCTGCTCATGACAGTTTTCCCAGATGCACCCCCTCCCACCCTCCCTGGCCCCCACCAGCACCAATGGAAAAACTGATGCTGTGGTGCATTTGGAGAGAGGCTGCAGGTAGGCCTGGCCCCCACCCAGGTGAGCCGGGGCCGCCAGCCCCTGCACATAGACGGGCCCCTCAGGCTCGGGGCGCTGGGCAAGGGAGCAGACGCGTGTGTCAATAAACGCCGCGGTCAGAGAGCTGACCCACGCCCTTGCTGGAATTAAGAGCTTATTCATAACTCTCTCTCACCACCAAAACACACTTTGGAGAGGGCTAAAGTAAACAGTGCCGTTTAACCTGACCTCCTCGGGGCTCGTGGCTCTGCCCAGGCCCTGCCACTCAGAGGGGAAATTTGGCACCTTTCCCCCCAGACCACTTGGACCACCCCAAAGTCTCCCACTTAGAGAAATAATCAGATAATCTCCGGGGTCCAGCGAGGGGGGAGGCGCGTGTTGGGGGATGGTGGTGATGGATGGAGTTGCAGAGGAGGTGGCCCCCTGTGACTGAGAGCACATTGAGGAATCTGGATCCTATTCCAAAAGCAGTGGGAAGCCACAGAAAGGATTTTAAGTAGGGGGATGATGTGAAATGATTTATGTTTTTACAAATATTACTCTGACCGCCATGTGGGGAATTGACTGCAGGGGGCAGGAGTGGAAGTTGGAAAGCTACTGGAGACACCTAGATGAGAGGTGACGGTGGCTTGGGCAGGGTGGCAGCGAAGACAGAAGAGGCAGTCCAGCCCACCATAGATTTCAACATCCATTCCATCCATCCATGGAGGCAGCAATGATGACGGGGTAGGGGGTCTTCTAGAGGGGAGAGTGGAATTGGGAAATCGGTGTGGGCACATTGAGTCAGATGTGAGCAGAGGTCTTCCAGGTGGAGTCTGACAAGCCATCGGCTGCACATTCTTGGAGCTCCAGGAGGCTCCAGCCGGGGGTGGTCATTGAGCATCCTCAACCCGAAGGTGGGATTTGGTCCCAGGAGCAGATGAGGTCACCCAGGCAGTGAACCTGGGGGACCCTCACATCAGGCAGGAGGGGCACCTGGCATAGGAGACCGTGGATGAGGAGCCTCAAGTCTGGGGAGAATGATTGAAGAGGGAAGGAGATAGATGTCCATGGTGCCGGATACCCCTGAGGGTCTGGTAAGATGAGACTGAAAAGACTTAATGGAATTCAGCAATATGGTGGGCATTGATGACCCCAAACTGGAGCATATTTAGAGGGCGGTAGGGGCAGGAAGACCACTGGAATGACAGCAATAACGAGGCCAGAACAGACCTCTGTGCCTATGGAAACTTCATACGTGGTGGAGGATGTGTTGCCATTTGGTGAGGAGGGGGTGGACCATCTAAAAAGAATGCTGGAAGATGATGATCAGTACGCACACTGTGGCAGGCAGTCTTCGAGGTGGCCACCATGATTCCTGTCTCCTGGTATTCATGCCCTTGTATGATCCCCTCCCCTCGAGTGTAGGCAGGACCTGTGACCTGCTTCTATCCAATAAAACATGGCAAAGGGAACGGCTGTCACTCCATTGATTATGTTACATTATTATAGTCTGTTTTTTTTCTGTTGATCTTTATTTTCTCATTACTAGTTTTAAAGAAACAAACTTTCATGGATCATACAGCTGCAAGGCAATGAACTCTGTGAACAAGCTGAGGAGCTTGAAAGAGGATCCTTCCCTAGTCAAGCCTCTGATGAGAACCCAGCTCCAGCCAATACCTTGATTGTTGCATTGTGACACCCTAAGCAAGGCTCCAGCTAAGCTATGCCAGGCTCCTGACCCACAGAAACTGGGATAATAAACGTGTGTGTGTTGTTTTAATCCACCAATTACGATAATTTGCCATCAGCATAGACAACTAATGATTACTGGCCATTTGGATTTTCTCTTTCAGGAGCTGTCTGTCTGGTTATGCTCATTGCTTATTTGCCTACTGGGAAGTTAGTGTCTTACTGATTTGCCAGAGCTCTTTACATATTATGGATTCAATCCTGTCTCAGTTTTATGTGTTCAGATAGCTTTTTCTCGTCTTGCCTTATATTACATAAACAATACCTTTTTCTAGTCTTGCCTTATATTATATAAACAATATTATGTTAGATTCCAAATTCGTACAGCACACATACACACAAACAAATAGTCTCAAGATTCATTAAAGATCTAAATACAAAAAGGAAAACTTGAAAAGTTCTATATGGAAATATAGGATGTCTTTATAACCCTGGGGTAAGAGAAGTTTCCTTATTCATAGTACAAAAAAAAAAAAAATTAAAGAAAAATATTGACACATTTGACTACCTTAAAATTAAAACCTTATTTTCAAAGTAACTCATCATGAATAAGTTAAAAGAGAAGGCAAGACTCAAAAAAGATACCTGAACACATATAACTGAAAGAGGATTGAATCCATAATATGTAAAGACCTCTGACAAATCAATGACACTAACTTCCGAGTAGGCAAATAGGAAATAAGCTGACCACACAGTTCTCAAAAGAGAAAATTCACATGGCCAATAATTATGAAAGATGTTTAAATTCACTGATAAACAGGGAACACAAATGAAAACAACCACACCATCCTTCCCATCTGTTTGACAGAAATTTAAAACTTGAGAATACCGAGCATCAATGAGCCTGTGGGGAAGCAGGGCCTCTTCTCTGGCATTGGTTGGAGGCACAGCCATGTTGTAGAGCCATCTTGGGGCAGCTAGTAAAGTTAAAGCTATGCAGACTGACGCAGCAATTCTATTTCTTGATGAATAGGTTTTAGAAATGTTAACCCATTGCTCTAAGTGACATGTTCAAAGATGTTCACTGCAGCATTAAGTAACACAAGTTCCCCAATAGAAGGAGGAGAGATACATTGAAGCATGCTCTTATAGTAGAATATTATACAATGATGAAAATGAGCTAGTTCTGTGTTAATTGGGAAAACAAAGCTTAGCCAAAAAAAAAAAAATTGCAAAATGATGCATAAAGTAGGTTACCATGCACGTAAGTTACTAAAATGTGAAAAATAATACCATATATTGCTTGTGGACACATTCATACATAGTAACAGTATACAAACATGAGTGGAAAAGATAAAGACCAATTTTAAGATAGTAATTACATCAGCAGAGAAAAAAGGGAAACAGGTTTGTAAGGTTTTGTTACTTTAAAAATCCTGAAACCTATACGACAAAGTGTAGATATTTGAATTATCTACACTTGTAGGGTTGGGGATTCAGGGACCCACTGTATAATCCTTTAGAGCCATACATGGCTACTTAAATCTAGATATAAATTCATTAAAATTAAATAACATTACAAATCTGGTTCTCCAGCCTGGACAACATGGTGAAACCCCATCTCTACAAAAATACAAAAATTAGCCAGGTGTGGTGCATATGCCTGTGGTTCCACCTACTTGGGAGGGTGAGGTGGGAGGATCACCTGAGCCCAGGAGGTCAAGGCTGCAGTGAGTCCTGATTGTATCACTGCACTCCAACCTGGATGACAGAGCAAGGCTGGGTCTCAGAAAAAAAAAAAAAAAAAAAAAAAGGAGGCTGAGCTGGGTGGATCATGAGGTCAGGAGATCGAGACCATCCTGGCGAACATGGTGAAATCCTGTCTCTACTAAAAATACAAAAAAAATTAGCCAGGCGTGGTGGCAGGCTCCTGTAGTCCCAGCTACTCGGGAAGCTGAGGCAGAAGAATTGCCTGAACCCGGGAGGGGAGCTTGCAGTGAGCTGAGATTGCGCCACTGCACTCCAGCCTGGGCAACAGAGTGAGACTCCGTCTCAAAAAAAAAAAAAAAAAAAATCTGATTCCTCAGTTGTACTAGCCACATTTCAAGAGCTCAAAAGCCACATGCAGCTGGCAGTTTCTGTATTGGACAACGCAGACATAGAATGTTTCCATGACTGCAGAAAGTTTTTTTGGGTGTTGCTGTTCTAGAGCATCCTGGATGCTGCTTTAAATTTTTTTTTTTTTTTTTTTTTGAGATGGAGTTTCGCCCTTGTCACCCAGGCTGGAGTGCAATGGCATGATCTTGGCTCACTGCAACCTCCGCCTCCTAGGTTCAAGCAATTCTCCTGCCTCAGCCTCCCGAGTAGCTGGGATTACAGGCACCAGCTACCATGCCCTGCTAATTTTTGTATTTTTAGTAGAGACGGGGTTTCACCATGTTGGCCAGGCTGGTCTCGAACTCCTGACCTCAGGTGATTCCCCTGCACCTCAGCCTCCAAAAGTACTGGGATTACAGGTGTGAGCCACCGCGCCCGGCCACTTTTAATTTTTTGTAATGATTTTTTAAAAGCAGAGACTGGAAGATGAGCAAAGGAGGTAGGGAGGGAAAAGAATTCTTTTGAAGAGTTTGGCTATGGAGGGAAGGAGGAAGATGGCAGAATGGCTGGGGATGAGGGGGTCCAGGAAGGAGCAGGGGGACAGGGCATCCTGGGAGGCCTCTATTTGTCATGGTGGGAGATGTCTCAGAATGCCGATGGGAACAGTCAGTAGAGGGGAAAATTGAAGGTGGAGGAGACAGGGGAAGATGGAAGGCAGGAGGCCCGAGCAGGAAAGGGGCCCCAGAGGAGGACACGGTCCTCCGAGGCCCCAAGGCCCCTACCTGCCACCCCTCTCTCAGTGACTCCCACCCCTCACCCTTTCAGGCTCTCGAGGGAGGAGATAAATAACTCCTGCCACGCCTGTCACAGATATTTGAAAAACATATTAATCACTTTAATAAATATTAGCTCAGAACAGCAATAAACAGTCTCCAGCATCTTCTCTCTGTGGCTGTATTACAATGACAAATATGCTAATATGGGTGTCTAATTGATTGTGTTTGAGTAACTTCCTGTATGACAGTAAGTGTTTGAGGCGGCATCACTCAGAGTCAAAGCCGAAATCTCCCAAACTCTGGAATGACTCCCTCCTCCTTTCCTGCAGGATTACCCTTTCCGGGGCGTGGAATCTCTCCAAATAAAGAAATGGTAGCTCTCTTGGCTGCCAACCTGCGGAGACTTTTTGGGGACCCAATGGGGAGCTGCCATTTGGGCCGTAGCTCCTATGGGCCGGCATCTCACACACCACGTCTCCTTTCATCTTTGAAGCAGTTCTACAAGGTTTGGATTGTGGTCCCATTTCCAGGAAGGGAAAACTGAGGCTGTGAGGGGTAAAGAGACTCACCCAGGGTTCCTGAGTGGTGCAGCCAGGATTGTCCTGCAGGCTTGAATCTGAAACCTGTGTGTGCCTTCTCCATCTCCAAGCCAGGAGACCTCATGATAGAAACTCTGGAAACATTGGCATTGCCAATCATCCCTCACGGACAACTCACAGTTCAATTCCACATACAACTGGACGAGGTGATCCTCAAATTTCCTGGGTACTTCCCTTCTGGTGCCAAACAGATTCTGACCATGCAGATTCTTCGCTCATCTCATCCATCACCTCCTGTAATCAACAATATTGCTTCCTCTCACTTCGCTCCTTGCCTTGGTTAAATGTATGTTCCAGACCCTGGCACCATGCACAGGCAAGATAATTTCTGCGGTGATGGAGGCTAATCAGTGTATAATCCCTGGCTCTTGCACCCTCCTCTCCTTGCACTGGAACACTCATCAGCTGCTCACAGCTGCTGGTGTGACCCTAAGTCTAGTTCAAGTCTGTTCTCTCTTCTCCATCCTCCTGCCTTACCTGTAGCATCTCCCTCCTGGGCTCCTCTGCAGCCTGTGACAGCCCTACCACAGGCCTTGGAGGCAGAAGACGCAGGGTCCCGTTGAAGCTCCCGCCCCTGAATGGGACAGCTTCCAGGTTCCTTCCCAACCCTCTGAGAGATGATGCTTTAGGTCATGGGTTGGCAAACATTTTCTGTGAATGGCCAGGAAGTAAATATTTTCAGCTTTGCAGGCCACGGGGTCTCTCTCGCAGCTTCTCGATTCTGCTGTTGCAGCAAGAACTCAGCCGTAGATAATACACAAATGAAGAACATGCCTGCGTGCCAAGAAAACGTTATTTATGGACACTGAGATTTGAATTTGATAAAATGTTTATGTGTCCTGATTTATTCTTCTTTTGATTTTTTTCCCAATCATTTAAAAAATGACTATAATTTTTAGCATGTGGGCCACATGTAAAAGGACTGCAAAATGGATTTGGCCCATGGGGAATAGTTTGGGGACCCTTGTTCTTACTGACTTATTTTTCCTTTAAAAAAATTAAAACATTTTAGTTTTTCAGTTTCCCGGCGTATGGTTTGGGTGGCACTGACATGGTCTATGCAGACGGGGGAGTTTGGAAGGGGAAGGGGGATTTTAGTGAACAAAAAGACTGACAACAGATCAAGTTTATGTTGGGAGGGGAGTGACAAGCAGGCTTCAGGGACTGGGGACCTTCCCGTCTTGATCCAAGTGCTGGTTTTATGGCGGCGTGGACACTGTGAAAATCCAGCGAGCTGGGCTCTGATGACAGGCGCACTTTTTTGTATGTATATTTCACTTCAGCGAAAAGTAAAAGGCCAGGTGCGATGGCTCATGCCTGTAATCCCAGTACTTTGGGAGGCTGAGGCAGACAGAACACCTGAGGTCAGGAGCTCCAGACAAGGCTGGCCAACATTGCAAAAGCCCATCTCTACTGAAAATACAAAAATTAGCCCTGCGTGGTGGTGCCTGCCTCTAGTCGCAGCTACTTGGAAGGGTAAGGCTGAAGAATCGCTGGAACCCGGGAGGCGGAGGCTGCAGGTGAGCTGAGATCATGCCACTGCAACCAGTCTCGGTGACAGAGCAAGACTCTGTCTCAAAAAAAAAAAAAAAAAAGAAAAATGAAGGAGCTGATGCCATCCTATTAGTGAGATCACGGGCACACAGGCACTCCCGAGCCATGCTGGGGACGGGTAATCGAGGCCACATCCATGGAAGACAATTTGCTTGTGTTTGTCACATGCAAAAACAAGAACACACCTCCCATGACTCAGTGATACCACTGGTAAGAATGTGCTAGCAGCACACACTCACACACATGTGCAAAGACTTGTGTGCAGAATACGGGGAACAACTGAGATGTAGACTAGCTGAGTAAGAGATGGCACATCCAGAGACGGAAGATGATGCAGTCCCTAGAAGGAGGATGCTGTCATCGTACTGCTATAGAATAATCTTCCGAGGGCTTTGTGCAGTGAAAGACAGGAGTGGATACAGAAAGTCACCATTTGTTGACCTCCTGGGACCACATATATTGGCTCTGCTTGGTGGGGTCTCCCCTGTCTCAGTAAAATCTATTTAAATCTTAAGGAAAAAAAGAAAGTCACCATTTATATGTAAAAAAGAAGCACACACACACACGTGCTCATTTTCATACATAAGCATAAAAACTTTCCGGAAAGACACACAGGCATGGACACGGCTGCTGGGCTCAGGGTGGGCAGAGGAGTGCACACACACCCTTGGGGCTGTTTCATCCTTTTTATGCATGTGCCTGGTGACTTTACAACCAAGGACAAAAGACTCCTTTAAAAAGTCTAGGGGATGATTTCCCATACGCTGAGTGCCTACTAAGCTCCCAACATTTTCCACATCCCCTCTGCCTCCGCCCCAGTGAATCCTCTGGTTCATCCCAGGGGCCCCCCCCCGGAGAACCTGAGACAGCCCAGCTGCTCTGCAGACCCAGCGTGCCCCGTGCTGGTCTGAGGGGCACAGCAAGGCTGGCTGCGAGTACAAACAATGGGCAGGACAAAGGACCCTTTGTGCTTTTCCTCCAGCCTCAGCAGAGCCTCAGGACCAGGCCTCTCCAGTTACAGCCCCCGAGGGCTTTCCCATTCGGCAGACGGAGCCCCGGGGTAAATATTCCTCCCAGGATCACCTGTCAGGCATGGGGGAGGGTCTCCTTGGAGCAGGAGTCGCCACAGGCCCAGTGGGTCATCGCAGCCTCCCAAACAGCAGCCCCACTGGGGATGGATGGATGGCCCCAGTGGCGTGGTTGGAAGCAGGGCAGCTGATCGGGATCCTGGAACACTAACCGGCCGAGTGACCCAGGCAAGCAGCCTTGTGTCTCTCAGCCGCAGTTTATCTGGAAGATGAGGTGATGGTCATGCCTAGATATCCCGTGGGTAGATTGTGGTGAGGATTCAAAGAGATGATGCCCATGAGTGCCTGGCTCAATATATGGTACTTTTGAAAAGTAGTGGAGAGTGGGAATAAAAAAGGTACAGCCACTTTGGAAAACAGTGGGGCAGATCCTCAAAGGAATAAACATACGGTTACCATGTGACCAGGCAATTCCACTCCTAGGTATCTACTCAAGAGAAATGAGAACAACACATGGCCACACAGAGACTTGTACAGGAATGTTCACAGCAGCGTTATTCGTAAGAGCCAAAGTGTGGGAGGTAACCCAAATGTTCATCAATATAAACCAATAGTCAAAGTGTGGTCCACCCATACAATGGGGTATTATTCAGCCTCAGGAAGGAATGTCACACTGACACATGCCACAACATGGATGAACCTTGAAGACATTATTCTAAGTGAAGGAGGCCAGACACAAAACATCATGTACTATATGATTCCATTTCTATGAAACATTCAGATCAGTGCAATCCATAGAGACAGAAGGTAGATTTGTGGTTTTCAGGGGTTGGGGGTGTGGTGGGAGGATGGGGTGATAGCTGAGAGGAACTGAGTTTCTTTGTGGGGTGGTGGAAGTGTTCTAAACCTGACTGTGGTGACGGTTTCGCTCATGTTGTGAACAGACTAAAAATGATTGAATTGTGTGCTATAAATGGGCGAATTAAATGGTATGTGAATTATATCTCAGTAAAGCTGTTTTTCTTTTTCTTTTTTTTTTTTTTTAAATAAAAGCTTTTAAAAAGCTGCTATTTAAAAATAAAAACTTAGGAAGAGGCTCCTGGCAGAGCCAAGACCAGAAGAGTACAAGCTGAACGAGAAAGGAGAAAGGAGGTTAGGAAGAGAGGGAGGAGATAGAGAAACGTCAGGATGGTGATAGGGGCCTGGGGAGTCAGGCCCCATTTCTCTGTGGGCCCAGCCCCTGTGCCTGCCTCCTGGGGGGCAGAGGGGCTCCCAGTACCACTGCTGCCAGGGGAGTTCAGTAATTCCTGCAAGGAGGGAGTCGGGGGGGCTCCGCAAGGATGGCTCGGCCACCTGCTTGGTGTGGGCCTCTGGTTAAGCGCCTGAAGCACACTCAGCCTCAGCTCTTCACCTGGAAACGGGGGCCTGTGACCACTGCTTCACACAATAATCCTGAGGCTTGAAAGAGGTGGAGGGGGTCAGTGTGCCTGACATGTAGTAAGTGCTCATTAAATGATGGGGGGAGGGAGAGAGAGAGAGAATTTTATTGACTTTATTTCAGCAGCATCAATTATCTTTTCCCGTACGTTCCACCCGAAGTCTAAAGAAGCAATGAGGATAAAAGGCTGAGAATTAGGGAACCTAAATTCCTGGCTGTCACCTTATGGCCTTGGGCCTCAGTTTGCCTCCCTGCTGTTTTCTTCCTCCTTCTTCCCCCCCCCTTCTCCACCCCCCCCGCCGGTCCATGGTGCCATGCACTTGGCAGTCAATGCCAGGTTATCGCCCTCCCCTCTGCCTTCCTGGGTGTCGCTCCAGGTGTGTCACAGGTGCTCAGACATAGTCATATGAGGCCCTGGACTCAGGTCAGGAGGACCTCCGCAGTCAGTGAGACACCTGGCCTCCGAGCACTGCCCTTGTCTTCAACTTGGCGTCTGGCAGGGGCTGGGACCATCCTATCCCCGGAAAATCTACCCACCCTCTAGGCAGAGTTCCCCAAGTAGAGGAATCCCCATTGCCTTCCTTTCTGGACTCCTGATATAGCTGCAAAAAAAAAAAAAAAAAAAAAAAATTCCCAACCAAACCAAACCAAACCAAACCAAAATGGCCCAACACCAAAAAAACAGTGACTGTTGCTTTGGATGCTGCCATTGTGTTGTGTATCTTGAAGCCACCTCTCAAGTGTTGTCTTCTTCTTTGCTGGAGCCACGTTCCGACTTGGGACACGCCATCCATCCCCTGTTGATCTGAATGAGACGGAGCCTCACTCTGTTGCCCAGGCTGGACTGCAGTGGCGTGATCTCGGCTCACTGCAGCCTCCACCTCCTGGGTTCAAGTGATTCTCCTGCCTCAGCCTCTCGAGTAGCTGGGATTACAGATGTGTGCCACCATGCCCGGCTGATTTTTTTTTTTTTTTTTTTTTTTGTATTTTTAGTAGAGATGGGGTTTCACTGTGTTAGCGAGGATGGTCTCGATCTCCTGACCTCGTGATCCACGCCTCGGCCTCCCAAAGTGCTGGGATTACAGGCATGAGAGACCGTGCCTGGCTGCTTGTGAGTTTAAAACTCATCCCTGCCCACAGGCGAGAGAGGACAGAGAGAGGCAGATGAAGCCCTTTGAGGATCAGGTCAAGGAGAAAGGGGCTCCTGGCGTTGAATTCAACCCCAGGGGCTGGGTGGGTATGTTTTCAAAAAGTTCCTTCCCAGCACTCTTTGCATTTTTACCCGGCTTGGATTCAGCGCCTGGGCCTTTGAGTTTTTCCCGACAGGTGCTGGGTCTCAGAGCTTCCCCCGGAGGGGCATTGTCTGCTGATGGAAGAAATGTGTGTAGCCCAGGTTAGCCATGATGTTGCCGAGGGCGGTGGACAGGCCTGAGGGCCATGGTCGCAGCTCTGAAGGGCAGCAGGGGTGGGGCCCACAGGGGGAGCTTTGGATGTGGGGACAGCCTGGGCTGGGATGGCAAAGACTGGTATGTCTGGAAGTCACACACCGGAGGTCCTGGGATGGCTGGACTCAGCCCCAGCCTCCCATTCAGAGGCCATTCTTGGCTCCTCTGGCTGCCTCATCAAAGACAGCCCCCAGCCCAGGCAGCATCTCCTCTCCCCTTCCCCCACCCCTAATTCCCCTGCCCCAGGTCAGCTGTTATCTTTGCTCACCTCTGTTTTAAGAGGCGGCCTTCTAAGTGACCCTCCTGGGCCAGCTTCTGCCTTGCATCCACACGGCAGTGGAGGAAATTTCAGAAACCTGATCCCACCACCCCTAGCTTACAGCCCTCCAGACTGTGTCTGTCGCCCCTGCTTCTGTCTGCTGTCTCTGACCTTCCCACGGGACAACTCCATGGGGCCTTGCCCCGCCTCCCATCTCAGGTGATTCACTGCTGACTTGGATGTGGCCAGCCTGACTCACATGTAGCCACAACCATGGAACATTCGGAGGCTCTGAAAATGTTCACTGAATTGAACAGAGGACTGGCCCAGAGGGACTTGGTGGCAGAACGAGGCTGAGAAGAGGGTGGGAGGGGAATGATTATGGGACACATAAAGTGTGCTAGGCCCGGTCCACAACACGTGTGCATGCATTATCTTGTATCTTCGCATCAGCCTTGTGAGGGGGGACGATCCTGTCCCCACTTTGCAGAGGTAAAAACTGAGGCTAAAAGGAAGTGAAATCTACAGCTCAGAAAAATAAAGCCGAGAGGAGGCAGGCGAGGATTTGGACTCTGGGCCTGAGATCACACAGAGCAGGTTCTCTTAGACATAGATGCCAAAGACCTGGATCTCTGATCCTCTCTGCCTTTGTCAGTGAGGCACTTACGTAGGCGAGGCCTCAACTGCCTCATTTGTAAGATCGGGGTAGCACTGGTGTTTGCAGGTCATGCTGCTAGCATACATGAGCGTATGAACTACTCCCATATGCAAATGAGAATATCTGTACCCCCATATTACACATGGGAATGTAGCAGAGGCTGTTGGTGCCCACCCATTCCTCCTGGGCTCTCACCATCCTCATGTGGCCCCACTCCGTGGCTTCCAACACAATGAAGTGCCAGGGAGTTAATGCCCCGGGCAGTACCCCTCAGCCCATGGCAGAGCCTACGGGGGCTGCAGGATAAATACCCCAGCTCCTTCGCTCCTTGGGTGAGACAACTCCCAGCCATGTCCCATGTTGGCTCCCAGAGGAGAGATGGGGTTTCACCGTGTTAGCCAGGATGGTTTTGATCTCCTGACCTCGTGATTGGCCCGCCTCGGCCTCCTAAAGTGCTGGGATTACAGGTGTGAGCTGCTGTGCCTGGCCGCTCGTGAGTTTAAAACTCATTCCTGCTCACAGGTGAGAGAGGGCACAGAGAGGCAGATGAAGCCCTTTGAGGAACAGGTCAAGGAGAAAGGGGCTCCTGGCATTCAATTCAACCCCAGGAATTGGGACATAGTCATATGAGGCCCTGGATTCAGGTGCCCCACCTGCATAGTGGAACCTTGCTTGCTAACGAAGCTTCCCTTCCTGGCTTCACTCCCTCACCCTCTCACCTCCCCACACACTGCAGGTCTTGTTGCAGGATGTGCTTTGGGGCAACCCATACCCCAATCAGGAAGGGAATTCTCCTTGAAGAATCCTTGAAACATGAAGCGAAGTTGTTCCTTTAGCCTTCCTATATAACCCTGTCCTTCGCCCCATCAGGGCGAGAAGTAGTTTGCATTTATCACCTCGAGGAGGGAATAATCAACTTCAAAAATCAGAAGCTTGGATATAAACAACAGGTGGGGAAGAACCAGGGATGAGAGACCCCTCTCCCACCTCTGAACCAGACAGAGACTTCCCAGGAGCGGCAGGCAGAGGAAGGCACAAAAGGAGGCTAACGTGTCACAGTTGCTCTAAGAGGCAAGGTGAATGGCAGGTGGGATCAGAACTTAGCTAGTGAGGCTACGGCGCTGCAAGTTCAGTTACAGGAAACTAACATTCATGTCCTGAATAGTTGAGTTCAGGCCAATAGATTCTTGGTATTATCCGGAGAGAGGCTTGTTTTTCTGACTCATTTACAAAGAACTCCCTCCATCTGCGCCCCCAGCCTCCTTCTCCCTGAGCTTCTCCCACCTGGCCCTGAGTCATCTCACTCCTTCCAGCCTGAAGCCCCCAGGATATTTTCCATCGGAGGAGCCCAGCCCACTTAGGGAAGAGACACCTGAGGGAACACCTGGCTTGGGGGTTGGTGTTGTCTGCAGACAGGAAGAGGCACCCCGTGTTGGGACTGGCCCCAGGTAAGGAGGAGGGGGGAGAGGGCTGGGCAGGTAGAGCAGGCCCCAATGGCTGGGAGTTAGAGACAGGCTGCAAGGGAGCTGAAGGAAGCACTCTCTTCTGGAGGCTGTCCCATCACACCCTGCTGTGTGCCCCTGGGGAAGTCATGTGGCCTCTCTGGGCTCCATCTCTGCAGAGTGAAGGGCTTCAAGCTGGTCTTCTGTCTCCCGTTTTGAACACTCTGTGATGCTGGAGTAGCTGGGCTTTCCAGCATCATCAGGAGACTTGTGGTTTTTCAGCCGGGCACGGTGGCTCATGCCTGTAATCCCAGCACTTTGGGAGGCCAAGGTGGGCGGATCACCTGAGGTCACGAGTTTGAGACTAGCCTGGCCAACATGGTGAAACCCCATCTCTACTAAAACTAAAAAATTAGCCAGGTGTGGTGGCACATGTCTGTAGTCTCAGCTACTCAGGAGGGTGAGACAGGAGAATCACTTGAACCTGGGAGGCAGAGGCTGCAGAGAGCCAAGATCGTGCAATTGCACTCTAGCCTGGGCAAGACAGAGTGAGACTCTGTCTCAAGAAAAAAAAAAAAGAAAGAGATTTGTGGTTTTTCTCTTTGTCTCTCCCTTCCTCTGCCCTCCCTCCTGCTGTTCATTCATTCATTCCTTCCCACTCCATGTCTAGCCTTGCACAGTATGCCGCGGACACAATGATGACCAATCCCATCCCTACCTTAGAAGCCTAGTCTGGCAGGAGACGGACGTTTCACAGCCAGTTACAACAGAAGGCAGTGACGGGCATGTTATTCATAGCTAGCATCTCTTCTGGAGCCCCACCTTTGTGCCAGCCCTGGGCATAGCTGACTCCACGAAATTCCCAGAACCTTCCAAGGCCCAGGTTCCTTAGTCATCTTCATTTTCCAGGTGAAGAAACTGAGAAGTGGGAGGTGAGGGCCAGGGGCCCACAGCTAGGAACAAAGAGATGGGTTTGCCAGACTCAAGGCCCATGGTTAGAATCACCCATTTTACTTCATCTCAGGACAGGAGCAAGCCAAGGGGGAATTCGGGGAGCCGAGAGAGAGAGGGCATGTAACCCAGCCTTGCTGGAAAAGGCAAGATCTGTCCAAGGATCCCAAATCTCTTCTAGTCCATCATTTCACCCTCTTCCTACCAAGACCCGGCTGTGGGTGGGGGATGGAGTTAACGTTTGTCACAATAATGGAGCAGTAACACTAGCTAATATTCATTGATGATTACTTTCATTAGCTGTGACTGGTTGGTTTCAGTCAAGGGCTTGATTCTGACCAATCATTGTAGCCAGAGGAATGGACTCAGCTAATTGGCCAGTTGTAGGGGCTGTGCCTAACTAAGTCCCTGACCTGGTGGGCAGGTCCCGTGCCACCCAATCCACATTAAGAGCCAGGGAGGGCAGTGCAAGTCAAGGTGCTCTTAGCAGAGGAGGTAAGAATAGCAGATATCCCTTAATCCAGCATTTTAGGCAAATCAACCCATTAATCCCCCCAGCAACCCTGAGGCACAGAGAAGCTAAGAGACTCACCCAAGGGTCACACAGCTTGTGAACCGCAGTGCTGAATCCTGAAAGTCTGGCTTCTAAGTCCGTGCTTTTTATCTGCAGTACTACACTGCCTCTTAGAATAATGCCTGAAGATGAAATCAATAGATCCTGTTTGGAGTTGAAATGAGGGAGGAAGGGGAGAGGAAGAGGTAGTGATGGTTTTACATTCACCAACCTCCTCCTATGATTTATACAGCTCCCCCCAACCTGACTGTTGACATTAGACGGCAAAGACGGCTAAGCCAGGCTGACACCTGACGTTTGACCTTGTTTCTGTAGTTACCAGTGGTGACGTCACCACGGAGTCTGCAGAAACCTCATCATCACACCAGCTCCCGCCCCAGCTGCCTCTTGTCAGTTCCACACGGGGGACCCATTTTGGGCAACGTCTGTGGTAAGTTCAAGTGCCTTCTTTTTTAAATTAATTATTTTTATTTATAATTGACACTTTCAAGTGTCTTCTTGAGGACACTTCTTAGAGAAGGACCTTGGAGTCAACAGCCCAGGTTTCTTGACGAGGCCTGTGTGTGGGTGCGGTGGGGGTGGTGGTTTAGAATCTACCAATCTACCATCGTTATCACTCTTTATCTTCCTGAGAAGGTTTCTCTCTCTTTAATGTTTCTAATTTCACTGTTGCTCAAATATCCAGTAAGATGTCCCCAAGCTAGCACTTCTAAATCGAAATATTATTTTGGTGGCCTTGGTTAAGCACATTCTGGAAATAAATCCCCAGCCAACCTTCCTTGTTCCTTTCCCTTCCTGCGTTTCTTCTCTCCCTCTCCTTCCATCCATCTGGCCTTGAACAAGTCTGTATTATACATTTAACTGTTTGTTAGGCCCCATGTTAACATCCCAGGGAGACTGAATGGATAGGACTTATCTTTGCCTTCAAGAAGCTGCCCGTCTTTTTTTGTTTGTTTGTTGTTTTAAAGAGACATGATCTCACTCTGTCACCTCTGTCACCCAGACTAGAGTGAGGTGGCACGATCATAGCTCACTTCAGCTTCAAACTCCCAGGTTCAAATGATCCTCCTGCCTCAGCCTCCCAAGTAGCTGGTATTACAGGCATGCACCACCATGGCCAGCTAATTTCTTCATTTTCTGTAGAGATGGGGTCTCACTGTGTTGCCCAGCTGGTCTTGAACTCCTGGGCTCAAGCGATCCTCCCACCTGAGTCTCCCAAAGTGGCTCATTACATGTGTGAGCCACTGCATCTGGCTGAAGCTTTCCATCTTTTAGGGGATATAGATGAACACTTATCATGTAGTGGGGGCCCTGGAGGGCTGGAGGAGGAGGATGTCATCCCTGCTTGGGGGAGTTTTCCAGGCAGATGTCCAGAGGTGGAGGGAGGGAGGAGAAGGCATCCTAGGCAGAGGGCACAACATAGGCAAAGGCAGAGAGGCATGGAGTAGTCTAAGTTCATAAACGATTGTGGTTTGGTTGTACATATGGGGAGTTGTAGAGGATGAGACACGAAGCATAGCTAGGGCTCAGGCAGACCACTGAGAGCTTTGTTGTGGTAGAGGAAGGGCACATGAATGCTCCAGGGCCAAGAGAGCACTGGACTAGGAGTCTGGAGACAGGGTCCAGGCTCTGTCATTGTTTTGAAGTTGACTTGGTGAGTCATGGCTCCTCTCTCAGTCTTGGGCTTTTCATCTGTAAAAGCAGAGGCTTCTTCTCTTGGTCTTTGAGGTGCTTTCTGATTCACACATCTGACCATTTCTGGGATGTTATTTTTCTTGTCCTTCCCAGAATCTCTCCCCAAATCTATAATCCTGAAAAGATCTTGACCACCAAACCCCCCAGATGTCACCCGATTCAGAGCTAAAAGGATCTTTCTGTTCCTGGTCGGTCTGTTTGTCATAGCTTTGAGGGGGCGCTCCTGGGGTGTCACTGCACACTACCTCATTGATTTTGATTTTATTTTAACAGCTTTGGTGTAATTATGAAAGCCTGCTGTAATTATCAAAACACAACTCCAGGTATTTCATTATTAAAATACCCCTATGGTCTATTATTAATTCATTAGATACATTTGGATTATATCACTCAATAATTAATGTGCAGACATGAATCCGGGGAATTTGGCCACTGTGAGTCACATGGTAACTGTGGGAAGCAATGGGAGCCTGAGAGATCAGGAGGCAGAGGTGGAGAGAATGGAAACAGGGAAGAAAACAGGTGGTCATGAAAGGTTGATGACCAGCTGCTCTGTGACATTCATTTAACCATTAATTCAATAAACATTTATTGCTGGCCTACTACATGCTAGGAACTTTGAGCACCTTAACATCCAAATATTAACTACTGCAAGGTGGTTCCTTGGGTTTTCTCTTATCTATCTATATGTTCATCATTCATCACCCATCTGTCTACCCATCCATATAGCCATAGAGCCACCTACCCACCCATCGATCCGCCATCTCATCCATCCATTCATCCATCCATCTACCCACCCATTCATTCATCCATTATCCACTCAATTTATCCATTCATCCACCCATCCATTTACCTACTTACCTACCCACCCATCTACCCATCCACCCATCAATCTCTCCCTCCATCCACCCAACCGCCCATCCATCAACCCATCCATCCATTCATTCATTCACCCACTCATCCATCATATCTTCATCCACCCATCTACACATCCATTCTTCTATCTATTCATTCATACGCCCACCCAGCCATTTATCTATCCATCCATTTATTCATCTAACCATCTACCCATCCATCCACACACCTATACATTTATCCACCTATCTATCTACCCATCCATCCATCTACTCATCCACCATCCCATGCATCCATTCATCTACTCATCCACCTATCCTTCATTCATCCATTCATCTACTCATCCACCTATCCTTCATTCATCCATCTTCTCCTCATTTTATCCACCATCCATCCATCCATCCATTCACCCACCCACCCACCCATCTACCTGTCTACCTACCGATCCATCCATCCATCCATCCATCCATCCATCCATCCATCCATCTAATCCACCCATCCATCCACCCATCCACCATCCCATGCATCCATTCATCTACTCATTCACTTATCCTTCATTCATCCATCTTGTCCTCAATTTATCCATGCATCCACCCATTCATTCACCCACCTACCCATCTACCTGTCTACCTACCCATCAATCTATCCATCCATCCATCCATCCATCCATCCATCCATCCACCCATCCACCCATCCATCCATCTATCCATCCACCCATCCATCCACCATCTCATCCATCCATTCATCCACCCATCCACCTATCCATCCATTCATCCATCATCCCCTTTATTCATCCACCCACCCACCCACCCATGCATTCATCCACTCATCCATCTACTCATTCATCCATTATTTATCCATCCACCCATCCATCTACCCATTCATTCATTTATTCATCCATTCATTCATCCATCCACCCACTCATCCATCTACTCACTCATTCACCTGTTATCTATCCATCCACTATCCAGCATGCATCCATCTATTTATTTATTGAGCACTTCCTAAGTTCCAAGCATGGAAAGTACCTTGAGGAACGGACTATGGCCTCTGCTCTCAGTAAGTCACCCTGCATGGAGGACAGGTTGCAGCCATGCAGACTAGTACTTGCAATAGTGTGAGATGTGTTTTTATGGGGAAGGACAGGGGACTATGGGAGCTCAGGAGAAGCCTGATTTTGCTGAGGGAAGGAACTGTGGTCAGGGAAAGCTTCCTGGAAGAAGAGCTATTTAGCTGAGGCAGAAGGGGGAGAGCAGCAAGCCAGGAAGAAGGGTTCATGGGGAGCCGGAGGTCTGAAGTGGCCCAGCCTTATGTGGGGTGACTGGGGGTGTGGGGACATGGCCAACGAGGTCAGCAGGGCTTGGATGTGGTGGCCTTTTTGGCTTTTGAGATTCATTTTGAGAATGATGGGCATTCAGCAAGGACTGAAATGGCTAGAAATGATTTGTGTTTTAAAAATATTTCTCCAGCTGCAGTTTGGAGAATTGACCTGAAGGGGCATGAGTGGAGGTGGAGAAGCTGGGGAGAAGGTAGTACAGGCATCTGTGTGAACAATCGTGGTGGTTCTTGATAGAGGGCTGGCAAGGGATAGAGAAGGAGGCATCTTGGAGGGACGTGGAAGGGTTAGCATCCTGGCTGTGGGGGTAAAGGGGCTCCAAATGAACAGGTTACTTAAGTCCAGCAACCTATCCAATTCTTTCCTAGAATACTCATGTGCCAGCCACTGTTTAGGGAACCAGTGGTTCCTAGCCTGGCAATTCAAGAAGCAGCCTTTTTGTGCAGAGATCTAACTGCAGATAGTCTGGAGAGCAAGAGCACCAAGTGCCAGGAGTTCAGGCTGGAACCGAGGCTGCAGAGGCGTGCTGAAGTGATGTCACTGAGGGTCTCAGTGGTCAGGCTAAAGAGGTTAGATACTTCTTGAGAGCACTGGGAGCCATGGGAGGATTTTCAGCCAGAAAATGGCACAACAGGAGGCCATGTAAAGGGAGATGGATGGTTCTGGTCACCATGTCATGAATGGGCTGGAAGGAGTTAGCCTGGAGGCCAAGACCTGTTGAGAAAGTTACTGCTGGCACCTGGGGTGAGATCCAATGGGCCTCTCTGGAAAGCATGGCTCCTTCACTTGCTTGCTGTGTGACCTTAAGCAAACTACCCAACCTCTCTGTGCCTTTGGAAAACAACGATCACAATATTTCCCATCTCATGAGGATTAGATGAAGTAACACAAAAGTGCCTGGAGCAGAGTGAAGTGCATAACAGCTTGTATTGCCACCATGGGCACGGTGAGGGTCTTTCACCTCTTCGGACTCAGTTTCCTCATCTGTAAAATGAAGATCACAACAATGCCTACCTCAAAGGGTTGTCTTGGATTAAATGACTTGAAGCACACAGCACACTAGAGACTGGCCAGTATCACTGCAGAATCTGTGGGGCCAGTTGCAAAATGAACGCTTGGAGTGTCTTGTTCAAAAATAATTAAGAATTTCAAGATAGCAACAGCCGAGCATTAAACCAAGTACTGGTCCCTTCGTGTCAGCTTGACAGGTTGACAAAGGGGAAATTCCAGGCAAGGGGAACAGCTTGTACAAAGGCTTACAAGGAGCCTGGAACAGAAAATTTGAAACAGGAATTGTCTCCGAAAATCCAAACATGTGACTGCTGTGGTCCCAGAGCATCTGCAGGATGCCTCAGGCACAGGGCCTCTGCACCCCCTCTCCATTCTCAATTTTGGTTGGGTGCTTATTGGGCTCAGAATATGTCCCTCTCTGGGCCAGAGACCTCTGCTGACTTTTCTAAGGACGCATCATCTTTTAGGGACAGGGACAGATCCCAAGCTGGTGTTCAAAGCTCTCCACCAAGGATTCTACCAACTCCCCAGATGATGAGAACAGAAATAATTTTAAAAGATTTTTTTTTTTTTTTAAATACCAAGCTGACCAGTCATTTTTGTCACTGTCATGCTTCACAAAGTAACTATTGGGGGCGATTAGAGGAGAGTGAGTTTATAAAATGTGGTGTTTCCCCGTTAGCTTTAAAAAGTTTTGCAAACATGTTTTATGTGTTTATAGAAAAAAAATCCCCAACCTAAATTGATTGAAAAAATGTGTTGTTATTGAAAGGGCCGAGTTGAACTCTTTACAGAGCACGGCGCTCAGCAAGACTTGGAAGGAGAAGATTTCATATAAATAGTTGTGCCGAGTTGTTATGGCAACTGAAATTTGAAAAGTAAATAGGTTTTGGGGAAATATTTTTCCTTGTCTTTGGAAGGATTTTCTGTCGGGGATCATTTGCAAAAAAGGAAGAGTTAATCCAATGCCCAGTGGGCTTGGTGTATGTTCTGGAGGGTCCGAAAGGGGTCCCAGTGCTGAAGATCTTGATGTCAATGGAAAAAGTTCTTTCCTTTCTCTGAATAGGGATGAAGAACGAGATGGCGTGGGCTGGGTCCTGCATGCTGTGTGGCCGTAGACCAATGAGCTGCCCTCTCTGGGCCTCAGCTATTCTGTCTATAAAATGGTTCGATTGAAATTAATCATCATACCATATTGTCTTGAGCACAGGCATCTGCTTGAGGATTTGATTCTCACAACAGCCCACTGAGGTTGGCCTGCTTGTCTCCATTGGAGAGATGAGGAAACTGAGGCCCAGGGTAGAATGGAGGCTTGCTGGAGATAACACAGGAGTGGCTGATAACATCAGGGATCCACTTGAGTTTCTGGTTCAGAGGGTGGTCCCCTACTGCATTCTTGCACGCTGTTGCTCATGTGCGCTGGCAGCCATCCTATGCAGTGAAACCCCACTGGCCACCACCCCAACTCTCCGTGAGAAATTAAGGCCCCAGGGACCAGAGGCCAGAGCTAGTCACCTGCAGGAGGCCAGCCGGGCCTTGTGAGGGCTGGAGACCCTCACGGGTAGGGACAGGGCAGCTGTCCCCAGGCCTCATTCTAGCATGCCAGGTTATGGAGCTCTCTCTATAAGCAGAGAGGCCTCTGTAGCTGCGTCTGTTCCCCGCTTCTCCCCACCCCAAGGCACGAACATCATGTACTAGACAGGGAGGGGCCCACAGCTTTGGAGGAGGCCATAATGAAGAATAATTACTCTCACGTGTTCCGCCTCTTTGGGGAAGAGCTGTACACGCCCAGCGGCATTTAAGCCCCCTGCACAGAGACAGAGAGACACCACGGTCTATATGGGACACCACTTGGCCTGTGGGAGAGAGGCTGAGAACAGTCTCAGCCCCTGAAAATCCTGTCTCTTGCAAGGCCTTGCTGTATTCCTTGGGTTGTCTGTGGGTTTCAGAGAGACTGGTGTCCCTTTTCTACAAAGCTCCTTCAATTCCTGTAGAACATGGTGGTCAAGAGTGTGGACTCTGACCTTGGGCACAAATCCTGGCTCTGCTGCTCCTGGCCCATGACCTTGGGCAACTGACCTCTCTATGAGCCTGTTTCCTCGTGTGGCAGATGGACATGGTGCCTTATATGCAAAAGACAGCAAGCTTTCCATTTACACAGACCAGGACTTCTCAGACAGTCACACATGCCGATTGCTGGGGAATTTGTTAAATGCTAGCTCTGACACAGTAGGTCTGGGGCAGTGCCTGATGTTCTGCATTTCGAACAAGCTTCTGGGGACACTGGGGCTCCAAGTTTGGGGACCGCATTTTGAGTCGTTGAGGCTTAGCCTAGATCAGTGGTTGGCAAACTTCGGCCCATGGGCCTGCCATCTTCTTTTGTACATCAAGTTCTATTGGAACATGGCCACACGCTTATTTACATATGGTCTACGACGTTTCTCGTACTACAGTGAGAGTTGGGCAGTTGTGACAGAGGCCGTGTGGCATGCAAAGCTGAACATATTTACTATCTGGCCCTTTACAGCATGAGTTTGCCAACCCCTGAAGCGATGTTGAAAGAATGAAACAAGAAGATGGATTTGGGGCCACTTGGCCCAGAAAAAGGGCTGGGTTCACAGCACTGGTCGCAGAGCTGGTTCAGTAGGCATCTACGTCTTCCTCACCCAGGAAGTTCCCTCGGCTAAAACTGAGCACGGGAGATGGAGGACAGGCTGGGGAAGAAGTGACAGAAATAAAAAGGTGCAAGAGAAAGTCACTCTGGAAATCCCTCCCCTTCCTGGGCCTTCACCCTCCCTGCCTCAGCCTCTGCTGGATGTGCCTGGTGAAATTGGGGGCTCTGGGTTCCCCAAGGAGTTGGCGCAGCCCCTAAGGCTTCTTGCAGCCTCCCCCAGTCTCCCTGGCAACCCCTCAACCTCTGACGATGAGGCCCAGCAGTCGCCCTTGCCGTCCCTGCTCATGGAAACTCATCAGAGGCGCACTACCGGAGTGCATCCAATTCCGCCGGCTCCTCATCAAAATGAGAAATCTGCGGTCTGGGCAGCCATGGAGTGATGATAACACTCTTGCAGGTGAACCTCCTCACTTATCACTGCCGGAGTCACCTCTGTCTCCAAAGACTTGTTTTCCTTAAAAAAAAAAAAAAAAAAAAATCTCTGGGATATGTGATGGGTTTGGCTGTGATAAAAAAAAAAAAAGAAAAGAAAGAAAGAAAAGAAGAACTAGAGGAACATTTTATTTTTCCAGAAGCAGGAGTTCCACACCCCCACCTTCCTGCCCCCTCCTGCCCAGGGGCTGCGCATCTCACCTTCACCCCAGCTCCTGCCTGCCAAGACCAGGATCCAGGAGGAACAGGGAAAAACGTGGAATCATTTAGATCTGGTTTTCTCTCCACATGGCAACAGTTGCCACACAAAAGAGATCCCAGCCCAGACTCAGCCTGGGTTTGTTTGGCCAACAAAGCCAGTGTTTGTTCAGGAATCAATAGCGAGGGTGATGAGATGGGACAGGGACGAGGGGTGTCTGCAAGCCCGGTCCCCTGTGTCCTGGCCCTCCTGGCCAGGCTGTCCTCTGGATCCTCTCTGCCTCTGAGCCCAGCTCGCCTCTCTCGCAGTCTTGGCTTCTGGGTCTCTGTCCCCCTGGGTTTCTTTCCCTCTGTCTCCCTGTCTGCCTCTCTCCCTCTTTCTGTTTCTGTCCTTTGTCCCTGTGCATGGCCCTCTCCATCTGTCTCCTCTATACCCTTCCCCTTTCCAACTCATTCTCTCCCTCTTCCACCTGTGGGTTTCTACCTGCATCTCTCTCTCTCCCTCTTTCTCCTTGTCTCTGTCCCTGTCTCTCCCATGACATTTGTCTCTTCCTTCTGCGTCTCTGTCTTTCTCAACATTTCTGGCTTGTGTTGGTCCCTGTGTGTGTCTCCTTCAATGTGTCTCCTTCTCCCTGCTTTCTGCCCCTGCGTCTCTGCCTCAACATCCCCACTTAATTAGAAGAAGCCATCTTGGCCATCAGCTTCTGGGCCCTGTACACACCAGTGTGAACTTTCTCTTCAATGTTCTGGGTCCTGGCTTGTGCACTGATGGGTCAGAGGAATGGCTTAAGGTTTCAGAACTGCTCACATCACGACACACCTCCCCCAGCTCATCTGAGGACTCTGCTTGAGGAAGGGGCAAGTGTGACAAATGAGCCAGAAGCCCTGGGAGTCAGCGTGGTTCCCAGGGCTGGGAGGAGAGACTCAGAGTTAAACAATGCCTGCTGCATAGTAGGCATTCCAACCTCATTCTCCAGGAGCTCACAGTCCTACAGAGTACACCCATCCCCAAATATCAACCACCCAGGCAAGGTGGCCAGGACCCTGATTGCTGAGGACAGACTGGTTTTAAGCCAGACTTGAGCCAGAGCAGGGTTCAAATACTGTTTGTGTCACTTACTAACTGTGTAACCCTAGGCAGGTCACTTGACCTCTGAGTCTCAATGTCCTCATCTGCAAATAGAGGTAATGGCAACACCTGCCTTGCAGGTCAATGTGAGGATCAAATTATTTAAATTATGTAATGCACTTAGAACAATGCCTGGCACATAGTAGGCATTCCAATAATATTAGCTTTTATTATTACTATGAGAATCATAAGACAAATGAGCTGCTATTTTACTTCCTACCTGGGTTCACGGGGAAAGGATATTTTGGTTGGGGTTTTGAGGAATGAGTATGAGTTTGCCAAACTTACAGAGGACCTTCCTTCCAAGGTTGGTAGTACAACATGAGTCAATGTCATTTTATATATGAGAAAATAGAAGTCCAGAGAGGGGAAGTGCACCTTAGTCATAATTACAAATCCCAAAGAAGAGTGTGGCAAACCTATAGGTTTATGTCAATGGTCACTCTGATCCTGGCCCTGAGACCTCAGGAACAAAAGGGTTAATGGATTGTTTTATTCTTGTGGGAACACAATGGTCTCTGCTTCTCTTGCTTCTATTCAATGTGTCCCTGTTCGCTAAGCTGTGAGCAGAGAGTCAGCCATCCCAAAGACTCGGATAAGGATGGACCTGGAGTTGCGGGATGGCCAGCCACTGGCAAATCTATACAGCCCTTTCTCCAACTGAAGCATTCTTGGCCCCGAAGCAGCTTGCAGATGCTGGAAGAAATGAGGAAAATGTTCCTCGGATCAGCTGATTGGTATTTAGATCTTTCCAGATCCAAAAGTCGCAGCCTCTTGGCAGCCCAAGTGACTCCAAGATGCTGCCAGTTTGCTTGGTCTTTGAGGCTTCTTGGAAGAGTTGGTAGTTTTCTATTTTCTTTCTTTCTTTTTTTGCTTTCTTTTTTCAGTCTTTGAGGCTGCTTGGAGAAAGCTGGTAGCTTCCTATATTCTTTTTTCGTTTTTTAAAAAAATCTTCTGTTCTTTCCTTTCCATTATTTCCCATGCAATGAAGAAAGCTCAGGTAGTAGGAAATGGCTTTTTCACTCTCTTTCAGCTTAGGGTGCCCTCTTCACCCCTTGAGGTCTGTCCGCACACCCTTATGTCAGAGAGACTCTGTGGCATTGAGAAAGACCACACTGCCTGGGTTCGGATCCTTAGTAATGACTGTGGCAGGCAGGTTCTGATGTGGCTGTCAATGGTCCCACGTGCTGGTATTCACATCATGGTATTCCCTCCCTTTAAGTGTCAGCTGGACCTGGTGACTTGCTCCTAAAGAATAGAATACTGCATAAGTGATGAAGTATTAATTCTGAGATTAGGCTAAAAAAGACCATGAATTCCTTCTTGTTCTCTCTGTCTCTGCCTCTGCCACCTGCAAACTTGGAAGAAGGAGGCTGCTACATTGGCGATGGCTGTGTGGCCAGGAACTGTCCCAGTTCCTTTAGGACCCTCAGTCCTACAATCTGCGAGAAATCGAATTCTGCCAGCAAACAAGTGAGTGAGTTTAAGTCATGTCCTGTTCCAGCCAAGCCTATTAGGATGATACTGCAGCCCCAGACCTTAATAGTAGACTCTGAGAGACCCTAAAACAGGGGAGCCAGGTAAACCTCGATGGCTGACCTACAGAAATCATGAGATACCCGTGCTGTTGTTTCAAGCATCTCTGCTTTGGGGTAATTTGTTACTTGGCATAGACAGTGAATACAGTGACCTTGGGGGAAGTGAGCTCCACCTCCCCATCTGTAAAGTGGGTGCAATGATGCCTGAAAAGTCAGCAGGAAATAGGTGCAGAGTCTGGTGCCCAGGAAGAGTTCAACACATGAATATTTTATGTCTTAGTTAACAAATATTTCCTGGACCAACCCTGGGTCCTGTGACAGGTGCTGGGGGCTTGGGGGATGACAAAACAGTGGTAGCCCTGCCCTCATGGACTCAAAGTCCAGTGCAAGGGAGTCATGCAAAATTAAGTAGGAAGTTTCATGAGTTCCTGAGAGCAAATGCCAGGGAGACGTGGCCAAGGCAGGAAAGGCTTCCAGAACAAATGGTTTACATGGAAACTGAAAATGATTAGCTTCTTTTAAATGGCTGGAGAGCCAGCCATAAACCAGTCCTGCACCCAGGATGTGTGCTGTCTAAATATGGGCTTCCTCTAAAACAGACCCCAAGACAGGGATGTGAAGGCAAGTGGCATTTTAGGGGGATAATCCAGGAAGCACTGGTGGGGAAGGAAGGGAGTGAGACAGAGAAGAGAAAGAGCCTATCCAGGGTGCACTAATGAGCAGGTTATCACGTTGAGCAGCTGGGACTCAATCCCACTGGGGAACTCTGAGAACCAATGTAAAACACACACCTCAGTTATCTACCCAGGGAGCGAGGGAGCTGAGATATTTATCCTCCAACTCCTGTCCATCACTGGAAGGGTGCTTTTGGAGCATTAACTCCTGGTGCTTCTGACCTTGCCCTCATGCACATCATCTGAGCAAAAGTGCTGGTAAGGAGTTGCAGGTGCTTGTTGTCATGTGCATTCAGCATGCACTGGGATGGTAAGTATGGGGTATATGCCCAGGGAGGTACTGTTTGCATCTGTACCATGTGCAAATCCACAGCAGGATGGGATGAACAGAACCTCTACTCTGACAACGATAAGCTTTAGCATGATTCCTCCCCGCAGGCTCAGCCCTTCCCAGAGTCCCCACGCCACCTTGGACTGGCATTAAAGGTCATTCCTCAGCTCCTTCCCACAGCCTGACCTTGGCCTCCAATCCTCTCAGAGCCTTGGTCTGACCACAAGACTCTTGTTTACTACCAGAGCTTGTCCCTATTTTGCCCCCCATCCCCATCACTGATGGTTATCTTGGTTACCTGCCTGATGCCTCTCACACTGGGCCCCACGTGACACCCCTGGAAATCCCCTCCAGAGTGCTCTTCCTGTCTTCAGCCAAATCCAGGATCCTGAACTTCAAAGTATCATCCAGATTCAAATCCTATCACCAGGACACATTATCCAAGTACCCTTAGGAGCCTCTCACCTCTCTGAGCCTCCCTGTTTACCCAGAACTGAGGATGGTGAGAGGACCAACGAGCTCATTCCCTTCTAGAATCAATCTTCAACACCAAACTGTGCAGCCCTTCATGGATGCCATGGGTACAGCGTGGACCAGAGTAGAAATGGGCACTGCCTCATGGAGTTCAGGTCCAGTGGGATGATGGTGAATGGGTCCAGAAAGCTGTGAGCACCAGAGACAGAGTCCACTCCAGCTTGCTGAAGCACACGGGGAACTTGCTGAGGCTGGTCACTAGGAAAGACCCCTGGGAGTAGCCCCACAAAACTACAGGAAGAGCTGCAGACCCAGGTTCCCCACAGCCTCTGCTCATCTGTTCCCCATCACTGCTCATCTCCACTTGGCATCCCTCTGCAGACCAGCTTGCTCCAGGTGGTGGGAGCTCCAGGTGGTGGGATGGTGGCTGCTCAGGGTCCCAACATCACATTCTTTCAGCTCAGCACTCTGTCTGTGTCTTCCATGGCTGTATAACTAACCACCCCAAAGTGGAGTGTCTTAAACCACACCATTTATTTTGTTCATAAATCTGCAATTGGGCAGGACCCAGTGGGACAGCTTGTGTCAGCTCCATGTGACATCAGCTGCAGGGACTCAAAGGCTGGGGGCTTGGAATCACCAAAGGCTCATTTATTCACACATCTGACAGTTCATGCTGCCTATTGGTTGGAATCTCGGAGGGCGCTATCAGCTGGAACATTGGCCTCCCCATGTGGCTGGGGCTTCCTTACAACATGGTGGCGAGTTCCAACAGTGAGCGTGCCGAGACAGAGCCAGGTGAAAGCTTCGTTGCCTTTTGTAACCTAGCCTTAGAGCTCATACAGAGTCCCTTCCACCACCCTGCCTCTATTCACTGAGGCAGTCACAAAGCCTGTCCATATTCAAGGGGTAGGGGACTGGATTCCATCATTCGTAGGGAGCAGTGTCAAAGAATTTGTGGACATGTTTCAAAACATACAGCCCCTGCTCTGTGGACACTGATTATCCTCGTTCTTGTCCCATGTATACTCTGTGGACTACTCCCTTTTACTGGGGGATGGGAGGTTGGGATTTTTCAGTCCTGAGTCAAACCTCCCTTCCTGGGACCAGTGTGAATATATGGGGAGAAGGCTGACACAGTGAACTCACAGCCAGACCAGAACTGCGTACAATGAGAGACTGAGGTTTCTCCAAACAAGGGAGGGCAGGCAGACAAAAACATATGTCCTCTCTGAATAATAAATAAATAAGCACACAAGTACATAATGATCCATGGTGAAAAGTGCTCTGTTGGCAAAGGACAGGATGTGCTTGTAAGTGTGACTCAGGGTGGGGTGGGCAGTGGAGATGGAGCCTTGGACTGAGTGATCAGGGACTGTCTTCAGAGGAGGAGATTTATACCGAGGCTTGAAGAGTGAGGAGGGATCAGCCAGGGGAAAGACAGGGTTTCAGGCAGAGTTTAACCCATGCAAAGGCCCTGAGATGTGAAAGCATGGCATATTCAAAGACTTAAGTGGCCACGTGGCTGGAGCAGCGTGAAGAAATCGGGGCATGGCAGAGATGAGGCTTGACCACACAGTGTCTTGAAGGCCGTGATAAGAGTTGGGATTTAAGCCTGTGAGCAAAAAGCAAGATCCAACTTAAGTTTACACGTATTGTACCCCAAATGCCTGGCGTGGAGTTATTTTACACGTGCACATTTTTAAAGTCTGTTAGTTCCTTTCCCCACTATTTTTTTTTTTTTTCTTTTTGAGATGGAATCTCGCTCTGTCGCCAGGCTGTTGTGCAGTGGTGCAATCTCCACTCACTGCAACTTCCACCTCTGGGGTTCAAGCGATTCTTGTGCCTCAGCCTCCCCAGTAGCTGGGACCACCGGCGCGCACCACCATGCCCAGCTAATTTTTTTGTATTTTTAGTAGAGACAGGGTTTCACCATGTTGGCCTGGATGCTCTCGATCTTCTGACTTCGTGATCTGCCCACCTCAGCCTCCCAAAGTGCTGGGATTACAGGCGTGAGCCACTGCACTCGGCCCCTTTCCCCATTTTTTTGGGTCCTTCATCTTTCCAAAATCACTGCCAGCTTGGTGACCTTTGCCCCCATCTGGTACACCCCCTTAATCTTTCCCTCAACTGCCTTTTACTCCAGCTTCCTGCAGCTGCTCTGCCCACTCTGTTGGGGCAAATATCGCCAGCTTCAACTCCCTGCTCCATCCACCATAAGCCACCAGGGCATGCCCCGTTGAGCCTGAGACATGCGTGATGTCAACAAGTGGCAGTGTGAAGGCGACATTTTCTTCACCCAGCCACCACCTGTGCTGCCAGCCCATCCATCGCTCCTCAGTGCACCCAATCCATCCAATTTAAATAAACAAATCCCCCAAACAGGGCCCCATAATGGAAACGCTGACAGACCCTTATCTACGGCATCTCTGGGTGTACACAGGTCTATAATGATTTGGGCCTCACTGAGGTGGAGGAGTTATTGCAATTGTGCCGCACCTATGACAGTTTAATCAGATCTTGAAAATCAGGGGCATTACATCATGCACCTGCTCATGAGGACAAAAAGGGGAAAAAAATGGCTGGTAGAGTTTTCTATCATGGGCTCTTTTTTTCTTTTTTTTTTTTTAATACCCAAGTAGGACTTTCAGAATACGTAATTCCATGCATGTGTGTGGGGGAGGGTAGGCAGAGGGGGATGTGGGAAGTAGAATTACACTGAGCGGTGACTAGAGAAGACTGAGGGAAGATGTCCACAAAGGGGATTATTTTGTCTACACAGGCTGTATCTTGGAGGATGTGACCATTTCTGGGCAGTGGAGAAAAACAGACCTAGGTTCAAGACCTGCATCCTTCTCTCCCTTTCTTTCCTTCCCTCCCTTCTTCCTATGAATATTAGTTAACTTCCAACTTTATCTCTGGCCCACTGCTAGGCACCAGGAGGCTATAATAACCCAAGTGCATCCAGGTTCTGCCCTCCAGGAGTCAGAATATAGGATTAGGGAGAAACAGCTGGCTCACAGAATATCTTAGTTTTTGCCTCCTCAAAAGCAGGAGACCAGGGACAAGGATCTCAGATACGTAAAAGACGTGGGGGCAGGGAGTGTATTTGGGGGTGTTCCCAGGTAGCAGGGCTCGGGAGCAGGGGGAGAGACAGGGAAGAGAAAAAAATTCCAGTGAAGGGCATGCTGTTGATCTGGTCATCACTGTGGGTAACTGGGGCTCAACACTGCTAGAGACCTCCTGAGGAACAGTGTAGAATGCGCCACAGCTCTGAAAACCCTGAGGCAGGAAAGCAGGGAGACACCTACTTACGGGGCGCTGGCCACAGGCTAGGTCATGTCCACCACTGATGGGCTGGAATCAGTGGGTTAAGAGGGTGTGGCTGGTGGCATCATGGACAGCTCCCACATTGGTACAGTGGGGAGCCGGGGTCAGCTGGGTGATCAAGGTGGCCTTCCTGGAGGAAGTTGAAACTGAGAAGGAGTTAAATGGAGTGGGATGTGGAGGAAAGAGCATTCTAGGAAGGGGGAATAGCATATGCAAATAAGGCTCAGAGGCAGAAGGGGTGTGGTGCTTTTGAGGACTGACAGGGCCCAGGTGGTTGGAGCAAAGAGAATGAGGTGTAAAGAAACAGCACATGGGACAGGAGGGGGCTGAACCCAACTCAGACCATGTGGTACTCAAGGCCTCTGGTGGAGAGGGAGTCATCAAAGAACCAGGGACAAGAACATCAGATATGCAACCTTAAAAGCTCATCCTGGCTTCTGTGTAGAGAACGGGTGTGCATGGCAGGTGGGGCGAGGATGCGCAGAGCAGAGACCATGCTGCTAAGGTTGTCCAGGTGGGAGATGAGGCTGGGCTGACACCATCAACTCTCTGTGTCACCTGGATCAGTGACATCCCTCGCCAGACCTTGGTTTCCTCACTGCCCAATTGGGTTCATGATCAACCCTGCCCTCCGCGTCCCCCAGAGCTGTTATGAGGAAGAAAGATGGTTGCATCTGCAGTGGTGGCTAACACAGAGACTTATGCATGGCAGACACTTGGAACCCTTTATTTCTTCCTTCCTTCTCCTCTGTTTCTGCCTTTTGACTTCAGAGGTCTGCCCTGCTGAGGCCAAGTGAGGAAATGGGCCTCGTGCATGTATTATTGAATTATTTATTGGGGGCAATAGAAAGAGGATGGTTACCTGGCCTTGGCCTCAGGACAGTCCCCTCTCCGCAGGATGAGATGTAGGTGTCTGCCCAGTGACACTGTGCAAACTGTTGAGTCCTCTGCATAGAAGAATGAGCTGAAGACATCTGTGCCGGACATGGTATACTCCAGACTCTCCTATGTCAGGCTGTTATGCAAAGCGGACTTTTCAGCTCTCTCCCCCATCATGACACCCCCACTGAGATCTAGTCTCAAGTTTTTTCTTAATTAGGCTTTTGAGTCTGAAACCAAAGGCAGGCTTTACCAGAGAAGCCCTGGGGTTAAGCAGCTTTTACTTGCAACGGAAAACACCCCAGGGTTTAGAAGTACGTAGTTGTGCCGGGCGCGGTGGCTCACGCTTGTAATCCCAGCACTTTGGGAGGCCGAGGCGGGCGGATCACGAGGTCAGGAGATCGAGACCACGGTGAAACCCCGTCTCTACTGAAAATACAAAAAAATTAGCCGGGCGTGGTGGCAGGCGCCTGTAGTCCCAGCTACTCGGAGAGGCTGAGGCAGGAGAATGGCGTGAACCCGGGAGGCGGAGCTTGCAGTGAGACGAGATTGCGCCACTGCACTCCAGCCTGGGCGACAGAGCGAGACTCCGTCTCAAAAAAAAAAAAAAAAAAAAAGTACGTAGTCGTTCACAATTTGGTGTGAATTGGGTTGAAACACTGTGCATGTGCTAAATGCTAAGGGCAAGTGGCCAGGTTAGTGAGTCATGATCGGCTTCATGAGCTGGGCCACCTTCCTGCTAGTCCCTGCTAGATGGGGGCAGAGAGGATGGGAGAACCGGAGATCACATTCCTTTCTTCTCTCTGGCAATCCCTGTTCCAATTTGTCTAATTGACAAGTTGAGTTATGGGTCCCTAAGGCCTTGCCATTTTGGGGTGCCAAATGGTATTTTTATGATACCCAGAACATAGCAGGCACCAAATAAACACCAAAAAAAAAAAAAAATGGCTGGCTGGGTGGATGAACAGATGAATGTACAGATGAACGAATGGGTATTGATTAAGTGAAGGAGCCAGTGTTTGGATAAGCAGCTGCACCTGAGCATCACCGAGCAGGCTCTGGTGAAGCCTATTTGGGCTGGTGGTTTGCATCCTGGAACTCAGGGCTGGCTGTTTGTGTTTGAAGACTGTTTCCCGAGAGGGCTCCCCAACCCCAGATTCTGTAGAACACCTCATTTTGCCTCTGAAGTGCCTGGGAGAATCCCAGTCAGATGGTCCTCTACTCCAGGCCACTGGGTTTTAAGTGGCGGTGACATCTATGTTCAGGACCTGTGTCCTCAGGCACAGGGGATATCACAGGAACATCCTGTCCTGTGAGGTAGCAGGGATGATGTAAAAAACAAGCAAGAAACCAGGCTTACTTACTTAAAAAATTTTTTAGAGACAGTCTCTGTCACCCAGGCTGGATTGCAGTCATGCAAGCATAGCTCACCGCAGCCTGAAATTCCCTCGCTCAAGCAATCCTCCCACCTCAACCTCCTGAGTAGCTGGGATTATAGGCATGCAGCATCACTCCTGGCTAATTTTTAAAAAATGTATGGAGATGGAGGTCTCACTTTGTTGTCCAGTCTGGTCTCAAACTCCTGGTTTCAAGTGATCCTCCTGCCTTGGCCTCCCAAAGTGCTAGGATTACAGGTGTCAGCCACCATGTCTTGCCCTTATTCACTCTTATGCCATCTGTAGAATGGCAGTGCCCAGAGCAGTGCCCAGGCTCTGAAGATATTGTTTGGAGGGATCTGGAGGGAAGATGCAGAAGTTCTCTGCCACCAGCAAATCTTGGGGGTTTTATTTGTTATTTTGCTGTTTCTTTGTTTGATGTCCCTTCTAACCATTCACCCACTCACATATTTAGTTTTTACTTACCCATACTCTAGCCATCTATTTATCCAACCGTCCATCTACTCATTCTCCTAACTCCTCCCTCAACTATCCATCTACTCACCCATCCACCACTCATTCACCAGCCTATCCATCTACCCATCCATCCATCTACTCACTCACCTACCCATCCGTCCATCCATCCACCCACCCATCTATCCATCCACTTATTTATTCATGCATCCACACATCTATCCTTCACTCATCCATCCATCCATCCATCCATCCATCCATCCATCCATCCATCCCTCCATCCACCCATCCATCCATCTATCCATCCACCCACCTAGCTATCTACTGGAAACACTCATCCACCCATCTATTTATCCACCTATCCATCCATCCACCCATCCATTCACTCCTTATCCATCCATCCACTCACCCACCCACCCAGCCATCTACTCATCCATCCATCCACCCATTTTATCTACTCGTCATCTGTCCATCCATCCATCCATCCGTCCATCCATCCATCCATCATCCATCCATCTGCTTACTTATCCATCTACCTAGCCACTCATCTATTCACTCCTCCGCCCACCCATACACCCATCCATCCATTTACTCATCCATCCATCCATCCATCCATCCACCCACCCACCCATCCATCCACCTATCCATCCATTCATCCATCAGTCCCAAACACTCATATCCCCATTAACCTAACCAGTCTACCATCTAGTCTGTGCCAGGATTTGTTCCATATATTGGGCACAACAATGAGGCTGTGATAGGGCCAATGCATTAACAGAGTCTCCAGTAATGGAGATGTTCACGATACAGACAATTATAGCCCAGACAGATCAGCACTGTGATCAGAGCAGCACACAGGACTCTGGGAGCCCAAAGGAGGACCATGCTGCCTCACTTTCCTTGAAGCCTTCACAGATGCTGTTCCTCTGCCTGGAACACTCTTCCTTCCCCTTGTCATCTGGATCACTCCCACTTATCACTTAAGTCAAAGCCTGGTGCACCTCGTGAGAGAGCTGTCTCCAATCGTCCTTACTCTTTTCTCTGGATTACAATTTTTCAACAACTTTTGGAGCTGGGTCTATGTCTTATTCCTTCATCGCCTGGCCCGTAGTAGGTGTGCTGCAAATGTTTGAGGAACAGATGAATGCAAATGGCTAGACCAAGAAGAGGGAGAAAACGACAGAGTATATGAGAATGGCAGGGATGTCCAGGACAGACCCTCAGTCAAGATTAGGGGCCCATGCAGCTAGACAGTGATGGACATGATACTCTGAAACCAGGTGGGCCCAGATCCCAGGCCCAATACATGAAGATAACTCAGGAAGCCCTCTTCCCCTGAAGCTCAGTATCCTCATCTATAAAATATGGAGAATTGTCACGGCCCTCTGAGGTTTTGTACAGCATTAAAAGGTGCATTATTTCATGTCCTCTGTATGAGTTTTCCATTGCTGCTATAACAAATTACCACAGTCTTAGTGACTTAAAACCATACAATTTTTTTTTTTTTAGTTCTGGAGGTCATAAGTCTAAATGCATCTTAGAGGCTAAGATTGAGGTGTCAGCAGAGCTGCATTCATCTGTTTCTTCCCTAAGAGAGAATCTGTTCCTGGTCTTCTCTTGCACCTTGAAACCACTTTCATTCTTTGGTTCATGGTCCCTTCCACCCCCTTTAAAGGGCATCAACTTCTTCTTCTGTTGTCACAACTCCTTTCTCTTGTCCTGATCCTCTTGTCTCGCCCTTATAAGGACTCTCATGTTGAGACTGGGGCTGCCTTCATCATCCAGGGTAATCTCCCCATATTGAGATCCTTAACTACATATTTGCAAAGTCCCTTCTGCCATGGAAGGTAATACATTCATAGGTTCTGGGGATTAGGGTGTAGATATCTTTGGGGGACCCCTATTCTGTCAACCACATCCTCTCAGAAACAGAAAGTAAGATGGGAATAGCAAGAGGAGGGTGCTGAAGGAGGAAGTGGGGATGGCTGCCAGGCAGTGATGCTGGTCTGACTCCTGTGCCAGGAGAGGGGAAAAAATTTCAGCCAGACCAGTGGGGACTCCTTGAGCCAAGGTCACACAACAGAGGAGTCTGTGTCTTGCAAAACTGGGCCTACCTCAGTATACCCATCAGACTCATTCCCTGTCTGGGAGTAGCTCATGGGAAGCTTGGCCTTGGTGCAAACATGGTGGTAGAGTCAGTGCTGTTAATTAGATCTGGGTGGTGCATTCTCATGGCAGGCAGAGAGGGTTCTAGCACAGGTATAGCCAGGGATTGCTGTAGGAAAGAGAGAAGCTCTAGTATCAGGTTGAAGTCAGAGAAGGCAAGGGTGCAGGGTGTGAGTACTGTCTTTGGGTCGTGGAGATGGGAAAATTCCAAGGGCTCTGAAGAGGACAAGTAGCCCCCAACCTAAGGAAATCCCAGTGGGGTCTCAGGAGTTCTTTGACGTTTTTGAGGGAAGCTACACATCCTCAACCTGGAGGAAACTTCATTAGATTGTAAATTCCATGCCACTTAGTGGTCACTTGCAGGGAAATGTAAGGCACTCTCATTTAGGTGGTCTTATAAAAGGGACCTGAATTAGAATTTTCCTCTCTAAACCTGAGATGGATAATATAAGTTAAAGTTGTCTTATTTTTGAAAAACCTTATTTCCCACCTCTCTCTTTCTCTTTTTCATGGTGTCATTCCCAGGGCTCTCTTTTAAGGAAGTGAAATCAGACTGATAGAATGTTTACCTGTGAGGATAGATACCTGTGTCAATGTTTCCCAGAGTGGGCTCTGATTCTGGGATTAAGGAAGGCAGATGCATGACGTTGGTCCTCCTACTCTTCTTTCTATGCTCTCTGCAGACATTGCTAAGTGATCACAGAATTATTCCCACTAAGCCAGACACAGCCTCAAAATAGGGTGACCATGTAATTTACTATGCAAAATAGGACACTTTTGAAAGTTAAAAAGGGGCAAGAATTTTGATTAATAATGATGTCTGAACAACAGGCATAAACTGGATGGCCCTCCGAAGACCAGGGTGTTTGGACATCCTACTTTAAAATCTGCCCAACCTAGTGTTCCTGGCAGCCATTACCAATCTATCACCAAACTTGGATCATGAGATCCACATTATTTGCCTTTCCAGGTGTGATCATGTGTGGCTGCGGAGGAAGCTATATCCCTCCAAGGACACATCATCCAAACCATCTGTTCTGCCACATCTGGGATCAGAAACCAGGGTCAGCTAGTTTCAGTCTTCTTCATCCCCTCCCATGCCTGGGCAGCCATACCATCTTCAGGGAGCGACACACTCCTCTGTATTTCTGAGACTCCAGGACAGCAGGTCTCTGCATGGCATCCTTCACAAGATAGGCTGCAGGCCTCACATCTCACGAGATGTTCTCAGAAACAGCATGCAAGTATCTGACTCAGAACATTGGCTTTAGAAGTCCTTGCTGGCTCCTTGAAGGACTGAATGGCATAGGCCGTTGCCATGTGGGGGTTGAGAGTCTGGAAGCAGTGGAATCCACAAAGGGGCTCCACTGTCAGGGTAACGGCCTTCCTTGGTTCAAATGCATTTTTTGACACCATCACATTTAGAGTGGCTAGAAGGGGGCTGCCAATGGAACCCCCAAATCTCTTGCTGGCTAATTTATCTGAGGATTCCTAGTGGCTGGCCCAGGGCCTGGTACTCAGTGGATGGCCACAGAGTAAAATGAAGGGGGAACAAAGGATTTTTCTCTTGCATGGAAATGCTCATGGCTGACAACCTCCACCTCTTCAGTTCACAGACGTGGAAACTAAGGATCAGAGGGGAATGAACTTTGCTCAAGGTCACCCAACGAATTCATGGCAGGGCTGGGATTCCCAATCCTGGAGCTCCTGACCTATTTCCCCTGTTTTGGCACCATCTGAAACATCTGTGAAATGGGCACAATCAAAAGTGGTTATCTGTGAATAAAGTCATTGTCACCATGCAACAGAAGGTGATATGTTTCTTTAATAATGAATAAAAAGCCAGACCCTAGCATGAAGGGATGAAAATAAACATTCATCCAGCTCCTACTGTATACCACGATGGTTCTCATGTTAATTTTTTTATTATTATTATACTTTAGGTTTTAGGGTACATGTGCACAATGTGCAGGTTTGTTACATATGTATCCATGTGCCATGTTGGTTTGCTGCACCCATTAACTCGTCATTTAGCATTAGGTATATCTCCTAATGCTGTCCCTCCCAATACTAACTTGTTCTTCTGTATGTTCCCCAAATTCTACAAGGCAGGGATGATCTTTTTATTTCACAGACGGGGAAGCAGACTCAGAGAGGTTAATAGAGTCCACGTTGTGGCGAGTGGCAGAGCTGGCACATGAGCCTGAACCTGTCCTGATTTGAGGACCCCCTCTCGCCATCGCTCCTTTCTGCTCCATGCTAATGGGACACATTTAGCGTTCTTTCAAACCCTGCTCAGTCTGAGATGAGGTGCATTATCAGTACCGTTGACCCTCAAACAATGCAGGGGTTAAGGGCACTGAGCCGCAAGCCGTGCACAGACACAAATCTGCATATAACTTTTTACTCCCCAAAACTTAACAACCAATAGCCTAATGTTGACCAGAACCCTTACTGAGAGCATGAACTGTGGGATAACACATATTTTGGATTTTATATATATATATGTATATGTGTGTGTGTGTGTGTGTGTGTGTGTGTGTGTATATATATTCTTACAATAAAGTAAGCTAGGGAAAAAAGAATGTTATGAAGAAAACCATAAGGAAGAGAAAATATATTTACTATTGATTCAATGAAGCGGATCATCATAAAGGTCATTAACCTTATCACCTTCAAGTTGAGTAGGCTGAGGGGAGAAGAGGAGGGGCTGGTCTTGCTGTCTCAGGGGTTGCAGAGGTGGAAGAAAATCCATGTAATTCAAACCCACCTCCTGTTTCGCGAGCACTGACCACGTGCCTGGCACTATCAGAGCTATTGCACCAATCCTTACTGGGACCTCCCTTTTACCGATGAGGAGACTGAGGCTCAGAGAAGAATGGCCACACAGAGAGGAGAAGCATAGCCAGGATCTGAACACTCTCTCCTAAGCCGTAGTATGTCTCCCGGACAGGCTCGGTGGAGGATGCCTCGTCCTGGCCAGTAAGGAACAGCACCTGCCTTGTCCCTAATTCCTCCCTTACATCCATGGCATCTGGGTGGGCCACAGGGGAGACAGCTGGAAAGCGATGTGGCTCCCAGACTGATGAGTACCATTATCGTCTCTTCACGGTGCTAATAACCGTGCAGGCACGTGGAGCAGGACCGGAAGATGGATAGTGTCTCTGACCTCCCCCACCACGCCCACCTCTGTCCCCTGCCTTCTTCCTCAGGGAACGTGGCCTTTGCCAAGAGCACCTTTGGCTCCTCTTCCGTATCAGGAGAGGGCATAGAGGGAGGCGCTGAGGCATGCTGACCTTGGCCAAAGCGTTCTTCCTATTTTACAGTGGAGGAGACTGAGTCCAGACTAAATTGGAACAGCCTGACCAGAGGGCAAGGACTAGCTCAGAGACACCTTTATATCCCAGCAGTCAGCCCAGGGCAGAGCCTGGCACTTACATAAAACAACAGTGATAACAAAAATTATAGTAATGATAATGACCTTCACTGTTTACCCAGAGCCCTGAACTCTAACAGTCAGGGCCTTGTTTATCAGGCAATCTTTTATTTATTTATATACATATTTATTTATTAAGAGAAAGGGTCACACTCTGTCACCCAAGCTGGAGTGCAGTGGTGTGATTTCAGCTCACTGCAACCTCAATCTCCAGGGCTCAAGCAATCCTCCCATCTCAGCCTCCTGAGTAGCTGGGACTACAGGCGCCTGCCACTAGAAGCATGGATAATTTTTGTATTTTTAGTAGAAATGGGGTTTCTCCATGTTGCCCAGGCTGGTGTTGAACTCCTGGGCTCATGTGATCCTCCTGCCTCGGCCTGCCAAAGTGCTGGGATTACAGGCATGACCCCCTGAGCCCAGCTATCAGCTAATTTTATGATGCAGGCGCCATCCCCATCTTACAGATGAGAAAGTCGAGTCTCAGTCCTGTAGGTAATCTGCCCGAGGATGTAAGATTTTGACAGATAGAAACATGATTTGAACCCAGGATCAGCAGAACTCAAGCCCTTGTGCCTTGATTTGCCACACCATGCTGCCTCTCTCGTCATGGTTGCATCCCCAGTAGAGTGTTTTCCCTTGACCTTGGACTCTCTGTGCCAGAAGTGGAGCTTGGAGCATGCGTGGTAGGGTGCATGCAAGGAGTCTCTCTAGGTAAAAATGGTAATATTGGCAATGGCCATTTACTGAGCACTTACTCTCTGTCAGCTGTCAGCATGCTCTGAATCTGTGGGCGTAGGGTCTTATGGTCCCCAAATTGCAAGAGGAGGAACTGAGGCTCCCTGAGATGAGGTGACCCCTCGCCCCCGCACTGAGGCCACATTGCTAGTGACAGGGTCGGCCCCATCAGAAAAGCACACGTACGGTTTTTCCTGTGTTCACTTACATTTTCTTCCTTTCTGTGTAAGCAGATCCTGGCCTGGAGCCTCCTGGGGAAGATGAGACGGAGGCGTTCTCAAGGGGCCTCCCTCCCCATGGCCTGTCTGTAGCTCCGGAAGCCAGCAGCCAGATGTTTGGTGTCTGAAGAGCAGGCTCCAGCTGTGGTCCTGGACACCCAGGGCCTCCTTGGCTGACCCCATGGGGCTAAGAGGGACACCCTCAGCTGCAGGGTTCAGCCCAAGGTCGGGTGTGGGCTGGGGAAGCACCTGTGTAGGCATGAGGGCTTTCAGGAACCTTCTGGATCCATCCCCCGGGCTGAGGAGGTCCCACTGACCCTGCCCTTTAGTGCCTCCCACCCCAACACCCACAAATGTTAGGGTCTCCTTGGGGCTGGCTTCTGTAGGCCAAGCAGGAGGTTCCAGTGGCTGTGTAACCTGGGCAGGTCACTCACCCTCTCTGGGCCTTATTCTCCTCAACTGTAAGAAGGAGTCAGATGGCTAGATCATCTCCCATAGTTTGTCTGGCCCTCAAGGAACCCAGATACCAGCCCAGAAAGACAACCCTGCCTCCTGTCAGGCCTTTCACAAGGGATTTTCCCTCCGGGCTCCACAATGTCCCTATCTGTAAAATGGGTCTCATTATAATGCCTACGTCATGGTTAATGTGACGATCTTAGCGGGGCTCTAACCAGGATCCACACTGAAGAAGTGGGAGATGTTATTATTATTATTATTATTATTATTTTGAGACAGAGTCTCACTCTGTCACCAGGCTGGAGTACAGTGGCATGATCTCGGCTCACTGCAACCTCCGCTTCCCAGATTTAAGCAATTCTCAGCCTCCCAAGTAGCTGAGACTACTGGCACCTGCTGCCGCACCCAGCTAATTTTTTTATTTTTAGTAGAGATGGGGTTTCACCATGTTGGCCAGGATGGTCTCGATCTCTTGACCTTGTGATCTGCCCACCTCGACCTCCCAAAGTGCTGGGATTAGAGGCCTGAACCACCACACCTGGCCGAGATGTTACTATTAAAATGAAAAAGCAGCATAATCAGAAAACCCTCCCATGAGGGCGTCAAACACTGTATTTTAGCTGGTGGGGACAGCCAGGTGTGAGGCCAAGTCCCTGCTGTGCCAATTTCCATCCAGGTGAACCTTAGTTTCCTCCTTCGTGGAGTGGGATTTGAATAACTCATAGATTCTGTGAGGATGGAGAAAGAGGAATAAAGGGACACAGTTTATAAATCACATTCCATTTTCCTTCTCCTCTCTCCCCGTTCTTCCTTCCTCTTCTTCTTCCTCTTCTATTTTTTTTTTTTTTTTTTTTTTTTTTTTTTTTGAGATGGAGTCTCGCTCTTTTGCCCAGGCTGGAGTGCAGTGGTATGATCTCCGCTCACTGCAAGCTCTGCCTCCTGGGTTCACGCCATTCTTCTGCCTCAGCCTCCTGAGTAGCTGGGACTATAGGCACCTGCCACCACACCCAGCTAATTTTTTCTATTTTTAGTAGAGACGGGGTTTCAATGTGTTAGCCAGGATGGTCTCGATCTCCTGACCTCGTGATCTGCCCACCTCGGCCTCCCAAAGTGCTTCTTCTTCTTTTTATTTTTTATTTTAATAAAGCTGAGGTCTCCTCTGTTGCCCAGGCTGGAGTGCAGTGGTGGGTTTATAGCTTGCTATAACCTCAAATTCCTGGGCTCAAGGGATGATGCTTCGGCCTCAACCTTCCACGTAGTTGCCATCACAGGCATGTGCTACCACATCTGGCTAATTTTTTTTATTTTTAGTAGAGATGGGGTCTCACCATGTTGCCCAGGCTGGTCCCAAACTCCTGGCCTCAAGTGATCTTCCTTCCTTGCTCTCCCAAAGTGTTGGGATTATAGGTGTGAGCCACTGCGCCCAGCTTCCTCTTCCTCTTTCACTCCACTTCCTTCCCTCCCCACTCCGCTTCCTTCTCCTCTGTCTCCTTTTTTAATCCTCCCTCCCCCACAGTAGTGCCCAACAGGGACAAGGGAGGGGTGATGGCAGCAGTTTCTCCTCCTGCGGGTGGTCTGCCCTATGCAGGGGGCTTCTAAGGAAAGGAGTCCAAGGGGTCCTCCCCTCAAGCTCCCCGAGTTGGAGAGGGGTATGAGGGGCAGGCCCCGTCCCACTGCCTGCAACCACCTTTTCACAGGCAGAGTCACCTTCACCCTGGGGTGGTGATGCACCTGTCACCTCAGGCTTCACTGTGGAGACTCAGGAGGTCTGGAGTCAGATCTTTGGCCCATTCCTTTGCTGCTCTGAGCCTCTATTTTTCACCGGAGAGATGGGGATAGGGAAATTTGCATTGGGGATTTGCCTTGTTATAATGAGGGAATGAGATAAAGTCTGCTTTGTGGGGTTCCTGGAGATGCTGGGCCTCAGGCGGGGTCCCCAGGGGTATCTCTGCATTGAGGGGGTGGTCATTAGAGATGGGGGACCAGGACTAAGTTAGAAAACACTGGGGGTGAGAGTGACATTCTGGGGGCTAGGGTGCCATGGAGTGGTGGCCTTTTCACTTCTAAAGCTTTCTCCAGCTTGAAGCCCCTAAATAAAACTCATCAGGAGGCAAACTTGAAATTTCCCAAAGCCACAGAATCTCTGGCTAGCCCTAAGACTGAGGGCAAGGACAACCGTGACCCCGCCTGCCCCCTGGGGTGGGTCTCAGAGCCAGCTGGCTCTCTCCTCGAGGAGGGAGGGTGGGAGGCCTCTGTTGGTTCCGTTGTGATTTCTCGATGATGACAACCCTGGCTGGCCCTCCTCGTTGGGGGCTGGTATGTGGGATTTTAAATCAGTCGCTTCCCAAACTTCAATGGACCCTGGGAATCACTCGCAGCTCCTGTTAAAATACAGATTCGGATTCAACAGTTCTGGGCACTCAGTTTGCAGGGCCCAGGGCAAAATGACAATGTGGGCCCCTTGTTAAAAAAGTATTCGAAGGAATTTCAAGATGGCAACAGCGGAGCATGAAGCCAAGGGTGGGGCCCTTCTCGCCTGGGGCTGCTTGTGTGTGTGACTTTGCAGGCCGAGTGCCTGTGAAGTTGGCCTAAGACTGCATTTTAATTAGCTCCAGGTGAAACTGGTGCTGCTGGTCCCGGCCACGCTTTGAGGATCCAGGGTTTAAATGGTAGCCAGGGAAGCATTAAATGCTCAGCCGGTGTCAGGAGACTCAGGTTCTAGCCTTGTGAACTTAGACCACGACCTTGGCCTCTCTGGGACTCGGTCTCCCCAAATGGAAGGTGAGAGGGTCAGCCATGATGGCCTCTAAGCCACCTCTCCTCTGGCACCCTGTCTTCCCATGTCATCCCCAACCTGTGGCCTTTAAACCACCAGCCAGGATCAAATTGCCAAAGTCGCCTCCGCCATCCTGCCTGGCTGGGAATGATTTTTAAACAAAGCCCACGTTCCTGGTGAGCCTATTGATTTCTGGGTTCCCAAGCCCACCACCACGCTGCAGTGTCCTTGCCAAGCCAACAGTGAGGCGTAAACAGACAGCAAAACTCCGGCAAGCAAATAAATAAACAAATCACCACTGCAACCCCACCACGTCCCTCTTCGCCCCGGCGTCTTTTCAAGAACAAGTGTCTTGGTGACAATGTCCAGACATCAGGGGCCCTGCCGGGGAAGAGAGTAGGGCCGGGGCACTGGCGAGGACAATTGGAATAAAACGGAGGTCAGACCCCCAAGAAGGACCGGCCGACTTTAATCCCATAATGGAAGTCTTGTGGGGGCCGGATTTTGTCTTCGAAGGCTCCCAGTGGACTCTTGTGAAGACAACAAGCACGGTGCAGGGATAAAGTGGCTTTTAGAACTATTAGAAAGTGGGTGTGCTGGGAATGGGGGGGAAGGGGGGCCAGGACGGGAACATTAAAATTCTGCTCCTGCCCAGGATTTCTGGGCTCCAGCTCGCCATGCGAGCATCGATCTGTTCCAGCATTTGACTTTCAACCATGACAAAACTGTGGGCAAATTAATTGTTCTCCAGGATATTAAACATCAGACTCCATTAATCCTTTCTGAGCGAGATGCTTGCTGAATACTAATCGGAAGGGTTCCAGGCTGCCACGGGACGTTTATCCTGCCACGGAGGCCCCACTGGGTCCCACCCCTTCTCTGTCTCCCTCGGGCGGGGGTGCCGAGCGCTGAGCACCCTTCTCCACACCATGTGTTACCTTTATTTCCCTTTGTGGCCTGGGACAGAGTGGGAACAGGTGGACCCGACCTGAAACCTTCCCCACCCCCACCTGGGCGTCTTCTTCCCGGGAAGCCGTGGGACTGGTAGCAAGATTGTTTTATGCAAATTCCAATATCTGTATGCAGGCACCGCCGTGAGGATGAACACAAGAAATAATTGCCAAATTATGCACGTTGAGTTGGTTTTCCTGAATCTCGAGCCCTTAAAAGAAAAAGAAGAAACACAGCGACGAGAGTGTCTAAAACAGACAAACAATCTCTTGGCTCTGGTCACCCAAGGTGGGTGGGCCACCGCGCTGGCTGAGGACAGAACAGAACAGAATCTTTGTGGGTTTTGAGGGGGATGGAGTGGTGGGCCCTGCATGGGAGTCAGGGAGTCTGAGCTCCAGCCTGCCACCAAATTGCAAGGTGTCTTTGAGCAAGTCACTTCCCTTCTTGCAGCCTCAGTTTCCCATCTGCAGAAGGGGAAGATAGCCAAAGCCTGACAATGCTGTCATTTGAAATGTGGATGGGGTGTAGCGGGGGGATCCCACTGGGCTCGAGGCAGGGCTGACCAGATGGGCACAGCAGGGGTCTGTGGGGATAGGGAAGATCTCTGGGGCTTCAGCTTGCTCTGCAAATCGCCCTTGTCTCTTTCTCTATGGCAACAACTCTTTTATCCATAGGGTTTTGGTGCAATCAACTCATGTCAGGGAGGCTGGTTAAGAACATGATCCCATTTCACAGAGTGCAGCTCACAGCAGCAGAGGGTCAAGCCAAAGCTATGTCCTGTAGTAGGCAGAACAAGGATTAGACTGCCTATCTGTACAGTTATCCTGGGACAATTCTATCCTCTTTGCACCCCAAGCTACCTCTCCTGGTTAGGTGCTTCCTTCCCATATGGGGAGCTCAGTACTGCCCAGAAAAGAATGCGGTTCTTGCTTCCCATAATCCCAAAGTATCTTCTACACCAGCCCTTACCTGGGCTCTCATCCCAATTTATCGAAACCCAGGTCTATCAGAGGATACCTAAATTACCACCTCCACCGTGGCCCCCATCATCCCACACATTATAAAGCACTTTGTACTAAGATCCTTCCATGCCTCATCCCATTGACTGCTCACAACTACTTTTTAAGGGCAGGGTCCTATTATGATTCTTGCTTTCTGAGGCTCAGAGAAGCCAAGCCACTTGTCCAAGATCACGCAGTAAGTCAGTGACTGTGCTGGGATTCAAACTTGCATCTGTCTGACTTCAAAGCCCACTGGCTGTACTATATATGTATCTCATCTTTAATTCCTCTTTCGTCCTGGTCTGGAGGGTGGTGGAGGCTTTCCTCACCCTTTGCACTCCTTGCTGTTTCCACCACTTCCCATTTCTCCCAATCTACATTTTTGGACTGCTGTGGGCAGAGAGAAAACAGCGCCGGCAACTCACTAACTGTGAGGATATTTATGCCTCTGCAAACACCACACAAGCCTTTTGCATGATTTCGGGCTAAATGCAGTGTTACTTAATTAATGCACATGTAACACTTGAGAATATTACACCTATTAGAACTCATGGACAATTAACACTCACAGGCTGCTGCCACAACCACGTCACATAGACAAAGGCTCCAGAAGCGCCTCGGTGCTGAATCAGTTGCCCAGGGAAAATGCCTCCTCCCTCCTGCACTTTGTCTACTTTTGCCACCTTGACCTCAGTGTCTTCCTCTTCCCCTTTCATCTTTAACTTTTCTGTATTTAGCCTTTTAGCTTGGACAATTTGGCATCATGACATATTAAAATTATGACATATAAAACCTCACATTATACATTATATTACATATAAAACATTTCTGCTTTGGGAGTGTTTTGTGCAAACAAGTCTCTAGGCTCTGTGCTGCCAGGGCTACTGGGTCATCAAATATTTTGAATTTCCTGCTTTCCCAAAGGGACTGATTTTCTTTCTCATTTTAACGTTTATAATAGGAAAGAAGAGTCACCTTCTCCAGGAAGCACCCCGTGATTGCTCCAGCCCTTTCTCGTACTTCTCTCTACTGATACCCTCCAGCGCTTAAGACATCACAGACTCTATGTGGCCAGGATCCCCGTAGTCTCCCCACCTGGTGAGGGCGTATCCCAGAGGGCCCCAATTCTCACAGCTGTGAAATGAAACCCAGAAAACGTTTCCATCCACTCTCTGGGGCTGCAGGGAGAATGGAGTAAGATTTGGTGCTACGCAAACCCACAGCTGAGTTTGATGCAGCATCTTCTCCGTACATTCACCTTTCCAATCTGTCAAATGGGTGTGCTGATCCCATCCTTGAAAGCTTCGCTGAGTGTTAAAGGAACCATCATCACATGTAAGGAGGCTAGCCTACTGCCAGGCACTGCGGTAAGCGACACAGGGCCTGAATTCCGTAAATCAGGTGTCCCCACCCCCATTCCAAAAATGGTTGTTGAGTGCCTACTGTGTGCAAGGGCTGCAATGCAGATTAATATACACGTGACCCCCTGCTTCAAGAGGCTTTCAGTCTAGTGGGAGTGACAGGCAATAAACCCACAAGCAAGTAAGTAAACGGATAATCCTGGCACATGCTATATGTTAGGAAGGAAATATCTGAATGACGAGATGGTAATGGATAAGATTTTTCCTGGGGTAGTCAAGGAGAGCTTCCCGGAGGAGATGTGTTTTGGGCAGAGGCTAAAGAAAGAGAAAGAGTTGACAGGTGACAAGGAGGATAAATAGCTTCAAGTGGTTGGTGCTCTGCCCATATCCTCCTGTCTCTCACCACTCCCCTGCAAGGTGGGGAGAGGCCTGCAGGGGCCCGCTTGGCCCCAGTGTAGAAGGAAGAGGAGTGTAGGGAATAAATGCCCCTTCCTGGGGGAAGCAGCCCTCCACCAATGACAGATGGGAGCTGGAGTATAAATGCCCTGGTTTCCTTGCTCCTTGGGCAGATGAGTCTGAGGTGAGCGTTCTTGCAAAAGGTCCTCAGCACACCTGAGCCCCAGTCACCCACAGCAAAAACTGGCTGCTTAATGGCAGCCAGACTTGACCATCTCCCCTCCTCGCCTCATGTCCTCATCCCCTGTTGATACATCCTGGGATCCCCCTCCCAGATAAACTAGACCTGCAGTGCTTATCTTGGAGTCTGCTGGTGACACCTCCCAAGCAGACACCTCAGGGGTCAGTGAGTGGCAGATCGCCCTGGCTCCCAGGTTGAGGTTCGTCTAGAATCCTCCCAAGAGGCCCCACTCAGTCTCCACCCCAAGGCTCCGCCTGCCCAGGCCTGAGGGATTAGCAGAGTCCCCAGGGCTGGCCTTCAGATCCATCCCCAGACACTATTTCCAAAAAGGATTAAATAAATATGTCCAGCGGGAGGGGGAGCTCCGGCTTTCACTGCCCGCTGGCGGGAAATTAAATAATGTTCGTTTCTGCTGCTGTGAGCCGGAACAAGGCTGGCCGAGCTGCAGGGCTGGGCCAGGAGGCGGCCGCGATTGGCAGCTTGTGGCAAGCCCTAAATCAAAGGAGCCGATGAAATTTCTAATAGCAGGAGTGCGACTGGCATCGGCGTATAAATAAAGTTCCCCTCTTGAAAGACAGCTTATTCTAGCTTTGTCGCCAAGGATATTAAGCCTGGAGGACGGGTGGCTGTGGCCAGGCTGGACCCCCGCCAGAAGCCAGCTGGGCTGGGGAGGCTCAAGTCCTTCCCCAGCTGCTGCCCTGGCTGCCCCTGAAACAGTCCCCAGGGTTCAGCCCCTGGCCATGCCCAGCCCCTAGCTGGGTGGATGTGTGTGGTGTGTGTTTGCAGGGCAGATTTTATCATTCCCATTGCCCAGATGAGCACGCCGAGACTCTGGGGGTAGGTGTTCTGCCAGAGGTCACACAGAACGTCAGCGGTCCCTTTCTAGGTGAAGGGGAGGGAAGGGGAGATTCAGAGTCATGTCTGATTCCACATCTCACAGTGGTCAAATGGGCGCAAACTGACCCATGGAGGATCTGGATCCACTTCTCAGGCTGGCCAGCCCCTGCCTCTCTGTTCTGCATCCCAGGCTGCTCCTTGAAGAAATGAGCCAACCCCGGCACTTACTCCCAGGTACCTGCTGTCCCAGGCGGGCAGAAGGAAACATGTCTTCAAACAACCCTCATGATCCGCTCCTGTGGGCTCCAATCTAGTCTGGTGGCTGGGCCCATAAGCTCTGGAACCAGACTGCCTGGGATTGGATTTTGTCTCCACTGCACTGGCTGTGTGGCCTTGTACAAGTTGCCTAACATCTCTGGGCCTCAGCTTCCTCATCTGTGAAATGGGGATAATAACAGCACCTGCCTTCTGGTGTTGATGTGGGAATTAAATAAGATGATTTATGTAGAGGACTCAGCTCAGACATACACCAGTAAGTGTCCTATAAGTCCGTGCTTTCATTTATCACCATTCATTCATTCATTCATTCACTCATTCACTGCTGTGACTGCAGGGCCTCACACATGACTGGTGTTCTATAAATATTTAATATCTTATAATAATAATAGTTACTATACATTTATATAATAATAATAAATAGTTTATTATTAGTATTAATTAGAGACAGGAGCTGACTCTGTCACCCCGGCTGGAGTGCAGTAGTACAATCATGGCTCACTGAAGCCTCAACCTCCTGGGCTCAAGTGATCCTCCCACCTCAGCCTCCATAGTAGCCAGGAATACAGGCATGTGCCACCACACCTGGCTAATTTATTTTTTATTTTTTTATTTTTATTTATGTAGAGATGGGGTTTCACTATGTTGCCCAGGCTGGTCTTGAACTCTTGGCCTTGAGGGATCCTCCTGTCTCAGCCTCCCAAAGTGGATTTCCTATGATTAGACATGCAATCGTAGTGCTGGGTGCTGCGGGCTACAGCAGGGGCAAAGGGGACCGTGGCAGGTTCAGGCCTGTCATGGAACCTGTGGTCCAAAAATCCCCAGGAAGATATTGAATGAGGCTTCCTGGAAGTAACAGGTGTCATAAAACGGATGTCCAGGGCTACATGAGTGAAATCCTATCTGCTGGGGTCAGAGAGGCCTTTTCCAGGAGGGGTCATCTCCCCAGGGGCCTTTGGGTCAGAGGAAGAGTGTCCCAGGCAGGGGGTGTGCATGGGCAAAGGCCATGAAACAGGGAGGAGCAGTGGTGCTCTGTCCTGTGAGTCCCTCTGTGAGTCAGGCTCTAGGGCAGGTCCGGAAACTAGCAGGACGCAGGAAGGCTCAGTGTCCTGCCTGCCCATTTTGCAGATGGGCAAACTGAGCCTGAGATAACCTAACAGGCAAAGCCAGAATGGATCGGGGTTTGTTGCCTTCTGCTCCAGCGCTCCTCTCCAGGGAGGACAAGCTCATGACAGCTAGGAGAGGTTCAAGCCATGAGCTGACTGGTGTGCAAGTCTCAGCTCAGAGAATTTCTCTGCAGCCCCAGGAACGAGGCACAGGAGCCTCATTTAACAGAGGTGGAAGCTGATACTTGATAAGTTCTATCACTGCAGTCAGCAAAGGAGCTTGGATTCAAAGCCACAGTCAAATGCTGGAACCTGGCCTCATACCCCTGGGCTGTCTGTCCTACCTGGGGAGGAGGGATTGCAGAGCTGAGCCAGACCCTCAGGCAGTGGTTTCTTTTCTGTCCTTCTTGGGCCATGAATACCTCCCCAGCCCTGGCCGCAGCCGCTGAGGACAGACACTAGGGTCTTTCTCCCTCCCTCTTTCTTCCTACTTCCATTGTCTCCAGATTCTGGTTCCATTTCAGCATCTGACTTCACAGGGTCTGACCCTTTGTGCAAACTCCAAAGCTCTTTTCTTTGTGATTATAATTTTTCTTTTGTTTTTTTTTTTTTTTTTTTGGAATCCAACATCTCTTGACAGGAAAATCGGTGCTTGAGGTTGGAGAAGTTTGCTGCATTCTCCATGTGAAAGCCATTACGGGCCTGTCCGGGACGGAGCCCATGCATGTGTGCACACACACGGTCTGACTGCCTTCCTTGCGCCCTGGAAAAGCGCGTCCAGCTGTCAGCCTGGAGCCCGCCCGGCCGGATGTAATGCAAACCAGGCTGCTGGGAAGAAGTGCGTGCTTTAATCAGGGCTCACGTCTGCTTGGCCCCAGCCCCGCTTCCATCAGGTGCCTGTTCTCTCACTCTGGGTTAGGGGCTCCTCTGTGGCTGCAAATACAGCTGGGGCTGGGGCCTGGTGGTCCCGGGTGGGGGCTTCCTAGCTGGTTTAGGCCCCTCCGGGTGGCATGTGCTTTGGAGCTAAGGGTAGGGGATCTGGCAAAGGCGATGCTGGCAGAGGCAGGGAGGCAGAGGGCACCCCCCAAAGTAGGTGAGGGTGTGAAGGGTGTGAGTAGGCCTGCAAGAAAGGTGCAGAAGAGAGGGGAAGGGCTGTAGGAGCAAAAGGGAGGACAAGGAGACAATTGAGGTAAGGGAGAAAGAATGACGGAGACGGTGTGGGAGGGAAAAGGAGGTAGAGAAATGAAGAAAGAAAGAGAGAGTGAGCCACTGAGAGAGAGAGAGAGTCTTAGGAGTAGGGGCAAGGAGAGGAAGGATTAAGGAGAGAATTTTTTTAAATGGAGAGAGACAAACAGAGAAGAGCAAGTAAGGGCCAGAAAAAAAAAAAAAAAAACTGAAAAAGATCCTGAGATGATTTTCCAGGATTCTAACAGGAGGAGGTCGGAATCCCCTGCCTGGCCTCAGACAGGCCTGAGTTTGATTCACTTCCTGGCCCCAGGTGACCTTGGGCAAGTTCTGACTCCCTCATCTCCTACCCTGGCCTCAGTCTCCCTGTCTGTAAAATGAGCGCGCCGGGGACTTGATGGTCTCTGAGGCTTCTCCAGGGATGCCAAGGAGGGTGAAAAACTTGAGATGAGTGGGAAGGGGTGGCTCTGCAGGAACGCACTGTGCTTGCGAAATAAATCCCATTATTTTGTCTTGGAGTCGGCATCTTTCACAACCCATGAAATGGAAGGATTTCTCAGCCCCATAGGAGCATATTGCAAGTGCTTTTGAGAGAAATTTGATTTCTCTATTTACTTTGGTCTTGGTCCTGACATCTAGTGGCTACAGATTAGCTGCTTCCAAAGCCAATATGATTGTGTGCATGTGTGCACGCGTGTGTGTGTGTCTGCACCTGTACGTGCATTGCTCGCCTGTGTGTCTACACCCCACTGTAAGTGATATCCTCATCCCAAGACTCCACAGCATCCAGAGTCCCCCCAGTATCCAGGGAGGCTGCACTTTGGCCCCTGTCTGGGGAGCCCCTCTTGAAACCTTCAAGGCCACCGGTGACTGGTGGATGCTCATGGCCTGCTGTGACCAGCCAAGCCTCTGCATCTCCCACAGGAAGAAGCAAAGGCTGACCCAGCCTTTAGGACTTGAGAATCCAGTCTAGGAAGGTCCTGACTGTGAGGAGGGCAGTGAGTTGGTGGAAAAGGAAGTCCAGGGTGGGGAACCAAGTCTCCATCTGAGCTCTGAGCTCCTTTTCCACATGTGTGAAACAGGCGTAGCAATGACTGGGTCCTCTGTCACTGCCTGTGTTTCTGTGTCCTACAGAAGGACTGTGGCTGTGAGCTCTGAAAGGGTGGGGGCCACACCTGTCCCACATACCTTCGAATCCAGTCACCAGCACATAGTAGGTGCCAAGAAACATTAGTGCCTTCCAGCCCTGCCACTCCCCACCCTCCCCACTTTAGGATCTAGGAATATCCATGTCTACGCTGAAGTGGAGACAGTGAGCTGGGGTTTTATCCCAGCTCCTCTATGGTCTGTCTGCAAGACCATGGGTGTGGCAGTGCAACACTCAGGGCCTCAGTTGCTCCATCTGTAAAATAGGTCCAGGCGTGTCGATGTTACCCACCTCTCTGGGTTGTAGAGAGGATAAACAAACCCCTTGCCTGCCCAGGGCTCTGGGAAAGGACGATCTCCATCTGAGGTCAGGTGGGGCTTGTTCTCGCCAATTGGAGGAGCACTGGATCAGGAGTTCTGTACCCACGCTTGTCACTGAGAGTCGGTGGGATGCGGGACAAACCTCAGTTTTCCCATTTGTGACTCATAGTCTCTCCCAGCTCCCAGGGGTGCCCTGGGCTCCCAACTCTTGTCCCACCACCCCAGCTTGCTTGAATGTTCTTATCTCCTCCTTCTGCCCTGCAACCTCACCTCTGTGTCTCCCCCACACCATTCATCTGTTGGCAGAGGTCATGGGTGGGGGAGGGGCTCTCCTGCTTGCCTGGCTGAGCTTTATCTGTAATCTAATGCTGGCCCCTGGGACAGGGGTCAGGGCCACTGCTGGAATGAAACAGGAGGAGAGTGATCGAATGGGTCTTGGGAGGGAGAGAGAGCGAGGTAGGGGAAGGGAAGATGGTGGTGGGAACCTCTGAGACCGCTCAGCCCTGGGGGTGTACCTCCAACTCCAGGCCTGCCAGCACCAAAGTTACATGGCCTTGGGTACGCCATTCAGCCTCTTGAAGGCTCAGCCTTCCCCTCTGCACAGTGGGGTTAGGGATGACCCCGTGAGATCTTGTGTTCCCTGCATGGCTGTATGGGTCCTCAGCTCTAACATTCCACCAGGAACTTGGGACTGCTAAGAACGCTGAGGCCCAAAGAGCTGAAGTCCCAGCCGGGGAGAGGACAAGTGGAGATTTAAAACCAGTCCAGTGTGTCTTCAATGGCTATGTGTCCCCCACAGCAGACTGGTGGAGGTCAAAGCTCAAAGTCTCACGCCAAGCTTTCTGACAGTTGCAGGAAGAAGGTGAATGATGTCCCACAGATAAGAAGTTCTTACCTGGGCTGCTGCACTTCGTCCTTGGGACAGCTTGCAATTTCCTGAAGAGGGTGATACTTGCAGTCGTTTATGAAGGAGTTTTTTATAGAAATTACCAAGATGGGCTAAACGAGGCGGCTCACATCTGTAATTCCAGTGCTTTGGGAGGCCGAGGTGGGAGGATCACTTGAGGCCAGCAGTTCAAGACCAGCCTGGACAATATAGTGAGACCCCTATCTCTACAAAAATTTTTAAAATTAGCCAGATGTGATGGTGCATGCCTGTAGTACCAGCTATTCAGGAGGATGAGGTGGGAGGATCGACTGAGTCCTGGTGTTTGAGGGCACAGTGAGCTATGATGGCATCACTGCACTCCAGTTTGGGTGACATAGTTAGACCCTGTCTCTTAAAAACAACTACAACAACAACAACAACAAAACCCTCCAAAAAAAGAAAAAAGAAAGAAATTGCCAAGATAGAAGAAGCAGGGAAGAGCATCTTTGGTAGTGGGAACAGCATATGCAAAGGCACAGAGTCATGAAACAGGATGATGTTTACAGAAAAGGGTGTGGTAGTTCCATGTGCTGGAGTGAAGGACACACAAAGGAGTAAAATATGAGTAGACATCTGGGGAGGTGAGCCAGGATGGAGTGCATTTCTGGCTGGTGGTGGATGGTCTTAAGCATATATACATTTAGAAAATTCTTCCTGGGGGCTGGGTTGGTAAGAAGTTGGCAGGGACAATACTAGATGGGGGAGACTAGTTCACAGGTGGTGGCTGTGGCAGTAATCCAGGCACAAGAGCCTGACTGATGGTCAGGTAAGATGAGTCCAAATTCAGAGATGCTTAGGGGTGAAATTTATGGCACAGCATCTGGTGCCCAGTGGGAAGAGTGATGGTGTCTCAGTGGGCAGCTTGGGGGCAAAGAAAGTGAGTTTAACTGGGCATATATCAAGTCTCAGGAGCTGGCAAGTGTTTCAGTTATCTATGACCACAATAATGCTGCATAACAAAGAGCCACTAACGCTCAGTGGATTCAACCTTGGACGTATATTCAGCTCATGTATTCATGAGGTTCAGCTTCTCTGCTAGGCTTGCTGGGCTGGGCAGCTCTGGGCTGGGCTTGGCTGATCTTGGCTGGGTTTACAAGTCCTGGCTGGCTGCTGGCTGATCTAGATTGGCTTCATCTGGCATGGCTGGAATGACTGGGCTTAGCCTCACATGTCTCATCCTCCAGCAGCCTAGCTTGAGTATGTCCTCATGGCCTTGGCAGAGGTACAAAAGTGAGAGTGAGCCCAATCACAGGGTGCTTTTGATACTTCCACTTGCCTCATGTTTGCCAACATCCCGTTGACAAAGCAAGTCACTTGGCTGATCCTACAGTCAGAGAGGAAGGGCACTGGGTGGTTACACGGTCAAGGTTGGGGATACGGAGAAGGGAAAGAATAGAGGCCCATAAGGGGTTGACAAACCAGTGAGTGGAGAAATGTGTAACACTCATGGATTTGAGGTTGTTGAACATGGACAGTCTCTGGAGCAATAGGAGGGAAGGCCACTGACCACCAGGATGTTGGATACATGGGGGACCCTCTCCATTCCCCTTTACCTCCAACCCTCCTCTGTTGTGGGAGAGAAGACCTCAGAGCTCAGGGTGTCAGTGGAGTCCCCCTCTGGCATGAACATAGTACATACTCAAAAAAATACAAGTTGCAAGAACGCAGCTAGTCAGGTTGGCAGGTTAACCCTTTACAGGTCAGCAGGCAAATCCCGGCACCAGTGTGCACTGTGCATGGTTGTAGGAGCTGGCATGACCCACAGGGCCTCTCCCTCCAGGGAAAGCTCTGTGGAATTCAATCATGGACATGTTGTTGTTGCAGGCCCTGCTTTGAACAAAACTGGTGACACATTTTCATTCCAGAATGGCATTTGACCTGAATGAGCTCCCTTGTTATCTCCAAGGTTCCAGAGCCTTCTGGTCTATCTCATTCCATCCTCCCCCCGCCCCCGCCACCAGGGGATACAGAGCTGGTCCCTCATTTCGCAAATGAAGAGCTTGGAAGTGCAGCAATGCCGGAGGTCACAAGCCAGTGAAAGGGCAGAGCTCGAAGTCCAGTCCAAGATTCTCAGACTTCAGCTCTTCCCTGTGCAGCCCCCAGCCCCACTCTGGGTGGGTTTCATTCTTTTTTGTGCAGCACAAAATCCACGGTTCGGCGGGGGAGTGTTTAGTCAGGTGGCTTGCTGCTATGACGACCCCCCACGGAGCCACCCAGCCCTCCTCCTCAGCCAAGACCGATTCCCTTGGAGGGTATTTTTTTTTTTTAAAGGCAAGAAACAGCAGGAAAATCTCTCTCCCGCTGCTTCTTGTATTTCCTTTATAGTTTCCTTTGTTCTATATTTAATTTTTTGTTTTAAACCCAGTTGAAGAGAGATGGGCGAATCACCGATAGTTATTGATTTATTATTTATGGCGAATCGTACGTTGCTTTAATTGCGTCTTTCGTCCTCTTTCTATTCAACATAGTTGAAGGACAACCCAAGGAAATCGTCCGAGGCATCAGAGACTCTTGGCAATGTTTCTGTTTATTTCTACACTGCAACCTGTTAGAACAAAACTAGAATCACTTCTTTTTTTATTTTTTATTTTTTTATTTTATTATTATACTTTAGGTTTTAGGGTACATGTGCACAATGTGCAGGTTTGTTACAGAGATATAACCAAAAAAGAGAATTTCAGACCAATATCCTTGATGAACATTGATGCAAAAATCCTCAATAAAATACTGGCAAACCGAATCCAGCAGCACATCAAAAAGCTTATACACCATGATCAAGTGGGCTTCATCCCTGGGATGCAAGGCTTAGAATCACTTCTTGGGGTAGGATGGCTCTATCTTTTCTACCTTTTCTGAGACCTGACCCTGGGTCTCAGCTGAGGGAGTGGAATGAACAGATGTGACCTCTCCTTGGTGATGTGGCATGGCTCCCGGGGGATGCCAAAGGGTGTCCCAAGGCTGCTTTTTGGCACCGTCGCTAAATAGCTCCAATCTCTGTGTTTTCCGGTGACACCAGCTTCTTGCCCTTTCATTTCCTAGCCATGCCAAAGCTTGCTTTGAGGAGTAGCTCCCTGCCTCATCTCTGGCATCACGCACTGCGAAATAACAACAACCATCTGCCGAAATAATCATACGAAGCATCACAATGAACAATAACACATAAGAGCTCTCTGTGTTAGAGCTTTGCTCTAACCAACTTTGCTCTAGCCAAATACTTTAGAGGACTCATCTCATTTAGACTCAGACCCTTGTGGTGGATGGTTTGGTTATTACCATTTTATAGTTGAAGATGCTGAGGCCAGGTGGGGATAAGGACCTTGCCCCAAAAAGTAGGGGAGCCAGAACTGAACCTGGGGCCAACCGACTCTCAAGCCTGGGATCTGATCACTAGCCTATTCTGCCTCCTTGGAGGACCTGACCCAGAGATTCAGTCTACACATTCCTGTTACCCAGATACTGCAGTGGAAGGGCTGGGAGCATATCCTCCTGGCGTCCTGGAGCGTGTGTCTGTCCAGCACTGGGGTCAGCTATTGTGGCCAAGACCCTCTCCAGGGGCTGTGTCCTGCACCAGGCACCACACTTCCGGCCAATGTGAGCCTTCCGGCTTGGCCAGGGGATGCTTCTGGAAGCCACATAGGTATGCATGAGTCTCAACATTTGAGTGTGTGTGAGCATGCGAGTGTGAACACGTGGGTGTGTATGCAAGTGTGAGTGTGGGATTGTATGTGAACGTGTGTGAACGTGGGAACATGTGGCTGAGCGTGTGAGCAGGTGTGAGTGTGTTTGCATGTGAAGGTGAGTGTGTGAACATAAGCATCTAAGTGTGTGTAAGTCTGTGTGGAGCGTGCATGTAGGTAGGAGTATGTGTGGATGTGCATGCACAGGGATGCATTTTGGGGATGCTACTTTTCCTGTCATTATTATTCCCTCCCTCCCTCTCATAGTGACTATAGGTCAGTTCCCTTCAATTCTCCAGGACCCCTAAAGGCCATAATCACATGGGTGGAGAGCCCGGCCCAACAAAACTGAACTCATCTTCTGTTTTTCACCATCTACCCACCATATGACCTTGAGCAAGTTACCTCCCCTCTCTGGGCCTCAGTTTCCTCATCTGTACCATTGGTTTAACTACAGCACTCACTTCATGGGGTGATCAGGAGGTGCCTGGAGGATAGCCGGTGCCCTTTCAATGGTAGCTGCAGCCATGACCAAATTCCTGAGTGCAACAAAAGGAGCTTTCGGTGTAAGGGCATGTGTTCTGTGTTCAGTGTATCTCCTCGGGTGGGACAGATCGCATGCGTGCTTGCTGCCTAAACAAGGCCTTCTTCAAAAAGGATCCCGGCTCTTGGGGTCAGGGCCAGGGAAGGTGGAGAGGCCCTGAAACTCTGAGGGGTCATATGACAGACCAAGGAGTCTCTGATTTCACAGGCTCTCACAGTGCAGGGCCCTGCTCAGCAGCTGTCCCTGCAGAAAGGAAGACGTTTCCACCCAGGGATCTGAGGTCTTTGCTATTTCATGGCAGGCAGACGTCCCCAAAGGAGAAGGCATGTATTGGGCATGAGTGTTGGCAGAGCTTTCTGGGGCACAGAGGATCTAGAATGCTCAAGTGGGACCCCCAAGCTATGGTAGAAGGGAGGGCAGAGACTGATGTGTTCCTGAGACTGCTGTTGATGGGGACAGTGTAGGTGACAGCGGAATAATGACGGTAAGGCCTCCTGCATGGATTGTCTTTCCTTCCTGTCATCCCATCAACAAGCATTTACGGGGTCCTGGTGCCATGCTGTGTGCTAGGCAGGAGGGGCGATGGCAGGAAACAAGACACCCCCAGTCTCATGGGGAGACAGCATTGTAATTCAATAATAACACAAATGATTGTGTGATTATAAGCTGTACTCCTCATTCTCATGGAGAGCCACTGGGCTTAATAGAGAGAATACATAGCAAGGGAACCAACCTGTTAGGCAATCAGGATGGACTTCCTGGAAGAGGCAATGCTTTGGGCAGAAGATCAAAAGTATGAGGAGTAGTTAATCAGGTCAGAGGAGGTGGGCAGAAGAGCATCTTAGGCAGAAAACATTGAGTGGGCAAAGGCCCTGGGGCAGGAGGAACGGTGGTATGTTTAGGAGGGGAAAGGGGCCAGAAAGGCTGGAACACTGAATGATGGGAAGGGAGGGAGTGGTGGGTGGGGCAGTCAGAGAGATGCAGAGGTGCAACCTCACAGAAACTTGGCAATTTTGGTGAAGATGTCAGAGAATTAGATGATCGAAGCTAGGTGTGGTGGCAATCTGATTAGATTCACATTTTCAGAATCTCAAATGGCAGGCATGGAGCTAAGCCCTTCATAGACATCTGAAATCCAGTTCTCATAAGAATCTTCAGGAGGGTAGGTGGGTGTGGTGGATTAAAAATGACTGCCAATTCTTTGCCATTCCTACCATTAAGAGTGGAGCAATATGCCTCTTTTTGAATCTGGGTTAACCTTGCAACTTGCTTTGACCAATAAAAAGTGGCAAAAGTGATGTTCTAGAACTTTTGAGGCTAGGTCATCAGAAGGCTTACAGCTTTCACACAGCTCTCATGGAGCTCTTGCTCTATATGTTCTGAGCTGCCACGTTGTAAGGAAGCCCAAGTCACATGAAGAAGGCCTGGAGGATGAAATGCCTGTGGGGGTGAGGAGAGAGAAAGAGAGAAAGAAATAGAAAGAGAGAGAGAGAGACACACACAGAGAGAGAGAGAGAGACAGACAGACAGACTAGGAACCCTGAAGTGCCAGATGTGTGAGTGAGTGAAGAAGGCATTTTGGAAGTGGATTCCCCAATTCATTTTGCCCTGGCAGATATCTCATAGGTCAGAAATGAACTGCCCAGCTGAGCCCTTCCCAAGTCCCTGAACTCACAATGTTGTGAGCAAGACTGAATTTTTTTTAAAACCATGAAGCTTTGAGGTAGCTTATCACACAGGAAAAGATGACAGTGAGTCTCATTCTTATTTAAGAGGTGAGAAAATGGCTGCCAAGAGGGAAAGGACTGTTCTGTTTACCCCAGAATCAGAGCCCAGGGCAGGCTAAGTCCCAAAGCACTGTTTAAATCATGGTACAAATTTACAATTTATTTATGTTTATTATTGTAGAATAATTTAAAAAAATGGAAATAGGGAAACACAAAGCGGGGAGATCATTTGTTGTCAACACTGCAACAAGTGATAGTAACTGTTAGCCCGTGGCTGTGAGTCCTCTATCTGACTCTTTCCCTGTGAAGATATCAAGTGAGTTATTGAAATGTGGAGATGCTACAGATATTTAGAGACAGCCGTGGATGGCAGGAACCCTCAGGCCCAGTGTCTCATCAGATGTTTTTGGTGACTTTGCTTTTAGCTGTCATTCTATATTTCCAAGATGGGCAGGGGTAGGGAAGAGGGGTCAGGCCTAGAATTCACAGTGGCTGAGCAACCGCATATTCCCTTCAGGACTCATGCCTTTGGGCACCTCTCATCCTCATCTGGGCACTGCCAGCTATGTTTATATTGGGTTTCTTCTCTACTTTACAGAGGAGGAAACTGAGGTCCAGCAAAGGGATGCATCTTGCTAAGGGGCTACCACTTGGCCAGTGGGAAAGGCTGTAATGTACCAAAGAAATCATCAGGGACCATTCCCAAGCCACTGTTTCCCAAACTGTGTTCCTCAGAACACTAAGTAGTTCTGTGGACAAATAAGTTTGGGAAATGCCACATATATTTCTTCTGTCTGGATAGTCAGTGCACATGAACATAGTGAAGGCACTGCCAACTTTTAGAGCGTGTATGTTCATTATCTCACTTTGCTTTATTATTTTGTATTGACAAATAAAAATTGCATATGATGCACGGTGTATTATTTTGAAATAGGTATGCATTGTGGGATGGCTAAATCAAACTAACATATGCTTTATGTCATACAGCTATTAATATTTTGTGGTGAGAACACTTAAAATCTACTCTAGCGGCCAGGCACAGTGGCTCACACCTGTCATCCCAGCACTTTGGGAGGCTAAGGAGGACAGATTGCTTGAGCCCAGGAGTTTGAGACCTGCTTAGGCAACATAGTGGGACCCCATCTCTACAAAAAGTAGAAAAAGTTAGCTGGGCATAGTGGTGCATGTCTGTAGTCTCAGCTATTTGGGAGGCTGAGGCGGGAGGATTGCTTGAGCCTGGGAGGTTGAGGCTGCAGTGAGCTGAGATCGCACCACTGCACTCCACCCTGAGTAACAGAGCAAAACTCTGTCTTAAAATGAAAACAATCTGCTCTAGCAATTTTCAAGAATATACCACATTGTTATTAACCATAGTCACCATGTGGTACAATAAATCAATCTCTTGAACTTTTTTTTTTTTTTTTGAGACGGAGTCTCGCTCATCACCCAGGCGGGAGTGGAGTGGCTTGATCTGGACTCACTGCAACCTCCGCCTCCCAAGCTCAAGCAATTCTCCTGCTTCTGCCTCCCGAGTAGCTGGGACTACAGGCGTTTGCCATCACACCCAGCTAGTTTTGTATTTTTACCATGTTTTAACATTCACCATGTTGGTCAGGCTGGCTGTAAGCATGTATCCAAGGACTGCCATGGGGTGGGCCTTGTTCTAAGCTCATTTCATACTTTTACCTCATTTAATTTACAGTAGTTGAGAGAATGATTTTGAAGCCCTTTCAACTGCAAAATGTAATATGTCTTTTCATCAGTAGGGTATAGGTGACTGAAGCCCTGGTCATTTGCTGTGAGTAGGTCCTCCAGGGGTGGTGGGAAAAAGAGGAGCAGAGCCTTGGTAATGATGTGCAGGGGGAGGAAGATGATGGAGAAGGGAGGGAAGATGATGGAGAAGGGAAGGAAGATGATGGAGAAGGGAAGGAAGATGATGGAGAGGGCAGGAGAAGTAGTGGCAAATGACAAAACAAGAACCAAAAGATGTTGCTGAGATGACCAAACTGTGCACCATCCTCTCCCCCTCTCAACAATGAAGAGAACTCCAGGGTCTTTTGTGCTCTGACCTTTAATTAAATGCATTTCTCCAAAAGGAACTAAAAAGTAAAATCTCCCTATATCTGTTAGGAGTCTTTGGTTATAAAAAACAAACAAAAAAACCCAGCTCAAAGTGGCTTAAAGAAACAAATGAACAAAAGGAATTTATTGGGTTCCATAACTGAAAAGCCTCAGTGCAGAATAGGCTTCAGGTATAGTTTGAACCAGAGGCTCCCTTCATGGTAATGGATGTGGCCTCATCAGGCCTCATATCCTCATTCTGCCCCATCTGAAAGGTCATGGATGACCCTCTGGTAACCCTCACTTAAGAGAGAACCATGTCTTCTGATGTCGCTGCACAATCTCTTTTCATGTCATGGGCCTGATTGGGTTCTATGATCTCGTATCAATCTCTGCATCCAGGAGAATGAGAAAGGTTGATCAAGTAGCAGGTCCTACTCTTTGGGAAGGTTGGGGCCTATCCCACCTAAGCCACACAGGTGAAAATGAGGAAGAGATGTTTCCCCAGAGAAAACATCTAGGTGGTCTTGGTGGGAGGAGGAAATAAATATGGGGCAGAAGTCAGCAAAGACCCGAAGAAGTCCCTGACACTCAGTATCTGCTCTGTTCTGGAGGACTCAGGTCCCAGTCTTACCCCATTCCATTCCCTTCAATCCTGGTATTCAGGGATCCCACCAGACGGCCCTGAGCTCTTTTCCTTATACATATTTATCTTCCTGTAGTCTCCCTCCAAGACCCCCAATAGGCGCATTTGCTTCTCCTGAGGCAACACCTTTTATTTTCCCACCTCCACACATTTGCTGCTGCTCTTGTCTTTGCCATGAGCTTCTCTCATAATCTCCTTTGCAGATGCTTTCCATTCCTCAAATCCCTGCTCTGACATCACCTCCTCTATGAGGCACTCATGGAGAGATACCATCTCTGGGACTCTCAAAACACAATCTGTACCAGAACACAGCTGTCACCAGGGAGGGAGCTGGTTTGATTCACTGTTGTATTGCCAGTGTCTGGGCTGAACTGATGAGTAAATAAATCCCTTTTCTCCTCTGCTGTGCCATCAACTTTAGGAGGTCAGAAACTATTTGGAAAAAGAAAGAGGGTGGATTTTGGAATCAACAGACTGGTTTGGAGTCCTGGCTCCCCCTTCTGATAGCCGTGGCACCCTGATTCTGTGTACATTTGCAAAATGGTGATAATTACACTTCCCTCGATGACTGTAAAATACCTGGCCCATTGTGGTACATCATTGGTGCTCGCTGGTGAAAAAGAGCCCAGAGGCCAAAGCCTCCTTACTTGGAGCAATGATCAAAGTTTCAAACATAGGGTCTGTGTCTCTTGAAACAGACAGGGCCATGGGCCCCCTTCACAAGGATTTGTTTGCACATGTGCTGAAGAAAATAGTGTTGAATATGATGATCACAGGCAGCCAATCAATTAGCCCTTGTTCAGGAATCTGATCATGGCAGTCAATCGGTGATTGCCAATCTGCATGTTTATTCAGCATCATTAATTATGCATCACACAGCATTAATCCCCGTAATATGCATGTGTGCATGCTGTGGAACAAGGCTGCTGGTCCTGTCATGGGGAGGATGTGTGTGTGTGTGTGTGTGTGTGTGTGTGAGCAGGGGCACCTCACATGGCAGCAGCCCATGAGTGTTGGGCCAGAATGAGTGCTGCGTTTGCATTGGTCATGGAAGCTGGGACTGGACTGGATTCTTCATTTAAATCTAGAGTTGAAAATGGTGGATGGCAGTCCTGATCCAACTTGCAGATGTGTTTTGTTTGGCCTGAACAAAATGACTCTTTAAAAAAAATGGCTATAATATATTTAGTCTGGGCATGCCAGTTTGCCACAGTCCCCACCACTCCTTATTGCCTCCTATACCATCTACTTTCAAAGTTTCCTGCCTGGCCCCTATGTGCATTTGAATAGGCAACCTATAGATCACCTTCACCTTTTTTTCTTCACCTCTTTTTTTTTTTTTATTACTGGCCCCTAATCAACTCTTTTAGATATTTTCCCCTACTCACTCCCTTCCCCACCAATGAAATTTTGATAGCATAGATATGTTGGATATCTGTTTATGCACTATATGTATGTCTGTAAGACTTTGTGCCCTCCAAGGGGCAAACTTCACCCCTGTGGAGAATCCAGGCTCTAGGTTGTAAAGTCTCTGCCTGTCTCTGATGGTTCTCATGATGCTGTAGGGATGGAAAGTGGGTTGGCAATGAGGTGATCTGATCTTCATAATCATTTCTCTCTCACATTTCCTGGATGAGCACTCCATTTTGTCCTTGCTGCTCTCCTTACTTCCCCCTAAACGACCTCTAGGCAGTCCAGACTCATTTTGTCGTGCTGTTCTCCCCTTGACACCCAACTCCTCCAAATCCTCAAGATCCAGGCATCCCCTCCTCCAGAATCTGGCCAATTAAAATACTGGTCCATGGGTATTGAAATGTCAGACAGGAAGGCACTTAGGGAGTAACAATTTCTAAACTTACACTTTGCAGATGAGCAGACAGAAGCCCAGAGATGGCAAGAAACTTATCCAAGCCTGCACAGCAAGTCAGGAAGAAGTAAAAACCATGACCAGATTTTAAGGCCAATACTTTCCATCCACCCTACTTACTCCCTAAGGCAGATTTATTTACCTTTGCATCACCTGGGCCTAGCTAGCACAGAGGTGGTGCTTGTGGAGTGTCATAATGTACATTGACACCTTAAAGCATTAAAGGCTCTGACAAGTCCTGCAAGAAAACAAACCATTTTAGTTTTGTGTAATACAGCTTTCTTTGAACTTGTGCTTGACTCAACCTGTTTGTGACTGTAAACCCTACTATGTGCCAGGTACTTGGGCTAAGACTATTTCTAGTTATACAACATCTCCCAACTGGAAATAACCCAAACCACATCAACAGTGAAATAGATTTTAAAACTCTGGTATGTTCACACAAAGGAATATTATACAGCAGTGAAAATGAATAAACTATAGCTCTGTGCAACAACATGGAGAAATCTCACCGTGTAATATTGGAAAGAAGAAGCCAGACACAAAATAATAATAATATGATTACTATTACTATTCCCTTCACATAAAACCCAAAAACAGACAAGGCTAAACTATGCTGTTTTTAGGTCTGAAGAAAATGCAAGGAAATCATGACCACAAAAGTCAGGATAGTCATGAAATATTGTGGGGAGGGAGGGAGTAGAATTGAAGAGAGTCAAGAAAGTGCTTCTGGCCGGGCACGGTGGCTCATGCCTGTAATCCCAGCACTTTGGGAGGCTGAGGCAGGTGGATCACTGGAGGTCAGGAGTTTGAGACCAGCCTGACTAACATGGTGAAACCCCTTCCCTACTAAAAATACAAAAATTAGCTGGGCATGGTGGTGGACGCCTGCGATCTCAGCTACTTGGGAGGCTGAGGCAGGAGAATTGCTTGAACCTGGGAGCTGGAGGTTGCAGTGAGTGGAGATTGTGCCACTGCACTCCAGCCTGGGCAACAGAGCGAGAATCCGCCTCAAAAAAAAAAAAAGAAAAAAGAAAAAGAGAAAGTGCTTCAGGTTGTTTCTTGAGCTGGCTGGTGGTTACATAGGTGTTTGCTTGATAGTGAATCATTAAATTATGCAAAGTCATATTTTCTGCATTTTGCTGTAGTTTTTAAATGTTTTATAATGGAGAGAATAATAAAGGCTGTGCTACCCTTAGCTCAGAGAATGGGCTCTGAGGGCAGGAGTGGAGGTGGGAGGGTTTGAGAGGAGGCTGCTGCAGTCACCCCCGCACCGATGGTGGCCTGGACTGCAGTGGGGACCACTGGGATGGAGGGACCAGAGGGATTCACAAGGGACTTAGCAGATGATTTGGCAACCCCCAGTGTGTTCACCAATGTGTTTGAGCTCCTGGCTTTGAACCTCTGGCTCCAGGACCTCCTGTTCATAGTCCCTGACATTCAGAATCAGGAGGCCAAATGGGCCTCATCGGGGTGCCCCCAGGACAGAGAATGTGAAGAGCATCGGAGAATGCCATGGAAAGGCGGCCAGGAAAAGAGATGGGGAAATTGAGTGTAAAGAGAGAGCGGTGAAGAGGCGGTCCTTTAGAGCTGTCAGCATGGGGCCCCAGGCGCTCCGCCTGCCATAAGCAGCTTCTTTGGATTGTTTTTTGGCCAACACGCACAGGTCGGGTGGTGAGCTGGCCAGGATGACCTGTGCAGATGTGGTTGCAGCTGGAGGGGGGCCGTGCAGTGATCAGCGAATGGGTGAAAACCCAGCCCCCAGGAAGCCCCTCTCCAGCTCCCCAGAGCGTGTTTTCTTGCATCTTCTTTCCCACCTCCCGGGGGTGGCTGCAGTGTTTTCTGTCTGGCCAGCCGTGCCTGGCCGTGATCGGGAACACAGTCCCCTTCAGAAGTGCCCCCCGAGTCCACCGAGCCATCGGAGCCCTGACAAACTCTTGAGGGAAGCGGGCGTCGCAGGCCCAGCTGTGTAAATGTTTTTGGTTTTCCTGCTGAGGCGAGGGGTTGAGTCCGTGCCAAGACAAGCCTCACTTGAGTTTTCTTTGGCAAGGCGGCTGGCTCAGGAATGTCAGGCGAACTTTCCAAGTGGGATGGCCTGTCGGTGGGACCTGGGGCTGAAAGCTGAGCCTGGGGTGTACTTTGCCGTCATCTAATTACCGCGTCCCCAGTTAGAGTCAAGAAGCTGTGCCCAGGCTGGTCAGATGGGAGCTATTATCTCGGCGTGCCCTCCCCTTTCCTGGGGGGATCTGGGCCATTGAGGGGGCTTTCTGTGGGCTTCCCCAGTAGGCGCGTGTGGGAAGGTGGCATTCAGAATCCTCAGAATGGTGGACCTTTGAAGGGGATGTGCGGACTCCATTCTGGGCCCAGGCTGTGTAATTGGGAGAAGTGGCCACATCATCGCTGTGAGGTGTGTGTTTTTCTTCTTCTTGTTTAACTCCGTTTGGCTAACTGTGACTTGGAGCTTTCTTGGTGGATCTCACTGAAGAGAAAATCTAGAGCAGGGCTTCCAGATAGAAAATCCTCCAGTGGTAGGCAAACTACCTAAATGAATGGAGCTGGCCAAGAGTGAGGCAACAGGGAGCAGTGGGGACTGGGGCAGAATGGGAGCTCATACCCTTTCTAAAGGGGCGGGTGCCTGTAATTTCAGCACTTTGGGAGGCCAAGGCAGGAGGATCACTTGAGGCCAGGAGTTCAAGACCAGCCTGGGCAACACAGTGAAACCCGTCTCTACTAAAAATACAAATATTAGCCGGGTGTGGTAACACACGCCAGTAATCCCGGCTACTCGGGAAGCTGAGGCAGGAGAATTGCTTGAACCCAGGAGGTGGAAGTTGCCGTGAGCCAAGATTATGCCCCTGCACTTCAGCCTGGGTAACAGAGTGAGAGTCTGTCTCAAAAAAAAAAAATAATAAATGAATGAATGAATGAATGAATGAATAAATAAATAAATAAATAAATAAATAAATAAATAAATAAAGGGGTGGGTGCTTCTCAGCTCCAGCAGAGCCCAGCTGCTCTGGGTGAATATAATTCTCATGTGGTCCAAACATTTGAAATTCCAAGAGAGATCCCAAACTGTATTTTACGCAAAATCTCCCAATCTCTAAATATTGACAACTAATTAGATTTTTAAAAAAATCAATGAAGTGCTGTATTAGCCAAACAAAATACATCTGGGAGCTGGACAAGGTCTCCAGACCACCAGTGTGTGACCTCTGGTCTCTGACTTCCTGACCCATGACTGCAAGCCGAGTGGACAGATAGAGACAATGACATCATCCACAGCAATAGCAATAACAAAAGCCTTTTGTTTCTACTCTGGGCCGCCCTAGGTGTCATGCGCGCATTTTGTATGCGGAGCTGCATTGAAATCTCACATCAACCTATATCATCACGCCTACTTTACCGACAGGAAATCTAAAATCTCCAAGAAGGGAAGTGACTTGACCAAGGTAACCGATTGGTAAGTGGCAGTGCAAGAATTTGAGCCCAGGTCTGTCTGAATCCCAGCACTGGGCCAGAGTAAAAAGATTCACCTTGTTCATTCATTCATTCATTCATTCATTCATTCATTCGCATATTCAGCAAACATTTATTGAGCTTTTACTGTGCGCCAGGCACTATGCTAAGTTTTCAAAGGTTAAATGAAGGAATGCATGTAAAGTGCATGGAGCAGGTAAGAACTGCTTGGTTTCCTAGCTCATATTATTTATTATTATTATTACCAACATGGATCTATTTACAGCAGGGTGTGTCCTGCCCAGGCATAGGGGTGGGGTGGGCAAGAAGCTGTAAAATATGAGTAATGTGTAGCTTCTTCTTTTGAAGATGCCCAGCCTCGTGTGTCTGAGCTAGAAGCTTCCATATAGTCCCTGGAACTGATCCCACCATTTCTAATCTGTGGAATGGGCCACAGTTTGCCCCCAGTCACAGTGACGGGGCAAAGAAGCTTAGCAGCTTGTGCTGGCAAAGCTGTAGACAGTAAGCTCTGGGAGGAGGCCTTGACTTTCCTGGTGGCCCCAGGGACAGCACTGATGCTTGTGAAGGTGCCCAGCTATGAAGGGGTGCTAGTGGGCTTGGGAAGGAGTCAGCCAGCCTTGCAGCATTGGGTAAGTAGAGTCAGGGAGTGAGGGTGCTCCTAGCTGAGGCCCTGAGCCTTTCTCCGTAGGATCAAGGGGGTCTGGACTAAGGTCCCCAGGTAACCTGTCTGAATCCCAGCACTGGGTTGGAGTAAAAAGATTTGCCTTGTTCATTCATTCATTCATTCATTCATATATTCAGCAAGTTTGCAAAGCCAGACTGAACTCAGCCCTCCTCTGCTCACAAGCATTCACTGGCTCCCTGTTGCCTCTTACATTGCCCATAGGGATCCCGCAATGAAAATGTGAATGAGTGTGTGTAAGTGAATAAGTAAACACCACATACATGCAGGCACCCTCGGGCTTGGTGAGTCCTTCCTTATCCACCTGTCCATGGCCTCCTCCCCACGTGGAAGATGTTTTGGACAGAGTTGAGTGGGGCGAGCCCAGAGCTTGGCATTCCCACGGAATTCCAGGAGAAGCTGAGGAGTTGGGGACGCCTAGTACAGACACATGGCAAGCCTGAGTGCCTACTTTTTGGATGATTCCCATGCAATTATTGGATGAGAATTTCTGCTAGGAGAGAGGGTCCACCTCAGGCCTAAGGTAAACGCCAATCTTGACATCAACAGCCACAGTCCCTCATGTTTATGGAGCACTCACTCTGTGCCAAGCACAATGCTCGACATTGCACAAGGAATGTCATGGGATCCTTACACTTGTTTCATTGTTCCCATTCTGCAGAAGGGGAAACTGAGGCCTAGAGAGAAGACATCATGTAGCAGATGTATGGCGGGGCTAGAATTTCAATGCAAGCTTGCTTGTGTCCTGACGCTGCTTTTAGGAGCGCATTTGCTGACTTACATGTCATCCCCACTTTACAGGTGAAAGAAGAAGCTCTGGAGAGGCCTGCCCACTGACCCACAGCCACGTGGAGTGAACCGGGAACTCAGGTAGTTCCCTCTGCAACGGCAGGGCTGTCCCCCATCCCATAGCCCCACCCCTGCCATGCCAGTTTCAACCAATGCTTCCCACCCACCCATCAGATGCAGTTCAGGGCTGATCAGACGTGAACACCCCACCCAGGAAGGTCTCTCAGGGCTTCTAGAAGCTCCCAGGTGTGGAATAGGCATGCAGCCCCTCCCCTGGGGCCGTTGCAGAGCCTGAAGCCCAGCGGGCCTCCAGAGGAGGGTGATTTGGGATGGAAACACACAGGCTCTTCCCTGTACGTAATGAGCAGGGAGTGAGCTGATAGATATGCTAATTTCATTATTCATGTACATAATTACAATCTAGAAGTTGGCAGCTTTCTAGGTAATGACAGGAGGGAAGGGGAAATTTACCTAACTTTTGTAATATATGTGTGGTATTATTTAACTCTTAAATTAAGATCAGGGACCTAATTCATTTCATGAGGCCCGAGGATGTGAGGCTCCGAAACAGAGTTCCACCCCATCCCTCCTTCCTTCAGCAAATACCTACCTTGAGCCAGGCCTTGGGCCAGTTTTGGGGTTGCTATGGTGATGGAGGCTCAGCAGTGTGAGAAGGGCAAGGTGGAGGAAAAACAGGCAGCCAGGGGGAGCACGGAGGGACCTGCCCACTAAATCCTGGGGAGGCAGGAGGGAGTCAGAGAGAGCTTCCCGGAGGAGGAGGCACCTGCTCTGGTCTTGAAAGATGATGTGTAAGAGTCGTGCATGCTAAGAAGAGAGAAATGTCTTTGGGAGGGTGCTGGTGGTTGGCAGGAGTGAGGAAGAGCTTGGACAAAGGCCAGGAAGTGAGGCCACAAGGCATTTTTGAGGATGCTGAGCTGGCTGGAGAATGGAGGGGAGGTGCTGGCGTGCATTTCTGAGAATGGGCCTATCGAGATTCAGATCTTAAAATCGGACATACTCAGCCTCACTGGGAACCCCAGCACCGCAGCCCGATGTGTCTGGGGCCCACAGCTCCTGCCTTGCTCCCCCCACCTGATAAGGCCTGGGAAAGGGTGATAAGGGGAGAGGCCCATTTGGTGCCTGCCAGCCCTTGGCTGGGCACCCAGCTGGGGGAAGCAGGATTCAGGCATTCAAGAGCCCCCCACCCCCCACCCAACCCACCAAGATGGGCAAGTTTTGAGCCCTGGCCTCTGAGCAGGGAGGGGGTACGCTCCGGGAGCGGGCCCTCTGCTGTCCTAGGGAGCCTGTTAACAAAGCCAGCTCTGGGCTTTCTTCCAGCTGGATGTGGGGGCTTTGCAGAGGGGCCGGGTCGCTGTGGGGGGGGTGTGAAATTCTTGATTAGGGCTGACTGTGGCCTGCCCCCTCCCCTGATGTTGCTCTTCCTGCCCCCTCCCCTCACTTGAGGGAGAGGGAACAGCTGCACAAACACAGGCCGGGGGAGGTGGCTAGAGGTGGCCGGGATGTGAGATGCCGCGTGGAGGGGGCGGGAGGGTGGGAAGGTTGCTGCATGAATGTATTTGTGTGTATGTGTGTGTTTGTGTGTGTGCATGTGGCATGCCTGTGTGTTTCACATATGCATGTGCTGGGCACGTGGCTGTGAGTGTGGGACATGCATTAGGATGTGGGTATATCACCTGTGTGTACACGTAAGTGTGTAAATGTGAGTCACTGGGAGTGTGCTTGTGTGCAGGTGCAGATGTTAAGTCTGTGCATATGCATATGTGTGTGCACATAGGCAGCTGTGTTGCCATGCACGTTTGAAGCATGCACGAGGGGTGGTGTGCGTGCATTATGTGCGATGATAAAGAATGGACATGTGGTGTGCCCGCAGGTATGATTGTGTTGGTGTATGTGTGTGTGTGTAAAAGTTACATTTTGTGCATGCGCATGTGTGGGTAAGGGATGGGTAGGCGTGTGCACATGTGTGTGACTGTTGGTCGTGCCTGTGTATATGTATAAGCTATGATATGTGCACGTGCATGTGTGGATATAAGGATTTGTGTATGTGTGTGTGTGTGCATGTGAAAAGGGGAAGGGCTTGTTTGTGGTACATTGCAGGTGAAGACCCAAGTCAGGGCTCAGCCCTTGTCCAAGTTCTGAGTGACAACCACGTGGAAAGCAGCTCCCTCCCGGGATGCCCCTGGTCTGCAGTCCCTGCCCACAGCCTGGCATCTCCCCTGGGGCCCCAGGTCCTCCTGCAGGCTAGTCATGTGTAGCTGCATTCCTAGGAGGGAATGATTTGTTTTCCCTTGAAGTCCATCCTTCTATAATTCTTTCCATGTATTTCTCTGGATTTGTAGGTTAAAATCCATCCCAGGCCGGGCGCAGTGGCTCACGCCTGTAATCCCGGCACTTTGGGAGGCCGAGGTGGGCGGATCACCTGGGGTCGGGAGTTTGAGACCAGCCTAACCAACATGAAGAAACCCCGTCTCTACTAAAAATACAAAATTAGCCGATCATGGTAGTGCATGCCTGTAATCCCAGCTACTTGGGAGGCTGAGGCAGGAGAATCACTTGAACCCGGGAGGTGGAGGTTGAGGTGAGCCAAGGTCGCGCCATTGCACTCCAGCCTGGACAACAAGAGCGAAACTCCATCTCAAAAAAAAAAAAAAAAAAAAAAACATCCATCCTCAGCCTGCTCCAGTCCCCCACCCAGGGCTCAGCTCAGTTCTGGGAATGCAAATGGTGTCCTTTCTGCTGGGCAAGGGGCAGATGCTAGGTGAAGACCTACTATGTGCCACACACCTGGCAGGGTCAGTTACACTCCTGCAGTTACTGAGCCCTTGCAAGTCTTGCGTGAAAGCTGAGACTTTTGTATTAAAAAAGAGGATGCTGGGATTTACTATTACCACCACTGGACAACTTGCCTGAAGCCCGTGGAAGTTGGGAACCTTGTATCAAAATAGAACAACTGGGGACCCAAGCCAGTATGGGAACCCAGATCTGACTCCTGAATTTAAGCCCTGCCTTGCCTCACGGACCTACTTCATTGCATCCTTCCTGGCCACCATTCCTCAACCAAACCTTCTTCTTAAAGAAAGGGAAAAAAATGAGCTAACAGCTGCTTGGAGATTTGGAATGAATGTGAAGTTCTCCAGGTTAAAATGGAGACCAAGGGAAATTTATATGATTCCACTTTCCTCATCTCTCCGGATCCCTCATCGAGCCAGTAATGTATTCCCCCTTCTTGCTAACACACTTTTTAAAATGTTAATAGACTGTAAATTACTTTTCTTTTTATACTTCTTAAAATAAGCGTTTCCTCTTGTAGATGGCAAGACGATGCTGGAGTTACGGGCTTGGTTTTATTACTGTCGAGATGAGATGGACTGGAGAGAGCTCATACAGCTTTTATAGGAACTATTTTATTTATAAGAATTTTCCTAATGTCAGATGGATGTGACATGCCTGGTTTCTTTCTGCCCGCTATTGAGAGAAGAGAGGAATTTAGCATGGACTGGGTCTGAGTCGCATTCCTTTGCCCTGGAAATTCTAGAATTGTAGAAAGAATTTTCTTTAGCAGTCTTAATACGATAGTCTTCCAGTTTCTCCTTGCATACCTCTGGTGATGGGGAACTCATTTCCTATTAAGACAGCCAGTCTCAGGTGCAAGCTCCAACTCCTTTCCTATACTTACCTGCCCTAGCTTTGTTCTCTGGAACTAGGGGGGAAACCCCTCCACAGTCAACTTTGGGAGCCTCTCAGGGATTAGAAGGCAGCCACTATTTCCTGTTCTGGGTCTTTTTTTTCTGCATAGTCCTCTGATTCTTTAAATCCTTCTCCATCACTTCATCATCTCACCCATCATCCAAAATGTATTCAGAATTCTTTTCTCCAGGGTCAGAAGGACTGTTTCAATGTCTCTTAGTTATCAAGACCAGTATTTCTCATGATCACTTCTGAAAAAAATCCCAATTCTGGTCATGTTTGTAAGAATTTTATGTTCGGATGAATTTTGGACATACTGGGTTAGGAAAATATAAGCATGTTCCTTTGCAGCAGGACTTATCAGAGCCTGAGATGATTGATACACACTAGGACTCTCAAAGGGAGTGAAGTAGGCAGCACTTCACAAACTCAAGTGTCTGTGGATTCATAGGTTTCCAAAGGGCATCCCAGAGGGCATGCATCCCCTAAAAACAATTCCAATTGGCCAGGCGCGGTGGCTTACGCTTGTAATCCCAGCACTTTGGGAGGCCGAGGCGGGCGGATCACGAGGTCAGGATATCGAGACCACGGTGAAACCCCGTCTCTACTAAAAATACAAAAAATTAGTCGGGCGTGGTGGTGGGCGCCTGTAGTCCCAGCTACTCGGAGAGGCTGAGGCAGGAGAATGGCGTGAACCAGGGAGGCGGAGCTTTCAGTGAGCCGAGATTGCGCCACTGCACTCCAGCCTGGGCGACAGAGAGAGACTCTGTCTCAAAAAAAAAAAAAAAAACAATTTCAAAATGCTGTTTTGGTGTGGCTCTGGAGTGGGAAGTGGCGAACAAAAGGATAATGCCCATTAGCCCATAGAAAACCAGCCTGTTGGTTCTGTTACAGCATCTCCTTACAGTGGCTTCTTATATTGTGGGTTCCTCAAAATGGCACGTGTGACAGCCGATGCGAGGTTCCATTCATACGTGATTCTCAGTCCTAGCTCAGTTTTCCCATGATGAGCAATGAACAAGGTGAATCTATTCACCTTTCAAGGTAACTTCTAGCTCTGACCTACTGGAAAGCTGGGGCTTGGGATGGGTGGGTTTGGGCTTATGAGAGTCGTGTTAAAGGAGGAACAGTTGGACTGTTGGGGGACAGGGAACAAAAAGGAAGAGAAGGAACAGGTATTAAGCTGCACTGGAAACAGGTCCCAGCTTGCCCTGTGGGACTTTGGCAATGATGTCACCTCTCTGACATTCAGACTTCTCATCTGGAATGTGTAAGAGATTCATCTTGGCACCTTCCTCACAGGGCAGATGGAACATAAGACTGGGCATAGAGAAATTACTCGATCCATCCGAGTGCCTCATTCATTGAGCTCTTGGAAAAGCTGCTTTCCTCCTGGGCACCCTCTCTCTAGACAGGCAGGACTTCCTGCATTGCCTCAAATGTGCCAAGCCTACTGCTGCCTCAGGGCCTTTGCATATGCTGCCTGCTCAGCCTGGAACCCACTTTCCAGCTGTATCCCCATGGCCCATGGCAGGGGCTTCCTAACCATTGCCTGAACTGTTGTGAGATGAAGGTTCTTGTATGTCTCACAGAGGCCGCCCAGCTCATGCTCACAGTCTAGCAAGGCCTGAAATCTGCCTTTGTCCCACCTTGAGGGAACAAGCAGCTCCTCCCACACATGCGCCCATAAGTCTCCATTACAGCAGTTTCCAGCAGCCCCGGGGACAGGAATGATGTTGGCCGGGGGGTTGCCAGTTACACACACTGCCCACCCAACCCAGCCCATGGCCCTTGGTCAAGGTCATCTCCGCAAAGTGCAGACACTGTATTCAGGGCAGACCGATGATGTCCCCTTTCTAGGTTGCCCATGCTGGCCACCAGCTTCATCAATCTTGAACGATTGGCCACAGGCTTGTTTTCTTAAAAGTGATGTTACCTCTAATTATCTCCGACAGGACGCGGCGTGTGCTCCTTATTCTCCCTTTTCAGCTCATCAGAGCACGTGCAAGCACTGTGGCTGAGATAATTGAATATCTTCTTTAAACCAACAGGCGGTCTGTTCTCCCCTGCGCTGGGCAGGCATCTTAACGTGGTTCCCTGAGGCCAGTCTGGGGCGTCTGCCGAGAGCAGGAGAGGATCTACAGCACTGAAAGGCTCCACTCACCCAAAACGCCTCCTGTCATGGCTTTGTCACGTGCCTGATACTTTACCCTTTGTTGAGTCTTTGGGTTGAGGGGCATTGGGGTTGAGACCCAGGTGGCTGGGTTTACGTCCCAGATGGGCCATCTTTGAGCTGTGTGATCCTGGGGAAATTGCTTAACCTCTCTGTGCCTTGGTTTCCTTATATGTAAACTGGAGGTACTAGTCATATCTCATGGGGTTTTTGTATGTAGAACAGCACCTGGCATGTAGTAAGTTCTGTGTCCATGTGGCCATTATTTCTGTCGCTGTTACTGTTGTTTTTGGGGAGTTGCGGGCAGGGCGAGGAAGGGGACTTAATAGAGGATCAATGCGGATTATTCTTTGCTACTTTTTTTTTTGAAGACAGGGTCTGGCACTGTCGCCCAGGCTGGAGTACAGTGGTGCTATCATGGCTCACTGCAACCTCTGCCTTCCAGGCTCAAGTGATCCTCCCACCTCCATCTTCCAAGTAGCTGGGATTGCAGGCGTGTGCCACCACGCTGGGCTAATTATTTTGTATTTTTAGTAGAGATGGGGGTTTCACCACATTGCCCATGCTGGTCTCGAACTTGTGAGCTTAAAGTGATCCGCCTGCCTTGGCTTCCCAAAGTGCTGGAATTACAGGCGTGAGCCACTATTCACATTTATTATTACAGGCGTGAGCCACTATTCACATTTTTAAGTTAACCTTTTAATCCTTGGGGCTGATCTCCTGGAAAAGGGTGAATCCAATTGTGGTGGCGGAGAAATTCACGAAGTTCAAGGGACAGAATTTCCAACCGGAAATAGTAAAGCAGCAAGGATCCCAGAAGGTCATTTCGGCCCAGCCCTTTGCTTTTCAAATGGGGAAACTGAGGCTGACAGCAGGATCAGAACTTGCACAAGGTGAACTCAGCGTAAACCGAAGGCTTGACGAGAATTGCCATGAAAAAGAAGATGCATTTATTGAGTGCTTATTATGTGCCAAGCATGCCCCTTGCACTGTTTTGTTTAACTGTTACCATAGCCGTATGAGGTAAGTCTGAGAACTATTCCATTTTTCAGATGAGAAAACTGAGTCTCAGAGAGGCTGAACAGGACAATCAGTCTGTAAGAGAGGAATCAGGATTTGAACCTCAGTGTGTTCAGCCCAGAGCTGGCATTCATGCCCACTTGGCTCTCTAATCGGGGACTAGGAGGCACTGGGGGAGGCTGAATTTGGCAATTCAGTGGAAGACTCTTTGCTTCTCTTGGTTTGATACATTGGGGATCCGGGTATATGAGCCATGACTACCAGGGTTTCCACCCCCAGCGATGACAACCTCCTAGGAGAATTCTGCTCCCCATAGGCAGCCCTGAGTGGTCTTTCCTGACAAGGAGGAAACCAGGAGACTCCACACGGCTCTTGTGTGGGCTGGGCCAGTGGGAGCTTCCCTCAGCCCAGGCTCCTTCCCCAGCCTGCCCCATCTGTCCCCAGAAGCCCCAGGTGGCAAGTGGCCATCTCTGCAAAGAGCTAGATTTCCTCCCTCTGTCAGCTTCAGGTAATGGAAGCATTATTTCCCTGTTCCCAAAATGCACATGGCCCCAGGGTTATTGCACCAAGGAGGTCTTTAAGGACAATCCATACGCCTCTGCCTTTCGGCCTCAGAGCAGGATGCAGGCTGTGTGTTCAGATGGAAGCGACTGTCCCCCAAAGAGAGGGTTGAGGTAAGAAAAGAAAGTTTCCCCCATTTTCCAAAATATCCCGGGAGGCTGTTGGGAGTGCTGGACACAGCAGGCCGGCGAAGCATCACCTGATCTTGCCTCGGTGCCCATCGTTCCCTCCTCCAGCTCCTTGGTCCACACCTTTCTCTTCCATCTCCAGAGGCCTGCTCTAGGTGCACACCGGCCCCTCTGCAAATCCCCGGCTGGCCGAACAGCTGAACAAATTCCCCTGGCAGACGAATGGTTCTCAATAATTAAACTGGTATTGGTTTGTTGAGCAGGTGGGAGCTTTGATGTTGGGGCAGAACTTTGTGGAAGGAAAGCATTTCATTTTCTGGGTAAATGTTGCTCAGCTGCTATGAGTTTTTTTTTTTTTTTTTAGATGGAGTTTTCCTTTTGTTGCCCAGGCTGGAGTGCAATGGTGTGATCTCGGCTCACTGCAACCTCTGCCTCCCGGGCTCAAGCAATTCTCCTGCCTCAGCCTCCCGAGTAGCTGGGACTACAGGCTTGCACCACCACATCCGGCTAATTTTTGTATTTTTAGTAGAGACATGGTTTCACCATGTTGGCCGGGCTGATCTCGAACTCCTGACCTCAGGTGATCCACCCACCTCAGCCTCCCAAAATGTTGGGATTACAGGTGTGAGCCACCATGCCCAGCCTGCTATGAGGCTTAAACATGTTCTCAACCTTACCGTCTGTATGCTCGCAGGACCCTGGCCTCAGGAGAAGGCAGTGTGGGAGTATCAGGCTTCTGGGATGGAGCAGTGGGGCAGCTCAGAGCACAGGACCACAAGCGTCCTGAGACTTGAAGGAGGGATATAATAATGATTACAATAATAATAATTATTATAGAGTGCCTATCTGTTATTGAGTCCTCACCATATGCCTGGTACAGTGGAAGTAACCAACACACCCAGACCTTTGAAGAAAAAAGTGTCTACTATTCCCATTTTGCAGAAGGGGAAATTAGGCTCAGAGAGAAAGTGACCCTATAAGCGCAGGAGCCAATCAGAGCCTACACCTATCTGGGTCAAATTCATGGGCTTTTTAGCTATCTGGCTGCTCAAGCTCTGTCTAGGTCTGTAGCAGACAATGACTTCCTGAATTACCCTGGTCGAGTAGTTTGCCCTTGAAAATGATAGTGATGGATCAGTCAGCCTCTGCTCCCTTGTGGTCGCTTCTTGTGGGCTTGCAGAGGGCCGTGCGTTTGCTTGCGTGACAGTGTATCTCCACGCCTTTGCACCCTGTGAACTATGCATTCCTGTGTCAATAGAGCGTGTGCAGTGCGAACGGATATTTGAATGTGTGTGGATCAGATATGCACCCCCAGGGGAAGTCAGCAGATAGGAAGCCCCAAGATGGCCAGCAAGATCCAGTCAATCTATGCCATTTTCCTGACACCCCCAGCTCCTGACACAGAGTCTAGATGCCACGGTTCTGCACGAAGTGTTTGCTGAATGGCTAAGTGAAAGTCTGTGCAGGCCTGGAGGTGTGTGTGTGTGTGTGTGTGCGCTCACGAGTCTATTGGGCCAGCATGGGAGCACACAGGTGTGAAGCATAGACTTCCATACTGGGTTTGAGGTAGTTATGAACAGGCCAGGCAACAGCTGTGTGCGCTCTGGTGAACTCAAATTCTCTCGTGAGTCTGCACGTGCTTGTGCAAATCTATGCAACCTTTTCATGAGACCACTTAGGTGTGTGCTGGGTGGGTGTCACCCAGAGGGTCAGGGGAAAATGTGCAGTGATGGGGCTAAGGCCTCTAGGGCACACAGATCTGGGGTGGACTGCTAGCTCTGCCACATGCATGCTGTGTGACCTGAACCTGGTGGCCTTCCTTCTCAGAGCCCCTACTTTCTGTAACATGAACACAATTTCCATGCCTCCCATGTAGAGATGTAGAGGCTTCCCCAGGACAGTATATGTCAAATACTTTACCCAGTGCCTGGCACGCTGTAGGTTCTCAATTAATATATTTTTAAAAACTTCTTGTGTACCACTGGAGTTTGGGAGCTGGGCTCCTGAGGACTCCAGGTTCGAGGCTAAATTTGCAGGTCTGCCACTTTCATTTAACAAATATTAATTGGGAACCTAAATTAAGGCCAGGAACACCTGGTGGCACCGCTATGTACTGTGTGGGGAGCAGTGGCTCTCACAGTCTCATGGAGGAGTCAGGCACAAAGGAAGTTATTGCATTGGTAATAATTCCAGCTACCTAACAGGGTACTTTATGGAGGGATAAGGTGAGAGATGATAGGAAGGGCGTCCCTGTGGAAATGGTACTTGGCCTGGAGTCTGAAGGATGAGTTAGCTGTAAGGAAGTGAAGAGAAAGAAAGAAAAACATTGCAGCCAGCGAGGACAGCATGTGCAAAGGCCCTGTGGTTTGCATAAGTGTGGTAAGGGGGAGCCCTGAGGGGAGGAAGTTCCACTGTGGGTGGAGGCTGGGGAGGAAGAGAGTGTGGGTTAGAGGGGCTGGTAGGGGTTGGTTTTTGTGGCTATGGGGGAGAGGGAGTTTGGCCTCCATCCTAGGATTCCAAAAGCCATGGAAGGTTTAAAGAAGGATGTGACAGGCTCAGATCTGGGTTTTTGAAAACTGCCTCTGGCTACCCCCAACCTGGAGTGGACAGCAGCCTCAGGTTGGGAGAGACATGTAGCTGATCCTTGCATGTTAACCTGTTCTGCCAGGGTGCCCCCAGGGGAAGGATGTGGCCAGCACAGCCTGTCGGGAGGCAGGAGCCCAGGTCCCCCTTCGCCTTCAAGCTGGTGGGCTCATTTACATGATTCCTGCTTAATTCTCCCAGGGTATGCAAATGTATGCAAACCACAATCCAGGAGAGGCAAAAATAGCAGGGCGCATTAGCATCCCCCACAGGAATATTGTTTTATGCAAACGACGTGCTTGAGCCTGCTGAGCAGGCGGAAATGAAAGATGCCTTCCTGGGGGCTCTGGCGAGTCCACCAGCCTGACCTTTGCCCTCCAGGACCCTGGCCAGGCCCCTGCTGGGAGGGAGAAGCTCTGGGGTATGGAGGCAGGTGGTGGGTGGAAGACCCTGGCTGCCCAGTGGACAGGGGCCAGGGCAGGGTCCATGGGATGGGAGGACCCCTGATCCCGCCGCTACGCCATGGTGCCCTGGCCTCCACCCTCTGACTGTCTGGTCTTCCTCCCTCCTCTATTCCCCTTCCTCTGCCCTCTCTATGTTGTCACCTTCCTCTTTGCTTCTCTCTCTCTGATCATTTTTTCTCTTCTCAGCCTCCTCCGGCCTTTCCTTCTCTGCTGAGTCTCTGCCTGACCTCCTGGTCTGCTACCCCGGAATTTGCTCTCGTGCCCCTTGGTCCTCGTCTCACCCCAGGTCTCCATCTTCTGCCCCTCCTTGCGTCTTTTCCTGTCCCTGTGGCACCCCGCCGCTTTGTCCCTGTCTGTCTCTGCGATTTCCTGGCTCCCAGTTTCTGTCTCTCTCTCAGTCTGTATCCCCGTCATCTGTCTGTCTGTCTCCATCTCAATATGCACCTCTCTTCACTCCCTTCTTTCTGGCTCTGTCGCTCCCTCTCTGTTTTGTTCGGTTTTGATTTAATTTGTTTTTCTGGCTCTCTCTCTTGTTCTCTTCCTGTCGTTGTCTCTATGCTGCGTCTCCGTCTATTTCATGATCTCTCTGTCGCTTTTGCTCTGTATCCCCCCACCCCGCGTCTCCCTCCCCGCCTCTCCTCTGCTTCTTCTTCCTTAAGGGACCTGGAGACCATCCCAGGGCTCACAGCAGCATCCCTTGCTCATGTCTTGAGCAGTGGTTATTGGGTGATGTGAGGAGATACAGGGACGCCTTCATGCCCCCAGATTCCAGTGGTCACCCAGACCCCCGATGGCAGCCCACAAGAAGGAGCCTGGTCTAGACAGGCTGTGGGTTTTGAGAAGAGGCTGAGCCTTCCCTGATCCCTGGAGGCCTAGGTCTGGCTGTGCTGGCCCAAGCTTGCCTGAGGCTGAGGCTGGAATGTGGGGGAGAGAGAAGATAGGAATTAGGCCTGGTTCCCTCTGGGCAGAGACATGTCCCGGCAGCAGATACTTCCTGGCTGTGTGATCTCTGCAAATGGTTTCATCTTTCTGAGCCTCAGTTTCCATCTCTGTAAAATGGGTCAGTACTGGTGTCCAAGTCTTGGATTAGTTGTGGGACTGGCCTGACTCATTGCCATTGTTTACATGTGTTGCACTTACTCAGTATTAACCACCACTGTCATGATTGTCATTGCTCCCATATTTCCACTTAAGCTCTTGGTGCCTCAGTTTCCTCATCTGGAATATGGAAAAACTATCTCTTGCCTTTGGGTTGTTGTGGAAACTGGATGATAAAGTTGCAAACTTGGCACATAGTAGGTGTTCAATAAACTACCTTTTTAAGTCTTCTTTCTCAGACTAGCTGCATGACTTTGGCAAAGGCATGGCTACCCCTTTCTGGGCCTCAGTTTCTCCACCTGGAAGGGGGTCAGTGCAGAGCACCCTCTGAGGTCTCCTGGCCAAGCTGCACTGGACTGGGGCTCCTCGGGTGGCCGCCAGTCGATGGTGACTCCACAGTGCCACCAAGTGGCCACCCATGTCACCATGGGGCAAGCTTGGGGGCTGGGGCTGGGGTCAGACCTGTGTCTAACCTCCCTATCCCTGCTGCAACCCCAGGCCCATTACACAGGTGTAACAAGGGCCCAGAGGGGAAGAGCTATGCCCAAGGGCATGTGGCCAAGAGTAGAGAGGAAAGCCCAGAGTTCTGGGGCTGGATCTCGCTTAGACTTGCTGGGTGAAGTTGGGGCAGTGCATTCCCCTCTCTGAGCCAATGCTGTCCTCACCACATCAGACTGGCCTGGAGGCTTCCTCCAGCAGCCACATCCTCCATCCCTGTGGCTGGTCCAAGGCTACATCACTTTGGTAGTTCACAGTTTTATTAAGCGCCTACTCTGCGCTGAATAGAGGATAAACAATACCAACAATGAGAATGACAATGATAATAATAATGGTAATTGTCCACCAGCACTGAAAGTGTTCTATGGGTCAGGCCATGTGCTCAGCATTTGCTCAGCACCAGCTCATTTAATTAACACGAGGTGGAACTTTCTAAGCACTTTACCGCAATTAACTCATTTAATCCTCACAACACAGTGAGGCTCAGAGAGGAGAATGCATGTTTTTGCCATTAAATTATTTCACTATATATTTAATGAGCACCTAGTATGTGCTAAGCCCTGCGCTCAGCCCTGGGGGTCCAGTGGTGAAGGGCACAGAGATAGTTATGGATCACATGAGCTCACTGTTTAGTGGGGAGAAATACAGTAAACAAACAAACAAAAAACGCCCCAGAATGCAAACTTAGGAAGCATTACAAGAGATTGGAAGGAAATGAAGAGGGAACAGTGAGAGGGAAGAGGGAGGGAGGCAGGTAATCAGGGAATGACAGCCTGAAGGAGGAGGTATTAAAGCTGAGGCCTAAGGGAGGATTGGGAGCCTGCAAACTGTGGAGGTGGAAGGACCAGCCTGCGCAAAGGTGCCATAGTAGGAGGAGGCTTGCCCCATCAAGAAATGGAGAAGAAGCTATGGCAACCCTCCAACCCAGGACCCCCTCTGCAGCCCCAGATTCCGGTGAAGTTTACATCAGGGGTTCTCAGCCTCTGAGAAAATTACCAGGGAGCTTAAAAAAGAAAAAAAAAGCCAGGCACAGTGGCTCATGCCTGCAATTCCAGCACTTTGGGAGGCCAAGGAGGGCGGATTGTTTGAGCTCAGGAGTTCAAGACCAGCCTGGCCAACGTGGCAAAAACTCCATCTCTACTAAAAAACATACAAAAATTAGCCAGGTGTGGTGGCATACACCTGTAGTCTCAGCTACCCGGGAGGCTGAGGCATGAGAATCGCTTGACTCCAAGGCTGTGGTTTTGATAAACTTTCAATGGCTTAGTATTGTGTAGGGGAGGAGAGTTTTTTTGAAGATAATATTTATCAGTAATTTTCCCCTTTGTGGCCCAGCCCTACCCTGGGGGTCATGTGAGCCAGGATGAGTCTCTATGCAGAGCCCTGACTTACTATCTTATAGACCCCATGTAACAGTGATGCTAGTGAGTTAACCGCAGGTGCCATCTGGGGTAATCTTTGCACCATAATGACCCCCATAGAGCCTCAGAATGCCCCCGCTCTGAAAAAAAGAGTGACTCAAATAAGGCAGCCTTAGGCAGGCTCCACTGAGCTGTGCCCAGAAAAGTGTCCCTCTGGCCATTGCTGGCCCATACATGGGAATCTTGATTAGAGAGACTGAGGCCACACCTGCATGGGAATCTTGATTAGAGAGACTGAGGCCACACCTGGGCTGAGTGAGAGTGCTGTGGGATGAATTAGTAATGTCTGCTCTGGTAGCAGCCCTGGCAGTTTGGAGTGTTCATTTCTGATAGACTGCAGCTACATTCAGGTTTAGGACATGAGGCCACCCCTGAGAGGTACGAAGTTTCCAGGCAGACTCCATGGCTTGCCAGCTGTGGAGCCTGGGGAGGCGCTAACTCTCAGAGCTTTGTTTCCCATCTGGAAAGTGGGTTCAATGGTTGTATTAGTTTGCCAGGGCTGCCATATCATAGTGCCACAGACTGAGTGGCTTAAACAACAGACATTTCTTTCCCCAAGTCTTGGAAGCTAGAAGCCCATGTCAAGGTGTGGGCAGAGTTGGTTTCTTTCAAGGCCCCTCTCCTTGGCTTGCAGATGGCCGTCTTCTCCTCGCTGTGGCTTCACATTATCTTCCTTCTGTACATGTCTGTGTCCTAGTTTCCTTTGCTGATAAGGACACCAGTTGTGTTGGATCAAGACCTACCCCAATGACATCATTTTACCTTAATTACCACTTTAAAGACCCTATTCCCAAATAAGATAGCATTCTGTGCTACTGGAGTTTAGAACTTCAACATATAAATTTTGGGGGGACACAATTCAGCCCGTGAGTGCTGCAACTGAGGGTTTCCTATCCATCCAGTTGCCTGAGGCTATACAATAACAGCATAACAAAAACTTTTAAGTGATTTTTAATGATTTAACTAAATAAAAAAAAAAGGTTTTTTTGAGACAGGGTCTCACTCTATCACCCAGGCTGGAATGCAGTGCTATGATCACAGCCCACCACAGTCTTGACCTCCTGGGCTCAATCCATCCTTCACCTCAGCCGCCCAAGTAGCTGGAACTACAGGCATGTGCCACCATGCCTGGCTAATTTTTGTATTTTTAGTGGAGATGGGGTTTTGCCATGTTGCCCAGGCTGGTCTCGACCTCCTGGGCTCAAGTGATCTGTCCAACTTAGCCTCCCAAAGTGCTGGGATTATAGGTATGAGCCATCACGCCCAACCTAAAATGTTAATTTTGTTCGTGGATCTGTGAGTTGGGCAGGGTTCAGCAGGGTCAGGTTGTCTCTGTTTCATGCAGCGTCAGACTGAGATGGCTCCGAGGGTGGGAGTGGGAAACTTCTGAAGCTTGTTTGCTTACATAGGTAGTTGATGCCTGCTGGGGCTTTTGGGTGAAATGCTCGAGCACAGCCTCTCCATGTAGTCTGGGCTTCCTCACAACATGGCAGCTGGGTTCCAAGCACAACTCTCCCAGCAGAGTGTGCCATGAGGAAGCCATATTACCTTTCTTGACCTCATCTCAGAAGTAATGCTGCATCCTTTCTGCTGTATTCATTCATCTATGCTATTTCAAAGACCTGCCCCCTTTCAAGGGGACGGGAATTTTTCTGCACTTCTTGTTCGGCAAGCTTGGAAAATACAATTTGCTGTAATTAGAGATGAGGCTGGTGAGGCTCAGAATAGGAAAGGCTTTGTGCAGGCCCACACGGCATGGGATGCCTAGCCCCTCCATTCATCCTAAAAAGCCCCTTTGAAAGTGTCCACTCCCCAAGCAGGAGCCAGTGAGGCAGCCTCTTTTCCCCAGGTCCCACATAAAGGCCTGAGGCTGGACCTCCATCTGGCCTGTGGAATGGATTTGACGCCAGGAGAAAAATATTAATAACTGAGTTTCTGCCTTTTTCTTAGCTCCTTACCCATACCTTGCCCAGCGGGAGGTAATCAGAGTCTCCGTGGTCCTCCTGGCTTGCTTAGTTCATCTAAGACCCCTTGTTCTTCTCCCCTCCTTCCTATTTCTCTGTGAGTTTCTTCTCTTTTTTTATTTCTCTCTCCCTCTCTCCAGGTCTCTATATGTTTGTCCCTCTATGTATCTGTGTCCTTGTTTCTCCCCCTCTACCTCCCTCATATATTTGGATCCCACAGAGACCCTGAGGGAGGGACATTCCTGCCCCCAGGAAGCATTGTCTTCCTTGGAACCATGCTGCTGGTGGCTCAGTGCCTGGGTCCATTTGCTCAGGATGCCTGCCTACCTCACTTCTGGTCCATCATGGTGTATCCAAGAAGGAGGCTGGGAAGAAATGCACCAACTGTCTTATTGGTTTATGTTACTTACTTAAATTTTAAACAATTAAGATAAAATTCACATAATGTAGTATTAACCATTTTAAAGTGGCCTTTAGCACATTCACAATGTTGTCCAAATACCACCACTCTCTAGTTCCAAAACATTCCCAGCACTCCAAGATAAACCCCTGTACCCATTAAGCAGTTACTCCTCATCTCCCCTCTCCAGCAACCACTAGTATTTGCATTCTGTTTTTCATGAATTTACCTGTTCTGCATATTTTATGTAAATGGAATTATACAAAATGTGGCCTTTTGTGACTGGCTTTTTTCTCTTAGCATAATGTCTTCAAGGCTCATCCTTGTTGTAACACGAGTCAGTACTTCATTCCTTTTTATGGCTGAATAATATTCCATTGTATAAATAGACCACCATTTGTTTATCCATTCATTTGTTGATGGACATTTGGGTTATTTTCAACTTATGACTATTATAAATAATGCTGGTAAGAACATTTGTGAACAAGGATTTGTTTGAGTCCCTGTTTTCAATTCTCTTGGGTATATACCTAGGACTGGAATTGCTGGGCCATTGGGTCTGTTTAACTTTTTGAAGAACTGCCAGTTGGCCTCACTGTTTTACCGTGAAGACCTTGCTGATGTGTTTAAAGGGATCACTTTGGCATCCTGAACCTTCTATTCATCATCACTGTTTTGCCCATTTGTGTCTGAGGGCAAGAATTTATACTCATGAATCATGCACTAGCTATTCAGCAATGAAATGCTGGAAGGAATGTGGAAGGAGAGACTAGCACAGTAAGTAGACAGGGCTGGAAGATCAAGAATCATCCATCCATTCATCTCTCCATCCATCCATCCATCCACCCATCCATCCACCCATCCATCCATTCAAGCATTCATCCATCCATTCATTCACTGGTATAATAACATTTACCACGCACCCCACTGTGTGCCAGTCCCTATGCTGGGCACTGGGAAGAGATGAATAAGATAATGTCCATGCCCTCAAGAAGCTCGCAATCTGGGGGTGGGGAAAACAGGCATATAAACAGACAATCAGGAAGGAGTGTCATACATTCCCCATAGGGGAGGCTTTTTAAGGTGTTAGGGAAGCACTGAGGAGGAAGCAGCTGTCTGGGAGGGCCAGGCAAACCTTGATAGATGGACACCATTTTGAGCTGGTATTGAAGGATGAGTAGGAGTTCTTTCTGAAGCAAAGGCAGGGAAGCACAGCCCAGGACTAGGGAACAGCATGAATTGAGTTAGAGAATGTGTAGCTATCGGCTGTTCTTACATGTGGCTGAGACACAGGATAAACCTGGTGGAAATAAGACTGAAATTGTTAGTAGGTTGTTGTAAAATAACTAGTGCCTTGAATAACATGCTAAGGAGCCTGAGTTCTAACATGTGGGTGGTGGGGAGCTATCAAGATTTACACTTCAGGGACTGGAGGCAATAAATGTAGCCTTCATGTCCCTGTCTATGAAATAGAAGAACTGTAGTAGCTTGTATATGTCAGAATAAACTGGGCTGTGATGCAGTAACAAACAGCCCCCAAATCCCCATGGTACAAAACAACATGTTTGTTTCTGGCTCTCGCTGCGTGTCCATTGTGGGTTGGCTGGAGGATGTGCTGCTCATTTCCATTACCTGTAGTTTAGAACTTTGGGGGGTAGAGCAGTTAAATTCTGGAGTATGGTTGGTCACTGCCCCAGAAAGAAAAGAGGGCAGAAGACCACCATCCTGAAGCTTCCGTGCATAATATGACATATGGCATCAAGGCCAGTCCCACAGCCACACCTCTCTCTAAGTGGGCAAGGAAGTGGAGTTCTACCAGGAGTCCTGGAGAAGAACAGGGCATATGAAGTGAGCAACATGAATGACGACCATGTAGGTAATCTCTGAGCTCCTTCCTTATTTATGATAACAGACCTTTTGCTCAGGGATGTTCACTGCCACGTTGGTTGCAACAGACTAAAGCCAGAGGCAATGAACATGTCCATCAACGGGGGATTAATTAAATATTGCTATAGGGACGCTTTGAAGTATCTCACAGCCATTTAGACAAAAATGAGGTCGATTTTTTATTTGTTAAAATGGAAAAAAATGCCCCAAATATATTGTTAATTTAAAGAAAAAGTCACACCAAGGTACAGATGATTATATCTGGCATGATCTAATTCATTTCAAAAAGATAAACGTGTGTGTGTGTGTGTGTGTGTAAGAGAGAGAGAGAGAGAAAGATTATTCACAAATCATTTCTAGAAAGGGAATGCAGGGAACAGTTAACATTAATTACCTCTGAGGATGGGAGCTGGGGCAGAGACTTTGCTGCTTTGTTCACTTCTCCATCCCCAGAGCCTAATACACAGTAGGTGCTCAGTATTGCTCTGCATGTAGTAGGTGCTCAATAAACACTTGGCAGATGGATGGATTACTATTTCTAAGGAGACACATTTGACCTTTGCATTTTATCCCCTTCTGTGCATTTATAATTTGTTTTAATTGTATGTAAATATAAAACACAGAGAATTTGATTTTTTTAAATGCGATAATTCTATCTTCTAATCTTCCTCCCCCATCACTCTGTGAAGCAGACAAAGATTTGGGGGTCCCGTTTCTCTCAAGAGGCACAAAGAGCAGTAAGTAAGTGTGGCTTTGAAAAATCAGAGGAAAAACTGCCACGTCAGTCCTATAAAAAACACCAAAAAACAAACGAGGGTGTTCCTGCTTCTCGTTCCATGTACTGCGGGGATATTAGTCTTGTACGGAGCTCTACAAGGCCTCCTTCGCTCGCCTCCCGGAACGAGCCTGCCAGGGTAGATGGATCGCTCCCGAAGTGCCCCCACCCGCCAGCCACACTACATCGAGGCTTCAATGAGCTGAATGTGTTCCACGTTCCAGGGACAGAACAGCGCTGAGCCTCTGTGAGATCTTCCGCCACGATCTGCAGCTCGCGTGTGCAGAGGAAGCAATATTATTTTTTTAAAATCTTATTTTAATTGTTTATGTGCTGATTTCTTGCCTGCCAACGCCCGCCCCCGCTCCCCCCAGCCCGAATCCTCACCATCACCAGAGGAACCTCGCTTCCCTGTAAGGATGATGTTCTTGCCTGCAAAACAGCTCAGCTTCACTGAATCATGGGGAATGGGTGCAACGGGGTGGGAATCCTAGGATGTGATCTCTGGGGTGTTGGTTTGGGGGTGTCAGGAGGTGGATGGCGCCCTGACTTCCATCCTGGCAGAGGGAGAAAGACCTCAGCCACCACAGAGACCTATCGTTGGGTCTAGACTGCCTAGGTCCCGGCAGTGCAACCCTTGGGTAAATAACTCCCCCTCTCTGGCCTCATTTTTCTCATCTGCAAAATGGGGACAATAACAACAGCTTCTATAATAGGATATGATATGAGCATTTAGGGAGATAAAAATTGTAAAGAAGCACTGAAATGTGTTCACTGTGAATATCTGTTTCATGGTAAAGTCGCTGTCTGATAGACTGGTCACAGATGGAAGAGTGATTTGAGGGCTGAAAGCAAGTACTCTATCCTAGAAAGTTGCTATTCAGAAAGCCAGCAGCCAACTCTGGGGGGTCTGATGGATGAGTTTCTGGAAATGGAAATACTACTGGACAAATGACCTCTAAAGTTCTAAATTTAAGTGGAAGTAGAGAGGAAAAACCTGAACATTTCCTGCAATCTACATGCCAGGCACAGTGTTACTTATGTATGTATCAGAGGTCTGCAAACTACACCAGCTATCTGTTTTTACAGGACCTGTGAGCTAAAAGTAATTTTACATATCTAAATCACTGCAAAAAAATCAAAAGAAGAATAATATTCCGTGACACATAAAAAATATATGAAATTCAAATTTCAGTGTCCATAAATACATTTTGATTGGAACACAGCCAAATTCATTCTTTTACGTTTCATCTAACGCTGCTCTTTGTCATGCCATAGTGACGGAGTTGAGGAGTTGCAACAGAGGACATCTGGCCTGCAAAGCTGAAAATATTTACTATTTGGTCCTTTACTGAAAAATTTTGCTGGCCTCTGGTATCTGTGACTGTATGGAAGTTTCAGACTGGCCAGATGCGGTGGCTCACGCCTCTAATCCCAGCACTTTGAGAGGCTGAGGCAGGCAGATCACTTGAGGTCAGGAGTTGGAGACCAGCCTGGCCAACATGGTGCAACTCCGTCTCTACTAAAAATACGAAAATTAGCTGCGCATGGTGGTGCATGCCTGTAATCCCAGCTGCTCCAGAGGCTGAGGCAGGAGAATCGCTTGAACCTGGGAGGAGGAGGTTGCAGTGAGCCTAGATCTCACCACTGCACTCCAGCCTGGGTGACGGAGCGAGACTCCAGAGTCTCAAAAAGAGAGAGAAAAAAAAGTTTCAGAGTAACACAGTGAGGCCTGTTGTCATTATTAACCCATTTTATGGGCACATAAACTGAGGCTTTGAGATGCTAAGTCATGTGGCTGGCCCCGGGACTGTGGAGAGGGTGATTATTGATAAAAATTGTTATTACTCCCAATTTACAGATGAAGAGACTGAGGCCTGCACAGGATAAACTGCATTGCTCAAGATTATCCAGTGAGTGAAAGCGGTGTAAGCATTTAATGCAGTGTAAGCATTAAAATCCCACTTTTAGGACCAGGCTGTTTCTCTTTGCAGCCACTCTTCTCCTATGGGGGTTAGAAGTGGATATTCCAGAGAAATTGGAAGGATCTGTCTCTGGTGGTTGGCTCATTCCAAATGCTCCTGCAAACTGGGAACTGAAGCAGGGCTGCCAGTGGTTTAAGGGGTGGTGATGGGTCCTGGGCCAGGCATGAGCTTTGAGAATCAGAGTGGGGAGAAGAGGAGGAAGAGGTGACAATCAGGACACTCATGTCTGTTTGCTTTCCAGCTTCCTCCCAAGACTCACCCACATAGCTGCCCATTGCTCCAATGATGGAAGCAACTGAGATGCATAGTTCTTGAGTTCTTACCATTACTTGGGAAATACCCATTGGTTTGTGTTGTAACAATCTCCAAACACAGACTCTGAAAAGACCTCCTGTCCCAGCCCTGGGAAGGACTGGAAAATATTTTGCCCTTAAAATGATTTTCATTCGGACTCAACCTAAATGCCCATGGAGACGGGATTATCATGGGGGCACCCACACACTGAAACACAATGCTGCTATTGACTGTGCAGAGACAGAAGCACGAAGTGACATGGAGAGACACCGATGCTATGTTACAGAATAGAGAAGCAAGTTTTCAAAATGCATTCTGGGGTAATCACATTATTGCAGCAGACTTATATTTACACAGAATCTGAGTGTGGACTCTGTCCATGCGCCGTTGGCCTTCAACTCTTTCTCCTCCTTTGTTTTGTGTCCTGTAAAATGGGGATATAAAATGCTGCCTCTCAGGGTTGGCATGGCGCTGCCTATATGTGATGATATATACATATGCTTAGTCCAGGCTTATTATTTTTAAAGAAAAACAAAAGAAAGAATGATGTCTATTCCCTAAAAGGTGGGGAACTACTGATTTACACCAACCTAGGTATTTTTAGGTAAGGTGATTTTGGCCCAGAGAGGATGAGTGACTCATTTGCCCAAGGTCACACAGCAAGTTAGGTGGAGAGGTGGGAACTAAGACCTAGGGCTGCCCTAGAGCTCTTTCTACCAGATCTCATTTTGACCCCAGAAAACACAGAGTTTTCAGGGAGCTAGTCCACGTTGATACTCCTATGACATGGGTGAGGCATATGTTATCTACATGATATCTATGTGGCTGGGTGTGGTGGCTCATGCCTGTAATCCTAACACTTTGGAAGGCTGAGGCAGGAGAATTGCTTGAGACCAAGAGTTCAAGGCTGCAGTAAACCATGATTGCTCCACTGCATTCCAGCCCAGGTGACAGAATAAGACCCTGTCTCTTAAAAAAAAGAAAGAGAGAAAGAAAGAAAGAGAGAAAGAGAGAAAGACAGAGAGAAAGAAGAAAGAAAGAAAGAAAAAGAAAAGAAAAGAAAAGAAAAGAAAAGAAAAGAAAAGAAAAGAAAGACTGTCAGCCCTTTAGTCCCGGAATCCAAGGCAGAAACCAAGGCCCAGTGAGGTGCATGTGAAATCCAGAGGCACACAGCTGGTCTTAGATCTCTCTGACTCTCTAGAGAAAATTCCAGTGAGATCCCTCTGCTTGGGAAAGTACAGACACCTCGGCCTGGGTGGCCACTGGAACTCTATTCCCAATGGGGAAGAACTTAACAATAGGAGGAGCTCAGAGTAGATACATTTTTTTTGACACAAAGCATAGAAAATAGAATATAATTCCCCCTTTAGGTTGGTTTGGGAGAGACATGCTATAGAATGAATAATTTGTTTTGCAAAACCAGGTGTTAACTCCTTTGGCTCTGGGGCTTGTGCTGATATGAGGATATGAGAAGTCCAGGAGACCACCTCCAGAGCATTTGTGGTGGGAGGAGCCTTTCTGTTGTTCTCTCTCTCTCTCTCTGTGTGTGTGTGCATGTTTGTGTGTGTGTGTGTTTGTGTGTGTGTGCACACGCGTGCAGAGAGGCATGCACATGGTGGGACCCCAGCTGAAGTTCTGGGAACCTGACAGTGCATGAAATGCCTGTAGTGACCAAGGAATGGGAGGAAAACAGTTGCCATTCAGAGGTAGGAATGGCCTTTCAGAGGGAGGAACAACACTTGTGGCATGCAGGGAGTATTTCAACTTTTATCTTTCTTCTTCCCATCCACCCACCCACTCATCTACTCACTCACCTATCCACCATCCTACTCACTGAACTATACACAACCTCCTCCATCCATCCATCCATCCATCCATCCATCCATCCATCCATCCATCCATTTACCTACACATCCAACTACTCACCCACCCATCATTCATCCATCCCTGCATCCACTCACCCACTCACCCAACCATCAATCTACCACACACCAATATCCATCCATTCGTCTACCCACTCTTTCACCTGCTCACATACCCATTTACCCATCTATCTACCCACTCATTCATTCATTCATCCATCCATCCACTCACCCACTCACCCAACCATCCATCTACCCGCACATCATCCAGCCAGCCATCTACACATTCCTCATCCATCCGCTCACTCACTCAACTATCCATCTGCCCATCCATTATCTATCCATTCACCCACCCACAAATATCCGTGTATCCACCCATTCAACCACTCAAACAACCACCCACCCATCCATCAATTCACTCACTATCTCTCCATCCCCATCCGTCAATTCACTCACCATCTATCTATCCATCCATTCATCCATCCAACCACTCACTCACTCAACAATCCATCCACCTACCCAGTATCCAGTTATTCACCCATCCACAAATATCCATCTGTTCACCCACTCAGATACCCGTCTACCTATTTATTATCCACCTATCCACTCTTCCATTCACCCATTTATCCACCCATCCACCCATTGACCCATCCACCCCATCCATCCACACATCTGCCCACCCACCCCTCACCCTTCAATTCTCTCTTCCATTTACCCATCTATGCCCTATTCCAACTGTCAGCCTTGCATACACTAGTGGTTTGCAAGATGACCACTGGCCTGGCTCTTCCCATTTTATATATGAGGAACCCACCATTCCAGTAGGATGACAGATAATGCAGATTCTGAGGTCAGATGGAGCCAGGTTTGAATTCTGGCTCTCCCATTGGGTGGATGTATGTCCTCAGGCAAGTGACTAATGCCTCTGAGCTTGACTCACTCTCTGTAAACTGGAACTAAGGATGCTAACTTCCTCACACCTGTGGTGAAGACGAAATGAGATGTCACCTGTAAAGTGCTTAGCATGGGGTCTGGCCTGAAGAATGTGCTCAATACGTGCCCTCTCTTATTACCTACTGAACATTTACTATGTGCCTGGGCGTGCTTCGTGCGTGCTTTCTCATCGCTATTTCCTCCAGGCTGACCTGACTCTCCTCATTCTACAAATGAGATGACTGAGTCTCCGAGAGGTTAAGGAAATGGGTAGAGCCCAGGAGCCCAATCCAGGCTGGTGGGACTCCAAATTCTACTTTCATGCTGGCCCCTGCTCTGCCACAAAAACACATTGTGACCTCAGGCAATATGGGGGCAATATGGGGAAACCATCATTTCCCCATATGTACCATGAGAGGTGGACTAAATGATTCCCAGGGCCTCTCTTTGCTGGAAGTGTGAAGGGCGCCCTCTCAGCACATATCTGTGGAGCCTCAGATGGCTCTAACCCCACATGTTGGAGGGCCGTGGCTGTCCAAGACCAGGCACTATACCCTCATCACCCCTAGAGCAATGGCTGACAAGAGGGGTGGCGGAGACAGTCACATCTGGTTCAATCTCTATTGCTATGCCTTTCTTCCTGAACAACCGCAGTTCACAGTGAAATTCCTTAACCTCTTGGAACCTCAATGTCCTAACCTTTAAAATGGGGATAGGAAGAATGCTCACCTCATTGATTCATTCATGCTATGAAATCCAATGAAATAATGCTTTGAACTGACTGAGAAGGGTGTTGCAGTCAGAAGAAGGGGAATGAGCAAAAGCCAGAGGCCACTGTCCCCAGTCTGTAACATCTGATCCTATGCTGACACAACAAATACCTGAGCCACTACTGTGTACCTGGCCCAGCGCTCAGCATTGGAATACAAAGATGATGGAGAGGGACAAGGAGCCTACATTCCCTGGAAGAAACAAAATAATAGCCAAGTCTGCAAATAGATGAATAAATCACTTTTGCGGGGGGTGCATGGGTTTAATTCGGTGAAGAACTTAAAACAGGTGAGGGGATAATGTGCCTGGACGAGGGACAGAATTAGAAACATGATCCACTTTGGGAGGCCAAGGTGGGTGGATCACCTGAGGTCAGGAGGTCGAGACCAGCCAGGCGAACATGGCGAAAGCTCGTCTTTACTAAAACTACAAAAATTAGCCGGGTGTGGTGGCAGGCGCCTGTAATCCCAGCTACTCAGGAGGTTGAGGCAGGAAAATCGCTTGAACCTGGGAGGCGGAGGTTGCAGTGAGGCAGGATCGCACCACTGCACTCCAGCCTGAGCGACAAGAGTGAGACTCTATCTCAGAAGAACAAAAACACATGTTTGGGGAAGGCCTCCCGAGGAGGTACTATTTGAGTTGAGAACTCACCAAATGATGGTTTGAGCCACCTGCCAAGGCGTGTAGGGAACAGAGTGCCAGCAGAGGGAAGAGCAAGTGCAAAGGCCCTGTGATGGGATTAGGCTGCTGGGCAAATGGAACTGGGGACCAGGGGCCATGCCAGCCCTCCTCTGGGGGTACTTTCACATGGCTTCTGCCACATCACATTCAAATCTGGTCCCTAATTACCAGTGGCCTCTTTCCTGCTACCTGGGAGAGCTGGGTCCTGCTGCCTCTTACTTATAATTCTCCCTCATTTTAACAACCTACATTTCAATATTATGCCCCCACATCCCAAGGCCTCTGGGTACCAGGTATATTTCTCCAAATCCCAATAAATAAATACAGTAAATCCATGTGCTTTCAGGGATTTTTATGGGCCAGTCTGCCAGGAAAATGGGCTGGTTGCCTCGGAGGGCTGAGCTGACAGAGCCAGCAAGGTAATTAGCTGCTGAGTTATGGGGGCCACTTGAAGTCTAATTATTGAGAGATCTGAGGCACCCGCCTCATTTCAGTCCAGATTCACATGGTGCTCGACGGGCTTTATTGGTAGGTGTCTCCGTGGGGATGCAGACAGGAAGGCAGCTACTGGGTCTCCGAGAGGAGGGACTTGGAGGTAAAAGGCTAGAGGGACACCTGGAAATGGGGTGTGTCTGGCGTGGATGGTGGGCCAGGGTGGTGCTGCCTCCTTGGGAAGCCATCTACCTTTTCCTGCAGCACTTGCATACTCTCTGCTTCTATTTTGTTTCTCTGGTTTAGAGCTATCTCATTATACCTATTTGTTCACAAGTTTCTCCTACGAGTCTCATTCATTCATTCAATAAAGAGATCAAGAACACCTGTGATGCATCTGTATTTGATATAAAGGTGCAAGAGATGAGAGAGGTTCTCTTAAACTGTCTTAAACTTTAGGTTTGACAAACGGTGCACAATATATATTTGTTGTAAGAACTCAGCAATGTGCTGTCTCAGTGCTATAAGACCTTGCCCTGCTCACCACTTAAATTCCAGGCTATACAGGTTTACACTGTGTGTGTGTGTGTGTGTGTGTGTGTGTATATATGCATGCGCGCATGCGTGCTTTTATGCAAACACCCAAATTGAAAGTCTCCCATGCTCCAGGCAGGTGCTAGATATTCAAGCCATTCAGTGTCCCATACAGGTCACCATCCTCTGTAGCCTGAACAGCTTCAAAAGCTTCCTCCCTGGTCTCTTCCCGTCTCCCTTCCCCACCTTGCATTCCCTCCCACCCCCCGCCCCCAGAGCAGCACAAGGTGAGCTGGAAAGTAAGACAGACCCCCCTTTTCCTGGGGAGAAGCCAGAGTCTTAGAATGTTCCACGAGGTCCTCTAGGATTTGCCTTCCTACTATCGCCCTCACTGATCTGCTCCAGCCACTGGAGTCTCCTTGCAGCCCCTCCCACACCCCGGCCTCAGTCCTACCTCCAGGCCTTTGCACTCACTGAGCCTTCTGCCAAGAGCGCCGTGCTCCCAGCTAAACATCCGCCTCATTCCCTCATCTCTGTCATGCCTCTGCTTGACTCTAAACTCTCTGTTCTTTCTTCACTCTGTTTTTCTTCTTAGCCCTTATCACGGCTTCTCATAGTACATATTTATTTGTTCCTGGATTCTTGTCTGCTGCCTCTTCTGTCTACTACTAGAATTTCAGTTCCACCAGGGCAAATGTGCTGTCTCTTTTTATTATTATTATTTTTAATATATTTATTTATTTTTTTTGAGACGGAGTCTTGCTCTGTCACCCAGGTTGGAGTTCAGTGTCACGATCTCAGCTTACTGCAACCTCCGCCTCCTGAGTTCAAGCCATTCTCCTGCCTCAGGCTCACCAGTAGCTGGGATTACAGGCACCCACCACCACACCCAGATAATTTTTGTATTTTTAGTAGAGATGGGGTTTCACCATGTTGGCCAGGCTGGTCTCAAACTCCTGACCTCGTGATCCGCCGGCCTCAGCCTCCCAAAGTGCTGGGATTACAGGCGTGAGATGTACTGTCTCTTTATTTCAACACTTTATTTTCAGTACCTGGAACAGCGACTGGCATGTAATAGGTGCTCAATAAGCAATTTTTAAAATGAATGCATGAGTTGATCTTTTAATCTACAATAGCTAGTGCAGTAGTCGGCCCATAGTAGGGATGAAATAGCTGTTCAACTAAATGTGGAGACAAGTGAATAGACCATGTGCTAAAGGGAGATAAATATTACTGTGCATATGCACTGCCCAAGTGCCATAGGAGGGTGAGGTGCCCATGGTGGGCCTAGGGGTAAGAGATCAGCCATGGGCATTTCCCATGAACTAATGACACTTGAGCTGACTGGTGAAGCAGGAATTTGACAGATGGCTCACGTGGGAAAGGGTCTGGCAGAGAGAACCATCGCATCACTCAGGGAGGCTTGACGGTGCTCAGTGTCAACATAGCAAGGAGGGTAGGGGACTCAGGGCTGAGACAGAGACCTCATCTTGGAGAACCCTGAATATAAAACCAGGAATTAGGATTATTCCTGAGGGTCCTGTGGGGACTCGAGACAGAGGTATGCAGGGAGGGACACAGTCATATTGAGATTTCAGTGTAATCTCTTCCTTGCTGGTGAAGACAGTTTTATGGGAGTGAGACCAGCTAACCGTTCCGGGAGGGGACAATGAGGGCTGATTTGAGTTGGTGACACTGGGGATCAAGAGCAGGGATAGGTCTGCCAGGGGCCGGCAGATGAGATTCTTGCATGGCTGTAGAGATGGAGAGACTAAAGATTCATAATTCCCAGGTCTGCAAGACAGGCCAGTGTAAGCCACCTCACTGTGGGACCCACCTGGCCCTAAGCTCAATTAACCAGATTTTTAAAGTGTCGTAATTGCAATCCCCATCCTTCTCCCCTCCTTTCTTTTCTCTTAAAAAATTTTTATTATATATGTTTTTTGACAGCAAAAGACTCTCAGATACTTGATGTGCTGTATATTAAGCAGAGTGGCAGCTGTGATATTGCCAAGCGAAACAAAATACAAAATTTACAGCAGTAAATTCTTCTCTCTTCAGGGTGGTTAATTATCTTAATTACTTTTATTATCTTTTATCTTTTAAGATCCTAAATTGCTTATTTCTGCCTCTCCTGCCAAAGGCGACCACATATCTTTTATTGGTGCATGCTGAGTAAAGACAGTCATATGTACATCTTTCTGGTGAAATTTAAAGGAAATTTGATTTACACCCGGCTTCTCTTTGTGATTTTAATTGTACTAACTAGTGAAAATAAAGTTATGGGAAATAGCAACTGCTGGAAACACACACACACACACACACACACACACACATACACACACACACACGTGCCTGCACTCCAAATCTGACAAATGCTTTTTCTTCTCTTTTCTTTTTTTTTTTTTTAATGCCCCCTCCTTTCTTCGGTGCATTCTTTGTGCGACTTGGGGGAAAACCATTTCTCTCGAGCAAATCTTAACTCGGGAGAGAAGAGAAGAATTACAGGCTTTGCAAACTGTCACACTTTCCCCAGGAAACGGGAAAAGGTGATTTGGTTTGAAATAAATCCATTCGCGGTTAACATTTTAAAGCAAAGAGAAAAAAGGGAAAAAAAATCACCAGGCACCTAGACCCGGGGCTATTTCAGCCTAGAAGATTTGGTGACAGCTGAACCGGTGGAAGATGAAGAGCACCGCAGCCTGAGCTGGGAGACCTGCGAGTGTGGAGGGGTCAGGTACCTAGCGAATGACTTCATTAGGGGAGGGCGCAGTCTGTGGTTAAGAGCTTGGGTTTGGAATAGATGGCTTAGGGGTGGCGGAGGCTGAAAGGAAGCCACGATCCTATAGTCAGAGACTCTCGCGCCGAAGGCATCCTGGAATTTAGAATTATTGCTGGAGGTTAGAGCAGCCTCTCATGGAGGTCACCCTGTAGAATCATGCCTGGAAGCTACAGCTTGGGATCCAGGTGGACCTGCGTTTAAATCCTGCCTCTGCCAAGTTTGAGGTGTGTGACTGGGGCACACCACCTGTTCTCTCTGAGCCCATTCATCTCTACAATGGGGATGATACTAATGAGGATTGAAAAGAATGATGGCGTGGGTGTGGTGCCATGAGCTCTGCTATACCCGCACTGTGATGGGAAATGAAGGCTCAGAGAGGCCAAGTCACCTGCCGAAGACCACACAGGGAGACCACGCAGGGAGACGATCACATATTCCACTGACCCTTCTGATTCCATCTGGGGTTTGGGATTCTGCAAACTCAAAGGGGGAGCCTCAAGACTACCTGGGAAGGGGTGTGAGAGAGAGGCCCAGATGGGAGAGGGCAGAGGGCCGGTGGAGGTGAATAGGTCTCTGTGCTCCCTGAAGGGGCAGGGAGAAATCTCTGTGGTTTCCTTTGCTGAAAGCACTTGGTGGGGTGAGGGAAGGTGGCACTAGGGAGGGACAGGTATTCCCTTCCTGCCTCTGTTCAAAGAGGAATGTCATATAGAAGAGCATTTTGTGTGTGCGGGGGTGGTTCTTTGAGCTACACTGAGGCCTATGGGATTGGAGCCCCAGGTCTCAGAGGCAACGCCATCCGTAAGCATGGCCTGGAGGGAGGCACCTGACAGCCCCTTTCTGACCCCCTCCTTGCCCCTCTCCCTCGCACCCAGGCAAGCGTCACCTCTTGCTATCTGTGGTTCTTGGTGAGCTGATCAGGAGACTTCCCCAATTTTAGCACTGAAAGTCCCACATCCCATGAGACCCTTCTGGTCCCTGTGGCAAGTTGGTCACCTGTGTCTTGGCCTTTTACTGTTTCTCTGCCTCTCTGTCTGTGTCTGTGTGTCTCCTTCCACCCTTTCTCCTTCTTTCTCTTATGGGTCCCTCCGCCCCCCTGGCCAACAAAGCACTATTTTGCACCTCCCAAGGTGGCGGGAGCGTGGGGGAGTGCCCAAGACAGCCATGTCAAGAGACAGAACTCAGAGCGGGGAAGAGAGGAGGCCAGGCGAAGAGGTTGTCTGGTAGGAAGAAGGGGCTTGCTGTGGGGGAAGGGGCTGCATTCTCCACCCCACAGAGAGACTCTCTAAATGCTCCTGGTCTTCTGCACACGGGCCTGCTTTCCCATACATTTTGTTTTCTATACTGAGCTCAGGGAGAGGCGGGGTATGTGTGTGTTTATGCACAGGCACGCGTGTTGCATGTGAGTGTGTGTGTGCTTGTGTGCACGCCTGTGCAGGCTCACCGTGGAAGGGCCTGGAAAAAGAGGGCTTTCCTGGGTGGGTATGGAGCGTGACCCTCTCCTGCCAGAGGCTGTCTAGTGCTACAAACCTCTCCGGGACTGTGGCCTTTTGGGGAGCTGGGGCAGGAGACACTGAAAGACAGGGAAAGCAGGATTCAGGGGTGGGGTGGGGGGTGGGGGGCGGGGTGGGAGCTTCCCTGCCCCTGAGAGTCCTCTTGGGTAACCCCTTGTCATATGTGGCCAATGAGCACGTGGCATCTGGCTGGTGGTACCTACCTGAGGAACTGAATGTTAAATTCACCCATTTCTTGTTTGCCCCAAGAACACTGTGCTGGCGGCAAGCTGCACTTTTCTTTTTTCCTAAATGGAAAATGGGTTGAATTTAATTTTAGTGATTTAAATTTTAAAATGCAGTTATTGGGAAAGGTTTAAGTATGTTTGGAATCACTGATCCACATGAATCCACATTTTCAACCATAGTATCCGAATGGAGATGTGTCACAAGATACACACCAGATTTCAAAGCCTCAGTACCAAGAATGAATGTCAACTCTCTGAATTCAACATTTTTAACACTGATTGATTGCATATTGGAATGATGGTATTTCCGATAGTTGGGTTAAATAAAACATATTATTGAGATTAATTTCATGGTTTCTTTTTACTTTTTAAAAGTACGGTTTCTACAAAATTACAAATGACACAGGTGGCTCCTATCCTGTTCCTCCTGTCCCTGTCACCAAGGAAATAGTCCGTCGGCCTCACTGCACTGAGACGTGAAGCCACCTTGTCTGCAGTTGTTTTTATCCTCTTCATTGTTCTCTTATTGTAGGAATAAAAAGTTCCACCCAACTGAAATGAACAATTTTTAGAATGGGAGGATTAACGAAACCTGGGTTGGTAATGTCGGTTTCAAGGCCCCCCTCGCCAAACTTTATTCCTTGTCTACTCTGGGTTGTGGGGGCAGGCAGCGGAGAATGTCTGTCTGGACTGGGGTCATTTTTCAGACTTTGAGAGTCTTTCTTCTTCTTGCTGCTGCTGGCTGGAGCTTCATCCTCAAAGAACTGGTTGTGTGAGATGCCAGACAGAGAAAGAGACCTGCCTCTTGGTTCCCCCAGGCTGATGTGGTTTTGCTAGGACCACTATGGTACCCTGAGGAAGATGAGGAAGTTGGCCCAGGACCCAGATAGATACCTGTGGCCAGGGGGGAAGCTGATGTGTAGATCCACAAATATGCTCTGAGTGTCTTCAATGTGCCAGGCAATGGGTTGATAGACACCAGCCCTGCCCTCAGGGGTTCCAGCCCTATGGGAGACAGACGCTGAACAAGAACAAACACATGCACTGCTAAGAGACACCGTGCTGGTTGGTTCCATGCATTACCTCATCTAATTGTCATGTCAGTTCTATGAGGCGAGGCTTACTGCTCACCTTGTTTCACAGAAGAAGAGCCTGAGGTCAGAGAGCTGGGAAGCCTTGGCTGGGGCATGTGCACATTGAAGCTGGGGCTCCAAAGTCAGCCAATCCCCTCTCCTGGGCTGCCTCCTGAGTGCTCCTAGAGAGGTGTGGGTGACAGGTGGCCCACCTGCCCTCTGTGGCTTGCTCCTTCTAGGCCAGTTCCCTCTCCCAGCTTTCCGTCACAGCACTCTTTGAATCCATTAACCCTGCTTTTAGTGAAAACCCTCAGTGAACCAATGTATATTTTTAGCCTGCACCACCTCTTGGGATAATGAGGCTCATACGTTGACTTCCCACTGAATAAAGCACTCCAGCACTTTAATTTTTCCTAAAATGGCTTTGAGCATCCTCAGGAGATGTAGGTGAGAGGAGAGAAGTTACTTGGCTTCCCCCCCATCCGCCTCCCTGTCACGGAGCCTGTGGCTCTCTGAGGGGCGGCTGGTGACGATGGGCTGCCCTCGCAATGGAGCCATTTAGATAGGAGTCTGTGCCTTCTCCCTGAGTTCGGGATTTGAGGCTGCAGCAAGAGACTTCCAGCTTGGCCGGTCTGGATTTGCCCGTCCGTAAATGGGGAACAGGAACACTGGTCCTGCGGGGCGTGGGGGACTCCATCAAGGGCTTGTATGTAGAGAAGGAAGCCTTCCTGGCCATCTCAGCTTCGGCATGGCTGTGCTTCACGGATACACGTGGTGGTGGGAAGGGGATGAATGGAAGAGGAGCATAATGTATAGATCTCCAGTATAAAACACATAGGATGTCAGCCAACATTCTTGCTGTGGCCCTGACACCTCTCTGTCCTCATTCTTTCTCCCTCCCTCTGCTCCAGTGCCCCTGGTCTCTTACAAGCCAGGCATACTTCTACCTCGGGGCCTTTGCACTGAGAACCCCTGCCTGAAACACTCTTTCTCCAGTTACCTGCACAATCACCTCCCTCTTCTCCTTCCAGTTGCTGCTCAAATGTCCCCTTCTCAGGGACACACCTCCAGACCACACTGAAAATCACAATCCTGTCCCTGCATTTTCCCGTTTGCCATTTTTTTCTGTGTATCACCTTCTATCAAACTCTATAATTTACTTATGATGTTAATTTTGTTTATTTTTGCCTGCTTCTTCAAGAGCAGGGATTTTTTTTATGGGTCTTGTTCCCTGCTATGTCCTCAGCACCCAGCACTCTGCCTGACACACACCAGGTGCTTAGTACACGTGTGTGTAATCAGTGCTTCATCTTCCCAAAGTCTTCTTGACAGGTTGGTAAATATTATCATGTGGCTGGGTGCAGTGGCTCATGCCTGTAATCCCAGCACTTTGGGAGGCCGAGGCAGGAGGATCACTTGGGCTCAAGAGTTCGAGACCAGCCTGGGCAACACAGGAAGACCCTGTCTCTACAAATAAATGTGAAAAATATTAGCCAAGAGTGGTGGTGCCCGCCTGGAGTCCCAGCAACTCAGGAGGCAAAAGTGAGAGGATCCCTTGAGCCTAGCAGGTGGTGGTTGCAGTGAGCTGAGAGCGTAGATGACAGAGTGAGACCCTGTCTCAAAAAAAAAAGTTATGCAACAAAACAACAATAACAATACAATTGTGGAAGGGACGTTTATGCTCAAACACATTTAATAATAAACTCATTTTTTCAGGAGGGCATTATTTTGGGCTGGGTGGATCAGATGCACATCCAGGAAATAGAGGCTGGGAAAAACCAATCTAGAACAATCTGCCCATTTCACAGCTCAGGAAACTGAGGGTATTGGTCTCAGACTCTTGACGCAGATCTCTGACTTCTAGGACAGCTTTGCCTGGTCCTACATACATACTGCGTCTCTCAGTCCCAGGTCCCCATTCAATAGGGGCTTCTTTAAGACATCACATGGTTGACCAAGGACTTCAGGAGAAGAGGGATCCTTTTCTCTGCCAGGAAGTATGCAGGGGTGCCGGGGCAAGTGTGGAAGCGACATGGATTTGAGCACGGCTTACTTTTATTAGTCTGTGGCCCAGATTCAGAGCTGTTATAAATATTTAAGAAAGATGTGTATTTTTCCATGCACAAAACAGAATGGTCTTTGATCAGAAATGTCTAATTTTAGTGAAAATGATCATAACATCACCAGTCATTTGATATGTGCTGACCAATGCTCAGGTTAGAACCAAAGAAGAACCTTATACCTTGATTTTGCCCTAATTTCCCCACCATGGCCTTTCAAGGCTTGATTAGGCCCATTTTACAGATGAGAAAACTGAGGCTCAGAGAAGGGAGCAATTTGTCCAAAGTCACAAGGCTGGTGAATGCAGGAACCAGTTTTCAGCTCCCGACTGAGCTTTTTACCTCTATGCTCTGTGTGGAAAGGGGCTAAGTGGTAGGGAAAACATCATAATTTATTTCCTTTTCTTTTTTTTTTTTTTCAAGACAGTGTCTTACTTTATTGCTAAGGCTGGAGTGCAGTGGTGTGATCTCGGCTCACTGCAGCCTCCGCCTCCTAGGTTCAAGTGATTCTCCTGCCTCAGTCTCCCGAGTAGCTGGGACTACAGTCGTGTGCCACCATGCCCGGCTAATTTTTTTGTATTTTCAGTAGAGACAGGGTTTCACCATGTTAGCCAGGATGGTCTCGAACTCCGGACCTCATGATCCAGCCACCTCGGCCCCCCAAAGTGCTGGGATTGAAGGCATGAGTCACTGCGCCTGGCCCCCGTAATTTATTATAAGGAATAAAAAGGATGGACTACATAGGGAAAAAAACATCACAAAACCAAACAGATGAGATGTCTTAATTCCCATTCCCATCAGTGCAACTAGAGGGTGTTTTATTGTTTTGTTGTTTTCAGAGTCGTTTGCATTCCTTTTTTTTTCTCCTTTTAATACCGGGCATCATATTTGCTGTGTCATTTTGTGTCTTGTTCGCTTTTGTCTTTTCAATTACTATTATGTTACAATTATGTTTCCATGTTGTTACTCATTTTTGTCAACGCTGGAATGGCTGTGTAACATCCTCTCCTATAGATAAGTCATAATTCATTTTTCATTTTCCCTTGGGTGGACATTTAGGTCGCTGCCCATTTGGGGGTTCATATTTAATGTCACAGAGTGCATCGTTCCTTGTGTGTCGTTTTCTTCAATATCTAGAATGTTCCATAGAAGCTGGGACACAGGTCCGAGGAATGCGTGTTTGTAAAGGGCTTGAGGTGTAGCACCACGTTGCTTCAAAGACGCGCTGCCCTCACCACCAGCAGCAAATGAGGGGGCCCTTCTCACCCATCCTGGTTCAGGTGATGGACACACAACCTGAACAACAACAGCAACACCAATGTGCCTTTAGGAAATTAAGTGAAAACGCTGTCTCCTCACTTGAATGTCTTTTTCTCTGATTCCCACAAAGCTGAGCTTTTCCCCATATGTTTGTTAACCAGATACATTTCCACTTTTGTAAAGAGTCTGTTTATGGGAGGAATATTCTTAAAGTTAAAATAGAATTTGAAAAATATTCAGAAGCAAGAAATTAAGGTGGAATCTAGAAACCAGGCAACGGACCCTGAGCTTGTCCATTAAACTCATCGGCTAATCTCACTCCTCTCTTTGGACACAAAAGACACCGATGCCCTGTGGGCAGGGGGTGGGGCAGTGGGTGGGTACTGGGTCCTAGGTTGAGCTGGGGAGACTCAAATGTGGGGAGGGGTTCCCACACACAGATGGCCCTTGGGTTGGGGCTGAGAGGGTGAGCTCATCAAGGGATGAGACACACCTGTCATCTGGAACTCAGGCCGCTCCCCATTCCAGTACAGAGCCAAGCAATTATGTTTCACTGTGCTCTGGGCTGGGATGAGGCTCGCCCAGGGGCTGGGAAGGACGGGTATGAGACAGTCTCTGACCCAGCCTGGGGTTGGGGGAAGGCAGCTGTCTGGGGAGGCACTGTCTCCCGGCTTCCCCACAGCAGGTGCTCCTGGCTACCACCATCACCTGCTGGGATGGGACCACTGGCTTCCCTTGGCCATTCTGGCACCTCTAGAGTCCAGCCTCAGTCAGTCCAATACAGCAGCCACATACACTGTGATGGATCCTGTCACCCCCCTACAGCGGGAGCCTGCCTTCTACCCTAAAGGAATCCAGCCTCCTTCACTCTGCCCTCTTGGGTTCTCCAGCCTCATCTCCTTCCCTACCTCCCATCTCATGTATCTCCAGGAACACCCACTTTTCTGTTCCTGAAACCCACTCAGTGCACTTTGCACATGCTGTTCCCTCTGTTTGGCATGCTCTTCCCCAGATCTGCACAGGGCTGAATGTCACCACCTCAGGAAGGCTGCCCTGATTGCTGCTCACACTCTGCCTCTTGAGACCCTGTTTCTTTTCTTCCTGGCACTGAACTGCCTCAGAAATGTCCTTGGAGCCTCTGCCTGCCACTGATTCTTCACTTTGATTGCCTGTAGGATCCTCCTGGGAGCTTTTAAAAATACTGATGGCCGGGCCCCACCCCAGACTAATTAAATCAGGACCTCTGAGAGGTGCGTGGGGGCCTGGGTTATGCTTTAAAAGCTCCCCCGGGGATTGCGCATCCAGGGCCGAGACCATGGATGTTTGAGATGCTCATTTATTGCTCAGTTATTTACTTGTCCCACTCACTTCCTCCCCAATGTCAGCTTCACAAATGGCAGAAACCACAGCTCCACCCTCAGAGCCCAGCACCTGGCCTGGCACATCTGAGATGCTTAATTTGGGGAATGATTTTTCAACAGAAAATCCTGACTTGCACAATTCAGTCACTGCAGAATCTACACTACGTCTGAGAACCTTCCAGTAATTCCAAATGGCTGGGGAAAAAAAAAAAAAAAAGACGCATGGGTCACAGTACTGTCCCCATTTTCCAGATAAGGAATCCCAGTGTGTTAGGAATAGAAGCAACTTGGGTGCTGTTCCCAGTGTGGATTGGAGGAGAGTTAAGTAAACATCGGAATAAAGAGGGGAGCTTCATTTTGTCAATTCAAAGACTGACAATTAAGATTTGAAAAATAATAGAAGAGAAATTAGCAGGCCTTGCATCTAACTCTTTTGAAAACAATAAATAAAAGGACTGCATGTCTTTAAGGCAGTGAATGTGGGGGAAAAAATAAGGTACCTCATTCTGTGCCTGTTCTCTGGGCTTGTCTGTATTCCTGTCGGCAGCCGGGCCCACATAAACATTCGGCACACAGCACTTGCAGACACTTTTTAATAGAATCGCTTAAAACAATTAATTACCAGAGTTTTCATTCAAGCTGCAGTGCAAAAGATACGCCGGCAATAAAAGGCATTTATCCGCGGGTTTCTCGAGGCCTGTTTGTTATTAAGATGTAAATTAAATCATCACAGATGTTCCATTTTTTAATCTAGGCCTGGGAAGATCAGGGCCAAGCGTGGCCTAAACGGGTTTATTTCATTACCCGCACATTCATTAGAAACCCGCCGTCTTATTGGATATCATTTTTCTTGGGTGACTTTTTTTCCCCTTCTTAAACAAATTATCAAGATAATTTGTTCATTTCCCTTTCTGTTCGTTCTTAGCGCTCACAAGCTCCAGGGTGGGGTCCGAGGGCTCCTGGTGAGGGGAATTTGTCTGGAGTTCTGGGGTAGAGGTCAGTTGCCCTCCTGGAGATGGGAGAAACCTAGCACCATCTCCAGACATAGAGCTGGGGGAATCATCTGGGACTTTCTGGAAAATAATTCTCTTCTACAACAGAGATACATTGGAGAGTGGGATTGAAATCCTTGGCTGTAGCTCACAGTTTAATTTCTGAATGGGAAGGGACTGTCACACGCCCCACAGCCTAGCCCCACTCTTTGCCCTGTTCTTTAAGATGCTTAGAGTGCACGTGCCACCATCTGAAGGCACCTGCCACTCTTGCCTGCTTTTTTGTTTTTATTCCACCTCCATGACAGGGCTGTGACTGTCTTGTTTACCACTGTATTCTCAGAGCCTTGCACAGTGCCTGGCACAAAGTAGGTGTTCAGTTAGTAAATAAATGAATGTTAGCAGTTACTGTTTAAGTGCCTGGCGTGGTGCTTAACACACACAATTTTATATAACTCCTTCCCTCACCCAACAACCCAGGCAGGAGAGACTATTATCATCCTCATTTTAGCAATGAAGTCTGCATGTTGCAGAAAAGTATGGGAATTTGCCCAAGGTCCCATGACCAGTGAGTGGAAGTGTTAGGATTTGAACCCACGTCTGCCTGGCTCCAAATTCCTGTGATTTAACTCCTCACTATTCTACAGCTAGGCATTTGGGCATCATTGAGTGTAAAACTCACTGGGGTGTTTAATATTTATTTAGTGTCAAGCACCTCGCTGGGCATAGGGAAGTGCTTACCAATAGCTCAGGAAGGCTTTCAGAGGTGGGCAGGCATCACCCTTAGCCTTGCTCCGTCCCCATCTAATGTATCTGCTTTGCAGATGCAGAAGCTGAAATGCAGTCATAGAAGGGCTATGTAGGCTGAGAGTCAGGATTAGCAAATAATTTGCAGGGCCCAGTGCAAAATGACAATGCAGAGACCCTTGTTTGGACGAGGGATCTTATCCCATAATAAGAATTTCATGACCATAGGTGACAGAGCATTAAACAGAGCTCCAGGCCTTCGGGGTTCTGAGAGACTGCAGAGGTCACAAGCCAGTGACCTGGCCCTGCTGAGACTTAGGGCTCATCTCAGTTTTCTCCCACCACCTGCTGCCCCTCTTCTTCTGCACTGCCCGACTACACCTCTCCAACCCACCTGCCTTCCCACCTTTTCTCCATGTTTATCTGAATTTTCAGTAGAATAAGCCCATCTGAGCTTGTGTAGCCCTCATGTATAAGAGGTAATTAACCCATGGGATCACACGTTGGGGTGAGTCACTGAATAGAGTTTGCTGTGATGATGTTGATGATGATTACAGATGCGGTTTTGTTGCATTGCGCAGGCTGGAGTATAGTAGTACCATTATAGCTCACTGCAGCCTCAAACTCCTGCACTCAAGGGATCCTCCCGTCTCAGCCTCCTGAGGTGCTGGGACTACAGATGAGTGTCACCACACCTGGAACTTGTCCATGACTTCCTTGTGTTTCTCCAACAGCCAAATGCAGCAGATGTCCCTATACCCATCATGCAGGGGAGGAAACAGAGAGGTAAAGTGACTTGCTCAAGGTCGCACAGCCTGTGGATTCCAATCCTGCTCTCCTCTGTGGCACCAGTGGCTGCTGGACCTGCTTCTTTTGCAAAAACAATCTTTTGCAGAAACCTGACCCTCCTATAAGACAGAAGCCCAAATGATTTGTCTGAGGTGGGAGCCAGTGTCTGAGGCTTGCCCCTGTTGCCCAGTGGCTGCAGGTGGAGGGGCAATGTTCCTTCCCCAGAGGTATGCTGTTTCCCAAGTTCAAACAGTTAGTAAGAAGTGGAGCAGCACATGAACTCAGGGCTGCTAGCATCCCTGAACATCCTCTCCTGCTAGAAATCAGAAGGCATTTGCTTGGCCCCTTTAACTCCTAACGCCCCCACAGCAAAGTGCATGGCTCACCTAGAGCCTAGACTTTACCCAGGGAACTCAGGGTATCCGAGACCATCAGAGCAAGGAGGTCCCGGAGACAGCGATGATGGGGGTGCTAGGGCCCGCAGAGGGAAGGAGCCCTGCCAGGCTGTGGAGAGACCATCCCTCAGAGGCACCAGCCCAGACGGCCCCCTCCCACTTGACAGCGCACTGTGTACAGCCGCAGCAGCCCCTTGCTGTGAAATGATCATTTTCTGCTTCCTGCCTGTGGATGGTTTCATGTTTTCATCAAGTTCTGAAGAAAAGGAATGGGAAAATATCGTGGCTTTTATCCCCCCGCCCCGCGTGCTACAGAAATTGCCTTTTTATGAAAGTCCTTGTGGTTTCTTGAGTATTTCACAAACTGAGCTGGGAGATCCCTTCAACATAGAGCTTTATGTTCCCAAACTTCTCTGTCTTTGAAAACTCCAGAAAAACTGGGTTGGAGTTTCGGGAGTGAGCAGGACAAGCGAGAGAATTTAGACGGGAAGGTACTTTTTGCAGAAGATAGTTGAGACGACACACATGACTTCAGCTCCCGTGAGGCTGTTACAAGGAGGCAGTGCTGCTGTTCCCTCTGGCACCCAGGGAACAGCTGGTGTCATGCAAAAAGCCACAGGCTTTGAGAGCAAACACACCAGGTTTCAAACCCTATCTGCGAAAGCTGAATGACCTTGGGCAACTGCCAGGACCTCTCTGAGCCCAGTTCCTCATCCGTGAAATGTTATGGTGATCCCTACCATGTAGGGGTGTTATGAGGATTAAATGAGAGGCTGTTTATGAAGCCCCCAGCGTGGTGCCTGGCACACAGCATGCTCTCAGTGCAGGACAATTTGCCACTAACCCACTCTGTTTCTCTTTAAATCATTTTAGGACAAAAAAAATAAATCGCATGAGATTAAAATCTCTCCGTTTTTTCACCCCCCCGCCCCCGATTTGGTAAATGCTGAATGTATAAATAGTTTCAAAAAAGGCTTGGACAAATTCCTGCATAATTGTGCCATGGAGTTATTAAAGGTAAAACACCTGCTCTAAGACACTTAGCAGACTTCTGCTTGCAGGTCCCTGGGCTTCAGGTTGAACTCGTTTGCCTGGAATAGGCATGGTTGGCACGGGGAGAAGCAGGCCTAGGGTGTATGGTCTGCCCAGCCAAAGGCCTTTATCATTATGCAGAGTTAATTGAAGGAATAATATGTGTTTTCATGAAAGGTTCCTTTCCTTGTTCAAAATCGAGTTCTCCATAATGAGTAATTGTAACATTCAAGAACAAAACATATACATCTACACACATACATGTCCACATATATATCTTATGATATATTTTACATAATGTATTTTATTTTGTATATATTATAAGATTTGTTTTATTTTATTTTTGAGGCAAGGTCTCACTCTGTTGCCCAGGCTGGAGTGCAGCAGCTTGATCATTACTCATTGCAACCTTGACTTCCCAGGCTCAAGCAATCCTCCTGCCTCAGCCTCCAGCTGATTTAAAACAAATTTTTTAAGAGAAAGAGTCTTGCTATGATGTCCAGGCTGGCCTCAAACTCCTGGGCTAAAGCAATCCTCCCACCTCGGTCTCATGAAGTGCTGGGATTACACACATAAGCCACTGCACCTGGACTATAAAATATATTTTAAATCCTTAAGTAAGATTTTACTCTTAGGTACAAATATGTGTCTTTCTCACTGTTTCTTAACAGTTTATCTTCAGTCTCTCTCCCAAAATCGCAAAACTAAGATTATTTAGCAACTAAAAACAAAGCAACAAGAAAAAGCACTCTAGCAAATACTTGCAAGGAACAGAATTAGACCACATAAGGATGTATTTTTGCAGAATGGTCTTTACTGAAGTGATGCCATTTTAAAACAGTACTATGAATGTTGCTCCTTTGAAGGCATTGTTCATAAATTCAATCTTTAGTCTCTAAGTGAAGTCCCAATTGATATATTTATTTCAAAATGGAGAGTAAGGAGATATTTGGCCAACATTAAGAAAATTTTCTGAAAAGGGTTTTGCAACTTATTTTTTAATTAATTAATTTTATTTTTATTCCTTTTCCCAGGCCTCTAGAAAGTTCCAAGTGAGATTTTGTTTCTCATGCCAAAGCATTCTTTTTTTTTTTTTTTAAAGCTGATTCCATTTTCCTCTGAATTACTTTTATTTTTATTTTTTATTATACTTTAAGTACTAGGGTACATGCGCACAACGTGCAGATTTGATACATAGGTATACATGTGCCACGTTGGTTTGCTGCACTCATCAACTTGTCATTTACATTATTTCTCCTCATGCTATCCCTCCCCCAGTCCCCCACTCCCGACAGACCCCAGTATGTGATGTTCCCCACCCTGTGTCCAAGTGATCTCATTGTCCAATTTCCACCTATGAATGAGAACATGCAGTGTTTGGTTTTCTGTCCTTGTGATAGTTTGCTTAGAATGATGGCTTCCGGTTTCATCCATGTCCCTGTGAAGGACATGAACTCATCCTTTTTTATGGCTGCATAGTATTCCATGGTGTATATGTGCCACATTTTCTTAATCCAGTCTATCATTGATGGCCTTTTAGGTTGGTTCCAAGTCTTTGCTATTGTGAATAGTGCCACAATAAACATGCATGTGCATGTGTCTTTATAGTAGCATGATTTATAATCCTTTGGGTATATAGCCAGTAACGAGATTGCTGGGTCAAATGGTATTTCTAGTTCTAGATCCTTGAGGGATTGCCACACTGTCTTCTACCATGGTTGAACTAATTTACACTCCCACCAACAGTGTAAAAATGTTCCTATTTCTCCACATCGTCTCCAGCATCTGTTGTTTCCTGACTTTTTCATGATTGCCATTCTAACTGCCGTGAGATGGTATCTCACTGTGGTTTTGATTTGCATTTGTCTAATGACCAGTGATGATGAGCATTTTTTCGTGTGTTTGTTGGCTGCCTAGATGTCTTCTTTTGAGATGTGTCTGTTCATATCCTTTGCCCACTTTTTGATGGGGTTGTTTGAAGTGCAATGTGGTGCTGAGAAGAATGTATATTCTGTTGATTTGGGGTGGAGAGTTTTGTAGATGTCTACTGGGTCTGCTTGGTGCAGAACTGAGTTCAAGTCCTGGATATCCTTGTTAACCTTCTGTCTCACTGATTTGTCTAATATTGACAGTGGGGTGTTAAAGTCTCCCATTATTATTGTGTGGGAGTCTAAGTCTCTTTGTAGGTCTCCAAGGACTTGCTTTATGAATCTGGGTGCTCCTGTATTGGATGCATATATATTTAGGATAGTTAGTTCTTCTCATTGAATTAATCCCTTTACCATTACGTAATGGCCTTCTTTGTCTCTTCTGATCTTTGTTGGTTTAAAGTCTGTTTTATCAGAGACTAGGATTGCAACCCCTGCTATTTTTTTGCTTTCCTTAGTAGACCGTCCTCCATCCCTTTATTTTGAGCCTATGTGTGTCTCTGCATGTGAGATGGGTCTTCTGAATACAGCACACTGATGGGTCTTGACACTTTATCCAATTTGCCAGTCTGTGTCTTTTAACTGGGGCATTTAGCCCATTTACATTTAAGGTTAATATTGTTATGTGTGAATTTGATCCTGTCATTATGATGTTAGCTGGTTATTTTGCCTGTTAATTGATGCAGTTTCTTCCTAGCATCGATGGTCTTTACAATTTGGCATGTATTTGCAGTGGCTGGTACTGGTTGTTTCTTTCCATGTTTAGTGCTTCCTTCAGGAGCTCTTGTAGGACAGGCCTGGTGGTGACAAAATCTCTCAGCATTTGCTTGTCTGAAAAGGATTTTATTTCTCCTTCACTTATGAAGCTGGATATAAAATTCTGGGTTGAAAATTCTTTTCTTTAAGAATGTTGAATATTGGCCCCCACTCTCTTCTGGCTTGTAGGGTTTCTGCCGAGAGGTCCACGGTTAGTCTGATGGGCTTCCCTTTGTGGGTAACTTGACTTTTCTCTCTGGCTGCCCTTAATATTTTTTCCTTCACTTCGACCTTGGTGAATCTGACAATTATGTATCTTGGGGTTGCTCTCCTCAAGGAGTATCTTTGTGGTGTTCTCTGTACTTCCTGAATTTGAATGTTGGCCTGCCTTGCTAGGTTGGGGAAGTTCTCCTGGATAATATCCTGAAGAGCATTTTCCAACTTGGTTCCATTCTCCCCGTCACTTTCAGGTACACCAGTCAAATGTAGATTTGGTCTTTTCATATAGTCCCATATTTCTTGGATTCTTTCTTTTTTCTCTAACCTTGTCTTCTCACTTTATTTCATTAATTTCACTTTATTTCATTAATTCAATCTCTGATACCCTTTCTTCCACTTGATCGGGTCAGCTATTGAAGCTTGTACATGTGTCATGAAGTTCTTATGCCATGATTTTCAGCTCCATCAGGTCATTTAAGGCCTTCTCTACACTGTTTCTTCTAGTTAGCCATTCGTCTAACCTTTATTCAAGGTTTTTCGCTTCTTTGCAATGGGTTCGAACATGTTCCTTTAGCTCAGAGAAGTTTGTTATTACCAATCTTCTGAAGCCTACTTCTGTCAACTCGTCAAAGTCATTCTCTGTCCAGCTCTGTTCCGTTGCTGGTGAGGAGTTGCAATCCTTTGGAGGAGAAGAAATGCTCTGATTTTTAGAATTTTCAGCTTTTCTGTTCTGGTTTCTCCCCATCTTTGTGGTTTTATCTACCTTTGGTCTTTGATGTTGGTGACCTACAGATGGGGTTTTGGTGTATATGTCTTTTTTGTTGATGTTGATGCTATTCCTTTCTGTTTGTTAGTTTTCCTTCTAACAGTCATGTCCCTCAGCTACAGGTCTTTTGGAGTTTGCTGGAGGTCCACTCCAGACCCTGTTTGCCTGGGAGCAGCAGAGGCTGCAGAACAGCAAATACTGCAGAACAGCAAGTATTGCTGCCTTTATCCTTCCTCTGGAAGCTTTGTCCCAGAGGGGCACCCACCTATATGAGGTGTCTGTCGGCCCCTACTGGGAGGTATCTCCCAGTTAGGCTACACAGTGGGCGGTCAGGGACCCACTTGAGGAGGCAGTCTGTCCATTCTCTGAGCTCAAATGCCATGCTGGGAGAACCACTGCTCTCTTCAAAGCTGTCAGACAGGGATGTTTATGTCTTCAGAACTTGTCTGCTGCCTTTTGTTCAGCTATGCCCTGCCCACAGAGGTGGAGTCTAGAAGCAGTAGGCCTTGCTGGGCTGTGGTGGGCTCCTCCCAGTTCGAGCTTCCCAGCCACTTTGTTTACCTACTCAAGCCTCAGCAATGGTGGACGCCCCTCCCCCAGTGAGGCTGCCGCCTCACAGTTCCATCTCAGAATGCTGCGCTAGCGGTGAGCAAGGCTCCGTGGGCATGGGACCCGCCGAGCCAGGCATGGGAGAGAATCTCCTTGTCTACCAGTTGCTAAGACCTTGGGAAAAGCACAGTATTTGGGTGGGAGTGTCCTGTTTTTCCAGGTACAGTCTGTCACGGCTTCCCTTGGCTAGGAAAGAGAAATCCCCCGATCTTTTGTACTTCCCAGGGGAGGCGATGCTCCACCTTGCTTCAGCTCGCCCTCCATGGGCTGTACCACTGTCCAACCAGTCCCAGTAGGATGAACCAGTTACCTCAGTTGGAAATGCAGAAATCACCTGTCTTCTGCATCGATCACGCTGGGCGATGCAGACTGGAGCTGTTCCTATTCGGCCATGTTGGAACAGAGACCCAGAGCATTCTTATCGATTTTTTTGATCTTTTTTTTCTTCTTTTGAATTCCCATTGTGTTAGTCTATGGTATGATTCTTCTTATTTTTCTAAACAAGTTTTTGAACTTATTTTCCCAAATGTTATGGAGTACAAATATTATTTTAAAAAGTAGAAAACAATGAATCAGATTTCTCTTTACTTTTCAATGCTCAGTTTGGTTGGTATTTATGCATAATGATTGTCCACTGTGCTTCATACAATGCACTAAGGACTTAGGTAATAGGGATGCCATACCGAAGTGTCTTTCAAATGGGAACATAATATGTCCCTGAAATCATTTGAAGTTCACACATGGCAAAATACAGACAGCACTAGATCTCCTGGAAGTTGAGAGGCCTCCTTCACTCTGAGGACCCTGTGGTTTCAGGTGGGCCCAGGGAATGAAAGCAGAGAGGCTCATATGGACAGAGTGGGGTCCTGGCACCCAGGAGGGTGTGAACCCAGCCAACCTGAAGACACTCTCAGTTCCATAGAAAGGCAAAGACCCAAGCGTTCTTTGCTGCTGAGCTGCTGCTTCAGCTCCTCTCTGGGGCTGCTGGGGAGCTTGGGATGAATATTCAGCCACATTTCAGGTCATCCCAATTCCACGCTGAAGGGCAGAGAAGGTAAATTCACTGGAGCCTGGCTACTTCCCCTTGCTGTTTGGTCTCAGGGTTTCTTGGGGTCTGCCTGACAACTGCCATCATGAAGGGTCATGAGAAAACATGGGTCTCTGAGTCCCTTGGGCAGGGCCCTTGAGGCATTTCCCTTCTGTTTCATCTTTTTATTCTTTTTATCTTTCTCTCATTCTCAGTCTTTTCTTCCCCTTCCCATTTTCTGTCTTGAGAATCGCTTGCCTATTTCATTTCCTCACTCCTTTCTCTCTCTCTTTTTCTTTGCTTCTCTTTTATTTCTCAATCTTTTTTTCTTTTCTCTGGCCATTTTGCTAACTTTTTTGTTCCTTGTCTCCTGTCTCTCTGTTCTCATGACTTCACTTTTTTCTTCTTGTCTTTTTCTTCTCCCTTCTCTTACCACTTCTCTCTCCTGCTCTATTTCGTTTCCATGTCTGTCTTTCTTTTCTGTCTCCTTCTATTCTCCTCTTTACCTTGCCTGTCTCCTCTTCTCTCCTCCCCATTTCCTCCCTCTCTCCTTCTCTCTCTCTCTCTGTCTCTCTCACACACACACACACACTTTCTTGAGAACATGGCAGGAGATCAGGAACCAGACACATTGTGACTTTGGTATGTATTGAAGGTACAGTGTCCTTATAACCTGACAGACCAAAAAGACAAAAAAAAAAAAAAAAAAAAAAGAACTCACCTAGTCTTGCAAGCACTTTGATGCTGAAAGCCCCATGTTTGACACAGGCGTGAGGCACCTTGAGGCTCTTATATTGATTAGCTCAAAGGGGAATTGCTTCCTCTCCCAGACCTGTCAGCGTTTTCGACATTTCTGAAAACGACAGGAGACTGGGAACAAAAACTTCCTCTCTAGGCTCCCTGACATCCTGCGTTAAGCAAAGGTACATGTCCAGTTGGATTTTCTGGCGGCCAAGACTGCTGTGGCGTGGCTGAAGGTCACACGTTTTGGCTATATCAAAAGATATTGTGGCCCGATGAGAAGGTGAGGGGCTCTGCATTGGGAATGTGTCCAAGGCTGGAGACACCAGCAGCCAGTGCCAGGCTGGGTCTGCTCAGCTGCTCAAGTGCCTACCCCTGGCACCACTCCCCAATCCCCCAACCCTGTCCTCCTCACATGTAGGGCTGGTTACCCTCCAGACATCATCCCCCTTCTGCATCTGACTCCCCAGGTGTGGGGGAGCAGGCAGGGGTAGGGTGAGATTGATAGACAGGCCTGGATCTGCCCCCTGGGCTCATTGATGCCTTTATTTATTCAGCAAGCATTTATTAAGCACCCACTGACAGAGACCTGACCTTCAAGATCCTTAAGTATAGCTGGGGAGATAGACAAGTACGAGAAGGCAAGAGGGATCTAAACAAGTATATCTGGACATGCACTTACCTATGAGCCAGCAATTCCACTTCAAGGTACACACCCAACATCAATGAGCCCATATGGTCACCAAATATTTATAGCAGCAGTATTTGTAATAGCCATCCACTGTCCATCAGTACTAGAATGGATACATAAATCATGGTCTATTCACATAATGTAATACTACACAGTAATAAAATGAATGATCTACAACTACACATAAGAGTTTGAATGAATCTCAACACACAATTGTATTAGTCCATTCTCACACTGCTATAAAGAACTACCTGAGACTGGGTAATTTATGAAGAAAAGAGGCTTAATTGATTCACAGTTCTTCAGGCTTAACAGGAAGGATGACTGGGAGGCCTCAGGAAACTTACAATCATGGCAGAAGGTGAAAGGGAAGCAAGCACTTTCTTTACATGGTGGCAGGAGAGAGAGAGAGGAGGCGAAGGGGGAAGTGCCACACACTTTTCAGACAACCGGATCTCATGAGAACTCAGTCACTATCATGAGAACAGCAAAGGGGAAGCCCACCCCATGATTCAATCACCTCCCAGCAGGCCCCTCCCCTGACACGTGGGGATTACAATTTGAGATAAGGTTTGGGTGGCGACACAGAGCCAAGCCATATCAACAATGTTGAGTAAATGAAGTGAGATGCAAAAAAGAACATATTGTATGTTTCCATTTTATAAAAATGAAGAATAGGCAAAGCTACTCTGGGGGGTCAGTGGGCAGGGTAACAATTATTTTGAGGGGGTTGAGTAAAGTAGGGTACAAATGTGGCTTCTAGGGTGCTGATAGCTTTCTACTTCTTAGTCTGGGTGCTAGTTATACAGGTGTGTTGACTTAAATGAGGATTCTTTGAGCTGTAAATCATGCTGCACCTTATGACCTGTACCTTTTTAATGATTTTGCATGTGATGTATCAATTTAAATATTTCACTAAAGAAATAGTAGATCATGGAGGACTTTCAGTGGCATGGTTGCCTGAGCTGGTGTAGCATTTCCCCTCTCTCAATACAAATGCATAGAATTGTGAATAAAATATAATAAAATAATAAACACAATTATAAAAATTTTCCCAGTGTGAACAAAAGAAGGAATATCCCCGGGATTCAGAAACAAAGACAGAAGACAGAGGTTCAAGCAGGGCCTTGTGAGAAGCTGACGTTAAGAGTAGCAGGCTGGTGTTAAGACCTCAGACCCCAGCCTCAGGGCCAGAGCAGACACACATCCTGAGGCTGGGGTCTGGGGTCCTAGCACCATGGGCAACCAGATCTGCCACAAAGCAAAGGGCTCAGAAACAAGCCCTCCTCCCCCTCACTCTGTAAAGTGCTCCTGGATCACATAGACTGATATAATTCACCCCTACCTCCAGCCGAGAGCAGCAGGCAGAAACTCCGCAATATGGGGCTTTAAGAGTGGCAAAGGATTGGTTGGGCATGGTGGCTCACACCTGTAATCCCAGCACTTTGAGAGGCTGAGGCAGGTGGATCACGAGGTCAGCAGTTCGAGACCAGCCTGGCCAACATGGTGAAACCCCGTCTGTACTAAAAATACAAAAAGTAGCCAGGCATAGTGGCACACTCCTGTAGTACCAGCTACTCAGGAGGCTGAGGCGGGAGAATTGCTTGAACCCAGAAGGCGGAGGTTGCAGGGAACTGAGATTGATCCACTGCACTTCAACCGGGGTGACAGAGTAAGACTCCGTCTCAAAAAAAAAAAAAAGTGGCAAAGGATCATAAAAAGAGAAGAAAATCTCCCCCAAAGAACTCAAAACCTTATCCTGCCCTATGCATGGATGTAGAGTACAGATGCCCTATTCTTCTGTAGTGTGGGAACCACAAATAAGACGGTAATGTAAGAACTGGCCCAGGACAATAGAAGTCTCTTGAACTGCAAAGTAGGAAGCCAGAAAGCCCTCATTGTGGATTGTACTGTAACTCAGGGTACACTAGAATCCCTCGGAACAGTCAGCTCTGCTGAAGACAAGCTCACAAGCAGAATTACAGAGAAGCATAGGAAACAAATCAGCCAGGGGAGGACCAGCAGCAGGAGCGATTAGTGAAAAATTAGTACCAGGAAAACTCAAACACATAGAGTAGTCTGAAGGAGATTTTTTAAAAGTGATATTTAAGAGGATTAAAAAGATTTAAAAAAGTACAAGAAAATGTAATAACAAAGAGGATGCTATAAAAAGCAGGTTTGAGGCTGCATGTGGTGGCTCATGTAGGTAATCCCAACACTTTGGGAAGCCAAGGTGGGTGGATCACCTGAGGTCACCAGCTTGGCCAACATGGTGAAACCCATCTCTATTAAAAATACAAAAAAGCTTAGCCGGGTGTGATGGTGCATGCCCGCAATCCCAGCTACTCAGAAGGCTGAGGCAGGAGAATTGCTTGAACCTGAGAGGCGGAGGTTGCAGTGAGCTGAGATCACGCCACTGCTCTCCAGCCCGGGTGACAGAGTGAGACTCGGTCGCAAAAAAAAAAAAAAAAAAAAAAAAAAAAAAAAGAGCAGATTTGAAAAAGAAACAAGGAGCATTTGAGTATTTATTATTCTAAATTATCTATCTCCTTATGTATTTATCTATCTACTCACAATCATTAAAATCTCAATAGATAGGACCAACACCAAATTACACAAGGGAAGAGAGGAATTATGAATAGGAAGATATGCTTGAAGAAACTATCCTGGGAACATCAGGGAGAAATAAAGACATGGGACATATGGAAAGGCAACTGAGACACATGGATGACAGAATGAGTGAATCCAACATAAGTGTGATAGGGCTTCCAAAAGAACAGAAAAATGGTGATGGGAGGCCGGGCGCGGTGGCTCACGCTTGTAATCCCAGCACTTTGGGAGGCCAAGGCGGGTGGATCACGAGGTCAGGAGATCGAGACCATGGTGAAACCCTGTCTCTACTAAATGTATAAAAAAAAAATAAGCCGGGCGCGGTGGTGGGCGCCTGTAGTCCCAGCTACTCGGAGAGGCTGAGGCAGGAGAATGGCGTGAACCCGGGAGGTGGAGCTTGCAGTGAGCCACTGCACTCCAGCCTGGGCGACAGAGCAAGACTCCGTCTCAAAAAAAAAAAAAAAAAAAAAAAAAAAAAAAAAAAAAAAAAAAAAAAAAATGGTGATGGGAGAGAGGATGAGTCAAAGAGATAAAGACAAAATTGAGGAAAGATGTGTTTTCGGACTGATGGATCACAGAGCCCTTCTTCTCAATAGAGAAATGAATGAATGAATCAATCAATAACAAAGTATCTTGACCAAGGCACATCCTGGTAAAAGCACAGAACACCAAAGACAAAGGGAAAAATCTGAAAAACTATTAGACAGAAGAGACAAGTGGCCTTCAAAGGAACAAGAATCAGACTGACAGCAGACTTTTATTTAGCACCAGTACATGCGGGGAGGCCAGATATAATATTTTCAAAGTGTTGAGGGAACTGATTGTCAGGTTAAACTTTTCTTTCTTTTCTTTCACACAACTAAACAATTATAAAAGGGTGGAGGTTAAATATAGACACCCTAAAACAAATGAAGAGAGCTTACTTCTCAGAGACACTCACTAAAAGAATTACCAAAGGATATAAGCAGAAATTGGAATGTAGGGAGAAGAAATAGAATGGAAGAAGCAACACCAAGCAAAGAAATAGATAAAGATGTTAAAGAAATCCAAACCAGCACAGAGAATATAGACATAATAATGTCTATGGTTTAGGAGAATTCAAAAAAATGAAACTAAAATATCAGTTACTAAAGAAAGGGGAGAGTTAGGAGTTCTAGAGTTCTTATATTGCTTGACAGGAAGATAATAACAATGATAAATCTTAGCATTTAAGACAAGTTTGCATGTTAAAAATGTATGGGTTGGCACTGGAAGAATAGAATAGAACAAATAACTTCTAAATCAGTAGAGTTAAATAAAAGACAGAAGGGAGAGGATGTAAGGAAAATATCACACAATACAAAGTGAGTAGGGAGGATCAGACACAGGCTAAAATATATCAGAAGTCATTCTGAAAATACATTTATTTAGATTAAATAAGGACAAAGTTTTTAAAAAAAATCCACATATTATTATTATTATTTTGAAGACAAGGTCTCACTCTGTCACCCAGGCTGGAATACAGACGTGCGATCTTACCTTACTGCAACCTTTCCCTCCCAGGCTCAAGCCATCCTCCCACCTCAGCCTCCTGAGTAACAGGGACTACAGGTGCGTACCACCATGCCCGGTTAATTTTTGTATTTTGTGTGGAGATGAGGTCTCACCAAAAGACAAGGCTGGTCTCAAACTCTTGAGAGCAAGTGATCCACTCACCTCAGCCTCCCAAAGTTCTGGGATTACAGGTGTGAGCCACTGTGCCTGGCCACGTATATATTATTTGCAAGTGACCCACCTAAGACTAAAGAAAACCAGTTACTGAAAGTAAAGAATGTAAAAAGACAAACCAGGCAAATATTGAACTAAAAGAAATACTGTAGCAATATCAGATAAAGTAGAGAAATTATTAGGAAAGGCTCATTATGTAAAGTTGGAAGGCAAAATGTGCCAGCAGGACAATTCTGAACCTATGTGTCCCCTCTTACAAAGCCCCAAAGTATATATTAAAAAATTGACAGAAGACATAGGCAAATTCATAATTGTAGTGAGAAATGTTTAGCATAGCTCTCTGAAAATGATAAATCAAGGAGACAAAAAGTTAATATGGACATAGGAAATTTGAATAATGAAACTTGTGAATAATGAAACTCTATAAACTGGTGTTTATAGATGTGTGCCTGAAGTGATTAAAGAATGCAAAACACTTTCAACTACATATAGAATATTACCATTTACCAGACTACAGGGCTAGTCTCAGTATATTTCAAATAATCCACATTTTGTTCATTACCATAATGGAAAAAAGGAAAAAAAGATAGACAAGTTTTTCCTTATCATATGTTTAGATATTAAAACACTTATAAGTAGCTCAATTATTAAAGAAGACATTGTAATGAAATTAACCATAAATATTTAGTCTTGAATGATGATTAAAAACAGAGAAAAAAATTACGGATTTCTGGCTTTTAATTCAGCATGTAAGGAGCTTAAAAATTGCTGCTCTGTCCTAACAACAAGTAAAAGAATGAAAACAAGGAAATGTCAACAACACTTGTTAAACGTGTCGGGGGGAAAAGAGATCACAGAGCAAACCACTGTCCCCAAAATTGGAGAGATGAACAGGTGGATACAGAGAATCACAATTTATCACAGCAGAAATCCATTAGCAGAAACCTCAGTGGGAACCAGTGCCAGAGAAGGAAAACCTAAACTGGAATTGACAGATTTCTGGATGCTTGGTGTGGACAAGTCTGAGAGTTAAAAACTCCCGGGGGGATCCAGTTATAGGGAGCTACCACACGTTTGTGAGTTTTACCTCCAGGAAGTTTGCCAGGTTCTCATAGTAAATTCATGGTAAATACAGGAAAAAAATATTCCCGTGCTTCTATCAGAGTATGTGGAAAAGGACCCATTTTGCCATTTTGATTGTTCTTAGCAAGTTCTGTCCTCAGAAGAACCGAACCAATCTGGGGAAAGGAAAATATCCAATTCCAGCTGGCTCTAGCCTTCCATGTGGGGAAAGGGAAATACCCAAATCCACCTACCTCTAGGAATTCTGTCCCACCTAAGAGGGGAAAATAACTTAGCAGCACTAGTGAAATTCATAGTAAAAGACTGAGACCTAATCACAGGATTATAGAACACTTTTTCTCCCCACACAGCTTACCACCACATTACTAAAGGGCTATTTATCATAGTTCCTTTTACCCAGTACATTATGTTCACCTTTTAACGAGAAATTACAGGCATACAAAAAGTAGAAAAAGCACAGTTTGAAGAGATTAAACAAGCATCAAAACCAGATCATATATGGCAGGAATGTTGAGATGATCAGAACAGAATTTTTAAAAAACTATAATTGATATTAAGCCTATCCTAAGGGCTTTAATGAAAAAAGTAGACAACATGCAAAAAGAGACGGACAAAGTAAGCATTGAGATGGGAATTCTAAGAAGTAATAAAAAATTCTAGAGATAAAAAACACTCTAACAGAAATAAGAATGCCTTTGATGGGCTCATTAGTAGACCAGACATGACTGAGTAAAGAATATCTGAGCTTGAGGATATGACATCAGAAACTTTCAAAGCTGAAAAGCAAAGAGAAAAAAAGACTGAAAAAAAAAAAACCCATAAAAGAATGTCCAAGAACTATGAGACAACTACAAAAGGTGTAAATAACACATGCATAATGACAATACCAGAAGAAGAAAAGAGAAGAGAACAGAAGCAATATTAGAGCAATAATGGAGAATCTTCCCAAATTAACGTCAGACATCAAAACATAAATCCAGGAAGGTCAGAGAACACCAAACAGGAAAAATGCCAAAAAGCTCAACACCTCAACATACATTCAAACTTCTGAAAGTCAAAAATTAGAAAAATTATTGAAGAAACCAGAGGGAAGAAACACCTTACTTATACAGCAGCAAAGTAAGAATCACATCCAATGTCTCCTCAGGAACCATACAAACTGGAAGAGAGTAGAGTGAAAGCATAACAGAAAAAAACCCACCAATCTAGAATTATGTACCCTGCAAAATTATCCTTTAAAAGTGAGAGATAAATACTTTCTCAAACAAAAATTGAGAAATTTTGGTGTCAGTAGACCTGCCTTGAAAGAAATGTTGAAAGAAGTTCTTCAGAGAGAAGGAAAATGATAATGTAGCAGAAGTTCAGCTCTACATAAAGAGCATCAGAGAATAAATCATTGAAATTAAAATGAAAACTTCTATTTTTCTTATTTCAAATTGTGTTAACAGATAAGAATTTGTTTAAAATAATAACAGCAACAATGTATTTGATTACATACACACAGGCACACACACACACACATACGCATAGCTGAAACTAATGACTTCAATGATACAGGGTCAGGAGGGAGGAATTTGGAATATTTTGTCATTACAAGGTAGTTGCACTAACAGTGAAGAGATATAGTGTTATTGAAAAGTAGACTTGGATTCATTGTGAACGTATGTTGCACTCTTAAAAATAAGTGTAACTGACATGTTAAGAATGGCGAGAGACTGAAATTCTATAAGGTGCTCAATTAAAGCCTCAAAAGTCAGAAAAAGTGTAGAAGACCAAATTAGGAACAAAAAACTAAGGACAACAAATAGGAAATAGTAACAAATATAACAGATATTAATTCAATTATGTCAATAATTACTTTAAATGTCAATGGTCTAAATATACCAATTAAGAGACAATGATTATCAGAGTGGATGAGAAAAGAAGACTCAACTATATGCTGTCCAAAAGAAACCCACTTTAAATATAAAGACATATAGGATAAAGGGAAAAGAGTAGAGAAAGGTAGCTCATGCTAACGCCAATCAAAAGAAAGCTGGAGTAGCTATATAATAATTTCAGACAGAGCAGACTTCAAAGCAATGAAAGTATCAGGAATAAAGAGAGGCATTATATAATGATAAAGAGGTCAATACTCTAAGAAGATATAATAATTGTTAATACAGAGGTACCTAACAACAGAGTTTTGAACTACATGAGGCACAAACCAATAGAGCCTCAAGGAGATATAGATAAATCCACCATTGTAACTGGAGACTTTAACACCCCCCCATTAGAAATGAACAACTCCAGAAGGCAGAAAATCAGCAAGAACATGGTTGAACTTGAACTCAACAGCACCATCAATCAAGAGGATGTAATTGACATATATAGACAATTTTATCTGGCAATAGCACAATACACATTCTTCTCAAACTCATATGTAACATTCACCAAGGTAGACCACATTTTGGGCTATAAAATATGCCTTAATAAATTTAAACAATAGAAATCATACAATTGTGCCTTGTATGATGTGCTCTCAGAGCACAGTTAGGAATAAATAACAGAAAGATAGCTGCAAAATCCCCAAATACCTGAAGATTAAACAACATACTTCTAAAATAGCATTGGATCACAGAAGAAATCTTAAGGGAAGTTAAGAATTATTTTGAAATAAATGAAAATGGAAATACATCTTGTCGAAATTTGTGGGATGCAGTGAAAGCAGTGCTTAGAGGGAAATTTATAGCATTGATGCATGTTTTAAAAATAAGATTGAAAATCAATAATCTAAATTTCTACTTTAGGAAACTAGAAAAAAGGAGAAATCTAATCTAAAGTAAATGGAAGAAAAGAAATAATAAAAACTAGAGCTGAAAGTAATAAAATTGAAAGCAGGAAATCAATTAAGAAAATCAATGAAACTGAAAGCTGATTCTTTGAAAAGATTAATAAGATTCATAAGTCTCCACCTGGCCTAAGAAAAAGAAAGAAGACACAAATTGCTTATATCAGAAATGAAAGAAAGAACATCATTATACATCCCAAGGACATGGAAATGATAACAAAGAAATATTATGAACAAGTCTATGTCCACAGATTTGATAATCTAGATGAAAGAGACCAATACCTTGAAAGACACAACCACACAAGAGGAAGTAGACTATCTGAATAGGCCCATGTCTATTAAAGAAATTGGATAAATAATTAATTACCTTCCAAAACAGAAAGCACTAGGCCCAGATACACTCATTGGTGAATTCTAACAAACATTTAAGGATGAAATTAGGCCAATTCTCTACAACCTCTTTTACAAGATAGACACAGAGTAACTACTTCTTAACTAACTCTATAAGGCCAGTATCACCCTAAAACCAAAACCAGAAAAAGTATTACAAGAAAACTATAAACCAATATCTCTGAATGTAGATGTAAAAATTCTCAAAATATTAGAAAATTGAATTCAACAACATACAAAAATTATATACCACAGCTAAGTGAGATTTATTCTATATATATGGCACTGGTTTAACATTCAAAAATCAATTAGTGTAATTCATTACATCAACAGGGTGAAGAAAAAAGTTTATGCTATCAATAGATGCAGAAAATGCATTTGACAGAGTTCAATACCCATTCGTAATAAAATCTTTCAGCAAACTAGGAAAAGTGGGGAACTTCCTCAACTTGATAAAGAACATCTAAAAAAAAGCTACAGCTAACCTCATGATTAATAGCGAGAAACTCAAAGCTTTCCCACTAAGATCAGGAACAAGGCAAGGATATCCCCTCATAGCACTCCTTTTTGATATACATCCTGGCTAATGCAGTAAGACTAGAAAATAAAATAAAAGGCATACAGATTGGGAAGAAAGAAATAAAACTGCCTTTGTTCATAGATGATATGACTTGTCTATGTACAAAATGTGAAAGAATCAACAAAAGAATGCCTGGAACTAATTATAGCAAGGTTACAAGATACAAGGTTAATATACAAAAGTCAGTCACTTTTCTAAATGAACAAATGAAATTTAAAATAAAAAACATATTATTTCAATTTAAAATAAAACATTTAGGTATAAATCTAAAAAATGTACAAAATCTATATGAGGAAAACCACAAAACTCTGATGAAAGATATTAAATAATAATAAATGGGAAGATATTCCAAGTTTATGGATAGGAAGACCCAATATTGTCAAGATGTTAGTTCTTCCCAAGTTGATCACTCAAGATTCAATGTAATACCCAATCAAATCCCAGACACTTATTTTGTGGATATTGAAAATCTGATTATGAAGTTTATATAAACTGGTGAGCACAGTGGCTCACACCTGTAATTCCAGCACTTTTGGAAGCTGAGATGGGAAAATGCTTGAGGCCAGGAGTTTGAGACCAGCTCAGGCACAACATAGCAACACTTTGTCTCTACAAGAAGAAAGACAAAAGAAAACAACAAAACCAAAATTTATATGGAGAGGCCAAAGACCCAGAATAGCCAACTCAATACTGAAGAAGAACAAACAGACCTGACACTATCTGAATTTTAAGACTTACTATTAAGCTACAGTAATCAAGACAGTATGGTATTGGTGAAAGAAAAAAACTAGATCAATGGAAGAGAACAGAGAGCCCAGAAGTAGCCTCATGGAAATATAGTTAGCTGATCTTTGCAAAATGAGCAAAGGCATTGCAATGGAGTAAAGATACTCTTTTCAATAATGGTGTTGGAACGACAATATATCCACATGCAAAAAAAAAAAAAAAAAAAGTCAATCTACATGCAAATCTTTTACCCTTCACTCAAGATAGATCACAGACCTAAATGTAAAATGCAAAACTATGGAACTCCTAGAGATAACATAGGAAAAAATCTAGACGACCTTGGGTTTGGTGGTGACTTTTTAAGTACAACACCAAGGGCACAATCCATGAAAGAAATAACTGATAAGCTGTACTTCATTAAAATTAAAATTTTCTGCCTACAAGAAACAATGTTAAGAGAGCTTGGAGAAAATATCTGCAAGAGACATATGTGATATAGGATTGCTGTCCAAAATATACACAGGACTCTTAAAACTTGACAACAAAAAACCCTATTAAAAAGTGGCCCAAAGATCTTTACAGACACCTCACCAAAGAAGGTATAGATGGGGAATAAGCTATGAAAAGATGTTTTGCATAGTATGTCATCAGGGAAATGCAAATTAAAACAACAATGAAATACTACTACAGACCTATTAGAATGACCCAAATCCAAAACACTGACAATACCAAATGCTGGTGAGGATATGGAGCAACAGGAACTCTCATTCATTGCTGATGGGAAGGCAAATGGTACAGCCACTTTGGAAGACAGTTTGGCTGTTTCTTACAAAACAAAACATACTTTTATCATACAATCCACCAATTAAACTCCTTGGCATTTACCTGAGGGAGTAGAAACTTTTCACACAAAACCTGCACATGGATATTTATAGAAGCTTTATTCAGAATTGGCAAAATGTGAAATTAACTGAGATGTCCTTCAGTAGGTGAATGAGTAAACGGTGGTACATTCAGACAATGAAATATTATTCAACACTAAAAAGAAATGAGCTAAAAAAAAGAGAAATGAACTATCAAGCCATAAGAAGACATGAAGGAAACTTGAATGCATATTACAAAATGAAAGAAGCCAATCTGAAAAACCTACATATTGTATGTTTCCAAATATGTGACAGTCTGTAAGAGGCAAACCTGTAGAGATAGTTAAAAATATTAGTGCTTTCTATGGGGTAGGCTCAGCGAGGGATGAATAGGTGCAGCACAGAAGATTTTTAGGGCAGAGAAACCATTCTGTATAATACTACAGGTATGAGTACATGTCATTACACACTTGTACAAATCCATAGACTGTCCAACACCAAGAGTGAAGCCTAATGTAAACTATGGACATTGGATGCTAATGATGTGTCAGTGTAGGTTCATTTATTGTAGCAAGTGTACCACTGTGGTGGGGGATTTCAACAGTGAGGGAGCTTCTGCATATGTGGGGGACAGGGGGCATATGGGAGCTCTCTGTTGTTTCCATTCAATTTTGCTGTGATCCTAAAACACAATAATGTTTATTAATTAAAAAAATTATGCAAAGCAGCTATAGCTGCACTTAGTGGCAGATATATAGACCTAAAATGAATCTGTTTCAAAAGGAGGATGACTGACAAGTGATGAGCAATATATTTGACTTGAGAAATTAGGGAAAGGAATAGTAGGACCAACGCTTTAATGCTTTCTATTATACTCTGAATAAAATTCTAACTCCTATCATGGTCTATGAGTTCTGCATGGTCTGGACTTTGCTCACTACTTCAATCATGACCCCATCTCCTCTCACTGCCCCCAGCAGAGGCAAACAAGTGTGCATTTGTGTACACACGCACACACAAACACACACACAGTCTAACTATGCCAGGCTTCTTCTGACATCTCACACACCAAGCTCTGCCCTGTCTCAGGACACTTGCACTTGCTGCTGCATCTTCTTGGAACTCCCACTTTTCTCTCTCTCACACCCCCATACACATCTGTTCAAACGGCCGGACACTTTACATTTGTCAGGCCTTGGAGAAGCCTTCCCAGGCCACGCTGTGGCCCTTCTTTCTTTGCTTCCAACATATCACTTATCATGGGTAACTATTTTATTTGCTTACTTGCTTCTTTTCTTTCCTCCCCGTTAGACTCCCAGCTCCATGAGGACAGGGGCCGGGATCTTGGTTATGGCAAACTGGAATGATTGGACACCTTAGCTGTTGCAGTGTGTGCATTTTGATATGTAAATATTCACAGTAAATTTCAATGACCTGGTCTAAGAAAATAACTGCTATCCTTAAATAGAGCTTACATTTTACTAATCCCCATATAGATGATCTTATTTAAATTATTTCATAGGACAACCTGTAAACTGTGCCATCATTCATATACTCTGTTGGGTCTACAAACCCAGGAGCAGGGACCCACATCTTTTCCTAGATGCTTTGCTGCTGGCCTGGCCAGAAGCTGGGCCCAAGTGCTGAACTCTGGATTAAGCAGCGTTTGTGTAACTTTCTCATTTTGTAAAATGATTGTAGGCCAAGAAATCACAACAAGAGAAGGACAAAAGGCTGGGCAAATTGCTTTATTAACTGAGCTAAAAGGCCCAGTAGGTGATAGCTTTGCTACCTATCAGGTAATTAGCCGCCCTGGAAGCCTGCTTTGTCTAAGGCCTCAGAGAAGAGAAGCCCTCCTTTGTCGCGGGTAAGCAGCCCATTTTCCAATCAGTGGCTCTAATTGCCAGATCACTGGCTTGCACACCTGCTAGGGCCAGACTTGCTCTGTTGGGGAGGTGAATATAGACACACAATCTCCTGGGACCTAGTCACCTGGGTGAGTGGTAATTGAGTGGATGTCCTGGTGCTCAGAAGTGTTTGCAGCCAGGATAGAGACGGTGGGGGATTCAGCTCTTTGAGAAGATGCCACTTTGTGTTTAGAGCTGTCCATGGCTCCCAGTGTCCTTCTGAAATATACGGACCAGCACTTTTCCAGTGCGAGTGTGCTTTCCCAGGGGATCTTGGTAAAAAGCAGATCCTGATGCAGTAGGCCTGGTTGGAGCCACAATTCTACATTTTCAGCTAGCATCCAGGTGACAGAGAGGCTGCTGGTCTGTGGACCACACTTTAAGGAGCAAGACATGGAGCTCCAGGCTGACTTTGGGAGAAGGGGAAGTGCAGGATTTGTCTGGCACCCCTGAAGTCTTGGCTCAGGTTTCCACTCCCACATCCTGGGCTATGCTAGGTGGTCCTTTGGCGCTCTTGTGACCTCTGGGAAGCCCATCACAGTGTGGACCACACCGTGTTGTAAATGCTTATTTACCTTTAAGGACTGCATACCTCCTATGAGGCCACTCCTGACAGCAATGCCCATCCTGGGGCTTGCAAAGGGCACACATTGTCATTGTTCACCAAACTGAACTGGATTATGTACCTAGTTCTGCCTCCATAGCCACATGTCACTTCTTCACTCAAAGCTGCACTTTTCTCATCGGCTGAGTGGGCACAGTGAGAGGCAACCTATATCACTCGCTCACCAACTTGGGAATACAAACAAGGTGGTGCTGCTCCTTCTTTCTCTTTTATTTATTCTTCAATTAAGGTATAACTTACTTCAATAGAGTAAAACATACAAATTTCTTAATAGAATTTGCATTTGTATATACCTGTCTTATTCCGCTCAGGCTGCCATAATGAAATACAACAGGCTGCATGGCTTAAACAACAGAATTTTATTTTCTCACTGTTTTGGAGACCAGAAATCTTAGATCAAGGTGCTGGCTGATTTGGTATCTGATGAAGGGTCTGTTTCTGACTTGCAGAGCACCACGTTCTTGCTGTGTGTTCACGTGGTCTTTCCTTGTGCTATGCATGCGGAAAGCAGGAGGAAGAGAGGGAAAGGGAGGGAGACAGACAGAGAGTGAAAGATGGAGTGAGTGCACAAACTCTGCTGTTTCTTTTATAAGGATGCTAATCTTATAGGATCAGGGAACTGATGGTCTCATTTAACCTTAATTCCCTCCTAAAAGCCCTAGTTTTAAACATAACCATATTGGGGAATAGGGCTTCAAAGTATGAATTCGAAGGTGTGGGGAGACACAATTTAATACATAGCAATACCCATACAACACTACCCAGATTATGACAAGAATATTTCAGGTATCTCAACAGTCTCCTTTATGTCCCATTTTGGTTAATGCTCCTCCTTCCAAAAGTAATCACATTCTGACTTTTGTCATCATAGATTAGTTTAGCCAGTTCTTGAATTTAATATAAATAGAACAATGAGTATGGTATACTTTTCTGTATGTATTTCTGGTTTCTTGTGCTCAATATTAGGACAGTGAAATTCTTTCATGTTGTTACATTCTCCTCATCCTTCTTCTTTCTGAGTAACAATGCATTATAGAAACGTACCACAATTTATCTTTTTTTTTTAACCTATTGATGGGCATTTAGGTAGTGTCTAGTTTTAGGCTATTACAGATAGTGCTGCTATGAATATTCTTGTGTAGGCACTTTGGTGGAAATATATAAACATTCCTGTGTATATATGTGTAGTAATATCCAGAAATGAAATTACTGGGTCACAATCTATGCTTTCAGCTGTTGTAGCTACTGCTAAACAGTTTTCCAAAGAGATTGAACCAATTTGCACTCCCAAATTGAGTATGAGAGTTCTAGTTGCTCCACATCTTCCCCAACACTTGATAATAGCAGTCCTTATTTTAGCCATTTTCAAGGGTGTGTGGTGATATGTCATTGTAGTTTTAACTTGAATTTCTTTGATGACTAATAATGTTGAATAGGCTTATTTACCATTTAGCTATCTTCTTTAGTGAAAATAAAATCTCTTTTAAATATTCAAATTTATTAATCAAACCTGTAAATTACCAGGAAGTCCACTTTTTTCCTCTTGTGGTCTCTTCCTCTGCCAGCAAATTGTCCAGAAAGTCTGGTCCAAGGAGGTCAGTCTTGCTTCTGAAGACAGGTAGAGAATAGACTAGAGTTTCATTCATAAATTATCACTATCTGGTCTTTAGTCTCCACAATGTGTCATTGTTGGGAACTTGTCTGGTGCAGTCTGGTGTACCTGTTTCCCAAGTTTTGAGGATGTTGTTCCAGTTTCCGGTCCAGATTACAGAACTGCTCCATGCTCAGGGTCTCAAGTAGTCTTTTAGAAGTCACAGTCAACCACACAGTCACTGAATGCCATAGGTTGGTGGTCGTGTTTTAGAAACAATCGCGTCGGGGCTGTGACTAGAGGGTCTATCCATTTCAGCTATGGTCCTTTTCCCCAAGCACCCAGATGTTATTATGGGGCTGCATCTCTAGACTAGACATTCCATTCCTTCACGTGATCTCCACTGTAGGGCTTTAGATGTCCACCCCCTCAACCCACCGCCAATTTGCTTCATCCAGGATCTCCCCAACCCTGCAAAGAAGTTCTAAAAATGTTGAATTTTGCAACAAAGTGAGTTCGGGTCTCAATCTTTTTCCTCCCGGGTGGCTTCTTTTCCAACCATAATGTAAATTTATCCTTGCCCATTGAGAAATCTTGGAGGGGAGAGTGGCGGTCGTGTGTCAATGGTTCTATTATACCTTTCCTTCAAGGAATGGGTTTTCACGTCAGCTGGAGACACCACTTATGTGGCTCTTTTACAGTCCAAAATTTTACCACAGGGTGACTTACCATGTCTACTTAGAGAAGTGGCTAGTGGGTTCTTTTAGTGAAAATAAGCTAATTTATTAAAATAATATTTTAATGAAAAAATAATAATTACAAGTTCTGTTTCACCAAGTATCTCATTACAAATATTTACAGGGCTGTTATTTTGCTTAGTGATAATGGATTAAAGCATCTAAGACCCTTGGGTTTGAAAGCTGGTTGAAAGGCCTGGGTTTGGGGAATGATCTGGAAGCCAAGAGTGGCCTCTCGGTTTGATATGGTTTGGCTGTGTCCCCAGCCAAATCTTTTTTATTTTTATTTTTTTGAGATGGAGTCTTGTTCTGTCACCTAGGCTGAAATGCAGTGGCATGACCTCGGCTCACTGCAACCTCTACCTCCCAGGTTCAAGCGATTCTCTTGCCTCAGCCTCCCGAATAGCTGGGATTACAGCTGTGCACCACCACGCCTGGCTAATTTTTGTGTTTTAGTAATAGAGATGGGGTTTCGCCATGTTGGCCAGGCTGGTCTCAAACTCTTAACCTCAGGTCATCCACACACCTCAGCCTCCCAAAGTGCTGGGATTACAGGTGTGAGTCACTTCGCCCTGTTCCCACCCAAATCTTATCTTGAATTGCAGCTCCCATAATTCCCATGTGTTGTGGGAGGGACCCAGTAGGAGACAATTGAAGCATGGTGGCAGTTTCCCCCATACTCTTACTCATTGTAGTGAGTAAGTCTCATGAGATCTGATGGTTTTATAAGGGGAAACTCCTTTCTCTTGGTTCTCATTATCTCTTGTCTGCTGCCTTGTAAGATGTGCCTTACACCATCTGCCATGATTGTGAGGCCTCCCCAGACATGTGGAACTGTGAGTCCATTAAACCTCCTTTTTTTTTTTTTTTAAGAAAAAATAAATTACCCAGTCTCAGGTATGTCTTTATCAGCAGCATGAAAACGGACTAATGCAAGGTTGTAGCAGGTAACTGAAGCTGTAGAAGTGGATGAGAGTGTTCAGAAAGATGATATGGAGAGAAGAGAGATGGCTGGGACTGAATTCTAAGAGCATCAGCATTTAAGAGATGGTCAGAGAAGACACAGGAGGCTGAGCAGGTGCAAGGGCACATAATCAGATGTGCCTTGAAGAAGATACTTCTGCCACTCTGCAGAATAGGCTGTAGATGTGCAGGGTTAGATGCAGAAAGACACCTGTGGGTTGGAGTGGAAGGTCAGGAAAGAGATGATGGGAACTTGGGCTTAGGGATGTGGCATCTGGGGAGTCAGGTCAACAGGGGAAGTTGGAGATGAATTGGGCAGGGGGGTGAGTGGACAGGATAAGTCAAAAGGTATCTAGCTTGTGTTGGTGACATTCTGCTAGATGGGAAATTCTCAAGGGCTTCAGGGGCCTGAGCGGAGGTTCAAGGTCGTGAGGATTAATTTGGACATGTTGAGGTTGAGGAGTTTTAGAGATAGCCAAGCAGAAAGACATGCTGTTATAGGCTGAATTGTGTCTTCCCTCCACTCCCCGACCAAATTTATATGTTGAAGCCCTAACCCTCAGTACCTCAGAAGGCAACTGTATTTGGAGATAGGGCCTTTAAAGAGGTAATTAACATGACCACATGTGTATTTGAGAGTGGCAGGTGGGAGAAGGGAGAGGATGGAGCAACTACCTATTCAGTACTATGCTTATGACTTGTGTGATGAAATAATCTGCACACCAAACCCCCATGACATGCAATTTACCTATGTATCAAACCTGCATATGCACTCCTAAACCTAAAATAAAAGTTTTAAAACAAAAGTGGTGATTAAAGCAGGGTGCAGTGGCTCATGCCTATAATCCTAGTACTTTGAGAGGCTGAGGTGGGGGGATCGCTTGAACCCAGGAGCTCAAGACCAGCCTGGGCCTGGGCAACATAGAGAGACCCCATCTCTACAAAATTTTAAAAAACTAACCAGGCATGGTGGTGCATACCTGTAGTCCCAGCTACTTGGGAGTCTGAGGCAGGAGGATGACTTGAGCCCAAGAGGTTGAAGCTGCAGTGAGCCGTGATTACACCACTGCACTCCAGCCTGTATGACACAGCAGGACCCTGTCTCTAAATAATAATAATAATAATAATAATAAATAAAGAGATGATTAAGTTAAAACGAAGTCCTTAGGGTGGGGTCCTAATCCAATCTGATTGGTGTCCTTTTAAGAGGAAACTTGGATACAGCAAAAGACACTCTGCGTGCACAGAGGGAAGACCATGTTGTGGACACACTGTAAAGGTGCCATCTTTGAGCCAAGGAGAGAGGACACAGTAGAAAACAACCCTGCTACACCTTGAACTGGGACTTCCAGCCTGCAGACCAGGGAGAAAATAAATTTCTGTTGTTTAGAAAGTAGCCACCCAGCCTGTGCTACTTTGTTATGGCAGCCCTTTGCTGATTAATAAAGTTGCCCAGGAGCTTCAGCCCTGCCTCAGATGCTGTGATTGACCAGGACGAGCCTAGGGTATGGGCCCTTACTGACTCTTCCCTGGTCACTCTAAGCCCAGCCAAGAATATCTAGCTCAGCTTTCTGAGCACTGTAAGACTTCTAATCAGGCTGCCCTGAAGGAGAAAGCTGAACGGATCAGGATGTAACATAAGGCTTGGCTTGGAGGCACCTCACTGCCTCCCTCACCCTTGGGTGCTGGCGATGCCAAATTGCACATCACCTCTGAGGGTCCATGTCTGCACTCTTCACAGACCTCACAATGGCATTTCATGAATATTTACTGAGCTGCTCAGATATGCAGCAGGGAGAACAAACAGAAAGAGAGAGAGAGACAGAGACAGAGAGAGGGAGGGAGAGGTGAAGGGGAAAGAAGGAGAAAGGGGACCCATCTTAATATTTGCATCACTCAGAGACAGGATGGAGTAGAGGATGCTGGTACAATGGGAATCTGGTTTGAGAGTGTGAGCTTTTCCATGGGGATAAAGGGAACAGCTTCTTGTATAATGAGATTGACTTTTAAATTGAAAGTGCTAGTGCTTGTGCTGCAGTTCAGACTTCCCTGCTGTGTGTTTATTCCCAAGGCTCTAACATTAAGACATTGTACATACGAGCTGGGAGCATTCAATTAGGTTTTCTGTTATTAATCAGCCAATTAAGCCGCAATCTCTGGGATATACATTTTCACTCTTAAAGAGGTGAGAAGCGTGCTGGGGCCCCCAGTCTGGTTTGAAACGCCAGCATGGTGTGGAGGGAGAGGCCAGGGATCTGAGAGAGCCAGGAGAGAGGATGGGATGCAGTAGCAGCAGAGACTGGATCCCCTCCTGTGGGCAGTGTTGGTGTTTTTGTTCTAGAGACTTCTGGGAGGATGGCCATGGAAGGTTTTCCTGTGGAGGAATGTCAGCTGGAAGAAAAACCATTAGCTGTGAAGTTTGGCTAACTTTGGAGTCAAGTCTGCCACGAGAAATACTGCTTGGCTATGCTGAGCCTCAGTTTTCCCATCTGCAAAACGGGAACTTTTAACCTCTATTTTTGAGTCCTTCCTCCTTTATAAGAAGCAAGTCCAATAAGATAATGAATATGGAAAAATTTTTTGTAAGCTATCACATGCTAGAGAGGGCATAAGGAAGCAGTAGTGGCCATGATGGACAAAATTTCTGCATAAATATATTTGAGGACAATAATAGCTCTTTGAACATGAAAGATTAGTATATAGACTGAGTGGCTAATAAGCACCTATACTTCATTCATTAAATTAATTTGATGGTGCCAATGAAACAGCCAAAAGGAAGAGAACACTCTTACCCTAAGTAATACTTCTCAGCCTGCTCTAATAGATAAATTGTGGCTAGGCGCAGTGGTTCATGCCTGTAATCCCAGCACTTTGGGAGGCCGAGGCGGGTGGATCATGAGGTCAGGAGATTGAGACTATCTTGGCTAACACGGTGAAACCCTGTCTCTACTAAAAAAATACAAAAAAAAATTAGCCAGGTGTAGTGGCAGGTGCCTGTAGTCCCAGCTACTCGGGAGGCTGAAGCAGGAGAATGGCGTGAACCCGGGAGGCGGAGCTTGCAGTGAGCCGAGACCATGACACTGCACTCCAGCCTGGGCAACAGAGCGAGACTCCGTCTCAGAAAAAAGAAAAAAAAAAAGACAAATCCTTCAATTCACTGTACCCCAAAATGTAATCAGACTGCAACTACTGGGCAGAATTGGGGAAGGGAGAATAAAGAGTAGATCCCAAAGCCTTTGTAATATAGACTCAGACATTTTATTTATATTCATAGTAAGTACCAGTCAGAAGAAAGCTGTCAGTCTGTTGAGATGGTGGGTCCTTAAAGGAAACAAAATAAGAGCAGCTAATCATCAGGACATAAATCAATTGTAAGTGTTTGGATTTGTGATTAGCATACAAATAATTTGTTGTTAGACATTTTTGAAATTAAGTGTTGGTGTAATTAGCACATAAATCATTTGCACATGGGTGTTCCTGAAGTGTCTGATGTGTAATTAGACATAAATTATTTGTATCTGGGAGTTTCTGGGGTGTTTGTTATGTCATTAGCACACAAGTCATTTTTACATTGGTGTTTTTAAAGTGTTTGTTGTGTAATTAGCACATGGATTATTTGCAAACACTGTGTATGTTTCAGATTATTTGCTGTGTAACTAGCATGAAAATTATTGGTACATAGAATTTTCTAAAGTATTTAGTGGGCAATGAGCACCTATTTAATTTGTAAATGATAGTCTCTAAAATGCCTTTTGTAATTAGCACATATACCATATGTATATGTGTATGTTTAAGTTTCTTGATTTGTAATTATTGCACAGATCATTTTGTGAATGAGCTCTCTTAAGCAATTTATAATTTGCATGAAAATCATTTATCAATGAGTGTTTCTAGAGTACTTGATTTATAATTAACATATAAGCAATTTGTAGATAGGTCTTTAATAACTGCTTGAAAAAAGTTCTTCCTCTTTTAAGAGATACTCTTTTATCCTGTTTACTTTTGAACTTAGCCAGCCTAATTGCACTTGTAGAAAGAATTTATAAGTTGATATATTTTTATGCTTTTTTACTCATTGAAAGTTTGGAATGCATAGCTGTATACTCAGGGTGTTTTATGAGAGTCTGTTCTTGGCTTGTATGAGATCAAAAGTCTGGTGCCTTCTTAGAGATTAGGGTCAGATCTCAAAGTCTCTTTCACCAAGGTGGAGTTGTATCCTATGTTTCAGGGGATCATAAAGTGTCCTGTCTTGGACCTATTACTAGGGATCTAATGAGAATAATGACAGGCAACACCAATTTATAAAAAATATGAGCTTTATCCAAATAAGAAGCCCAAATACCCTAGAAAATGACTGTAAAGGAGACAGAAAAGATAATTAAAATTGTTGAGCACTCAGTGGATGCCAGGCATCAGCCTAATTGTTTTATGAGAGAAATATCAATTAATTATAATAACCATCATGAGAGTCAGGCATTATAGCACCAGTATTAATCAAAGATACAATGGAAAAAAGTTCCAGAGTTAAGGAAACCTTAATAATGTGTCTTGAAAAACATCACCATGTTATGAACAAAGTAATGAAAAAAATGACCATGACTAGATTAATTCTGGCTTTGAATTCCACAGGTAAATGAAAAATCTTCTAAGGATTTAGACAGAAAACATTAAACATTAAAAGAATAATTTAACTTCAAAAGACTAAGATTTCTCCCTGCAATAATAAAAGTCCCCAGAAGGGCAACTTAAAAGAATAAAAGATGAGACCCAATAATTTTATACCCAGCCAAACTGTTTTTATTGTATGGAAGTGGCAGAAGAAAACATTCTTATCTATTTTTAGTTTTAAAAAGCATATCTTCATTTTCTCTTTTAGAAAAAATTACTTGAGGATGGTCTACAGACAACAAGTATAGCAAAATGTGGAACTCAAGAATGGCTAAATGATGGTAAGAAAGGACTTGCACATAAACCATGTCTTGGTTTGAATCCAGCAAGAGATTCCATCTGACCAATGTAGTAAAGAATGTGGCTTAGAATTTGGTCCCAGCAAAGGAAGAGAAGAAGGGGGAAACTCTCTCTATGTTACAGGTAGTTAGGAATGAGTGGGGCAGGAGAGGGTTCTCCCCCCACCCACTAGAAATTTGTGGTGGTGGCTCAGCAATTATTACATTGCTTCTCTAAAAGTGATAAATTGGCAGCTGGCACCAGGGAGAGGCTATTTCCTGATGGTCCACACTTATTAATACTAAAGTGTTAATTAAAGCCAGGCCCCAGGGAGAAGCAACTTCCTGGGCATACACATTAAGAGACAAAAATGGCAAAGTATGATCTTCTGGGTACACCACCAGAAAAAGGATGAAAGCCTCGGATGGGCATGCGTGTAACTCCCTATATACACTGCACATGCTCAATTCCCAGGGGTGAGGAAAACACTGAAAATGCAGAAAGCTCACCCTAAGGGAAGAATCACGGGAAATAGGTGAGCCTATAAAGTCCTAGGATCAAGATTAAATGACCTCCTTTTTACTCTCTTTGACCTTCAGGTGCCCACTTGGATCTCTTCCAAGGGTTCTTTCCTTTCTTTCCTGTTCTAAAGCCTTTTTAATAAACTTCCACTCCTGCTCTGAAACTTGCCTCAGTCTCTTTTTCTGCTTTATGCCCCTCAATCAAATTCTTCTTTCTGAGGAGGCAAGGGCTGAAGTTGCTGCAGATCCACACAGATACCGAGAAGTAACTTGGGGTAACCCGGATCTTTTCTGCTGGTAACAAGATGTCTCCAGTCATAAGAGATTCTCACTCAGTATTAAGAAAGTCCTGGAGATGACGTAGTACCAGCCTTGCCAAATCACTTGTAGTGAGATTTCACAATCTTTAGTTGTTCATAAACCAGCTTGCAGTATCTGTATCAATAGTGTTATAATTGAGGTTTTTCTTTAAATCAATCCACTTGATTTTTAAAAACATATTTATTTCAAAAGATAATTTATGTAACACCTGTAAATGTAAAGCCCTCATCATCAGCCATAAATAGAAGGCAATCATAAATATAAAAGCAGTGAGAATATTAAATTTTGCCATTACCAGGACATACAGGGTTTTGTCTGTTTCTTTTTTTTATATTTTAGCAACTTGGGAATTAAAATGTAACTTACAACAAATGGTCTTTTACAACTAATTGGAAAATTAGTTTTCTTTCTTAGAGGTATGCAAAAATAATGGTGCATTTGAACAATCATGGCATCTTAGAGTGGGTGGAATACAGTTATAATATTCTATTACGTGTAGCTGGCCATATAACCACTTCTCACTGAAAGTTTTGTGTTTGAAGACTATTTGTTGCTTAAAAAGGGAGATTAGCAAGTGCTAGAGAAGTGTTAAAAACAGAGTAATAACAAGTGAAATCTTCCCATATAATCAGATCGAAAGGGATTTGTGGAAGGTCTACTTCATTCTACGAGTCAAGGCTATTTAAAGCTGTTTCTGCATATGCCTCAGAAGCAGCTCTTCCACGCCCAGTGGGAAGCAGTCCTGTGTAAAATTCTTAAACAAGTTCCTCTTAACAACAGTCTTTAAAAGAGTAGTGCAGGGTTTTCCTGGCCATACCTCCGGCCTCACCGCCAAGCCAAATTTACCCAAATACAAGAAGATTGTCTGCAAGACCCCACGAAACATAATGTAGTTGTATACCTTTCAAAGAAAACACAGTGGAGACTCATGATTTCTATAATGGTATCAATACCGAAGCCCAGGCTCAAAGAAGTTTTCCAGCCTGTTCCCGTAAGTAAGCAGACAGGCTGGGGATTGGTGGGGAGGAGCCAAAAGTCCTACTTAATCCCTAACTCACTGGTACAGGACCACGCTGATGGCTCTTAAGCACAACCATTCTGTCTTAGCACTTTCCAGCAATGGTGGAACCATTTGCACAAGGGTTGGGGGCTGGGGGGCGTTAGGTGGAAGGTAAGGAGAAAAGGATGCAACCATATGGCCTATTCTGTGTCCACAAAAGCGGAGCTTCAGAGAGCAGCATGAGAGTTACTTTTCCTGTCAGAAACCTGAGAAAATATTTTCCAAATATTAAAAACTGACATTGAACGACTTGATTTCACTGGACTTTTTTTTCTTTTAATTGAGAAAGACAAACTGGTTGCCCAGTGGTAAATATTAGGGAACTCTGAAGGGCTTAACCTGTTGTCTTCTGCCTGGGATTCCTAAATGATCCAATGTTAACTTTACCTTCTTTTGAATGAATATACATACATGATGTATGATGCACAGTATATATTAAACACATAGAAAGAGGGTGAAAAGTTAAAAAGCAAATTCTATAACGTTAACAGAGATGACTTCTTTGTTGGTTGAATTCTGATTGATTATTTTTACTGTATACTCCTCTCTCTTTCCCAAATGTTTGACCATGAGTGTTTATTGACCTTAGAATCAGAAAAGAAGACAAACATTAGAATTTGCAATATTTACATACCTATCAATCTTAAGGATGTTTGAAAAAGCTTAGGAAAAAGTATGATTATTTTTGCATGACAGGTTTTGGGTGACTTTTATTTTTTTTTTCCCACTTTTTAATATATTACTTTTTTTTCTCAAATGACAATGGATTCCTTTTGTAAGAGCAATGATAAAGTTATTTTAAAAGGGAACAAAAACAACTGGACTCAACTGTACCTTAAAGTAGTCCAATAAACTTCCCAGTTACATGAACAGATGTGTGTGCATGTGCACACACACGTGTATCTACACACACATATATATTTACAGTTATGCATCACCTAACAATTGGGGTATTTCTGAGGAATGCATTGTTAGGTGATTTCTTTGTGGGAACATCATACATGATTTCACTGTACGAACATCACAGAGTGCATTTACACAAACCTAGATGGTGTAGCCCACTACATACCTAGGCTTTATGGAACCTAGGAGCTCTTACTCCCAGGCTACAAAGCTGTACAGCATGTTGCTGTACTGAATACTGTAGTCAATGGTAACACAATGGTAAGTATTTGTGTGTCTAAACATAGAAAAGGTACAGTAAAAATGTGGGCCAGGCACAGTGGCTCACTCCCGTAATCCCAGCACTTTGGGAGGCCGAGGCAGGCGGATCACGAGGTCGGGAGATCGAGGCCATCCTGGCTAACACGGTGAAATCCTGTCCCTACTAAAAATACAAAAAAAATTAGCCGGGCGTGGTGGCGGGCGTCTAGTCTCAGCTACTGGGGAGGCTGAGGCAGGAGAATGGCGTGAACCCGGGAGGTGGAGCTTGCAGTGAGCCGAGATCGCGCCACTGCTCTCCAGCCTGGGCGACGGAGCGAGACTCTGTCTCAAAAAAAAAAAAAAAAAATGTGGTATCGTACTCTTATGGGACCAGTGTTGTGTGTGTGACTCATCATTGACTGAAATGTCATTATGCGCATATTACTGTATATATAGTTATATAATGTATTAATAGATATAGTTATTATATATTCGCTAACCTAGTTTGAGTTGGGTTTTATAATTTATAGCAGAAAGAGTCCCAATTAATACCCTGTTGCAGACCAGGTTGGACTTTATCTTCCCGCAAACTCATGTTCATCCCTAGGTCCCTCTCACTGAAAAGCCCCTTAATACAGGTCATTTTTAATGGTTTTGCTTTCAAACTGGTTTTCTAAGAAAACAGTCCCGGCAGGTTTGACAGAGTGAGAGCAGCCTGGAGTGGGTCTGGGAGGAGAGCCTTCCAGATTAAGTTACAAGCTGCAGAGGAGAGTGGACTGAGAATGTTTTCTAAATAAGCCTCGACACAGCCTGACGGCACATCCCTGCTTTATTTCTCCTTGTTAGCTCTGACCTCTCTCCCTCACCCAGCACTCCGCCATGCACTCAGGACTAATTTGTTCAAATAAAACCTGACTGTTTGCAAGCCCAGGTGAAAGAGATATATTTAAATACATCTTTAAAGTCAAATAATGTATATACACACACATACATATTATGAGAATGCTGTTCTTGCTTTATTAGCCTCAACTGGAGAAAGAAGAGGGAGAGAGGAGATCTTTCTCAGGGCTGATTCCCTGGCTGTGCAGCCTCAGGTAAATTCCTTGCCTTCCTTGAGCCTTTCAAATGGGTCAAGATGACCTACAGGTATTCCCTTCCAGTGCTGACATTTTTATTATTTGTGAGAAATGAGAGGACCCGCAGGTATGTTAAACATTCATGCATGTATTTACTCACTTCATCCTACCACTCCATTCATTCATTCATTCATTCTGGTGCTTGAGTGAACAAGTAAGCTGGTGAGGTGGGATGGTAAACGTAATTAGACAGACCTATATTCAAATGTCAGTTCTGTTACCTGGGACAGCTCCCTCAAAGTCCTGGGACCTCACTTACCTCTATAAAGTGACTATAGCATTACCATCCCCAAGTACCAGAGAGGGGAGATCTACATGAAGGTAAAATTAGAGGGCCAGGTACAAAATAAATCCCCAGATCACACCAATTTCCCTATTTTAAAGCCCCTCTTCATATCTTTATTATTATTGTTTTTTATGAGAACTTAATCATACAAGGACTTTTGCTTCCAGCATGATGGGATAACAGGGCCTGAATTTACCCTCCCATATGAAATAACTAAAACAGAACAAAAGAAAACACATAAAACAATGGTTTTCAAGACATTGAACATCACATATCAAAGAACAGTGATCCCAGAGAGATGGCAAACAAATGAGGTGAGCTCTACAATTGCCCCAGCTTATACCTTCAGAGAGACTCCAGTCCACAACATAGGGAGGGGGAACTCAGACAGATCTGGGTGTTCTTAAATGGAGGAGATAAGCCTGGGTGTCCAGGGAGGCCAAATCTGCTACAATTGGCAGAGCAAAGTACCAGAGAGAGAAAGCTGGAAAAGAGAGCTCTGGGGATTTGCAGAGGGCTCTCCTTAAGTACTCAGCAGAGTTCTTATCAACAAATGCTTGTGAGGAAATGACCGGAGGCAAAGAGGAAGAAGTACTTGAAAGGATTAGATACCATAATACCCAGGAATAACTTCTGTTCCATCAGGTGGAGCTCTCAGAAACATTTTACCTTAGTACTGGGAATAATTACTCCTAGATCAAACATTTTTCTGGTCCCACCTGACAAAGCTTAAAAGCGAGAACTGAAAGGATCAAACTGTTTCCAAGTAACTGCATCCAGGAACAAAGCTCAAGAATATTTATAGAAATACAAAAAAATTAGCACCTGAAAGGATAAAATTCACAATAGCTGGCATACAATCAAAATATTACCAGGTATGCAAAGAAGCAGGAAAATAGAACCCATAATGAGGAGAAAATCAATCTATTGAAACTGAGTCAAGATGGCAAGGACACTAAAAGAGCTTTTAAAATTGTATTTCTTAAGTTCAAGAACCTAGAGAAAAGATTGAGCATGTTAAGTGGAGACATGGAGACATAAATATTTTCAGAAATAAAAACGACCATATCTGAAATGAAAAATATATTGAACGGCATTAACAGAAGATTAGACATTGCAAGAGAAAAGATTAGTGAAACTGAAGACACAGAAATAAAAACAAACCAAATCAAAACACAGAAAAACAAAGAATTAAAAAATTGAACAGAGCATTAGTAAACATTAATAAGCTGGGGGACAACTTTAAGCAGCCTAACCCACATGTAATTGGAGGTTCTGAAAGGAGAGGATGGAAAAAAAATTTGATGAAAACTCAGATTCAGGAAGCTTAACAAACTTCAAATGGAAAAAACAAACAAATAAAATCTCTTCCAAGACAAATGACAAATACCTAAAACAATGAAAAAGAGGAACAGAGAAAAGAATATATTACATGCAGATGGAAAAAGATAAGAATTACAGCAGACTTTTCATTAGGAACAATGCAAGCCAGAAGATAGTGAAGCAGTATCTTAAAAAAAAAATGTTTAGAATTATATACCCAGGAAATATATTTTACAAAAAATGAAGTGAAATAAAGATTTCTTTTAAAAAAAAAGACATGTGAAAGCTAAAGCGTTTTTTAGCTAAAGCTAAAAAAAGACATGTTAAACTCTGCAGGAAATGTTAAAGAAAGTCCTTCAGGCCAAAGGAAAATGATGTTAATGTGGAATACGGGTATTCAAAGAAATAAAGAGCACTGGGCATGGTCACTGAATAGGAAAATATAAAATAATTTTTTTCCCAACATCTAAATCCCTTTAAATGATAATTCATGGTTTAAAGGGAGAACACTAACAATGTACTGTGAGGCTTAAAACATACATAGTATGTAAATTGTTACAGTAAATGCACAAATGCCAGGTGAGGAGAAATAGAAGCATATTGTTGAAAGGTTCCTACACAATATATGAAGTAGCTTAGTATTTTTTAAAGGTAGGCTCTAATAAGTTAAAGATGTGTGCTATAAACTCTAAAGCAATCACCAATAACACAAGAAAGTTATAATTAATTCCAAACGGGATAAAACAGAATAATAAAATAACACTCAATAACTCCAGAAGACTGGAAGAGAAGAAGAATAAAATAAAAAACAGATGAGACAAATACAAAGTAAATAATAATATGGTAAGAAGATAGATTTCAGTCCAATCATATGAATAATCATATTAAATAAAAATTATTCAAATACCTAATTAAAGGAGAGGTTGTTAGATTGAATAAAAAAGCAAGACCCAACTATTGCTTCTTATAGGAAATTTAATTTAGATATAAGGATGCAATAAATTAAAAGATGGAAAGATACACTTCCTAACACTAATTAAAGAAAGCTTGTGTGGCTATATTAATGTCAAACAAAGTAAATTCTTGAGCAAAAAATATTTTTATTGATAAAAAGGAATGCAAGCCTGGGTTTCACATTAAAAAATCAGTGTGATTCAACATATTTACAAACTAAAGATGAAATACCATATAATCATCTCAGTATTCACAGAACAAGAATTTGAAAAAATTCAACATCCATCAATTTCTGTTAAAAACTCCTAGCAAACTAGAAACAGAAAGAAACTTTCTTAACTTAATAAAGGTTATCTATGAAAAACTTACAACAAACACAATATTAAATGGTAAGTGAGTGAATGCTTTCCCTTTAATATTAGGAAGAAGGCTATGATGTCTGATATCAGCACTTTTATTCAACATTTTTCTGGAGATTCTGGCCAGCACAATAAAGGAAGAAGAAGAAAGTAATAAGAGGCATCTAGGTTTATTAGCAAATGATATAATTATCTTCTGGAAAATCCTGCTGTATCTACACTAGAGCTTGTAGAATAAACAAGTAAACTTAGCAAGGCTGAAGAATACAGGATTGATATACACACTCAATTACATTTCTATTTATTAGTAATGAATAATTGAAAATTGAAATGAAAACCCACTACTGCTTGCAATAGCATGTGAAAATATGAAATAGGGATACATCTGATAAAAGATCGGCAAAACCTTCAAATTGAAAACTAGGGAATATTGTTGAGAGAAATTAAAGAACATCAAAATAAAGGAAGAGGTATACCATGTTCATGGAACAAAAGAGTCAATATCATCAAGATGCCAATTTTCCCTAAATTAATCTATGGATTCAACATAATCCTAATCAAAATCCCAGCAGGCTTTTATTATTTGGTAGAAAAAAAGATACAATGATTCTAAAATTTGTATGGAAAAGTATATAACCTAAAAAATCCAAACCTCTTTAAAAATAGAAATAAAATTGAAAATATATTTACAGTACCTGATTTCAAAGGCTAAGTCCAAGTTTCTTCCTATTCCTAGTATGGTATTAGCAAAAAGAGCAATATATCAATGGAACAGAATAGAATCTAGAAATTTACCCATACATATACAATCAATTGACTTTCAACACAGGTGCCTCGGCAATCTAGTGGTGGAAAGATAGTATTTTCAACAAATAATGTTGGAAAAATGGGATATTCATATCCAAAAAATTAATAGCTTTTTTCCATACTTAATAAAATAAAAATTAGGTTAAAATTGATTAAAGATCAAAATATAAAACCCAAAGCTATAAAACTTCTAGAAGAAAGCATATCAGAAAATCTTTGTGACCTTGAGTTAGGCAAAAAGATCTTTGATATGACACCAAAACCATTATCCATATAAGAAAATATTGGTAAATTAGACTTCATAAAATTTAAGAACTTTTGCTCTTTGAAAGGCATTGTTAAAGGAATCTAAAAATGCACAGAGTTAGAGAGAATATTTTCACAACACATTTTTGATATAGTACTTTTATCCAGAATACATAAAGAACTATTAAACTTGATAACAAGCAAAGAAAGAGCCTGATTAAAGAATGGGCACATGCTCAAAATTGATGCTACAACTATCTCAAAATAAGATGCTTAGGTTTGAGAAAGAGCGAAAAAGTTTGAATAGATGCTTGAACAAAGATATACAGATGGCAAATAAGCAATGAAGAGATGCTCAACATCATTAGCCATTAAGATACTTCAAATTAAAATCTCAATGATATACAATTGTATACTGATTTAAAAGTCCACAATGTAAAAGGCTATTCCTATCAGGTGTTGGCAAAGACAGAGAGAAACTAGAATTCTTATTCACTTCTGTTAGACATGTAAACTGTACAGCCTCTTTGAAAAATGGTTTGTGGTTTTAAAAATACTTAAACATACTGCTACCATGTGATCTAGCCATTTCACTCCTAGGTACTTATCCAACTGAAGGGATCTATTCATACAAAGACTGTACATCAATATTCACGGCAGCTTTATGTGTAATAGCCAAAAACTGGAAATAATCTAAATAACACCCATCAAGAGGTGAATGGATCCACAGACTGCAGTACATTCAAGCAATGGAATACTACTTAGCAACAAAAAGGAATGAGCTATTGACATATGCAAAAAATTGGACAAAACTCAAAGGTAGGCTGAGGTAAAGAAACCAGACAAAAACGATGACATGCTATATGATTCCATTCATAGAGAATTCTAGAAAAAGCAAAGGAATCGATACTGACAGAAAGCAGAACAGAGGTTGCCTGGATTGCAGGGTGATAGTGGAAGTGGGAATGACGAGAGGAAGAGATGACAAGGTGACTTCTGGGGTACAATTGATCATAGGTTTATGATCTTGAATGTGTTGATGCTTTTACAGGTGCATACATATGCCAAAACCAATGAAATAAGAAAGAATTTTAGAAGTAAACATTATCGCAGAGTCCTGTTCTTGGAAATTTGAGTCTATTATCAGCCCCTGAGGGTGAGAACTACACAAATTTCCTCCTATTCGTCTAAGGTCCCAAACACACTTGACACGTAGGAGGGAATGGATAAGCCCTTGACTGTTCCTATCAAGTAGATCTGAGTTCAAGCCCCCATCTTACTTTATGCTTGCTTTGAGAATGAGAACAAATGGCTTAACTTCTTGGAGCCTCAATTTGCTTTCCCATAAAGTGGGCACATGAATAGACATCCAGATATTTACTATCACCTCCATCATTCCACACTGTAAAGAACAGTTCACTTGTCGGGCCTCCCTTCTGCCATGCTGGGGTCAGGCTCTCCTCAACCTGCCTCTGCTTCCTGAGGCCTGGCAGAGAGTGGGAACTTTCCATGTTCATCTCACTGTCTCCAAGTAAAAAGTGATACATGTCATACAGCACAGCGCCACTCCAAGTGAACAAAGGCTACTACTGTCCAAATCCCAGAGACTCTGACCAAGCATGCTGTGGTCCAGGGTGGGAGTGTGGAACTGAGAAGTGCCCCCTCTTCGGTGAGTAGTCACTGCAAGGCCCTCTTTGGTGTCTCATTCTGCTCATGCCTCTCTGAGTGCATGGCCCAGCACAGGGAGGTGACCAGCATGCCAGCCCTTTGCCATGTCTGTTCTTTGGGAAGACACCTCTTTTCCCCTGAGGGCTCCAGCCTGTCTTGCATCACAGTCAGGTACCTGGGGAGATGTAGGCAGGTGGCAGGAGGTTGACTGTTAGGATAATCAAATTAGAAAATCAAAGGACAGTGCCTGTAGCGAGTGTTTAGTAAATAGCTGTCATTATTATCATCATATTTAGGATAGTGAGTTCTTTGGGGCTGGGTATTGTCCACTGCTTCTCCACTCCCAGTACACTGCCTGCACACGGTAAATGCTGAGTTCACTAGCAAATAAATGAATTCATATGTTTCTTAGCAAATGAATGAATGAATTCAGGCCTGACTTTACCCAGGTACTGACTGCCTGACGACCCTAAACTTGCCCTATAATTAGAGGCTTGGGCCTGCCTCAGTGTGTGGGTGAGGCAGTCTGTTTCAGCCCACATGTGTCCCTGGGCATCAAACTCCATGGAATAGAAAGATGGGGGCAGAGGTCGGGTGTGATGGCTCACGCCTGTAATCCCAGCACTTTGGGAGGCCGAGGCGGGCGGATCACGAGGTCAGGAGATCGAGACCATCCTGGCTAACATGGTGAAACCCCGTCTCTACTAAAAATTAAAAAAAAAAAAAAAATTAGCCAGGCACAGTGGCGGGCGCCTGTAGTCCCAGCTACTCGGGGGGCTGAGGCAGGAGAATGGCGTGAACCCAGGAGGCGGAGCTTGCAGTGAGCCGAGATTGCACCACTGCACTCCGGGCTGGGCGAAAGAGCGAGACCCCGTCTCAAAAAAAAAAAAAAAAAAAAAAGAAAGATGGGGGCAGAAAATCAATATCTACAAGCAGGAAAAAACAGAATGTTACTCGCATTCTCATATTCTAATATCTTGAATCCTTAATCAAACCTATAATCTAAAATTCAAAAGAGGGCTCAGGGAAAGCAAAGACTGCTTCATGCTCAATAGAAGCTTGGGCCCTGGTTGAAATGCATTGTGGTTTTGTCCTATGAAGTCAGGAAAAGAAAATGAGATAGAGGAAACAGCAACAACAGTATCTAGCTACCATCAGTTGAGTATATCCAATGTGCCATGTACTGTGCACGCCATTGAATCTTTACGACCTTAGCAGTGGGCGTGATTCTCATATTCACAGAGAAACTGAGGCTCCAAGAGGTGAAGTGACATGCATTTGGTCATAAAGTTGGTAAATGGTGGGGCCAGGCAAAGCCAGCTCAACTGATTTGCAAAACCTCTCTCTTCTCCTCCATCCCAGGCTGTCTCTGGTCCCATTGGTTACTCCCTTCCCTCTGCTCACACATTGTCTTTGTCTATGAAGTGTTACTATAACAGAATGCCTGAGACTGGGTAATTTATGAGGAATGGAGATTTATTTCTTACAGTTCTGGAGAATGGGATGTCTAAGATTGAGGGGCTGTATCTAGTGAGGACCTTCATGCTGTGTCATTCCATGGTAGAAGGTGGAAGGGCGAGAGAGAGTGAGAGAGCAAGAGATTAAACTTGCAGCTTTGAGCCAGCCCTTTTGTAATTGGCATTAATTCATTAATGAAAGTGGAGCCCTCATTAAACACCTGCCATTAGGCCCCACCTCCCAACACTGTTGCATTGGGGATCAAGTTTCCAACACATCAACTTTGGGGGACACATTCAACCTGTAGCACCCATCTATTAGAAATCTTGGGCCAGGTGGGGTGGCTCATACCTTTAATCCCAACACTTTGGGAGGCCGAGGCAGAGGGATCACCTGAGGTCAGGAGTTTGACATCAGCCTGGCCAACATGACAAAACCCCATCTCTACTAAAAATACAAAAATTAGTCAGATGTGGTGGTGTTTGCCTATAGTCCCAGCTACTTGGGGGGCTGAAACAGAAGAATCACTTGAACCTGGAAGGGCGGAGGTTGCAGTGAACCAAGATCGTGCCACTGCATTCCAGCCTGGGTGACAGAGCAAGACTCTGTCTAAAAAAAGAAAAAATAAAAAAATCTTGGCTCATACCCTTTCAGAGAGCAATTCCAGCAAGCCTGTTTGGCCACAGCCCTTCTGCTCTTGTACCTAATTTGTTGGTCTTTGGAAAATGGAGTGACCCCTGAGAAGCCAAGGTGCACTCTCAGTAGCTTGAGCCTGGTAAGTTAGGAGACCTTTTTGAAATTGGATTGCAACCACATGAGCCCATGTGACCCATGGGAGAGGACTTGAAGGAGGGCTAGTGGTAGTGTCAGTGACATCTGAACCCCTCACACATGTTGGGCCTTTGCACATGCTGTCCTACTGCCTGGAATCCCTTCCCCTCTCACCTCATCATTCTGAGGTCACAGCCTCACCTTCTCACTCTGGCCTCTCTTTGTTGTCCCCACACCCATTCTCCTTCCCTGCCTAGTTTCCTTCCATGTTACTTGATACTTTCTAGGGAATTATACGTTTTCCTTTATTTCTTTGATTATCGCATATATAGACCATAGTTTACTCACTTGGCTTTTACTGATGGCCATTTATGTTTTTGGTCTTTGGCCAGAAGGAGCATCCTTATGCATACATCTTTGTCCACTGTGCAGTGACTTCCTTAGGATAAAAAAGTTCCTGGTGATGGAATTGCTGAACCAAAGATACCCAGTATCTTTCTGATGTGGGACCTTATGACTTAATATCAGCTGTTCTATCCAGAGGAGGCCTGTTGAAGTGAGTTTTTATATGGACTTTGACTAACCATGCTTTGACTTGCTCTCTTGTTAGGAAGAAGTGTGGCCTGAGCCTAGTGCCGTGGTTGTCAATTGGAGCAATGGGCACAAATCTTCACTCCTCCCTGCAACCACATTCTTTATCATGTGATTTTGCAGAGCCCTTCAACACTGACTCTGGACCACCTACATGACATGCTTTGGGCAACAAGATGTGAGCTTATGGGATACCTAGGCTTCCAATATGCTTGTTTGGGTGGGCTTTCTTTCTCCTGCTCCTTGCCATCATTGCAAGACGTACATGCGTAGGCTACCCTGGAGGATGAGAGATATATGGAGCAAACTGAGATGCCAGAATCATACCATTCCAGTTGAGGCCAGTCTCAATCAGCCAAAAGCTAGCGAAGCCCTGGACGTGTGAGTATCCCCAGCAAGACCAGCAGAACCAGCTGGCTGAGCACCCTAAATGCACAAGCAATACAAACTTATTGCTGTATGCTGCTGAGGTTTTGTGTTTGTTTTTTTAAATGTAGCATCAATCAATTAGCATAAGTCAATAGATAACTAATACACAAGGCATGACAGTGAAACCAATTTTCTCACTGCTCTACCAATAGTAGGGGCTTTTGCAGTCATCCTCTGCAGGCATGGGCATATTCTAAAATAACTCCATTGGTATGCACATTTGTAAAATTTTGATTCTGCTCATCAGCTGGGGGACTTGCTACTGCTTCTGGGAAGAGGCAGAGCCCAAAGTAAGATTTTGAAGGAGAGAGGAGGTCAGAGGACCTTGAAGGTACGCAAAGTGATGAATGACGTCAGGCCCGTGACCACTGAGTTGTGTTCTAAGCTCCTTGCCATCCAGGCTTACCCCGCACGGTTAGGGATTTCTGATGAGAGAAAGCAAGGGAAGTCATCTACAAAGGCAAGTGTTAACCTTGAAATAAACTTGCATGGGAACTTACCGTGTTAGTTACTGGCATGAAGGACACAAAATAGCAAAGAGGGCAAATTTATCAACCACAGTTTTGCAAAAAGCCGTGCAGTGGTGTGGTTAAGAGACCTGGTTAGGGCATCCGCATGTCTTGGCATGAATCCCAGGTCTGCTACTAATTTTTGTGACTAGGGACTGATGCTATAACCTCCCTGGATCTCCTTTCCTTGAATGCACAGCAGGGATAAAAGCACCCACCTCATGCATGCTCTGTTGCAGACTTAGATTCCTTCCTTGGAATGCTTTGCTCTGCTCTTCTTGGCTTGTTGGGCTCCCCGAGATCTCCCTGGAAAACGTCTTCTGCGCTGGGTGTCCCCTCTTTATAAATGCTCCCATGGAGAAAGTTCTGATTCATCCACTCCAGCTAAATGGGTGAGACTCAGAGGGATAAGATGGGGAAGGTGGCTTTGGGGAAGCCTCACACTCTTCATTAGTCAACAATAACAATAATAATAGCTACCACGATTTGAGCACTTACTTGGATTATCATAACAGCCCTATGAGGGAGAACCTGTCATGATCACTCCCATGTTACAGGGGAGAATTTGAGCCTTGGAGAGTTGAGTCATCTGCTCAAGGTCACACAGCCAGTAGTGCAACTCAGGTCTGTCTAAATCTGAGATGTATTATCCAAGACATATACCAATATAGCATAGATCTAGTTAGAAATGTAGTTGCCCTTGGAATAAGAACAAAAATACCTTCCAAGCAAATCTCATCAAGAGCTCAAAACGCAGCATAAGAGATTTGAGCCCATCTTAGTGCTCTTTCTTCTAGGCTTATTTCTTTCCCCTCTAGAAGCCTTCAGCCTTGCTGTTGCTTCCATGGGCAGTTAGAATAGGCTAAGCTATTCTGCAGTAACAAAATAATTCCTGAATTTTAGTGACTTTAGACAATTTTTATTTCTCACTTATGCTACTTGCTCCCCATGAGGCTGCTGTGGTGTTGCAAAGCACTGGCCTCACTCAGAGGTAGGACCAGCTCTGTAATTTGCAGAGGTCGGCTTACAATGCAAAGGCAGGACCCCTTGTTCAAATATTGCTAAGAATTTGAAGATGGTGACAGCAGAGCAATAAGCCAAGTGCAGGGTCCCTTTAACTGTGGGACCCTGTGTGACTGCACAGGTTGCTCACCTGTGAAGCTGGCTCTGCTGAGGGGTCCAGACTGATGGAGGCATCATGATTTGGGGCTTTGCTGTCATCAGAGCAGAGGGCTTGGGAGCCCAGCAAATCACACACTGGCTCTTAAAGTTCTCCTGGAAGGGATGCTCATCACTTCCTCTTGCTTATGTTCATACTCTCCACTTCTGTTCCAAATGGAGGGAGGAGAGATGGAATATTTGTACACAGACCTTAATGGCCACCCACCTCCTGCCCCCACCGTGGTCTTCTCCAGTATGTGCACCCTATACCTCCTCTTGCTATTCCTATTCTCCAACCAGATGCCATCTTCCCAGAATACTGAGATGACAGATCACAACAAAGAGGGCATAGCCATCCTTTCCCACCCCCAGTGCATCTGCCTCCTACTGAGACCTCCCTTCCTTGCCACTGTTCTCACCCTTGACCAAGGCATCTTCATCATGAATCTGCATGGTCATGTACCTGCAATTCAGATTATGACGCCTGCCCCCAAATTTATTTTGTAGACAGTAACCTAAGGGCTCTTTAAAAAGCACCATTCCTCTTTTTCAAACCCTCCAACGACTTCCAGTTGTGAATTGAATGGTGTCTCCCCACCTCAAAGAATATATTAAAGTCCTAATCTCTGGAGCCTGTGACTGTGATCTTATTTGGAAATAGGGTCTTTGCAGATGTCATTAAGCTGTACATTATGATGGGGGTACTACTGGAGTAGGGTAGACCCTTAATCCAACAGGACCAGTGTCCTTATAAAGAGAGGACAAGGAAACTATAAACGGACACACAGGAAGAGAATGCTATGCGGTGACAGAAACAGGGACTGGAATGACATGCCTGTGAGGTAAGGAACACTGAGGAGTGTTAGCAACTCTGGGAGCCAGGAGAGAGGCCTAGAAAAGATTAACTCTTTTTTTCCTTTTGAGATGGAGTCTCGCTCTGTCACCAGGCTGGAGTGCAGTGGTGCGATCTTGGCTCACCGCAACCTCCACCTCCCGGGTTCAAGTGATTCTCCTGCCTCAGCCTCCCAAGTAGCTGGGACTACAGGTGCAAGCCACCAAGCCCAGCTGAAAAGGTTAACTCTTAGAGCCTTCAGATGGAGCACGGCCTTGCCGACACCTGGATTTCAGACTTCTGGCTTTCAGAACTGTAAGAAAGTGAATTCTTATTGCTGAAAGCCACACAGTTTGTCACAATTGGTTGCAGCAGCCCTAGGGCACTAATACACTGCCTGTCACCCTAAGAATCAAATTTTAATGCCTCCTCTCACTTGGCCTATAAGTCCCTGCATGGCCTGAGTTCTGCCTACCTCTCAACCTTATTGCAAACCACAGTCCACTATGCCCGCTGTACTTCAACAACACTGGCCTCCTTTCTGCCTTCAGACTTTTGTTCTTGCCATTCCCTCTGCCTGAGTGCCCTTTCACCACAGCAAGACTGGGCTCTTCTCATTCATCAAGTCTCCACTAAAATGATCTCTTCATGAGAGGCTATTTCTGGGGCCCTTATGTAAAGTAGCTCCTTCTGTCTCCATATTGTCCTTGATCTAGCCCTTCACTATCTTTGATCAAAGATCCCTGGTGATCTTCCTGACATTTTTCACTATTAGTGATGATTTTCTTGATCTATGTATGTGTTGTCTGCCTTCTCTACTGGAACATAAGCTCCATTGCCAATGTGGAGAATAAACTATAAGGTGGGCCCCATGATCTCCACTTCCCAGTACTCACACTCTTTTGTGACACTTCCCTTGAGTGTCTTGCCTCTATCCAATGCTACAAAGGGGATAGGATGTCACCTCTATGATTACATTGTATAAAACTGTAATGCCTATCTTGCTAATATGCTAATACAGTATCTCCCTTGCTAGCTTAGATGGTGCCAGTGGCCATGTTGTAAGCCAACCTATGGAGAGACCCCCAGGGTAAAGAACTGGAGACCGCCTCTAGCCAATAGGCAATGAAAAACAGAAGGCTTCATTACTCAGTGTTAATGGAACAGAATTCTGCCAACAAACACATGAATTTGGAAGTGGCTCCTTCCCCAGTCAACCTTGGAGATGAGACTGCAGCCCCAGACAACACTGTGATTGCAGTCTCACAAGAGATCCTGAGTGGAGGATCTTGCAAAGCCTGGATTCCTGACCCACAGAAAACATGAGAAAATAAGTGCTTGTAGTTTTCAGCCACAAAGTCTGTGGTGACTTGTTACATAACAGTAAATAACAAATACAGTCAATGACCTACTCTCTCTTGTTTGCTCCTCTGACTCAAGGCCTGGCACAGTGTATCTCTTATAGCAGGTGCATAGTTAACATGCATTGGCTGATTGAATGCATGGTGCTCATCAACATGGCACTGCAGCATGTTGCCAAACTGTGTGTATGTATGTATTGTGTGTGTGTGTGTGTGTGTGTGTAATAGATACTATCATACACATATTAATATTCAGGGCAGACATATATAGTAGATAGTATATTATAGATAATATAATGTGTATATATGTATACACACACATGCACACATACACAGAGTAGAAAATTAGACTTTCCAATGGAGATGAAAGATAGCCAGCACTAGACCTGACCTCATGGGCTAGGGATTTTTGCCACAATCTTCCTCCTTGTCCTTCACCTTTTATTTTGTTTCTGAACACTTATAAAGAAATAGGTTGAATTGTACCATTACTAGGGTCTCCTACAATTTTGCTTTCTATTCCAGTCTTTGGAGGAAGGTCATGAAAATGCTTACTTTTTCATATTATTTTTTTTCTGGCCTGGTCTCAAAAAATATAAGACTCTTTGAGTTAATATAATAAAGTTAAAAAGAGATTGAGAGAAATCAAAAGAGATGGGTGGGGGGAGAGAGAGAGAGAGAGAAATTGAGAGAACCAAGTGAGGCAACTCCTCCTGGCTGAAGTCTAGCGAGATGCTTATTAAATATTACAAGAAGGGTGAACAATTAGGACATCCTCTCCTTGTGCCTGCAGACTCCATCTCGGAGACTAATAGATATTTACTTAGTCCTGTCGGTCGTGCTGTGTTTAATATTTATCCATCACAGGAAGCTGCTGCATGTTAAATGTCAGCCTCTTGATTTCGACAGCTCGTGGCTACGCAGCTCACAGCTACAAGCAGGCAGAATTGCACAAACAGCCCCAGCGGCCCCTGGCCTCAAGCCTGCCTGGCTTCCTGTCAAACCCATGCCCCGTGTCTGTGCAGTGCCCAGGACTGGCCACTTGGTGGGTCCCACAATCTCTGAGGGGTCCGACCCAAGGTCCTTGAGCTGGGTATTCTGTTTGGGGTGTCAGTTAATGCCAAGGACAGCAGGGCTGTGGCAGCGGGAGGGGACTTACCTTTAGCGGCTGACACATGCACCAGGGACTGTGCCAGCTTCTGACCCCCACTCTCTCCTTACATCTTCAGCACAGATATGCTCTACATTGTTCACTTGCCCCTCCAGATTCTTTTTGCACCCTGCTACCTTCGGCTACGCACCCCAGGAAGCTGACTTCAGTGAGCTGCATCCAGTTGTGGGGGTCTCCCCTGGAAGCTTCTGGCGGAGTTCAGCCAATAGAGAATCGCAGAAGGAGCTCTGCGGGTGGGACAAGAGAGAGATGAAGGCATTTATTTCCCCATGTTCTTCCCTGCAGAGTTGCTGCGGGCTGGCTTCTTCACTTGCCTGAAGGCGTCAGCTTCCCCTGCCAGGCAGCCCTTCCCTCAATCTCATTCTCCTTCTGTCTCTCTCTCTCTCCCTTTCCAGGTAATCCCACCCTACTCCACTCTTTCAGGCCTGGGGGTGCAAACAGTTCCCCACCATTACTAACCCTTTGGTGCTGTTCTGTATCATCCCTAATGGCTTCTCCATACCCTGCTCCATCTTGATGACCAGCCCCTGGATCGAATGGTCTCAATTTGAAATACGCCATCTCTCTCCTGCGGGAATTCTCTCTATACATCCCTAAGAGGGAGTTATTGCTTGTTACATTTTACAGAAGACAAAACTGAGGCTCAAAGAGCTTGGGTGGAGTTTATGACCTTGCATGAGATCATAAAGAAGTTATGAGCACAGCTGGGGTCTTTGGATCACCTATTTGGTCAACTTTGCCTGACACCATCTAATCTACTGGCCACGGGTAGTGACCCCAGCTTGGTTTCTCTCAAATGCAAATGTGGCAATGCATATTTTATTTGAAACTTCATTACTGTTCCTTCATCTGAATGATGACTTCTGACAACATTGGAATATAGTCCTAGCCCCATCTTTGGCCACTGTCCACGCACACACCATGTATAATCTTTCTCCAGTCAAGGTAACCTGTGCAGAAGCAGCTGTTTCTTCTGCAAGGCTCCAGGGATCAGCACTGTGATGTTTCATAAGCTTAAGGTTTGGACTTAATAGCTATGAAAGTGAGTGAGCTCCCCATTACTGGAGGTATCAAACAAAACAGATCAAGCATCTTTCTGTCAGGGAGGCTGGAGAGAAGATTCATACAACAGGTGCTGGTGGAGGGGGAATGAGATGATTCTGAACTGCTCACCATCAGATCGTGATGGGGAGAGAATATTGAAAATGCAGGTTTCTGGGTCACACCCTTGAAGATTCTTATTCCACAGGTAGGCGTGAAGTTCAGACACCTACATTTCATGTGAAAATGCCCCCAAAGTATTAACTGCAGATTTTCCATAACATCTGAGGTCCCTGCTAGCTCAGTAATCAGCCAACCCCAAGCCCATTCCTTTAGGGTGAATGTTGTCATGTCAGTCACAGAGCCCGGCAACACATACTCTGCCCAGTTAGCTAAACTGGGGTGGATGGGGCAACAAGGCAGAGTCCTGGGTTCTAGTCCCACTTGGGACACCAAGCCTTGCCCCAAGACCAAGGGGGGAAGACATGGGCACAGGTGGGGGCCGCCAGGGCTGATCCTCTGTTTTCTGAACAGTATAACAGGAAGACGTAAGTTCAAATCTACACTCCAGTGCTGTGTGACCCTGAGGTAAGTTATTTCAATATCCAACTATTTCCTCACCTGTAAAGTTGGTAAAACAGTACACAGGCCTACCATCCCTCATTCAGATCTTTTAGGGCCAGGTCTTTTTCAGATTTCAGAGAGGTCTCACCACCAGCGGCTGGGGCAGTGCCAGCCTTTCTGCGACAGATTGTGCTGGCTCCCAGTCCAAGGGTTCACAAAGAGCTCAGAGTGCCTCTTGTCAGGTGAGGTCAGGATTTGCCGCCAGATGCATTCCAAAAATACTTGAAGTTTTCAGAGCTTTTTGGATTATAGATGGAGAATGACGGATTGGATCTACCTAAGAAAGTTTCTTGTGAGGATTAAAATAATCCTGTATGTGAAGTGCTGGGCATATGGCAACTACTCAATAAATGTTAGCTGATTATTATCATCATTAGCAGTGGTGCTTCAAGTAGTAAAATGCTTAGTACAAATGCTTTATATATAGTAAACGCTGGTTAAAATAAGTTTTCTGTTATTATTATTACAAGTTTCAACCAGTGCCCAACTTTGCATGCTCCCCATTACTTCTTTAATGACTAATAACAAAGGCAGAAGAGCTGCTGGTCCCAGAGCTCTGAGTGTTGAAGGAGCAGCACCTGTGGTCTGGGGATCTTTCTGATCTCTGCAGAGCTCACTTCCTCCAATCACATGCTAGCCCTAGCTAGTTCCCTCCCACTCCCCATTCAGTTCAGCGAGGTCCCTCTGTTTCGTAAACTGGATATTAAAAACAAATGTACCTAATTAGAAATAAAACATTCCCAACCAGCTCGAAATAAAATAAAATGTAATTACTAATGATATTTAAATGTTGTAGATATTTTATTTTTTTAAAATCCCCTTAATTTAAAATGAAGTATGACTTTAATTTAGTCGAGAATACATTAAGCGTAGAGGAAAGTGCTCTGGCTTTTGCCGAAGGTCTTCTGCTGCTGCCTAAGAAGGAAGATGGGGCTTTCCTGGAGCATCCTTGGCCAGGGAAATTGGCATGAAGGTTGTTTTTTTTTTCTGTGTGTGTGTGTGGGGTGGGTGGGGGGGCGGTGGTTAGTGTCTTCCAGGGGACCCTGAATTTTCTATAGGGATTGTAGACCTATTCCTTGGGTAGGGGACAAAGTTCTTACAGAGATTTTTATAGATCAAGGTTTGTGTCCTGTCTCTGTCTTTAACACACGATTTGGGCAGCTCCCTGCACTTCTTCATGCCTCAGTTCCTCCTCTGAATGGGAGCATGCTAACATCTACTAGGGAGAAGTGTAATGAGGTTACATGATGTAACTATCTCTGGACTATAGGCAACACTTTTGATATGAGAGCAAATGTTACCAAAATGCTTGTACTGTCACTTTCCCTGTAAACTTCATGAGGACTGGGGCCACGTTGATTTTTTTTTGGTTTTGTGTTTAACCCAGTGCCTGGTGCCCATTCATCTATAAATCTATAGATGAATGACTGACCATGTATAGGGTGTTAAGTTTGGGAGAAGTAATACAGATCATCTAGTATATCCCTACTGAATATTTGAAGCCCATGTGTATACAGTGATTGACTACTTTCTGCTTGTTTGCCTCCAGGGATGGAGAGCTCTCTACCACATGCCCACAGCCAATTTCAGCTTTGAAGAGTTCTGGCCCTGGAAAGTATTCGTTGCACTGGCCCCTTCTATGTTCTATACGTTGTGCCTCTCTGCCCTCAGGGGCCACAGGATGGAGCCCCAGGACAGTGATTAATAAACTTGTCATTTCATAAAATACTTGTTCATTAACTGGGATGTCAGGGCCATATGATGGTTGTTGCAATGTGAGCCCGGGAGCAGGCTGTCACAATTCAAACCCAGGCCCTGCCACTCACCAGCTATGTGATAGAGGAGAACCTCCTGTGAGGCCTTAGGCAGGCTACCTGGCCTCTCTGAGCCTCAGTCTCCTCATCTGTAACTGGGTGGTCAAGAGAGATTCAGTCTCTGCTCATGGTGTAACCAAATCCCACAGACTGTTGTATGTGGGTGCTGTTGGGAGCTTTTGACAGTTGACTGAGGGAGCTGGCCCATAGTGGGGTGGCAACCAAGGAAGCTAGTTCCCACGTCTTCACTTCCAGCTGAGCAGCCCTGCAAAGCTCTCCTCCTGCTATGGAGTGTTCCAGACCCCACACCCTCTCAGCCAACCTGCTCCTGACCTGCCCTGGACCTGTGAGTTTCATGAGGGAGATGGTCCCTCCAAAGCCAGTTTGTCTGAGTTCATCACAGAATAAACAGGTTCCACTGAGTTAAATCACTGTTTTGTTTTGTTAGTGGGGAGGGGTTGCGCCTGCTAAGCCACACTCATCTCTCGCTTGGACTGGTGCAGTAGCCACTTCCGTCCTTGCCTGACTGCAGTTTGTTTTCCCAGCAGGCTGCTGGGTCTTGTTATAATGTGGATCTTGCACTAAACCCTTTGATGGTGAACATCCCAAGGTGTTTCTCAGTCCTCCAGGGCCCTATGTGCTCTGGAGACCTCATTGTCTTCACCTCCTAGCACATTCCCTCTGCCCTCATGCTCACCCTACTCCAGCTCCACTGGCCTCCTGCTGTTCCTTGTTTGTGCCAAGCACCTCTGTCCTGCCTCAGGGCCTTTGCACCTGCTGCGCCTGCAGCCTGGGACACTCTTCTTGGTTCTGTACATGGTTTGCTCCTTCATTCAGGTCTTGGCTTAAATGCCCCACTTCATGGAGAGTGTCCCTGAACTCCTTTTGGCTAAAAACTGGCACATATTTGTCACTTCCTGCCTTTCGTCTTACTTGATTTGCCTCTCACAGTATATTATCTGTCTATTGTTTCTTGTTTCTCCTCTCCCAATGACTGGCTGCAATTGTCACGACTCCTGAGTTGAAGTAGGTCACAGAGAGAGAATAGCTCTGTGCTTGGAACCACAGGCTCTATCTCTGGCACATCCTTGCTGTGTGTCCTTGGGGAAGTTACCTGGCCTCTCTGAGCCTCGGTTTCCTCATCTGTGAAATATAGATGTGCAAATGTCTTAGGGCTGGATCAAGATTAGTCTTGATGCATGCCAAGTCCCTGGCATGAAGTAAGGATTCCATAGATGTGAGCCACTCCTCTCATCCCTTGCTTGAGTGGGTAGAGATGACACTCCAGCTAACTCAGGCTTGGCGTCTAACAAAATGCTCACTCCCAGCAATGGGCTTCCCTTGCAGCCCATTGGCCTACCTGGGTCATAGTAGGTGCTCAAAAAACATGTTGTTGGAGGAATGATGGGACTATCTAAAAAGACCAATGGATCTGCCCCATGCGAGGCTCTTAATACGACTTTGCTTTGAGGTACCCAGGAGTCTCTGAGAACTAAAAAGGGGCAGCTTCCAGATGAAACAGTTTGGAATTGATTGCCGTGGTTATATCCCTGACATCATCATTATTTTTCAGAGCAAATTTCCTTTTTTTTTTTTCTTGAAGTTGGCAAAGTAGGAATGGCCTTTCTTTGCTTGATCATGAAAGTCCTACATTGTAATTGTGGAATGGTCAGTTAACATGAAATATGTAAAAAAGTAGAAAACGAAAATCTCCTGACACTTAGGGAAAGCCACCAGAATGGTTTGACATAAGTTTTTCTAAATCCTTTTTTTATGCACTTAAAACAAAACAAACATTTGTGAGTTCATATTGTATACATACTTTTATAATATATATAAATTATTTTATTTAATCTTTACTTTCCTTCCTAAGTGTTTTCTCCTGTCATTAAAACACCTCTCCACTGACTTATTTGGTCATAATGTTCCCATGTGACTGCATCGAAGTTCCCTGTTGGTACTTTTTGAGGGTTGTCTCCCAACCTTTGCCATTACAAGTAAAACCACAGTGACCACCTGTGTCCCGGGCCCTTCCTGTATCCCTGATTATTTCTCTAGGCTGGATCTGAGCAGGAGGACAATTAGACCAAAGAACTTCAAAATGCTTAAAGCCCTTCCTTGATTATATTTGCCTTCAGACATGCTAGAGAAACTAGAATTCGAACATATTCAATTAGTTGATTTATTCATTCAACATGTGTAAGGATAGAAAGGAAAAAAAAACTAACACTTTTTTCCTATTCTGTCTCATCACTAATACAGCACAGCACCTCTGGTCACCAGAATGTTCAGAGATTTCTGCCCTCCCGGAACCAATTATTTTCTCTAGCAGATTCTCTGATGGACACCAGCTAGGTATCCTCTAATTCAACCGAATTCTGACACTGTCTACCTGGAGATAGCGTCAGATCCCACAGGCTGAGGGCTCCATCCCCGACGTCAGATGCCAGTCACAGGTTCAGGCCTCTGGAGCTTCTGACCTGCTGTCTATAAACTGGGGTTCCCACAAATCCCTTTCCGGGTTCAATTAATTCACTAGAGCAGGCTCACAAAACTTGGGGGAACACCTGATTTACGTTTACCAGTTTATTATAAAGCGTATTACAAATGACACAGATGAACAGTCTGATGAAGTGATGCGTAGGGCAAGGCACGTGGAAAGGGGCACAGAGCTTCCGTGCCCTCGCCTGGCTGTACCACCCACAAGGACCCTCCACGTGTTCAGCTATCTGGAAGCTACCAAAACCCAGTCCTTTGGGATTTTTATGGAGGCTTCATTACATAGTTTTTAATTGATTAAATCATTGGCCATTAGTGGCCAACTCAATCTTCACCCCCATTTTCCTCTCAGGAGGTTGGTGGGGGTGAGGCTGAAAGTCCCAACCTCTAATTATGTCTAGGTCTTTCCTGGCCTCACCTTGAAGGTATTTAGAGGTCGCCAGCCACCAGTCATCTCATCAGCATACGAAAGACACTCATAACTCCAGAGATTCCAAGGGTTACAGGAGCCTTATGCCAGGGACAACCAAATATATTTCATAATATCACAACATGTAATTAAACATTTACAATGTGCAAGGCAATTTTTACCTTTGAGGAGTAAAAGAAATTCTTCATTGAGCCATCTTCCACCCACCCATCCACTCAGTTACCATTCATCTATCTTTATTTTTCACATATCTTTCTCTTGTACTACCTGCCTTCCATCTAGGGCTCTGCTTTTATCCCATTCTACCTTTCTGGTGGTCTTGGCAAATGTTTTCATTCTCTCCTTTCTTTTCATCCTGTTTTGTTATAATGCCTGCATGCACCGGTCTCCCAAGTGACTCTGAGTTCCTTGGAGGCAGAGGCTAGAGATCATTTGTCTCCATGTCCCAAGACAAGCACAGGACCCAACAAGCACCAAGTATACAAAAATGTCCACTGAATGAGTGTCTGCCTTTTGTCTACCCATCCATCCAACCATCTAACCCCCATCCATCCAGCCATCCACACACATCCATCCATCCATCCATCCATCCATCCATCCATCCATCCACTCATCCATCCATCCGTCCGTCCGTCCGTCCATCCATCCATCCGTCCAACAATTCACCTACCTATCCGTCCATTCATCTATCCATCCACCCACCTATCTATCCATCCATCCATCCACCTACCCGTCCATCTATCAACCTACCTATTTATCATCCATCCATTTTGTGTTGCAGTATTTATTTAAACAAATGAGCTACAAAACTTACATATTAGAAAAGCGTATGGCCAAGCTACACCAATCTTCACTGTACACTTACATATTAGAAAAGTGTATGGCCAAGCTACACCAATCTTCATTGTACACTTACATATTAGAAAAGTGTATGGCCAAGCTACACCAATCTTCATTGTACAACTTGTTGGGCCTTCACATACATAGACACCCATGAAACTGTCAGCCAGAACAAGATTTAGAACATTTCCATAACCCCAAAAGATAACCTCTTGTCCCCCAAATTCATATTTCCCCAGAGATAACCGTTCTTCTGACCCCTAGCATAGCTTGGTTGCGCCTGTTTGGAAACTCACGCAAATGGGATTGTAAGTTTCTCTCCTTTTGTGTCCGGCTTCTTTTGCTTATGCATATGCCTGTGAGATTCGCACGTGGATATAGCAGTAGATTGTTCTTTACTGTGTGTAGGATGTCATGTTATTTATATATATTTCAAACTTCCCTCGATTCACCTTCCCCTCCTTCCTTCTCTTCCACCTCCTTCCTTCCTTTCTCCCTCAACTCTGGCATGGGCCATGTGAGGCCCTGTGTTCAGCTCCAGCCATATAGAGCTTGGAAAGGCTCAGACCCTTGAGAGCAGACAGGGACAGGGCCCTTCACCGTCCAGGGAGGTGAGTGAGATAATAAAGGCTGCAAGGTGCCCAGGGGCCCAGGGGAGAGAGAGGTAATGTGTGGGTCCTGGGCCGATCCTCTCCAGACTGCCTGCTCAGTGCCTGTCTGCTTATGTCTCCATCTTTCTGTTCATCCACCCATCCACCACACATCAATGACCCTCCCCAAGGTCAGCCTTAGGGAAAGTCACCCTTTCCTGCTCCCCTCTTCCCCACCCAGGTTTTCCCTTTCAAATCCCCCTTGTGTGAGCAGCTACTCTCACTCCACAAAGCAGCCAACTGCAACCCAGCCAGGCACTGGGAACCCACATTGGAGCCGGATTTGCTTTGGGGTAAGAAAAAAAATATGGCCAAATGTTGAGAATCGGGCGTTTGAAGTTCGCACTCCAGGACGCTGAGCCTGGGGAGATCACACCTCCCTTGGCAAGGAGCCCCTCAGTCTGCCCGTCCGGCTGCTGAGCCCGAGCGCTCGGGCCCCCAGCCTCTCCACATCTCGCCTCCCCCAGAAGGAGGGTGGGTTTGGCTGCTGCGCCTGAGCTGCGGGAACTGACACCCCAGGTTTGGGAGCCACGTGAAGCCTTCTGTCTGAGGAGTGGGATGTCCCTCCCACCTCTTGTGGGTTGGTCTGGAGTGGGGGCGGGGGAGCGCCAGGAAGAGACAGAGAATGAGGGTGGAAGAGATGCTATGGTAATTGCTTCCCAAGCCTGGGGAGCCCCACACCTGCCTGAGGTCCAGCCTCACAGAAAAGTCCCAGCCCCTAGAAATCACATGGGCAAAGGGAGAACTGGACACATCCAGGTGGCCTCAGAAATTTATTTCCCCTCTGAGCATCTGTTTCCCTTCTCCAACACGGGGATAATACCATGAATATTAGGTGGAATAATGCACGCAGAGCTCTCAGGCGAGCGGCAGTCCCCAGTAAGGCTTTGACAAACATGATTACCATTGCTGAGTAGCAAGCCATGTGCCAGCACCTTTGTGACAAGTCTTTTCACTACTCTACACCTCAGTTTCCCCTTCTGTATGATGAAAATATCAATCCCTATTGCAGGGTTAGTCATGAGGGGTTAAACAAAATAATGTGAGTAGGATCCCTGCAAAGTTCTGGCACATAGTAGGTGCCCCATAAATCTTAATCTTCTCAAAGAACCTCTGCGGGCCAATGTGTTGCCTTTCTGAAAATTAGAAGCCTGTCTGTTCCTCTGGGTAAATGCAGCTCTCTGCCAGGGTGCATGACTGTTACATGGGAACATGGGTACATGAATGGGAACTGGGTTTCCGCCACTGGTCTTTTACTCAATCAGGGGTTCTTGCTCAGTGTGCAACCTGCACAGCTGTCCGCCTATTCTGTATCCTGGGAGCCCTCGGCTCATTGATAGCTCTTGTTTTAGAGCCTAGTTCTGTCTCACACACTTCAATTCTTCTTTGTTTTCTGATGCTGGTTGCCCAGCCCATAACTGCCTCTCTCCGCAGCCTCTGACCTCCTGAAAGAAACACCGCAGGTGCAGTCAGAAGACTTGGATTTGCACGAGCTGTGTGACCTGGGGCAGGTGCCTTCCCCACTCTGGGCTTCCGTTTTTCTGAATGCAAAATGAAGATATTCGGTTACTTGACTTCTGAATGGCATTCCAGCCATGGCAACCAGATTTTTGTTCTTTGTAAATTCATTATATCAAAGGATTATTATTTATGACCCTCAAATATAAACTTGTTTTCAAACTTCATCTTTTGCCAGCAGAAAACTCCCAGTTGTTCCAGAGGTCCCAGATGAACAATTTCTGGTGGCTGCAAGCATCCCCAGCAAATGATGGTATGTTCAAGGCATTATGCAGGTCATAATCCCATCTTGCTTTTCTTTTATCACCCTCTCTTTCTACTCCCCTCTTCATCTCTCTTGTTTTCTTCGCTTGTTACTTTAGTCTCTCTTTCCTCCCTCTCTACTTTCATTTTTCTTTCATTCTCTCATGTTATAGACTGAACTGTGGCCTCCCCAGGCTCATATGTTGAAGCCCCAACTGGCAATGTGACTGTTTGGATATAGGGACTTTAGGGAGATGATTAAGAATAAATGAGGTCATAAAGGCAGGGCTCTAAACCAATAGGACTGGTGTTCTTGTAAGAAGAAGAAGGGACATCAGAGATCTCTCTCAGAGCACAAGGAGAAGAAAGGCCATGTGAGGACCCAGCAAGAAGGTGGCTGTCTGCAAGCAGAGAAGACAGCACTCACCAGAAACAGAATTTGCTGGCACTTTTATCTTGGACTTCTAGCCTCTGGAAGTGTGAGAATATAAATTTCTGTTGTTTAAGCCACTCAGTCTGTGGTATTTTGTTACTGCAGCTGGAGCTGACTAATACTGTCTGTTTTAAAATATTTCCATGAGTTATCTTTGCTTAGCAGACTCTTGCTACTATCTGCATCAATCTACACTGGGCTTGAGCATGAACATCCTGAGGGGCCACCCTGCTCTGATGCCAGGCCCTGCAGGGGCTCCATGACCATGGGGCATGAGCGAGTTCACAGCACTGAGATGCACACGAACAGGGCTTCAAACCCCAGCTCACCTCTGATGCCCTTGTGAGTGTGGGCACATGGCTTTAAAACCTCCAATTTCTCGTCTGTGAAATCTTCTGTCATGTCTTCCCTGGGAGCTGAGGGATGGGGCTCTAGTAAGATATTTGGAGGCAGGGCTGTGTAAGTTGGAGGAGACTAAAATGTCCTGTTTGAGATCAATGCCCTTGGTAAGAGACTTTCACAGCCTCTAGATGGTCTGGGCTTCTTATTAATGGCAGCTGGCACTTAGAGAATCTGAGTTCTGACCCCAGCATTGAGCTTGAGTCAGATGTTACGCGCATTGCCTCCATCAGTCCTCATGGCAGCCCTAGGATGCTGGCCCCACTATCAAACAGCATCAAGCAATGGTTAGAGAGCCAGACCCTGGAGCAAGATGGCCTGGGCTTGCATCTTGGCTCTGACCCTTACCAGCTGGGTGACCTCTGTTTTCTCATCTGTAAAATAGGGAGAGCGATTTAAAATCTACCTTACGGGGAGATTGAGGAGACTAAATAAGTAATGACTCTTAGAGCAGTGTTGGGTACAGAGCAGGTCATCAGTGAGTGTTCGTGATCATTATCATTTCCATTTTACAGATGAGGAAACTAAGGTCTAGAGTAGCTCTGGTCCTATAGTCATAATCCAAACCTGGCCACCAAACTCCAAATTCCTGTTCTGAATATCACCTGCTCTTATTTGCAGTGTGACAGCACTTCATCTGACAATAGTATGTTCTCATCTTCCTGATATCCCCCAGCACCTACACAGACAGATGCAAATCTGCCTCATGGCACTCAGATGCCACCAGACATGGATGTAGCCACCGATTCTCCAGACTCCCATCTTGCCCTTTCATTTGATGCTCTACTGGATCTTAAAATGACAGTCAGGCTACCTGTTTCCTGTCTGCATGCCTTTGGCTACACTCTCTGCTACTCATCATTCAAGGACAAGTTCAAACATCACCTCCTCAAGGAAGCCCTCCTGGTGTCCTCCTGATTGTTCCTACAACCTCTGCATCTATTTCCACAGCAGCCCTTGTCACATCATGTCCTGTAACATGTCTGCTTGCCCATTCTTCTCCGAGTGTGAGCTCCTTGAAGACACAGTGATTCTCCAGGGCCTAGCACAATCTCTGCCATATAGTATGTGCTCAATAAATACTTACTAAGTAGGTGAATAAATGGAGCAATAACGTACTTATTGCGCGGATGAATAAATGGAGGAATAACTATAAAATTGGCTGGAATCGTGGTATCATTCTCTAAACTTCCAGGAACATCATTATACTTTATTATTGCGATTTTTTTTAAATCAGCCCTTCTTAACAGTGTCTTTCATAAAGCAAAATTATTTAATTTTGATCAAGTTCAATACATTGATTTTTAAAATTGTATAACTCATGCATTTTTGTTCTTTTTGTGTCTTATTTAAGAAATCTTTCCCAAACTCAAGGTCACGAAGAATTTTCTCTTATTTTCTCATGGGAGTTTTATATTTCTTGAGGCCATGAACAGTGTCTGTCACATTCATCTCTGTGACTCTAGTACTTAGCATAGTGTCTAGTAAATAAGTCTCCATAAATGAATAAATGTATGATGGGTGAGCAGCGAGTGAATAATATCCCACTCTCCATCCACTGAATCCATGTGCATGGAGTTGAGGGGTAAGTAGGTGGATCAAAAACAAAAATAAAAACAAAAACAAAATACCCAACCAATTTCTTCTTCTGGAAGTCTAGCTAAAACTCATTTTGAACTGATTTCCTTAAAAAAAAGATCAAAATTCTGTATTGCACAGAATAAGAACTGTTAAAGATTTGAAAATTGTATTAATATTAAAAATTAAAAATCTCTTTATTAACAGCAACAGAGTAAAAAGGCAAGCCACAGAGTGGGAGAAAACTATTTGCAATACATGCAAGTGGCAAAGATTTGTATCTAGAGTAAAAAAAAAAAGACAACTCAAGAGAAAAACAGGCAAAAACACTTGATCAGGGACTTTACAAAAGAGGACAAACACATGAAAAGGTGTGTAACCTCATTCATTAGTCACCAGAAAAATGCAAATTAAAACACACTGAGATCCCACCATGAACCCACCAGGGTGGCTAACACAATAAAACATAATATCAAGCATTGATGAAGATACAGATCAACTGGAACTCTCATAGTTGGTAGAATGAGAAATGGTACAACCACTTTGAAGATCTATTTTTCAGCATCTACTAAAGCTGAACGTACACCTACTCTATAGCCTAAGGATTCCACTTCTAGGAAACATCTACATATGTTCACCAAAGTCACACACAAGAATATTCATCACAGCACTGTGTGTAAGAGTCCCCAAACTGATAATTACCCAAATGTCCACCAGTGATAGAATGGATGTGTAAACTGTGACATATTCCCACAGTGGAATATTATCTAGAAGTAAAAATGAACAAACTGCTGCAACACATGACATGCAATGACGTGGATGAACTTCACAAAATAATACTGAGCCAAAGAAGCCACACATAAAAGAAAATATACTGTGTAAGTCCATTTACATAAAGTTCAAAAACAAGAGAAAGCAATCCATGGAGGTGGAAATCAGGAAAGAGTAGTTATCTTGGTGGTGTAAGAACTAGTGGTGCTGGGGCTTGAGAGCTGTTTTTGGGGTGCTGGTAATTTCTATTTATCAATCTGGGTGCTGAATCCTTGGGTGTGTACACCTAGTAGAAAGTCATCAAGTTGCATACTCGTGATGTGTTCACTTTTCTGTATATATATCCTACATCAAAAAAATTTTTTATTTAAAAAGAAATTGCCCTGCCAAGCTAGGTTTGGGGTGATATTCTCAGCTGCACCCCTGAGCCTTGGTGCCGGCTGGGCCAGGGGGCCTTACTTCCTTCCTCTTGCTGTTTCTCAGAGCTTGCACCAGGGAGAAGAAATCTTTTTTTCCCTTCTTACTCTTTCCTCTCCCTTGGCCTGGAGCTATTGTACATATGCAAATGCAGCAATGTCAGCTATTGAGAGAAGCTCAGCTATTTATAGCTGGAGTCTTGCAACACTTATCACAGCCTCTGCAGACTTTAGAAAGGCTGAAACACACACACACACGCACACACACACGCACACACACACATGCATGCAAATGCACACACACTACACTGAGTATATTTTTTTCCCCAGGATATAAATTTCCCATCCCATTGCAGTCTGGGCCGTCGCATGCAACATTGATTGTCTGTTATATTACATTTATTAAGAAGTGATAACTTGTAATAATTGGATGTTAAATTAAAGAACTCTCTCCTAGTTATTGCCGTCTCAATTATAACTGTCGTTGGCTGGCAGTTATAATGATATATGAGGGTTGTATTTTACGCAGCCGACCATGACCTGGTGAGTAATATTCCCCCAGCTATAGGGGCACTCATGCACTCCTTGGCTTCTAACGCCTTGCTTGGGTGCTGATTGGAATATTAAGTTTCTGCAAGACTGAGATGCCGAAATCCACACAGAGAGCCGCGACTCCACAGCTGAGAGCCCCCTCTGGCAATCTCCACCCCCCTCCTGCTTCTCCTCGCTGGTACATGTCCAACACATTTCAGCTTTGTTTTATGGTTATAGGAATCAGGTTTATTTGGTGAGTTATAAAGTCGTAAAATGTGGGTGAGAGCGTGTTTGTGGTTTCCTTTAAGATGAAGCTCTTGCAATTAGCTCTTGGGTCCAAGTGCCAGTGGACAGAGACAGTTGCAAGTGGAAAGCAGGAGGGTTGAGGGATTGGATTTATTTAGAAGCATCTGATGGCTGATCCTTCTAAATAGAAGGTGGCCGAGTTTCTGCAGGGGTATCAGGGAGAAGAAGCTGGCAGCTCTGAGGCTCTGGAGTGGAGGCTTAAGTGGAATGCTGAGGGCTTTCAGTGGTTGCTCTTCTTCTAGGCTTCTGGCCCCTGCCTGGGTGACAGGGCCTGACCTTAAGGGGCCACTGTGGGCCCAGATCTTGGGGCAAGGCACTCTCTCGTCCCCTCTCTCTATGGATAGACAATAGGTTCAACGAGTCACTCATATACACCCTCTTTCTCATCTGCTTCCTTCCCTTCATCAAAACCAGCAGAAGTGACTTCCAGCACATCAGCGGTGGCTGCGGGACATTCAAGGAGGATCTGTTAAGACCTGGACCCTGGGGAACCCTCTGTACAAGCAGTCCTCGGGGAAGGTAGGGGTTATAATTCTGTACTAGTCCTGGGGCTGCAGTGACAAAGCACCACAAACGAAAGGGCTTAAAACAGCAGACATTTATTCTTTCCCAGTTCTGGAGGCCGGAAGTCTCCAAGTCTCGAATCAAGGCACTGGCAGGGCTGTGCTCCCTCTGCAGCCTCTAGGGGCGGATCTTCCCTTGCCTCTTCTGGCCTCTGGGAGCTCCAGTGGTTCCTTGGCTTGTGGCTGCCTCATTCCAATCTCTGCCTCTGTCTTCACATGCTGGTTGTTCCTCTTTGTGTGTGTCTGTGTCCAAATTTCTCTCTTCTTATAAAACTAACAGCCATTTGATTTAGGGCCCAGCCTAATCCAGTGTGACTTCATCTTCACTAATGACATCTGCAAAGACCCCATTTCTAACTCAGGTCACATTTCAAGGGGTTAAGACCTCAACTTATTTTTGGGGGAAGCAATTCAACCCATAACACCTTCCAATTTTATGGGTGAGAAAACAGTCTCAGGTACCTGCAGCGAGAGCCCAAGTTGATAGAGCGAGTAAGTGGCTCAGCTGAGATTCCAGTGAGCTCTGTTTGCAGCACCGTTCTGACTCCCTCTTCTCCTGTCAGCCTTTGGGCAGCTGGGGCGAGGGGCGGGGCTCTTGGTTCAAGGGAGATCAGGCCCCTTGCAGGTGGGGCTGGGTCTCACCGGAAGATGTCCACTGGCTTCTTTCTGAGGTCAAACAGCCAGTGAATGAATAATTGCTTGAGTCACAGAAGTCATTCATTCAACAAATATTTACTGGGTGTGCCCGTCAACCCCAAACAAACCAGACAAAGATCTCTGCCTCAAGGAGGTAGCCTTTGGAAACAGAGAGAGAGAGAGAGAGAGAGAAAGAGAATGAGCACCTAAATATGTTAAGAATAGAGAATGTCAAGGAAGGGAACACATGTCATGAAGAAACACAAAGCAGGAAGGAGGCTAGGTACTGTTGTCTTATTACATGGGCTGGCAGCAAGCTCTCCCTAAGGTGACAGCTGGGACTGGAAAAGGGAAGGGAGTGGCATGTGGGGAAAGAGCATCCCAGGCCAAGGGACCAGCAAGTGCAAAGGCCCTGAGGCCACCATGTGGGGCAGACTGCAATGGGGTGAGTGGTGGGAACTTGGGGTTTTCCTCTGAGGGAGCTGGGACGCAGGTCGGGGTGTCTCCAGCAGAGGAGAGATGTGACCTGACATACATTTTAACTTGCAGAATCAACAATGGAGAGTGGCACAAAAAGCCTAGGGACACTTGTAGGCTGCTGTCATAAACAGGCGACAGGTGCAGGTGGCCTAGACTTGGGTGGTGGCTGTGGAGGTGGTGAGAATTGAGTGGACTCTGTATAAATAATGAAGTTGGAAGCAACAGCGCTGGCTGTATGTGGACTGGGATGTGAGCAGGAGAGAGGAGTCCAGGATGACTGCCAGGTTCTTTTTCTGAGCAAGTGGGAGGGTGGCACTGTCCTAGGCTGAAATGGGGACACCTGTGCAGGTGGAGTAAGTTGTAGGGGTGTCAGGTGGGAATCACGGTTGGGGTTTTGATGATGTTAGGTCTGGGTGTCATTTAGATGTCAAAGGGGAGATGAAGAGGAGGCAGGTGGGCATGGGAGGGTGGTCATAGACATTGGGGCTGATGGCACCCACATGGCATTGAAACTGTGAGCCGAATGAGGTGTCCTAGGGAGGGCATGCAGGGGAGAAGAGTGGCTCCAGGAGTGTCCTGTTGTCAGGAGCAGAAGGCCCCACAGAGCTGATCAACGGCACAGACAGTGATGGGAACACATCAGGATGGGAGGTGCCCGGGAAGGAGACAAGCACTCCTTTGCAGAAGGCAGAAGTGACCTGATTCTGAGAAGCCCAATAAGACAGGATGAGTCTTGGCCATGAGGGAATCTGCAACCGGCCACAGGGGTGTTATTGGATTAACACTTGCCCCCTGATACATATTCATTCTGTGGATTCAATGTTACTTTCCTACAACAGAGAATAGAACCCGTTTATTTTATAATGGGGGAAATGGAGGGTAGTCAGATGAGTCAAATTGACAGAACAGGGACTAGAAGCTAGATGTCTTGACCATTGTCCCAAGGCCATCCCATCCCCTGATCTGACTATTCTACAAGAAACCAACCTTCCTTTAGGACCTCACTCTACTAACACTCTCCTCACGCAGGCCCTCAGGACAAGCCAATGAAGTCTTCTTGAGTTCACTTTATGAATGAGACCCTGTTACCTGGCCAAGTTCACACAGTTGGAAGGTGGTGGGGCTGGGATTTGAACCTGGGTTCTGACTTCAAAGCCCATGTGTTTTCCCACCGACCTGGCCCTCGCACATGTTGTTCCCTCTGTCAGAAACACTGTTCCCTCTTTTACCCTCCATTTCCTCCCTACCTCCTACTTACCTTTTCGTTGTTTTTTTTTTTTTTTTTTTCTGAGACGGAGTCTCGCTCTGTCGCCCAGGCTGGAGTGCAGTGGCGCGATCTCGGCTCACTGCAAGCTCCGCCTCCCGGGTTCACGCCATTCTCCTGCCTCAGCCTCTCCAAGTAGCTGGGACTACAGGCGCCCGCCACCATGCCCGGCTAATTTTTTTGTATTTTTAGTAGAGACGGGGTTTCACCGTGGTCTCGATCTCCTGATCTCGTGATCCGCCCGCCTCGGCCTCCCAAAGTGCTGGGATTACAAGCGTGAGCCACCACGCCCGGCCCCTACTTACCTTTTCAAGCTTAGCTTCATCGTCACTTCCTGGGAGGATCCTTCTGCTGGTGTCTGCTCCATCAGGACCCCCTCTCAGGTCTCAAAGATCACTGCTTCTTTCCCATAGCACCAACCAGAGCTTGAGATGAAATAATCATGGTGCCTGTGTTCATTTATAATCTGACCCTCTGTCTTGGCTCTAAATGTCAGGAGGCAGGGAGGGACCATGTCTGGTTTCCCTGCAGTTGTGCCCCCACTACATAGCACAACACTTGGCACATAGCAGGTGCTCAGAATATTTTTCTTATCTGGAAGGGAAACATTCATTAGGTGTGTCCTGACCTTTGTTTTAAGAGCTCTCACAATATGCAGCAATTGCTAGCGCATAGGCCAACTTGCCCCTGTCCTTTGCAGATGGACCAGGGCTTCCCAACCATATTTTTAGGAAAGATGAAAGGGATGGAGGAAGATATCAACACCCGACTCGGGTGTCTGCACAAGTCACCTTGCTGGCCTCCCCAGGCCCCTGGTGACATCATCCAACACAGCCCAGCAGGGCCTTATCTAGTATCTTACTTTGTTTTATTTCCCTTCAGGCATTTATCACTATTGGACACGTTGCCATTGCAGATGTTTAGTAGTTTCTGTCTCCCACCATTGGATCATCAGCCGTACATGGGCAGAAACTTGCCTTTCTCAAAGTTGTAACTTCAAAACCCAGCCCCATGGCATGGCCCAGAGAATGTACTCTGGTGCTAGAGAGTGCTGTTGCTGTGATTAAGGGTTCCAGGGTGCTTGCAAGTACAAACACACCAAAGCCATGAAAATGGCCACTGATTTGTTCAGGAGAGTGAACGAATAATGAGCCAGGCAGTTCTTGTACACTTACTATGTGCTAGCAGCAAGCTAAGCCCTTGATACACATGTCCCTCTTGAATTTTGATAGCCACCCTTGGGATTTCCACCTCCTGTTTTTCAGATGGGTAAACTGAGGCTCAGAGGCAAGGGATGACTTATCTAGAGCTGGGATTTCAGTCCTGGCCCAGATGTCCACTTCACTCACATCCTGTGGCTTCCTTTATGAATTACCCCAGAACCAGGCCCATAATGAGTAGTTGACACGTGGTTGTTGAATAACCAAATGTCTGCTGGACAGCAATTTCCATGAACATTTGTGTTTCAACATTTTTTCCGGGAGACATTTTTACAGGAGACATTGCTGTCCTGGAAGGACACTTCTTAGAAATATCTGTTTTCTTTCTTGCTCTTCTGTAAACAGAGCATCCAATCTCTCCCACTCTCTTGCATTTTTTTAAAGAATTAATTGCCCTTTTTATGGCTTTGGTGTGTTTGTACTTGCAAGCACCCTGGCACCCTTAATCACAACAACAACATTCTCTATGAACAGAGAAAATTTGAACAGTCATTAAGCACCAGTGAATGTGGAGCGTATTAATGGGCAAACAGTAAGTCGGGGGAGAAGAAAATGTTTTTCTCTTGCAAAGTACATAAGAAAACTTGATCCAAACCAATGTGCTGCCATAAATCTGTTAATTTTGGCAAATTACTTGGAGTTAGCAGGGGCGGCTGGAGAGAACGAGGCAAAAGGTTGGCCGGAAACTGCCCACCCACTTCAGAAAGGAGAAGCTGCAAGCCAGAGGGAGCCGGTGGCTTCACTCTTCGCCCAGAAACTGGCTGCCCTTTGCTGGGGTTTTTCTGGTCTTGAAGCCAGTGTGTGACTGTATCTCTAGGTAGCCGGGGCCGTGGCCTGATTAAGAATGCAGCCTGATACTGGGATGAAGGGAGGCCCAGGCTCGGGGGGCTGCAGCCTCTCAGGGGCCTCTACGGTTCTTTCCAGTTCCAATTGCATTGCTGGTCCTCTCTGGGCCGCTGACCAGGGCTGCCTCCTCCCGACCCCCTTCCTCCTCCTTCCCACCCCCTTCCTCCTCCTCCCCTACACCCAGACCCAGTCTGGCTTTGGTCTGTTTCCTTTGGCTCAGGCCATGTATTGCTTTCTCTGTTCTGGGCCTGAATTAGGTTCAGGGGTGGCGGGAGGGAACTGACAGTGTGCTGTAAGAGTGTATGTGTGCATGTAGATGGCTGTGTGCCTGGATGTGATGTATGTGTGCATGCATGTGTGCATATATGTGCATGTATGAGGGCATGTGAGTGTATGTGCATGAGTGTGTGCATGTGAATGTGTGCATGTGAACATGTGTGTGCACATACATGTGTGTGAATGTATGCATGTGTGTGCCTATACATATGTGTGTACACGAGTGTGCACGTATGAATGTGTGAATGTGTGCATGTATGTGTGTGCCTTGAGTAGGTTTGTGCATATGCGTGTGTGTGTGCATGTATGTGTATGCACATGCATGTGTTTATGTGTGGTGCATGTGAATATATATGTACCTTGAGTATGTGTGTATGTTAGTGTGTATGTGCACGACTATGCATGTGTGCACATGAATGTGCATATGTGTGTGCATGCATTTGTTTGTGTGTGTACAAATATGTGCATGTCAGTGTGTGCGTGTGTGCACACTTGAGCATGCATGTATATGTGCACACCAGCCTGGGTGCTAGTGTGTTAGAGAGGGGTGGGGAGAAGCTGCTAGTGTCATTCAAGGCTTTTGATAACAAAGAACATTTTTTCTTCCCAGTGGAAACAAAACCCAGCCTTCCAGAGGCGACTCATGCCCTCTCCATCTCCCTCTCTCCACCTCCTCCTTGTTCCCCTCTCTGCCCCTCCTCTCTCCTCCAGAATGGTTTCTTTCTCAGTGCTCTTTTTCTCATCTTAGATTGCTTTCTCTGTCATTCAGGCTTCTTATCATCTTCTCGATTTTTTTCCCGTTTCTCATTCATATTTCTGTCTCTCGCCATCACTCTCCCGTCTCCTCTGTTTCTCTCCCCTTTCTCTCGCTCCTTCTTTCCTCCTCTCCTATTCCCTGACCCTGATTCATCCTGTGGAGTTCAGAGCTGTCACATAATGGACTTCACCATGTGAGCAGGAAATGAAGGAGAAACACAAACGCCACTTCTCTTGGAGCCAGTCTTAACTCACAGATTCGGTGGGGCACAGAGGTGACGGCAAGATGCAGAATGCCAAGTCCCCTTCTCGCCACTCCTCTGTCGGTCGGGTGGGGCTGTGGGGCCTGCAGGACGCTTCTCCGTCCCAGGTGCCTTTTCCTGCCTCTTCCTTTTCCTGGTGGATACAATCCTTTCCTTCGAGGCTTGCTCCTTCCCAGCCCGGCGGGGGTTTGCTCTTTGCTGCCTGGGAAGCAGACTCCTGGGCCATGTGCTGCAGCATGAATTGGTTAATCTATTTACAGTAAATATGCTCCTGGTTATGCCCGAGGAAGGGGCTGCTTTGGTTAAGCATTTATTACTGAGGCGGCTATTTTCAATGTGTTCCACATGATCATTCGGCAAAGCTGCAATTTGGCACTTGTTCTGGGCTGGAAGGAATCGCTTTCCCAGAGGTGACCCTTGGCGGGAGATTGCATGTCACTACATGAGGAATGGCCGCGGGGGGTGTGATGGGTAGGCTGTCTGCCTTCTCTGACCTCAATCGCTTTCCTGCGGTGCGGCTGCCGGGACAGATGAGGGTTGACACAAAGTGCTTATAATTTCCTTTGGAAAGTGGCAGAATGATAATGGGGTGCCGAGCCCCGACCGGTTGGCCTTCACAGGCCGGGAACTCCTGTTGGGAGTGGCCATCCTAATGGGGACAGGGCAAGGCTTTGGTTGAATTAAGAGAATGCCCAGCAGTTGGGGAGAAAGTTGTAAATTCAGGAGGCAGATTATTTTGGGACCCAAAGCCAGCGGGCCACGCAAGGAACAGGTTGTACCGAGTGCCTGCTGCGTCCTCAGCGCCACGCCGTGAATGTTCTTCCATGCACTGCCATGTCTCCATCAGCGTGAGGCCTGGTTGGAGTGCAGAGGCGGTGCAGCACAGTGGTGACAAACCCGGATCCTGTGCCCACACACTCCAGCTCTGCCCATCCCCAGCCCGGTGGCTCTGCACGAATGACTTGACCACACTCGTGTCTTGGTTTCTCCGCATGTGAGGGGCACAGCGTCAGTGCCTGCTCAGAGGGCTGTTCTGAGCATCCTAGGGGCCAAATTTGGGGAGCACTTCAAACAGGGCTGGGCACACAGCAAGCTCTATTGGAGTGCTATTAGTATTGTTGTCATTGCTGTTGTTGTTATTCTGTGTTTAAGAATGCAATAGATGAATAGATGAGGCAGGCTTCCATCAGATAAATCAGAACACTGAGGCACTGAGGCATTGAGAACCTTGTAGCCCGGCATAAAGCACTCAGGAGTTGGAAGCGGGGTTAGAAATCAGTATTCACATTCCACTTGATGTCCCTGAGGGGCAGCCCTTCTGAGGTTTGTCTCCCGCCCTCCCTCCCTCCTTCCTTCTCTTTCTCCCTCCCTCCCTCCCTCGCTCTCTCCCTCCCTTCCTTCCTTCCTTCCTTCCCTCCTTCCTTCCTTCCTTCCACCCTTTCTTTTTTCCTTTCTCCCTGTATCCCTTCCTTCCTTCTTTCCTCCCTCCTTCTCTTCTCTCTCTTCTTCCTTCCTTCCTTGCTTCCTTCCCATCCTCCCTTCTTCCTCCATCTCTTTATTTTTTCTTTTCTATTAAATGTTAATTTCTCCTTTTGAATAATGAGACACCCATGGCAATTGGCCACGTAAAGGACACTTGAGACGAATCTGATCATCCCTCTGGAGAGCATAGCAGCTGGGGACCATGTGGCCCTGCCCACCGTCACCCCATGGCATGCAATAGGTATTCAATGAATACTGTCTCATTTTTCCTTCATCAGAAGTCCCCTTGGACAGATCTCTCCCCATCTGTGGGCCTGAAAATATGCCAGACCAGGTGCCTTGGATCTGGGTCCCCCTGGCCCTGAATCCTGCACCTATCAAGCAGAACAACCCTGGGTGAAGCCTGGAACCTCCCTGGACCTCGGGGCTTTCATCTGCAGAATCTGCTCCTGGGAGTTGTGAGGCTTAGGGGAGGAGAGGAATGCTCTCTGGGAGCCCGCAGGGCCAGGAGCATCTTCACCTCTTACAAAGCTTGACCTCTTGCAAAGCTCTTACAAAGCTGGGCCTGGTTATTGGCAGGATCTATAAGCATCTGGCTGGTCTAGGCTATTCTTGGACTTTAAAAAATAGCCAGAGGTGCAATCGTGGTTACACAAAGTAGGGACTCCGAAAATATTGGGCTCTGCAGGATGCATTAGGAAAAATGCTAGCAATGTTAGCATTCCTGGAAGGAAGGTTCTGGAAGAAAGCTCATGCTAATTTAGGAGATCCCCTCTGTGCCATCCTATCTTAGGACACCTTCCAGCTTGCAGTGCCCTTTTCTTCTGTTTTCATATATATATATATATATATAGAGAGAGAGAGACAGAATCTCACTCTGTTGCCCAGGCTGGAGTGCGGTTGTGCAATCTTGGCTCACTGCAGCCTCCACCTCCCAGGTTCAAGTTCAAGTGATCCTCTTGCCTCAGCCTCCTGAGTAGCTGGGATTATGGGTGCCCATCCCACGCTCAGCTAATTTTTTTTTTTTTGTATTTTTAGTAGAGATGGGGTTTCACCATGTTGGCCAGGCTGGTCTTGAACTTCTGACCTCAGGTGATATGCCCACCTAGGCCTCCCAAAATGCTAGGATTACAGGCATGAGCCACCACACCTGGCCCTGTTTTCCTATTGAGTGCATGTGTGAGCACATGAGTCGGGGTGGGTTGTGTCGCCTTTAGCCAGATTTAGTCTCTCCACACAGGTATTTGATTTGGGTATGAGGAAGGTTGCTTCAAGCTGGTCAGGGCTGTGGTAATGAAATATTGTTAGCATTTCCAGGTCTGGAAGAATGGTCTGTGTCCTAGCCATCTGGGAATATCATAACTGGCTGTCTTCTGTCTCTCTTCCACTCTAAGACATGAAAATGTAACAATAATTGTTCATTTCAGAGACTCTTTCCAACCACAGGGACAAAAAGAGTGGCACTTCTTCAGAAACCCAAACCTGACCACATTGCTCTCCTCCTCACAAACTGTCTTAGTTTGAATTTTCCCAGAAGCAGACTTTGAGATAAGGAACTAGGGACAAGAAATATTTTGGGGGAGGGGATTCCAGGAAGCCCCAAGATGGGAGTGGGAGAAATAATCCAGCCAATAAAGGGTATGTCATAAAGCCAGTTATAAGTGTGGGTGACTGGAGCTTACTCCAGCAGACAAATTCTAGAAAACCCTAAAATCCAAGCTTCAGAAGTCATCCCACTTGAGGAGTGAGGGAGCTGGAGTATTGATACACCATCTCCCAAGAGTCACTAGCTGAGAGCTGCTTTAGGTTGGGGCAGGAGAATTCCTTGGCACTTCCAGCCTACCCTGTGGATCTCTAGAACAATCCCTAAGACTCAAAGATACCAACCAGCTGAGCACACTGAATTAATAAGGCTGAAGGATGCAGGTAAGTTTCCAACAGGGCTGCTACACAACCCTCTCTCAGTCTGTATACCTTTTGCTCACAGAACCTTCCTGGCTGTTAAATGCCTCTTCCCCATGCTTTTAAGCACTCCTTTCCCCAAATGCCATGCTTCTTGCAACTGTGTTTAACTGTCTGTGCATTTGTCTGCTTGCCCCCATCCTGTGTTCCAGCTCTGAGCTCCATGAGACAGAGCCATATCTTATCCAACTCTCTATTCTCAGAATAAATGTTCAACATTAAAAAAATCCTATGGAGATGGGGCAGACAGAGGTTCACAGGAGAGGGAATTGTGTGGGAGCAGAGCCTCAAGGAGAGATACTCAAACCCTTGTAGGTAGCAGACTTCACGGGCTTCCAAGGTGAAGATACTTTTCTCTGGATTCGCCCCTGTTTTGACCATCAGTGTCCCCACCCAGCCCAACTTCAGGAACAGGAGAGGGAGAGACAGAACCACACCCTTATTAAAATTGAGCCCTTTTCTCGCTGTGAATGGAAACAGACGAATCTGAGATCATCCTTGGCAAGAAATGCTGGGAAACAGAATCCTCCTTTTGGGATGTTGATGGTTGAATCTCAGCACAGCTTTTGGCTTTATTTCCATCTTGTTGATACCTGAAATAATTGTGAAAAGTTTGAGATCATCTCTTGGGCCCAGATGCTCATAGGTGGTCCTGGGTCACTGAGCACAAGACAGTGATGGGTAGCTCATGCCAGGGACTTTGAAGAGATGAGTGATTTTAGGCAAAGCACCTTGGCTATGATGCCACAAAGACGGGAGGTGGCCACTTCCTGTGGGACAGGAAATGGAGAGAAATATATAGGGAAGCCATTTTCAGAGCAAGGGTGGCTTGTGGATTCATAGAAGTTCTTAATATTTCCCATCCTGACATATTAAGAATGAAGGATGTGTTGTCCCTTACTAGCTCTTAGTTAAAACATCTTATTTCCCAGTGTTGAAAGAACTATCAGGGGAAAGGAAGAAGAGAAGACAGACCAGCAGGGATGCAAAATCAGGGACTTCAAGGGATTTCTGGATCCATCTGAGATGAGAGTTTCATAATAATCCTGCCATATTTCCTAGCAAAGCTCCCTTTCTGCCACTCTCAGAAGCAGGTGACATGTTTACTTCATTTTAAGCAAATTCAACATATGGTTACTCAAGTTATTCCTTTTATAAAATGGATCCCCCACAGTAATCATTGAAGAAGCAAGATCTCCAGTACACATGAAAAGCAATCTGTCTTTAAAATGAATTTTATTTTCAAGCAACTTTTTCAAAAGTAATGTTTGTGATTAGTACAACTAATAATTCTTACATGCCAGAGACTGGTCTAAGCTTTCCAATTCTCATTTAATTCTTGCAACACCGCAATGAGGCTGGTGCTGTTTATATTCCCAATTTATAGATCAAGTAAGTGAGGCATGAAGAGATAAGATAATTTGCTGAAGGCCATCCAGCTAGTAAGCCTCAGAGCCAGGTATAAACCCAGACTGTTGGGGACAGAGTCTATAGTTTTGATTGCTACAATTTTCTGCCTCTACACATGAGAAGGAAACTGGCTAGTATTCAGGTCTGGCCAGACTGGGAAGACCTGTGCTGCCATCTGTCATGGGGTGAGCTTCCAACAAGAACAGTCTGCTCTGAACCCTCTTTTATTCTCACCTGTTCCACTTACCTCTGGAGTTTGTCATTTGGGAGACTTGAGCCTTCCTTAATCTCTAGCTTCTATCACAGAACCTGGAACTGTGTAGATGCTTAATGAAGCATCTGCTAAATGAATGTTGGGTGAGTGAGACAGTACACACACGGATTCCTTTGCAGTGATGTGAGCTGCTCACACTGGATGCACACAGGCAGAGAAAAGAGAGAAACTGAGGCTGTTATTGGAAGGCTAAGCTCAAATCCCTTCCTACTTTGATGACCATCTTTGGTTCTATTATCTGGAAAATTCCATATGGGGACTGCAAGCTCTTTGAATGCAAAATTCACCACCTCTGCCCTATTAATGGATTCCCAATATCTGGCACAGTGCTTGGCTCGTAGTAGGGATACTGTATGCTGAAAGCATGAGCAGTTGATGGAGTGAAGGAATGACTGGGAGGATGAATACGTATTTCCTACCCTGCCAATGTCCAGCTCAGCAGCCCCCAAACTTGTGCACGCATCAGGATCTCTTGGAGAGCTTGTGACAACACAGATGGCTGGGTACACTCCAGGAGTGTTTGATTCAACAGGTCTGGGTTGGGCCCAGGAATCTGCATTTCTGACAAGCTCCCAGGTGATGCTGATGCTGCTGGTCTGGGCTGTCTACCTTGAGAACCACTGGTCTTAGCAGCCCTAATTCACTGGTTCTCAGTCTTCACTGCACATTGGAACCACCTGCAGGAATTTAAGAAAATGCAGATTCCTGGGCTCCTTCCCTGGACATTCTCATGCAATTGATCTGAGGTGTGGCCAGGCATTGGGGCTTTTAAAAGCTCCCAGCGTGGCAGGGTGTGGTGGCTCACACCTGTAATCCCAGTACTTTGGGAGGCCAAGGTTGGCCGATCACTTGAGGCCAGGAGTTAGAGACCAGCCTGGCCAACACGGCGAAATCCCATCTCTACTAAAAATACAAAAATTAGCCAGGTGAGGTGGCATGTACCTGTAGTCACAGCTGCTCAGGAGGCTAAGGCATGAGAATCGCTTGAGCCTGGGAGGTGGAGGCTGCAGTGAGCCGAGATTGCACCACTGCACTCCAGCCTGGGTGACAGAGCAAGACTCTGTCTCAAAAAATAAAATATATTAAAAAAAGAGCTCCCAGAGTGTTTCAAATGCAGCATAGCCAGAAAAGCTGCAGCCCGACGTTCATCTTTGACTCCTTACCTTGATCTTCTTTGTGGCCGAATGGGTTGGAGGGCTTATGAGTGGCTTAGCTCACTTCTGTGCCTCTTGAGGCCCCCAAAAGCCACCTTCCCTGCTATATTCTGTGGTTGTTCCAGGCAACAGCTTCTCAAGGTGCTGCTTCCCTGAAATTTCATGTCTGTTCTTTGACGCTGTGAGACCCCGTCCCAGCCCTTGCCCACCCCGCACGCTGCGGTGTCTATTAAGAGCAGATGCTAAACCATTTTCAACAGGCCTCGAAGCTAATACGCTGCAGAATGGATTCAGAAGGACCTATTTCTTTGTGCGCTGAGAAAGAGAGTGAATTAATGCTCAATGAAAACCTCCAGAGAACCGGAGTCAGGGCTGGGGGGAAGTTGGTGGCTAAATCAACAGTTATAAACTCGCCCAGTCATTTTTCATTATTTGGTACATTGGAAAGATATTTTCCTTTTCAAATGCAGTTGGAAATCCGTTTGGTCAAAAGTCGGTCAGAAACCTCATCACCATTGCCCCTGAAAACCCACAGCCTCTGTCAGGGGGGTAGAAGAAAAATGGCCCAGGTCCCCAGCAGAATTCGAGGTGATGAGGCCATGAAGGGGAGTCATGGGGGCTGTGTGATTTTTCAAAAATGTTGCCTGTGGGTCCAAAACTTTTACATGGATCTGAATATATGGTGGTTTAAATTGTGGATCTGGAGGTGAAGCCGTGGGTCTCCTGTAGTTTCAAGGAAAGAACAAATCTAGGTCCCGATGGCTCTGGCTTCAGTCTAACGCGGCCCTTTCTTCTGCAAGGGTGTGAGCAGGGTGTGAGCTAGAGATTGGGCCCTGAGGAGCAAATAGAAATCAGAAATGTGGCCCTACTTTCCTTTCATGGCCTGTGATAGGCTCCAGAAAGGGACAGATTGCCCAAGGATGTGCCACCAGTGGTGACATCTGAATTGGTGGTTTGCTTCCTAACAACTACAGTGAGAGAGAAAACCTTAGACAGAACAGCAGGTTTTAGCATGAACCATGGTTCTGCCCACTCTGGGCTCGTGTGATCTGGGAAAAGTCACTGGACCTCTCTGAGCCTCATTTCTCTCTTTTATGAAAGCGGGAGGATCAGGGTTGGGGTGAGTTGCTGAGATGTAGGCATCTGGTTCCTGCAACCTGCGAGGATGCTGTCGAAGGCATGAGAACTTAAGCCTGAATCAGGAAGGTTATATCATGGGGAGTCAGGGCAGGGAAAGGAGAGAGATAGAGAAAAGATGAGAGGTGGAGAAAAGAACCCCTTCTTCAGGTGGACCTAGACCTGCAAGGCCCTTGTGTAGTCAACAACCTGAATATCTGTACTTGACATCCCTTGCTTCCTGCCTTTATTAATTTTTTTTTTCTGGGCCATGAAGGCAAAGATATGGCTCTGCAAGACCTTTGTGCAGTCCACAACCTGAATATCTGTACTTGGCATCCTTTGCTCCCTGGTTTTACTTTTTCCTTCTGGTCCATGAATCAAAGAGCCTTCTAACTTACTTCTTTGATGCCATATGTAGACCCCTCTCACTGTTCTCTATACACTGATTTGCTCAGGTGCCCTCGCTTCAAGCTAAACCCTCCACCAATGTTCAGATGAAGGTCTGACTATTCTTCGAGGCCTATAGGCTCTTGTATGGCCTGGCCCCTGCTCACTGCTCCCATCTTGTCCCACATCAGTGCCCCCTCCACATCTGGGCTCCAGCCACACCCACTTTGGTGGGGTCTCCCTGCCCCAGGGCCTTTGCATGCGCCATCCCTGCCGCCTGGAGCACTCTGTCTGCTCCTGTTATTTGGCCCGTTTGTCCTCCTTTAGGTCTGTGTTCCAGAGACCATCCATTTCAGTGATGATGGCCTCAGGGAGGCATTCCTTGACCCCCAGCTATGTCAAGTCTCTGCTCATGACACCATGTTCCATGTTCCCATTATGTGACCTCTTGTCACAGGTGCAGTTTACATCTACCCAGTGATAATCAAGAAAGTGTCCATCTCCCTACCAGACTGTGAGCCCCAAGGCAGACAGTGTCTGTTTGGCTCACCAGTGCTTAACATTTAGAAAGTGCTCAATAAATATTTGTTTAATTACTTAAGTTATGGTCCTGCTGCCAGCTGCCTGCCATTCCTAACACACCAAGCAAGGCATTGGGAGGTGGTTGATAAACCCCCATGGACATAACCTTTCTTCATTTAATCACCATAATAATAAATCCCTGTAAGTATTCATAATTTACGCTTATCACTTATATATATATAAACAGAGAACCAGAGAAGGTAAGAGGCTTGCCTGCAGTCACACAGCAATAGTCAGGGGCAGAGACAGGACTAGAATCCAGCACTTCCAGGCTCCACCTCCAGCCTGGAGAGAAAGCTTGGAGCTCAGTTACAGGTGCCTCGGGCCTGGCCTGGGTTTGGGGTTGAGTTGCATGTCACTGCATCAGGTGCTAGGAGAGCCTTGGGGCAGCACTGGGACCAGATTAAAGGCGAGTGAGGGAGCACTAGGCTGGTTCAGGCAAAGTGGGCAGCAAGCTTGGACAACGCTGGGCAGTCCCTTCACCTCTCTGAGCCTCAGTTTCCTTATCTGGAGCATGAGAACAATGCAGTTCTCCTTAAGGGTTTGAGTCTTGGGGTCTGCCTCATGTTTGGTTTCAGGTGGAATGTTTAGGAGACAAAGGGACCTGGAGCAAGATGAGGATGGAGGGAGAAGAGGGTGATGAGGTAGAGAAGTCAGGATGCCCAGCCAAGCTGCCAGTCTTTGCAGACTCGGAGGAGGAGGTGGATCACTAAGAATGCTCATAATGACCACAGCTGCCACAATGGCAGCTTCTGTTTGCTGCATACAGCCTAGTACCACGCTGCACACTTGACGTGCTAGATCTCAGACATGCTCCACCAGGTTTTAGGGGGTACAGATCACTGGGCCCATTTTACAGATGAGGAAACTGAGGCTCAGGCGGGCACATTCACTTGCTGGCCTTAGTGTGCATCTTGTTCCGTTACCACCTTGGGGACTTGGCAGTTCCTCCCTACTGAACAATCAACATGTGACTGAAGCCCGCATGCCCAGTAAGAAGTGTCTGAGACCCCCGGCCCGGTTGGGGCCTCCTCTGGGCTTCAGAGGCCACAGACTCACCCAGCGGAAAGTAAAAGTACTTCCCACGAAGGTTCCTTTGATACCTGCTGCACTTGTCAGCCTGAGCCCTGGTGGGCAGACTGGGGCTTTGCCAAACTGGTCCAGGGCCAGTGAGGTGCCTGGTGTGCGGTTTGCTCAGCAAATATTCATTACATATATAATATGCTGGTCAAGCTGAGAGGACAGAGTCTTTGCCCTTATGGAGCTCCACTGACCATTGGACACCTGGTTTATAGTACAGCTGAGCCCAACTCATACCCCAGGCTCTTTCCTCAGCCCAACTTTTAGCCAAAGCCAAGTTTCAGAAAATGGCGCCTCTCTTCTCCCAGGTATTCAGGCCAAAATCTTGGCATCATCCTTCCTTGCCTCTTCCAGCTTCTGGTGGCCCCAGGAGTCCCTTGCCTTGTGGCTGCATCTCTCCAGTCTCTGGCCCCATTTTCACATGTCTGTCTCCTCTTCTTCATGTTTCTGTGTGTTCTCTCCTCTTCTTACAAAAACACCTGTTTGAGGCCAGGAGTTTGTGACCAGCCTGGACAACATCGTGAGACTGGTTTCTAAAAAAAACTCCGATATTGGCCAGGTGTGGTGGCACATGCCTGTAGTCCTAGCTACTTGGGAGGCTGAGGTGGGAGGATTGCTTGAGCTGGGAAGGTCAAGGCTGCAGTGACTGTGATCATGCCATTGCACTCCAGCCTGACAACCTGGGTGACAGAGGGAGACCCTATCTCAGAAAAAAAAAAAAAAAAAGAAAAAAGAAAATAAAAAAGAAAAGAAAAGAAAAGAAAAAGAAAAAGAAAAAAGAACATGAGTCATTGGATTTAGGGCCCACCCTAATCCAGCACAACCTGATCTTAATTTATTTACACCTTCCAAGACCCTGTTTTCAAATAAAATTACATGCCGAAGTTCCAAGTTGATGTGACTTCAGGGGCGGGAGGGCACTATTTCACTCACTACAGTAGGGATAATTTTTTTTTTTTTTTTTTGAGACGGAGTCTGGCTCTGTTGCCAGTGCAGTGGCACGACCTTGGCCCACTGCAAGCTCCGCCTCCCAGGTTCACGCCATTCTCTGGCCTCAGCCTCCCGAGTAGCTGAGACTACAGGCACCCGCCACCACACCCGGATGATTTTTTTGTATTTTTTTAGTAGAGACGGAGTTTCACCATGTTAGCCAGGATGGTCTGGATCTCCTGACCTCGTGATCTACCTGCCTTGGACTCCCAAAGTGCTGGGATTACAGGCGTGAGCCACCACGCCCGGCCCAGTAGGGATAATTTTGTAGGGTAAGTCAGCCAGCTCTGGATTTTCTCTGCTGAAGCTGACATCCCAGTGATCATAATAGTGGCCATAATATATGTAGAAAGCACCTAACTCTGTGCTAGGCTCTCTCCCAAGCATTCCTATGTGTTACTTCGCTTCATCTTCAAAATAACTCCATTAGTTGGCACATTAATCCCATTTTGCAGAAGAGAAAACTGAGGGCCAGAGAGAGACATGCCCAAGGTCAACGAGCATGTAAAGGTTTCCCAGTAGCGATCAGCACCAACCACAGGCCCTGGTATTCATGTCTTACTGTCTGAAGCCAGGCTAGGGCAGGCAGGGCTGTCGCTTGTCCCCGCAGCCCGTGGAGCCAGATGCCATCTTGATGAAGGGAACAAGAATGGATGCCATGGGTGCAGAGCCACGGGGAGGGGGCATTGCCAACCGGTAGGCGCCCAGCCGCCCTCCCAGGCATAGCTCCTGTCGATGCTGCCTGGGCCTGGCGTAGGCAGCCTGCAAGTAAACAGTGTCTGAAACCTATTCTCATTAGGCTAATTTACGAATAAATTACCATATTCAATGGCCTTATTTTTACTGCTCGTTAACAGGCCCGTGATAGGATGATAATTACGGGATTTTAAGTGGCTAATGGCAGCTGGGGCGTCAAAAGCAGTTTTTACGAATCTGTTTATGGCAGCGAAGGTGACAGGAGGGGAGGGACATTGAAATGTTGAAATCACACTTTGGGAAAAAAAGCTTTAATTGTTGAGTATTTATTAGAGAGGAGGGAAGGCTGTAATTTAAAAAATGAAACTCTGAAAAACAAAAGAAATTAATTCGTCTTCCCCCCTGTGCTGTGACCTTCAGGGAGTGGGCGAGGGGTGGGCAGGATCTCAGGAGAAGGGTGCCAAGTTCAGGCATGAGTCTGGGTGGGTCCTCCCTGGTTTCTGCTGCCCTTGCAGGGAAGGCATCCTGGGGCCTGCGATCTTGGCTCAGAGGCCCCTCTGGGATCCAGGGAGGGATCCCTGAGAGAGGTAAGAGCCCAGCAACCCGAACGCAATGACACTGTGGGCATTTGATTCATTCTTTCATCCTCATCATCATGATCAGATCTCATGCATTCCAGCTCCCCAGCTAATATTTCACATGCATTATTTCATCCAACTCTTGCAAAAATGTGGAGAGCTAGTAATTATTCCTAACATATACTGAGTGCTCATATATGCTTTCTGTGTATTAATTCACTTAAACAGATACCCTCGTGGGATTGGTCACCATTGTTATCCCCAGTTACTGAGGAGAAAACTTGAGGCACAGAGAGGTTAAGTAAGCTGCACACAGTCACACAGCGAGGGCCCTGACCAGCATCCGTCTGGCCCTGCTTCTTTTATCACCTCCCTCTCAGTAAATCCCTGGCAAGCTGGTGGGGTGGGCTTAGGGCCCCAGGTGACAGAGGAGAGAGCAGAAAGCCCAAAGAGGTTAAACCGTGTACCTGGAATCACAAAGGCTGAGTTCAAAGGTCAGCAGCCTCTCTGAGTCCAAACTGGCCGCTGACTTGCCTTGAAATGGGACTCATGAGAGTGGAGATGAGGAGAGGGCGTCTTGGAAAAGGACACTGGACATTTTGGTGGGGTGATTTCGGGACCACTGCACTGCCCTGTGAGCTCTGTGGGTGTCTCTCCTGGGTCTGGCCTTCTCTTCCCCACCTGCCTGGCCTCCTCCCTGCCGTCCTCGGCTCCTCATCTCCTGGCCACTGGGCCGATCCATCTCGCTCCTCCGCTTTAGTATGCAGCCCTCGGAAAACAAACACGCAGCAGCCTGACAGTGGGAATAAATATCGTGGCGATGTTGATTAGCATTTGATCCCAGCTGGGTCTCTGGGAGCTGAAGTACTGGAATGTCTTGGCAGTTTTTTAATGCTGAATAATTTGATTAGATCAGTGACTGAGCCTGCTGCTCCTGGTGAGATAAACCCTCCCCACATTACAGGGGAGAGAGGGGGTGGACCGAGGGCCCGCATCTGAGCCCCCAGACTTCCTGCTCCTCCACCAGCCCTCCCGGCGTCGTCTGCACGGCCTCCCCCTCCCCAGCTCGGCCCCCTTCCTCTCTTCGTCTCTCTTCCCTGCACCCCCATCTCTCTCTTTCTCTTTCCTCTTCCTTCCTCCTCTGCTATTCTTCCTCTTTTCCTTCTCTCCTGGGAATATTTGTCTCTCTCATTTCTTTTTCTCCATCTTTCTGCATGTTTCATCTTTTTTATTTCCTCCCTTCTTCTTTTTCTCCTTCTAAATTTTCAATTATCTTTTTTCCCTTCACCTCTTCCTCTTTCCTTTTCTCCCGTCCTCTCCATCTTCCTCCTTGCCTCTCCCTCCTTTTGCCTCTCTCTCCCATTCTCCATTTCTCTCCCCTCTCCCAATCTCTCTCTGTCTCTTCTCTCTCCCCACTCTCTTCCTTTCTCTCCTTTCCTATCCCTCTTCCTCCTGCCCCCTCCCTCTTCCCCTCTCCTTCATCTCTCCCCACTCCTCCCCTCCTCACTCCCATACCCACCTCCTCCTTTCATGAAGCCTTAAATACACCATTTAATCAACTCCACAATTTCAATTTCACACAGTTGTCAGCTCAAATGTCTGACGAGGTGGTGAAGACCCCACAGATTGTGGGCAGAGGTCACAGGGCCACCAGGCTTCCCTGCTTCCTCAGACCAGACCAGCTCTCATCAGCCCCGGCCCCCTCCCGCACCACCCACCCTTCTGCAGCCAGCCGGGGAGGGATTTTGGGGGGTTCTGCTTTTCCCGTGGCAACTGTCAATCAGTCATGTAGATGTTTCTCTTGTCATCAGTGTGAAATTACCAGAGTGGCCTCATTATCTGCTTACTCCAAATTTGGAGGCAATATTTCTGTTTGAAGGATAATCTCCATTTAAAACAAAAATAACATCTTCTCAGGTAGAGGAGAAGAAGAGGAAAGAAGACAGTTTGGAACAACCCAAGAAAAAAATGAATTATCTGGGCTTTTTGATCCACACACACACACACACACACGCACGCACACACACACACACATGCACACAAACATATTCAAAGGCTTTACTGCCCTAACCTAACACAGAGCTCACATTTCCTGAAAACTGTTTAAATTTTTTCCAGCTGGCGTGGGAGTGGGCTAGGAGGAAGAGGAAGGTCCACATGACTTTAACATATCTATCCTTTCTTAGATTCCTGTCCCCTTAATCATAACTGAACATTACTAAAGCCATTGCTACTATAACGAAAAAAGTAATCAGATCAAATGGACAGGAAGGAGTGGTGAAGGCATAGGTTCTTATGCAGATTCAATTAGCAGCACTTCCCCAAGGCTGGGTGTGGCGGTGTGTGTAGGAACCCCATTAGTGGTGGGGAATGCTGTCTGTTCTCTCTAGTGTCATTGCAAAGCCGGCTGACCTCCCCCTCTGTCCACCCCTGTCATCTTATCACCGCAGAGTCAGACCCCAGCTTTATTTATTTTTCTCAAATGGATCCAGAAATGGCTGGAGGAGGCACTTCCCAATAATTGAGCGCTGGCTTTGTCGGGAAAAGCCACACTCAGGGCTCCAAGTGTCCTCCAAGCTGCCATGTGTGGGTAGAATCTGGCTGAGCTGATTGTGTATTGGGGGGGGTGGCAGGGAGAAGCATTGAAATCAATCCTGGTTTTGTCACTTGTGCGACCTTAAATAAACCTGAGCCTCTCAGAGCCTAGGTCTCCTCATCTGCAAAACAGGGGCAATAAGAATACCTACCCCACCCTCCTCATGGGGGCCGTAGTAAGCAGAAAATATGACGAAGCTGGTAACCCCCTTTATGCCCCTTCCACCGTGTCCTGATTATACAATGATTGTGGCTCTGGTCATTTACTGACCACACAGAGACCTGTGCCCATCTTACTGCGGCAGGAGCTTGCTTCCAGCTCTTCATGTCTCTGAGCCTCAGTTTTCCCATCAGCAAAATGGGGCTATTCGTGCCTCCTGGCAGGGTGCTGGTGAGTCCTGAATCAAATGTGCATAGCGCCTCTCACTCCTGACTCCTCACCTCCATCCCCTTCTCCAACTTTTACCTACAGGCATTGAAGCCTTTCCTTGTGATAGCCTGTGCTGATTTAGCTTCCTGACTAGCTTTCCTGCTAAAAATAAAGCCGGCCTCACATCTGCAAGCTGCAGTGTGGTCTCTGAAAACGGTGTTATTGAAACTTGAATGTCTGGTCCTGGTGCCCGGCATAATGCTAGGGACATAGTGAGAGACCCAATGAATGAATGGATAGATGGGTGGATGGATGGATGGATGGATGGATGGATGGATGGATGAGTGAATGAAAGTTCCTGGGCAGGCTGTGTGTAATGCTTGCTGTGTGAATGAATGAATGAATGAACGAGAACCCTGCTATCTGCAAGCCAGTGTTTCTTCTCGTTTTCTGCAGGCCCCAGCCCTGCCTTCCTTACTAAGGCGTTCTGAAGTTCCAGAACACAGGAGCCAACAAGAAACTGGGAATAAAGGGGTTTGATCTGCACAGCACAAACACCTCTTGCAAAAAGAGGAATATAAAAAAATGCCAATTCCTTCTATGGGGGAAAAGAAGGCGTTGAGACATGTTAAACGGTTAGGAAGAAGGTGGCTGCTTGTTTTCCGTCTTCCTTGTTCAGGCTGAAGGCGGGGTGAGGGGAGAGGTTCATTATTTTTCGGCACTCTGAAGGCAGGTGAACAGGGAAAAGCAAACTGCAGCCTGCCATCGCGTTCAGCGCCTTTGAAACACATAGAGCTCTCAAGGCAAGGGAAGGGTTTGATGCAATTTAAAAAAGACAGACTCCCACACCTCTCAGATCCATATGTTTCCATTCAAGATCTCGTTTCTCTCCGAGGCTGGTGCTACCGCGGGCTTTGCAGTCGGGCCCGGCTGTTCTGCTGACGCTCTGAGGACCCGTGGCTCACGGAGGAGGCAGACGGGCTGAGCAACTGCACGGTGGGCTCGAGGTGCCAACAGCAGGCTCTGGGCCGAGCTGCAGCGGCAAAGTGGTGCCCGGCGCCATGTGGTGCCCTGCGCCTGTGTGAGATCAGGTGGTTGCTGTCTGGGGGAAGGTAAGAAGGTGAAAAATAAAAGCAAGCAAATCAATAAAATAGTGTATGTATATAGACCAGAGCTAAGGGCTGTGACTGTGTGTCCTTTCTCTCTGTAATGGGGTCAGAGTGATGAGTAGTTTTGTTTTCTTTCCCAAAGTGTTATAAACAGATGTGTCTTTGACAAGGAAGGCTTTGTGGTCAACTGAGTTTGGGAAATACCAGGTTCATCTAATCTCCTTCCCTCTGTCCCTCCCTTCCTCCCTCCTTTCCTCTCACCCATCCACTGTCCATTTATCTATCCATTCATCCTTCCATCTTGTTTTTTTCATTTCCTTTATTCCTTTTTCTTTCTCCCTCTTTTCCTTTCTTCCTTTCTCCTTCTTTTCCACTCTTTCCTTCTTACCCACTTTTCTCCTTCCTCCTTCCCTCTCTCCTATCCATCCAGCCATTATCCATCCGTCCATCCATCCATCCATCTATCCATCCATCTATCCGTGGTAAGGCAGTTGAGATCCTGCCTTTGCAGACTTCAGAGTGAGTGGACAGAGACAGAAAATAAGAAAAAAGTAGAGACATTAACGTTTCGATTGGTAAGTGCTAGGAAGAAAACAAGAGTAACAAAAAGAGAGTGATTGGGTAAAAGGTGATGAGTACAGATAGAGGGAGGAACTGGCAGGGTGGGGAAAGATTTTAGGCAGAGGGAACGGCAAGTGCAAGAACCCTGAGATGGGAATGAGATGGATTTGTTAAAAAAAATAGAAGGTGTCCAGGGCAGCCACGGAGGCAGGGGCACGTGGGATAACCAGAGCTATGTGGGGCACTATGGGAAGCTACTAGATGTTTTAAGCCAAGGAATAGCATGGTCTGATTCAGCCTTTATAGCTGCCCCAGCAGGACTCCAGTGCCCGGCATTGAGTCAAAGCTAAACCATAATCATTGTAATACATTGGACTGCTTCCATCTGCCAGGGCTAAGCTAAGCCACAGGCAGACCTAGCTCTCATCACCAGAGTCAGATTTTCTCCTCCAGACATGGCTTGAGGTCTCCTTATTCAACCCTGATCAACAATGGTGGGAGTTTTTTCTGACTTATCTGGAAGCAAACTCATATTCACCAGCATGATGTTCAATTACCAAATTGGAAAACAGTAAAATAAAAACGCAAGTTATTTCTTGTCCTTGCAAAGGTGCATTAATGAAAGAATAAGCATGGTAGACGGATGCTGAGGGTGTCCTGCAGTCTTTGCGTGGGAGACACACGATTTATTTTTGGGGGCACAATGAAAACCACACAGAAACATGCTCCCAAGCAACATTAGGGAAAAACACAGGAAAAGGACTTTGAAGCAACTCTTCCTCTGTATACATTCAAACTCACTGAAAACTTGGTCATGCTGGAAATCATGATGATTTAAACTATTATTTGCCACAATAATAATAAAACCAAGATGTACTGAGCTGCCTACTATGTGGCAGACCCTCGGCCAAGAGTTTCACTCTGGTAATCCTATTATGTTGCTGCTTTTATTTTCCTGAATTCAAACCTGAGAAACTGAGGCTCAGCAAGGTTTGGAAATCTGTTACAGAACACACAGATCTCAATAGCCAACTCTGGATTCAAACCCAGCCTGTCCAGATTCCAAGCTCACCTCCCTCCTCCTGACAAGGCCCCGTTTTTGACACCTTCAAAGACTTGTCTCTATAAATATGTGTACAGTTGTTGAGAACATCTGGCAGCCCATCATAAAACAAAATCTCTCTTGTTGAAGTTGTTGTTGTTATTATTGTTGTAAATATCAGTTACTGACCCACTAGAATCTGCAGGATAGGGTGTGATTTTAGCTGTGTTCGGTCTCTGCTTGTCACCGGGGAAGTTTACGCGAGATTTGATCAGAATTTCACAAAACCAGGCTGTGCCTGTGTGGAGCTGTCAGATGAAATAATTTGTCAGTGATGATTGTGTGAATTCGTAAATATTTATGAATTCACAAGTTATAAATGTGCAGCTTTCGGGAGGGTGGAATTTGATGCTCACCAAGTCACAGATTACAATGAATATTTACAGAAACCCCAATCTGCTAATATTAGTTCTTTGTGCTTACGAAAAAGCTTTCCTTGGGATTGTAACCCTTTCAGGCTAAAAGTATCTGCAGGAAAAGAAATATAGCTAAAGAAATAAGCTCTCCCCAATAAAAAAAAATGCACTCATGATCTATTACATTTGTATAACGTTTATGATTCTCACAGTATTCACATACGCATTATGCCTCTTGCCAGTCATTCTAAAGCTGTTTGTTGAATCAGTTTTGAATGGAATTGGATTGAAAAAGCTCAAGACAGCAGGTGGTCAAAAAGACCAATTTTTTTTTACTTCTTGTTGAGTGACCTGCCTGTCCGGAGACCTCATGCAAGTCTCTGCATCCCCCAGAATCTATTTCTGCAAAAGACAGTGTTTCCCAAAGTTAGTCACGGACATACTACCCTCATAACACTTCCCATTAAACACAGTTGCCAGGAAGGCACGGAGCCTGAGGCCTGCTTTCTCTTTGTTAAAAAATATTAGTAAGCATTGGAAAAGTGTTAAAGGCAGACTAACACCAAGTTGAGACTTCCTTCGTGATGAAATCAGAAGAAAATGAAAGACAAGTTTAAAGGGAATGAGTTTCTCTTCACAAGAGGCCAAGTGGCATAGTGAGGTGGTTAGAAGCAGAGACCCTGGGCCCAGTTTGCAGCTCACTATCTTTGTGACCTTGACCAAGCATTTAACTCTCCATGTCTCAGTTAATACATCCGTGAAATGGGGATAATAGTAGTACCTGTTTTAAAGGGTCACTCTGATCAGGATGACATGAGCTAAGTCTAGAAAGCACCGAGAGCTGGCAGATGACAAATGTTCTGTTTGTTAAATACACGAATAAGGACTAAATGCACCCCAAGTTTCAAGCCATTATGAGGATTCAAGGAGAACCAGTGAAGTGTGAGCCCTGGGTGCGTAATCTCACTCACTGAATGGGTGGCTCTAGCCAGTCTCTTAGCTCATCTGTACGTTCAGAGGGAAGGAGGGTGCTAGATGGCCTCAGAGAGCCCTTGTCTCACAGGGTCCACTCAGCAACCTGGGGCCAGGAACTGGAGGTGACGCTCATCTGTTCATAGTCCACAGCAGGACTATTTTTAGGAAACTGCCTGGAACGGGACTCACAGTGGGACACCAGCTTGCATCCCACTCACTCCTGGTTTTCTAACACCCCCATTCCATTTGTCAACCCCAGTCCAATCTTCTGCCCTCAGGAGGGTCACAATTAGACACTAAAGGCTCTCCCATGCCCTGTAATGAAACCATCCTCCAAGAGAGCTATAGTTTTGTAAGGGGAGACACCCACTGTCAGAGGTGTTTTCCAACCTGGAATTTTCCTACATTGCAGATTGGTGTGGTTCTGCTTCTTCTGAACAGCTGCAGGACTTCAGTTTTCCCATCCACAAAGTGGAAGCAAAAGATTATTATCTACATCTAACATTGTTATCCTATATCTAAAACTAAGGCTTGTTTGTCTTCCACAGGCACTAGTACAAATGAACAGCCACCTTCTCCTGCGTGTTCAGCCTGTGCAAACAACAGGCACTTCCATCACCCCGTTGATGCAGGTCTCCGTGGGGCCCCCTCAGCTCAGACCTGGGCACGTCCATAGAAGCGCTACCAAAAGGCATGCATTAGGGAGAAAAGAGACATTACCCTTCTAAGCTAAAATCCTCTTCCATGTGCAGAGAGTGGGGAGTTGAGGGGGAAATGGGAACAAGCTTAAATTAATAATCTTCTACCTACTAAAACAAAAGGAATGATTGTAATTTCTTAAATGGTCTCTGAAACACTAAATAAACCTATTTTTCTTAGAGTTCGACATGTCTTCATTTCGTAGGTATTATTGCCCTCACTGTGCAGATGCAGAAACTGAGGCTGAGTCCTGTAGCTGATAGGAAGAGGTAAAGCCACACAGATCTTCAGGACTCTAGTGGCAGAAGCTTTCCCATGGTGGGCATTCCACATGGACACTTCCCCACCTCGCCTTCTAACGATAAAAGCAAATACATATTAGGCCAGGAGATTTTCCAATCAGTTTACATGTACTGTCTTATTCTATCTTCATGACTGGTAGGAGGTAGGCACCTTTATCACCATCAGCTGACACACATGACAGCTGAGGTTCAGAGAGGTTAAGTAAGTGGCCCAGGGACACACAGCTAGAAAGTAGAGAAGGCAAGATTCTACCTTAGCAGGCTGATGCTTGTCCCCAGATCCCCAAGACAACACTACCAATGAATGTACTCGGGTTTGTGAGTCCTTAAGGGTTGGGGTCACACTACAATCACGCCCACTTCCAACACCCAGCCTGGCACAGAGCATGACTTCACAAATATTTGTCAAATGAATTTTTTAAAAATGCACCAGTCTTTCTGATCCTTAAAAATATCAACTTATAAACAGATATGTCAAGGAGCAATTATTCACATTACTCAAGATGTCTTCATTTTATAAAAAGGATTTACATCACTGTTTCTTTAAATAGCAAGTCCCCCTAGTGCATTTAAAAATACGACTCAATTTATAGCTCGGAATTACACACACGCTTTCGGAAGCCCTTGCTTGAATAAAGGGAGCTGGCATGAGCATCATTCATTCATCTGGCTTTTCAGCAGGCAATTATTGAGCACCTACTAGGCACCATGTATTCTGTAAGGAGTAGGGGATTCAGAAGTAAACATCATGGCTTCAGACTTCAAGGAGCACCCAGTCTGGTATGATAGGGAGATAATCAACAGATGAGTTTCCCAACTTGGAAATGAATTAATGCTTTAAGAAAATAAAGAAAGGAGCCCACTGCCTTAAATCTGGACATGCTGGGTAAGGGAGACATTCCTGAAGAAGGGCAATGTGAGCTGGGCCTTGTGAGATGAGTAGCAGTCCACCAGTTAGAAACTGTCCTAGTATTAAACAATTTTCCCAAGATTAGAACATTAAATGTACGTGTATATATTTAATATTCATCAGGTTTCATAAGCAATACTGTTTCTAGCCAAGTGTGTTAATGTTTCATACTCAGGTCATTCTTGGAACTTTTGCAAATATTTTCACACAATCTCTTTCAGTTGATTCTCAAAACAATATTGGGAGGTGAGAGTGGCATGGAGCTTTCCTTTTGTGTTATTTCATTAGAAAAGTAACGCACGTACACTACTGAAAATACAGGCAAGGAAGCCATCAATGTGATCTGAAATTCCTGCCCCATCACAGCCAAGATAAATAGTTTAACCTGTATCCTTCACGGTCTTTCTTTCAGTGAATGTGTATTGTTTGTTTACAAAAGAAAAATATTGTTGGTGGTTTCATGATTTGCAACAAGCTCTTTGAAAACTATGATGCAACACAGGGAGAATATTTATCCATGTCATTCAGTATTTTTTGACAGCAATTCACAATAGCAAAATCATGGAACCAACACAAATGCCCATCAATCAACGAGTGGATAAAGAAACTGTGGTGTATATATATAGATGATGGAGTACTACTTAGCCATAAAAAGGAATGAATTAACAGCATTTGCAATGACCTGGATGAGATTAGAGACTATTATTCTAAGTGAAGTAACTTAGGAATGGAAAACCAAAAAATCATATGTTCTCACTGATATGTGGGAGCTAAGCTGTGAGGATGCAGAGGCATAAGAATGATGCAATGGACTTTGGGGACTTGGAGTGAAGAGTAGGAAGGGGTGAGAGATGAAAGACAACAAATATGGTGCAGTGTATACTGCTCAGTTGATGAGTGCACCAGGTTCTCACAAATCTCCACTAAAGAACTTACTCATGTAACCAGATACCCCCATACCCCAATAACTTACAGAAAAATAAAATTAAAAAAGAGAAAACAGGGGCCCTCAAAAAATATTTTTCTACAGCAAATTTTTAAATGATTTTGTTCTTTCCATATATATACACATATATACGGAAATATGTATTATATATTATATTGTTATATAATATATATTTACATATAATTTTTTACATATATATATATAAATCAACCCACTAGTGATGGATGAACTCGTGATGGATGACTAGGTTGCTTCCAATTGCTTTCTCCTAATGTAAATAATGCTTCATTGAACATCTTTGTAGCTACATATTTGCTGTATATTTCCATGTTAATTTTCTCCAACTATCCCCCCTCCCAACCAAGTAGTAATCACTAGGTCAAAACATAGGCATAGTATAAGGCTCTGAGGTCAGGATGCATGCTCTCCATGTCAAAAGAGAAATAACAACCAGTCTAGGACCTAAGCAAGGCCTCCTGTCTGTCAACCCCAAAACTCCTCCCTCTCACGTGACCCACTAGGTCTCTTCACCATCAGAGAAAAACCAAGCCCCACAACCCTTAGAATCCTATAAGAGGGAATAGGATTGGGCAGGGAAGGAAAGAGACATGAATTGATGCCGGGTGATTTTTTTTTCTTACATTCTGACCCTGTTTATGGGCCCAGAGAGACAAACACAGAGACAGAGAGCTTTCCAAATTGAGGCAAAGCCCATGCAATGTCTCACTCCTCTACTTCCCTGCCTGGAGGTCTCCTGGCAATTTAGAGCTTCCCTTGTAGGTTACAAAGTCTGGTCAACTTAGGCAATCAGACAGAGCAGTGCTCATCGGGACTTCTGCTGATGGCTGTGCTTGGGGGAGGGACAGCTGGCAGGCAGATGATTCTGTCCCACACTCAGCCCGAGACCTTGAAGTGGGCATAGGGTTATGATCTTATGATCCTGGGCCCCTAGACCGCAATTTTCCCATCTGTGGAATAAGGAGTATAGACCTAGGCTGTTATTTCATCTGTAGGGGGTCTGAGTGTGCAGCATTCCAGGCAGGAGTCCAGGACCAGCTGGGAGATCTTAGGAAGGTAGCTTAGCCTCTCTGAACCTCCTTCAAGTCAACAGAGATCTAAAGGCCGCCGTGCTGTGTGCTGGACACTGCTTCCAACGCTGGGGTTGTAGAAGTGAACACAATATACCAGCCCCTGCTCCCCAGGAGCCCCCGTCTCAGACAGACCATAAACAGCCAGCCACTAAGCAAATGACCACGTGAGGTAATTTCCACTGCAATAGGTGCTGGGAAGAACACGAACCCAGCGAGGTGATGTAAAAGGATTGGGGCTGCAGGCAGCTTGGGATTAAAGACACGCTTTAGATGTGTGTCTCTCTGAGATGAAACCATAATAAAAGAAAAGGAGCCAGAAGTGAAAGAAGGGCCAGGATTTACCAGGGTGGCTTCACGTTGTCATCAGTCAGGCAGTCTGATGTCACTGGTCTGGGATGGGACCTGGGCATCATCAGTATTTTAGAAAGCTCCCCAGAAGGTTCCAATGTGCTCACGGATGGTTTTGGGGATCATGCTTTAGGCTGGGGAGTGGCAGATGCAACGCTCCGAGGTGAGTTTAGCCTATTCCTGGAAGAGGGTACTGGGACTGCAGCAGGTTGGCCAACAGGATGGGGACACAGGGTGAAGCTGGTGTCCACGGAGGCCGGATGCATGGACCAGAGATGCGGAAGGAGAGAGAAGAGGTTCCATTTTCAGGCTGCCCATGAGACAAGAGAGCCTGAGTTGTCTTGCTAGTAAAACAGGCTCCAAAGTGTCCCAAGTATGCCCCAGAAGAAGTGCACAGAGGGAGCTGCTGCTAGCCCGCAAGTCAGAGGTAGGGGTAATGGGAGGGGCTAAGTTACACTGCAAGAGGGCCTTTTGCTTAGGGCCTGAGTGTCAAGTAACCGAAAAACAACAGCCACCAGTTGAAAGTTGGTCCAAGCTAGCCCTGATCTGGTATGTCTTCATATGCATCTCATATAAGACATGACCCTCCAGATATTCCCTTAAGAGAGGGATTCCAAAAATACTGCTGCCTTCCCACTGTTCAAAGCACAGGGCATGGCCGTGCACCGAAGGCTCTGACGAGTCCTGCAGGCAGGAACCTCGTGGGATCTCTTTAGACTTACAAGAGAGCAAGGCTGGCTGGCTCCACCAACCCATGCAGGAGGCAGCAGAAATGTCACCACTGCTGAGGGGCATTCCAAGCTCTTCCCTAAAATGGTCCTCCCCACCTCCCACTGGCCACACCCTATTCCAAGACCTGGGTTCTTCCTTCATAGTGATTGTCTAAGTTCACACTGCGTGAATTTGTCTTGCTTGTGTATTTGCTTACTATTTCATCCTTCCTGCCTGCAGTGGCATCTAGTATAGACTAGGTACTCAGTTAATCTCAGTTTGATTGAGCAAATACATGAATGTAGTTACAGGTAGGGCAGGCGCAGGATTCAAATAGATGCTATGCAAATTCTAAACTATACTACATGCTAGCTTTGCGAGCTTGGGCCACTTAAACCCAATGAGCCTCATCTGTGAAAAAGGATGAAGTAATCGGACTTACCTTGTTGGTAGCACCGTGAAACTTTACAGGCTCCAAACACAGAAAGGATCTAGAGATCGGCATGGGGAAGGGTCATATACCACGGGTGACTCCATTTTGTGGTTAAAATTAATACTACGTAACTGTTGGAATCCCGGATTTGGGCATTTGTTGTGTAGGGGCTAAAGGAATCTTTATTCATTTTAGTCCTTCTGACCTTTCCCTCTATGTCAGGCTTTTAGAAACTTCTAAGTTTGTTTCTGGAGGAACATTGGCATATTTTGAGAAAACATGCTTGCAATAATTAATTGCAGTAGGAGGAGTCCCATAGGCTTGGAGGGTAAAGGCGGAGAGATGTCACTAGAGAGATGCTGACAACAGGATTTAAGGAGAGCCGATATTCAGGAGGAAAACCAACTGTTGCGTTGAAGTTTTGTGCTGTGAACTTTTCCAGCTTCAGACAAAGCCTCCGGTCCTCTGTGTGCATGTGTGTGTGTGGGTGTGTGTGTGTGTGTGTGTGTGTATTCAGCACCATGTTTAAGCATGTGTGTGTGGGTATGCGCACATTTGCGCACACACGTATTTACCAAAGTTGCTTTCCACAAAAATTAAAGACAAAAGATTTGTTTCTTTCTAAACTTTGGCAATTTCAGCATCTGCCTATTTAGGTAAATTAGACAAGGATTCTCTTTTGTCTTCCCTCTTCTTTATTTTTTCCCCCTCCAAACCCAGAAATTCCATGAGAAATATTTTTAAGAGTGTTAACTGACAAGTGTACACATGCCATCCGCAGCCAGGGAGCAAGCAGCACAGTCGCTAACTTGTTAGACAGGAGCTAGATTACAATCATAAATAAATGATTTGCTGTCTCCTCGCATTCAGACTTGTAGCTTTTAAAGTGTGCCTGTCATCGCGGAATCAGATTTAGTCAAATGCTGTGTAACTGCAAAATTATCCTATCCTTACCTTTTTATTCTCCTTATAATGGACAGTTAAATTGGATTTTCAAATTTGAAGTGCATATGTTTTTCAAATCCCCAGAGGCTGTCTATTTTTTCATTTCTAAAGCAACTCACTAATGTTTATCATTACCACACAGAAATATTACAATTCTTAAGGGGCGCCTTACAAAATCAGTGCAGGAGAAATGTGCTTTATCGTCTCAAAATGAAACCAATTTCTCAGCTGATTTGCAATTTATTTACATGTTAGCATTTGATTTCCGGCTGATTTATAACCCACATGGCTCTGTCTCAGGGTTTATTTAGAAAGCAGACAACAGTGGTCGGTCGGGGAAGGCTGCGTAGCGCAGCGTGGCATGGGTTGTCTGTTTCCCCAGGCTGGAGTCCACAGTGCCACTCCCAAGTCTCCTGGTTGAGTTTCACCTTCAGCGAATCCGGGGCCCCATTGTGTGTGAATACGCAGGATGGTAGGCCCAGCCACTGCGTGGAGATCAGATGCTGAAGTACATCTTTTCAGAAGGAATATTTTTGTTCCTCTGCAGTGAACGGGGATTGTGGTAGGGGAAGTGGAGAAGACGCCTGGGATATATTGGGCTTTCATTCTTTGGCTCATTCACATAACTCTAATGGCTAATGTGACACTTGAATTCAGGAAGTATTGGAATTGACAGTGAGGACTTTATTGGGGTTTATTGCTTCATCTGTCTGACCATTTATTCATTGATCCTTTCTTCCAGACATCTCTCTAACCATTCCCCCATTTATCCGTCCGTGTGTCCATTCATTTTCCCATCTACCTACCAATCTATCCACTTATCCATCATCCATTCATCCATTCATCTACTGACCCACTTATCCATCCATCCATTTGCCCATCCACTTATCCACCTGCCAATCCATCCACATACCCATCATTCATCTATCCATCTGTCCATTTTCCCATTCACTTACCCATCCACCAACCTATCCACTTATTCATCATTCATTCATCTATCCATATATCCATTCATCCATCCACCCACTGACCAGTTCATCCATCCATCCATCCATCCATCCATCCATCCATCCATCCACCCACCCACCTATCCACCCACCTGACTACGAATCCATCCAACCATCCATTCCACACTTATCAGTGGCCTTTGGACTGAGTACTAGGGAATTAGAGATGACGAAGAAACTGCTCACAAAGCTCATGGATAAGAGGAGGAGAAAAACATACACCTGCCAGGATCATTGTGAAGCTCAAATTACTTAATGCATATAAAAAGTGCTTAACAAACTATAAATCTCTTAAAAATATAACATATATGTAAATGATGTAATGAGTTAGAGCAGCCTGCTTCCTTCTATCTAGCTATGGAACCACAGGTAAACAACTTCCTCTTCCCAAGCCTTGGTTTCCTCATCTATAAAATGGGAAGGGAGGTAATAATAAGTGATAATAATTAATAATAATACTAATACCCCTGGCAGAGGCCTTGGCAGAATCTGACAAGATAACCCATATAAAGCATTTAGCCTAGTGTCACGCCATAGTTAGCACCTGATACACTTTCTTCTTCTTACTATTTTGATTGTTGCATGAATAATAGGGACAAAGGAGGAAAGAGAAATTATGTCAAACTGAGAAGATGAGGAAAGATGTTACCAAAGAAACAATATCTGAGCTGGGTTTATAGAAGAGGGGAGCTTTCCTCAGGTACCAGAAGAGAAGCACATGGCCAGCAGAGAGAGCAGCTTGCATGAAAGTCTGAAGGTGCAACTGAGGATTCAACAAAAGGTGAGGGGGATGTGGCAGGAGCATGGGACCCATGGGCAAAAGGGGAGAAGGTACATGTGTTGAAGTAGATCTCAAAGGCCATTGAACTTGGTTTTTTTTTTCCCCTGGGGATGACAGGAAGCCAATGGAAGGCCTTCATCAAGGACATGGCCCCATCCAATTGGCACCTCAGGGGGCTCCATCCTGCAGACAACAAAGGTGGAGACAGGGAGCCTGGACAGGAGCTGGAGAAACAACTCCTTGGAGAGCAAAGGAGGCAGGAGACAGTGCGCTGGTGCAGGGCTGGTGCGAAGGGGCAGATTTGAGAGATGAGTTTTTAAGCAGAATCAGCCAGGATGTGGCGACCAATTGGAGAGAAGAAGGGGGGATAATGAAGGTTCCACCGAGATCTCCAGGAGCACCCTATCAGAGGCAAAATCCCTGAGACGGAGATGAATTCTCCTCCTCACTTTGCCTCTATCTGCCCATGCCATGCAGAGCTTCTCTGAATAAATTTGCATATATTTGTGCTGCAAGCAGCCAGCTCTAAAAGGAGCATCTCTCTCTCTCTCTTTTTCTCTCTCTGAATGTGAGCTCACATCCAGCACGATTCCCCTTCTGCACAGAGTCAGGAGCCAGGAACTTCCAGGGACTTCCTGAGTGAACTTGGACCCTTTTTCAACCTCTTCAGGTCTTAGGATAAATTCATGTTTCTGGGGTCTCTAACTCTAGGACACCAGGAGGAGAGTGAACTGACAGAAGGCCTAGTCCTCTGATTCATAAATGGACAATTTATGTTTTAAGTAACAGGAAACCTGATTCAAATTACCTTAAAAATGAAGCGTCCGGGTTCAGGTAGCAAAACTTCAGAGGTTCCAGCTGTCAGGTGAGTCTGGGACCAGCAGCTCCATGATGTCACTCATTAAAGACACCATTACTTTTTTATCTCTTACGTGTCTCCTGTCTTCATTCTAAGTGCTTCCCTTCATGGCTGCCACTGGCTTTTTGCATAGCAAATGACCAAGCTTTCATGTTCCCACACAGCAGGGAAGAAAGGGTGTGTCTTAATCTGGGTACTGCCCCCAAACCCTAAGATCCACTCTGATTGGACAGTTCGGTTTCCATCTACAACTGTGAACCAATCCCTGTGGTCTGGGGATGGGCTATGCTGATAGGCTCCTCCTGGGTCACATGCTTCTGCCCTTAATCACGGAAACCCATGCATTCCCACACAGAAACCAGGGTTTTCTACTTTCTTCCTGCCCAAGGAGAGAGAAGATAGCCTCAAAAGCAGATGTAGTCTCGGGAAAATTGCCTGATTCTCTACATAAAGTGCATGGGAAAGTCAAGCCATAAGTAGTGCTTGACTCAGGAACTTTGCATGTGCAAAGGCATGCCTCAAGGCCAGCTGCCTATGAAGAAATAAAGATAGTCAACCTCCTCCCAGCGGTCTAGGTCTTGTTGTGTCCACTTGAACCCCTACTGGACACAAACATTGGTCATCCTTTGCTGGAGATTTGGAGTGGTAGGTGGGAGTACCATAAAGCTTCAAAAAGTGTGTCTGGGATTCTAAGTTGGTTGTTTTAGACAGGATATGTCAGGTAATGCTGCAGTAACAACCTCCACCTCTCCAAATCTTAGTGACTTACCAAAGCCAATTAATGCCTGTTTCTTATTCTCGCAAAGTTCATGGCGAGTTTGGGTGACTCTCCAGGAGAGCTTTTCCTTGCACAGCAAATCAACAATCCGGGAAGCTTCAACCTTATACACACATATTTCCACAGCAGGGAAATGAAGAATGGAGGATGGTGACCTGGCTCTTGATTTCTCCTGCCTGAAGTGACACACATCCTATCTGCTTACATAATTTTGTCCAACTTCAAGTAATCCTCCCATATTCCCTGAAGGAGGGACAGATTGGAAATACCAGGGAGAATTAATAATACCTGCCTCTAAAAAGAGGGAAGAACTTGGCACCTGACTCAAACTCACTTTCTGTGTGTCTCACGTTCACCCCAAAGGTGAGAAGATGAAACCTTCTGTTGTTATCTGCTCTCCATCTGGTGTTTGGGATTAAGGGATGAACTGCCTTCTAGCAGTTCACATTCAACTTGGGGTGACAGGGCCAATTATTAAAAAGAGAGAGACAGAGAAAGAAAGAAATGTAATTTTAGAACCTGCTTCCTGGACTTATTGTGAAGATAGAAGTTGAAGCATATGACGTTTTTGGCATGTTGCCCAGCAAAAATCGGAGTTCTATAAATACAAGCTTTTATGGCCATTTTACAGATGAAGCAGTTGAGGCTCGTGGTGGTAGAATGACTCTCAAGGTCACTCAGTGATGATGGTGACCCAGTGACTGAGTGGCTGCAGAGTCCTCTGTTAGTCATATCACCCTTGACCTCATCATGTTTCACACACACGAGAATCCTCTCTTCCTCTTGCATTGTTCAATCAGAGCCTACCTGGTTTCCTGACCAGTTGTGGGCACCATGTCCTGTAATGAACACTGATGGATGCTGACCCAAAGATCAGTTGGTCTAAAGGTGAGATGCTCTGCCATTTGCTTTCCTCTTCATCCAGATCTGGATCCTGAAAAATACAAGGATACAGTGACTCCTGAGCCCCTCCTGTAGGTAGCAGATGGTCTGATGGTGGCATTTATCATTTCAAGGTAATGAGGGAAGTGCCTTCCCATTGCATGACCAAGATTATCTTGGGAGTCATTGGTACTAAGATGTCAACATTCTAAGATTCTGTATCCTATATTTCTAAGATTTCCACCATTCCTTAGCTCTGGGATTCCAAATTCAACTTCTAAGATTCTAGACCAGAGCTGTCCAAGAGCACTTTCCACAACAATGGAAAGATTAAAGCATGGTAGCCACTGTCTTTCTGTGGCTATTGAGCACTGAAATGTGGTTGGTGTAAAGAAGGAATTGAATTTTAATTTTACTTCATTGTAATTAATTTGAATTTAAGTAGCACACATAGCTAGTGGCTACTGTACTAGGAATCCAAACCTTACATCCTCTTCTAATTTTCCTTATCCTCCCAAAGTTCATGGAACATGACTGAAGAAGTTCCCAACAGCACCACAACCCCAGTTTGGGTCACTTGATCTGGAATTCACTGAATGAAACATGAATTTGATGTATATCAGTCAGGAGAGAACAGGTTACACTGCAGTAACAAGCAACCCTCAGATCTCAGTGGCTTTAAGCAATAAAGGTGTGTTTCTTGCTTATGCTGGATATTCATCACAGGTTGGCAAGAAGCTCTCTCATCATAGTTATTTGGGTACCCAAGCTAATGGACTAGCACCCTCTTGAAAGTTACTGCTCAAAGGGCCAGATGGAAAACGAACTGTCAAGGACATTGCATTGATTTTGAAATCTACTCAGAATGGACACATACTGTTTCTGCCTCCAACTTATTGGCCAGAGCTATTCACACATCATTCCCGTATGTAGAATATGCAGGTATAGGAAATGCAACCCATTGTGTTCTGGAAGGAAAGAAAACCAGAAATATTTGGTGATCTGCACTAATGATTACATAGTATGCAAGGCTAAAAGCTGGGATAAAAGTAAGAGGAAAATACTGAGTCTGGGGGAAAACCAAAGCAGCCTGGGATCCTTGAAAGAGCACTGGACTTGGAGCCCAGAGACAGATCCAAGTCCTGGGTTTGTCACATGCTCTGTGATCCTCAATATTTCCCTCGTTTTCCCTTGGTCTCTCAGGTTTACACTTTGAATTATAATGCCTGATCTAACCTTGCTGGTTATAATACATACACACCTCTGCATATACGCAAGAATGAAGGACCATGGTATTGTCGGGACTTTTCTAATTATTACCCTTCTCTATGCACTATTGAGGAAGGACCTTGGGTCCCTGGGTTAGTGTTGTGGTCTGGGCTACTACTGGCCGTACATTTCCATGAAATTCTTCTTACCTAGATAACATTTATTTCGTGGGGTAGACAGGGAGTGAGTCATAGTGTTCTAAACATTTTTTAAAGTCTACATTTCTCAGCCTTACTTACATGTGGGACTGTCATGTGGCAACCTCTGTCTAATAACTTGTAAGTGGAAGGTGTTGGGTGCATCTTCCAGAAAAGCTCCTTTACAAAGGAGGCAATCTGAGCTAACGCTCATGTTTTATCATTAGACTAGCATTTTCTTGTAGTCTGAATGGGGGATGTGATGGTTGGAGCTCTGGCAATCATTCTGAGAGCATTAGAATGCAAGTCACAGTTAAAAAATTTATATATGACAGTTAGAAAGAACTTGGGTACCTGATGGCATTATGGAGCTGCCATCTGTCTGACTTACAGGGGGAAAAATAATTTCTATCATGCTTGTTTACACCATTTGTACTTGGATATATGGCTATATGCAACTATTCCTAACATTGCAGAAATTGACTGCTATGTTGGTGAACAAGAAGCGACTGTCTTCAAGGAGTAATAAGGATAATACGAGCATTGGAGATGTGTAGACCCCACTTCCCATTTTGCTACTTGCCAGCTGTGTGACTTCAGGCACAGGACTCAGCCTTTCTGAGCTCAAGTTGCCTCATTTGCAAAGCAGTGGTGATCATGACGCTTCTATAGGGTGTTTGTGCGGATTCAGTGAGCTCACACACACAGAGTTCATAGTGTCTGGCACCTAGCAGATGCTCAATAAACAGCAATAATAGCTCATATTATTTTGTACTTACTCTGTCACATGCTGTTCTAAGAGCTTTACATGCAACAAACCCATTTAATACTCATGAGACCCCAAGAGGGGCTGTTCTATCACCCCCATTTTACAGTTGAGGGAGCTGAAACAATGAAGTATGTACTGAATAATGATTGAATAACATGCTGAATAAATGAGTTAGGGCTTGAGTAGTCCCTAAACCCCTGCCATTTTGTACACTGCCTTGGTGGTTTTTGCCATGCCTCATGTCGCCTTGTCACCAGTACCATTATTTACTTAATAGTTTTGTTTAACTTAATTTTAGACAGAATCACTTTGAAAAATTATATCCTCATTCTAAGCAACAAAATATGCATGGAACCACTATATATATATAATACATATATATATATAATATATATATAATACATATATATATATATATAAAATATATATATATATTTTCTCCAAAAAAACATATGGCACCACTACCAGAGCTAAACATACATTTATTCTATATGCTTACATGCTTTAGCCCAGCAATTCCAGTTCTGGATATATAAACTGTAGAAAAAAAATGCTTGTAACCACCAAAAGAACACAAGATAAAATTTCATACCAGCTCTTTATTTGGACAACTCAAATGTCCATCAGTAGTGCGTTGGATAAATAGATTATGATATATGCATGCAAGAAATACTACCCAGCAATTAAAAAAACACACATGCAAACTACTGATATATGCAACAATATGACGAAGATACAACATTAAGTGAAAGTTTGATACCAAGAAGTGTATACTAGATAAATACATTCATATGAGGTTCAAAAATGGAGTAGAAGTGGTAGGAGTCAGCAGAGTGATTACAGTGGGGCAGGTTTTAACAGGGAGGGACATGAGGGAGCCGCCCAGGGGCCTGAAAAGGGGTGTCATCTTGGCCTGGCTGGTGAGTACGCATATGCAAACCTTAATTGAGTTGTTCGCTTCATATTGGCACAGTTTATTATATTTAAGTTACACTTCAATAAAGAAGTCTATTAAAAATTTTTTTAAAGGATTAAGTGAGTCATAAGGCCACATGGAATCATGCCACACTCTGGGAAGCAGAGCTCTCCACAAAGGGCCAGGCACAGAGGATGCTCTTGGGAAATGCCAGTTGAGCAGGAGGTGTGGTGGCCTTAGGACTAATGCCTGGTGAGAGAACCGGCCACTTCTGCACCGCATGCCTGGTCATCTGGAGTCATCTCAGGCTCCATGGAGAGGGCTGGGCAACATGTGCTGAGCCCCGACTGCTGGGTCTTCTGTGCCAAGGCTCTGCCAGTTAATAGCCAAGTTCTTGACTTATCAGCTGCCAGCTCTCTTGCTGTTTCCTTCATCATCCTGGCTCCTGCTTGCTCTGTCCTGCCCTCCCTCTCTTGCTACATAATCCAGTGGCTCCCTTTTGAGATTTGTTTTGGCCACATGCTGATTCCTAAGCAGACCCTGGTACTTGAGGGAAATTCTCTTCTTCATGGAGCCCAGTGGCTAGACGGGCAAGGGGAAGATGGTGGAGAAAATGTGATTCCGATGCATGTGTGTCCCATTAGGGAGGAACAGCCTGAAAGATGGAGAAAGTTGTTAGAAGAGATGGTGAGAGGGAGGAAGGAAAGGCATCTTCACCATTCAGCCGTGGAGTCTTGGGGGTGCATGCAAGTGTGTGTGTGAGACAGAGAGAAAGTGAGAGAGAGAGAGAAATAGGGACATAGAGAGACAGAAATAAAAAGGGAGCCAATGACAGAGAGAGGAAGGGAGAAGAGCCAGAGAGCGATATGAAGAAAGAGATAGGGCAGAGATTTTCTCCAATCCGTGACCTCTTACCTACAGCTTTTTGAAGATTTCCAAAAACATTTGAGACTACCCCCTGCTGCGAGATTCATTGGCTACAAAATTTTAAGACAAGTGCGAAGTTAAAATTAAGAAATGTTTAACCAACTGTCTGTAAAATGTAACATTATGTTAACTAAACAACTTTCATTCAACCCAACTCTCAGGATTCATCTCTAAAGTATGTGGGGGATAGGTCCTCCCCAAGTTCAGGACCTTCCAGTGTCCCCCGGGGCACTGAATGTGATAGGAGGGATGATGAGCAGGTCTCGTACCCCCACTTAGGCTGCATGGCCTCAGGACAGGGGGACTAGAGAGAGGAAATGACCTGGCAGGGTTCCCCCAACTTTATCAATCTCCCCATTTTATAGATGGGAAAGCCAAGTCTTGGAGAGATGAGGTCCCTTGCCCTAGGTCCCAGATACATTTAAATGACACTGTGATGAATCTGTGTGGTATCCTCTTACCCTGCTAAAAGTGTTCTACTCCTTTGAAACTTCTATTTTCCCATTTCCAAAATCAGAATAAAAATATCTACTTGTAGACGCCATGAGGATGGAGATCACAGATTTTAAAGACATGGCAAACCTTAATTCATTGTACAATTGTCCAGATTAAATAAACAAACAAACAAAAGACTGAAGAAAAAGTGACTCTCCCAGTCCAGGACTCTAAATTCCCGCTTGTAGCAAACTGCCCTGGTAAAAAAAAATCAACCAAGACACTACTTGGGGCAGAATCCAAGCCAAATAAAGACAAGGGCAAAATGCCACATGGGGGACAGAAAAGAGATTGTCTCCGAGGATGCAGTGTCTGTCCCTGTCCCTTTTCCTAAATTTCTATTCACAGTTATATCCCCAGGACCTAGTTGAATCCCTGGCACCTAGTAGGTGCTTAATAAATGGATGTGCAATAACTAATAATTAGTAGTAACAATAGTTAGCCTTTCATTAAGCACCTACTAGATGCCAGTCACCTCCTCATACAAGGGTCATTTATATGAAGTAGTTGCACTTTATTATCCCCATTTTACAGATGAGAAAACTGAGGTTAAATGATGTGTTCACAATCATACAGTTAGAAAGTGGCAAAGCCAGGATTTGAACCCAGAAAAGCCTGACTTCTGAGTAGTTCTTAGCTTGTGTGCCTAATGTCCGTGTTGCCACCATATCCACTGAGTGACAGAGGGATGTGGAAGGGACGATGCCACCTGTGGTGTTGTGACATTGCTCCAATGGGTGCTTACATCCAGGGAAGAAGCGACTAGTCTCTAGACAAGCCAAGGTCCTCTTCCCCGCCCCATTTCCTCTCCATCATAAGCCTATTTTCAGCCTGTATTAACTATAGGCTGTAGAAACTTACCACTAACTTGGTGGCTGAAAACAGTAGCTATTTATTCTTCCTCAGTTCTGGAGGCCAAAAGTCTGGTCAGTGCCACAGGGTAGAAATCAAGGTACTGGTAGGATCACACTCCCTCCAGAGGTGAGAATCTATTTCTTGCTTTTTCCAGCTTCTGGGGGTTGCAGACATTCCTTGGCTTGTGGCTGCACTACTCTGATCTCTGCCTCTGTGATCACATGCCCTTCTCCTCTGCATGTGGTCTCCCTCTGTCCTTCTCTTCTCAGGACACTTGTGATTATATTTAGGACATCCCTGGATAGTCCAGGATAATCTCCCCATCTCAAGATCTTTAGCTTAATCACATCTACAAAGACCTTTTTATTTAAAAAGTAACACAGGTTCTAGACATAAAGACTTGCTATGTTTTGGGGACATATTTCAGACTATACACGATGTCTTAGTCTGTCTTGTGTTGCTATAAAGAAATATCTGGGAGGGGTGGAGCCAAGATGGCCGAATAGGAACAGCTCTGGTCTCCAGCTCCCAGCCCCAGCGACACAGAAGACGGGTGATTTCTGCATTTCTGCTTGAGGTACCGGTTTCATCTCACTAGGGAGTGCCTAACAGTGGGTTTAGGACAGTCGGTGAAGCGCACTGTGCGCGAGCCGAAGCAGGGCGAGGCATTGCCTCACTCGGGAAGCACAAGGGGTCAGGGAGTTCCCTTTCCTAGTCAAAGAAAGGGGAAACAGACGGCACCTGGAATATCGGGTCAGTCCCGTCCTAATACTGCGCTTTTCCAGCGGGCATGGAAAACGGCACACTAGGAGATTGTGTCCCGCACCTGGCTCAGAGGGTCCTATGCCCACAGAGTCTTGCTGACTGCTAGCACAGCAGTCTGAGATCACGCTGCAAGGCGGCAACGAGGCTGGAGGAGGGGCGCCCGCCATTGCCCAGGCTTGCTTAGGTAAACAAAGCAGCCAGGAAGCTCGAACTGGGTGGAGCCCACCACAGCTCAAGGAGGCCTGCCTGCCTCTGTAGGCTCCACCTCTGGGGGCAGGGCACAGACAACCAAAAACTCAGCGAGAACCTCCACAGCCTTAAATGTCCCTGTCTGACTGACAGCTTTGAAGAGAGTAGTGGTTCTCCCAGCACGCAGCTGGAGATCTGAGAACAGACGGACTGCCTCCTAAAGTGGGTCCCTCACCCCTGAACAGCCTAACTGGGAGGCACCCCCCCCAGTAGGGACAGACTGACACCTCATTCAACCGGGTACTCCTCTGAGACAAAACTTTCAGAGGAACTATCAGACAGCTGAATTTGTTTTGGGGACATATTTCAGACTATACACGATGTCTTAGTCTGCTGTTCTGCAGCCACCGGTGCTGACACCCAGCCAAACAGGGTCTGGAGTGGACCTCTAGTAAACTCCAACAGACCTGCAGCTGAGGGTCTTGTCTGGTAGAAGGAAAATTAACAAACAGAAAGGACATCCACACCAAAAACCCATCTGTACATCACCATCATCGAAGACAAAAAGTAGACAAAACCACAAAGATGGGGAAAAAACAGACCAAAAAAACTGGAAACTCTAAAAAACAGAGCACCTCTCCTCCTCCAAAGGAACGCAGTTCCTCACCAGCAACGGAACAAAGCTGGATGGAGGATGACTTTGATGAATTGAGAGAAGAAGGCTTCAGACGATCAAACTACTCTGAGCTACGAGAGGAAATTCAAAACAATAGCAAAGAAGTTAAAAACTTTGAAAAAAAATTAGAAGAATGGATAACTAGAATAACCAATGGAGAGAAGGGCTTAAAGGAGATGATGGAGCTGAAAGCCAAGTTTCGAGAACTACGCGAAGAATGCAGAAGCCTCAGTAGCAGATGTGATCAACTGGAAGAAAGGGTATCGCTGATAGAAGATGAAATGAAGAGAGAAGGGAAGTTTAGAGAAAAAAGAATAAAAAGAAATGAACAAACCCTCCAAGAAATTTGGGACTATGTGAAAAGACCAAACCTATGTCTGATTGGTGTACCTGAAAATGATGGGGAGAATGGAACCAAGTTGGAAAACACTCTGCAAGATATTATCCAGGAGAACTTCCCCAATCTAGCAAGGCAGGCCAGCATTCAGATTCAGGAAATACACAGAACGCCACAAAGATACTCCTCGAGAAGGGCAACTCCAAGACACATAATTGTCAGATTCACCAAAGTTGAAATGAAGGAAAAAATGTTAAGGGCAGCCAGAGAGAAAGGTCGGGTTACCCACAAAGGGAAGCCCATCAGAGTAACAGCTGATCTCTCAGCAGAAACTCTACAAGCCAGAAGAGAGTGGGGGCCAATATTCAACATTCTTAAAGGAAAGAATTTTCAACCCAGAATTTCCTATCCCGCCAAACTAAGCTTCATAAGTGAAGGAGAAATAAAATACTTTACAGACAAGCAAACGCTGAGTGATTTTGTCACCACCAGGCCTGCCCTAAAAGAGCTCCTGAAGGAAGCACTAAACATGGAAAGGAACAACCGGTACCAGCCCCTGCAAAAACATGCCAAATTGTAAAGACCATCGAGGCTAGGAAGAAACTATAGCAACTAACGAGCAAAATAACCAACTAACATCATAATGACAGGATCAGATTCACACATAACAATATTCACGTTAAATGTAAATGGGCTAAATGCTCCAATCAAAAGACACAGACTGGCAAATTGGATAAGGAGTCAGGACCCATCAGTGTGCTGTATTCAGGAAACCCATCTCACGTGCAGAGACACACATAGACTCAAAATAAAGGGATGGAGGAAGATCTATCAAGCAACTGGAAAACAAAAAAAGGCAGGGGTTGCAATCCTAGTCTCTGATAAAATAGACTTTAAACCAACAAAGATCAAAAGAGACAAAGAAGGCCATTACATAATGGTAAAGGGATCAATTCAACAAGAAGAGCTAACTATCCTAAATATATATGCACCCACACAGGAGCACCCAGATTCATAAAGCAAGTCCTCAGTGACCTACAAAGGGACTTAAACTCCCACACAATAATAATGGGAGGTTTTAACACCCCACTGTCAGCATTAGACAGATCAACGAGACAGAAAGTTAACAAGGATATCCAGGAATTGAACTCAGCTCTACATAAAGTGGACCTAATAGACATCTACAGAACTCTCCACCCCAAATCAACAGAATATACATTTTTTTCAGCACCACACCACACCTATTCCAAAATTGACCACATAGTTGGAAGTAAAGCTCTTCTCAGCAAATGTAAAAGAACAGAGATTATAACAAACTGTCTCTCAGACCACAGTGCAATCAAACTAGAACTCAGGATTAAGAAACTCAGTCAAAACCGCTCAACTACATGGAAACTGAACAACCTGCTCCTGAATGACTATTGGGTACATAATGAAATGAAGGCAGAAATAAAGATGTTCTTTGAAACCAACGAGAACAAAGACACAACATACCAGAATCTCTGGGACACGTTCAAAGCAGTGTGTAGAGGGAAATTTATAGCACTAAATGCCCACAAGAGAAAGCAGGAAAGATCCAATATTGACACCCTAACATCACAATTAAAAGAACTAGAAAAGCAAGAGCAAACACATTCAAAAGCTAGCAGAAGGCTAGAAATAACTAAAATCAGAGCAGAACTGAAGGAAATAGAGACACAAAAAACCCTTCAAAAAATTAATGAATCCAGGAGCTGGTTTTTTGAAAAGATCAACAAAATTGATGGACCGCTAGCAAGACTAATAAAGAAGAAAAGAGAGAAGAATCAAATAGATGCAATAAAAAACGAAAAAGGGGATATCACCACCGATCCCACAGAAATACAATCTACCATCAAAGCATACTACAAACACCTCTATGCAAATAAACTAGAAAATCTAGAAGAAATGGATAAATTCCTCGACAAATACACCCTCCCAAGACTAAACCAGGAAGAAGTTGAATCTCTGAATAGACCAATAACAGGTTCTGAAATTGTGGCAATAATCAATAGCTTACCAACCAAAAAGAGTCCAGGACCTGATGGATTCACAGCTGAATTCTACCAGAGGTACAAGGAGGAACTGGTACCATTCCTTCTGAAACTATTCCAATCGATAGAAAAAGAGGGAATCCTCCCTAACACATTTTACGAAGCCAGCATCGTCCTGATACCAAAACCTGGCAGAGACATAACCAAAAAAGAGAATTTCAGACCAATATCCTTGATGAACATTGATGCAAAAATCCTCAATAAAATACTGGCAAACCGAATCCAGCAGCACATCAAAAAGCTTATCCACCATGATCAAGTGGGCTTCATCCCTGGGATGCAAGGCTGGTTCAACATACGCAAATCAATAAATGTAATCCAGCATATAAACAGAACCAAAGACAAAAACCACATGATTATCTCAGTAGATGCAGAAAAGGCCTTTGACAAAATTCAACAACCCTTCATGCTAAAAACTCTCAATAAATTAGGTATTGATGGGACGTATCTCAAAATAATAAGAGCTATCTACAACAAACCCACAGCCAATATCATACTGAATGGGCAAAAACTGGAAGCATTCCCTCTGAAAACTGGCACAAGACAGGGATGCCCTCTCTCACCGCTCCTATTCAACATAGTGCTGGAAGTTCTGGCCAGAGCAATCAGGCAGGAGAAGGAAATAAAGGGTATTCAATTAGGAAAAGAGGAAGTCAAATTGTCCCTGTTTGCAGTTGACATGATTGTATATCTAGAAAACCCCATTGTCTCAGCCCAAAATCTCCTTAAGCTGATTAGCAACTTCAGTAAAGTCTCAGGATACAAAATTAATGTACAAAAATCACAAGCATTCTTGTACACCAATAACAGACAAACAGAGAGCCAAATCATGAGTGAACTCTCATTCACAATTGCTTCAAAGAGAATCAAATACCTAGGAATCCAACTTACAAGGGATGTGAAGGACCTCTTCAAGGAGAACTACAAACCACTGCTCAATGAAATAAAAGAGGATACAAACAAATGGAAGAACATTCCATGCTCATGGGTTGGAAGAATCAATATCGTGAAAATGGCCATACTGCCCAAGGTAATTTATAGATTCAATGCCATCCCCATCAAGCTACCAATGACTTTCTTCACAGAATTGGAAAAAACTACTTTAAAGTTCATATGGAACCAAAAAAGAGCCCGCATCGCCAAGTCAATCCTAAGCCAAAAGAACAAAGCTGGAGGCATCACACTACCTGACTTTAAACTATACTACAAGGCTACAGTAACCAAAACAGCATGGTACTGGTACCACAACAGAGACATAGATCAATGGAACAGAACAGAGCCCTCAGAAATGATGCCGCATAGCTACAACTATCTGATCTTTGACAAACCTGACAAAAACAAGAAATGGGGAAAGGATTCCCTATTTAATAAATGGTGCTGGGAAAACTGGCTAGCCATATGTAGAAAGCTGAAACTGGATCCCTTCCTTACACCTTATACAAAAATTAATTCAAGATGGATTAAAGACTTATATGTTAGACCTAAAACCATTAAAATCCTACAAGAAAACCTAGGCAATACCATTCAGGACATAGGCGTGGGCAAGGACTTCATGTCTAAAACACCAAAAGCAATGGCAACAAAAGCCAAAATCGACAAATGGGATCTCATTAAACTAAAGAGCTTCTGCACAGCAAAAGAAACTATCATCAGAGTGAACAGGCAACCTACACAATGGGAGAAAATTTTTGCAACCTACTCATCTGACAAAGGGCTAATATCCAGAATCTACAATGAACTCAAACAAATTTACAAGAAAAAAACAAACAACCCCATCAAAAAGTGGGCAGAGGACATGAACAGACACTTCTCAAAAGAAGACATTTATGCAGCCAAAAAACACATGAAGAAATGCTCCTCATCACTGGCCATCAGAGAAATGCAAATCAAAACCACAGTGAGATACCAACTCACACCAGTTAGAATGGCCATCATTAAAAAAATCAGGAAACAACAGGTGCTGGAGAGGATGTGGAGAAATAGGAACACTTTTACACTGTTGGTGGGACTGTAAACTAGTTCAACCATTGTGGAAGTCAGTGTGGCAATTCCTCAGGGATCTAGAACTAGAAATACCATTTGACCCAGCCATCCCATTACTGGGTATATACCCAAAGGACTATAAATCATGCTGCTATAAAGACACATGCACACGTATGTTTATTGCGGCACTATTCACAATAGCAAAGAGTTGGAACCAACCCAAATGTCCAACAACGATAGACTGGATTAAGAAAATGTGGCACATATACACCATGGAATACTATGCAGCCATAAAAAATGATGAGTTCGTGTCCTTTGTAGGGACATGGATGAAACTGGAAACCATCATTCTCAGTAAACTATCGCAAGGACAAAAAACCAAACACCGCATGTTCTCACTCATAGGTGGGAATTGAACAATGAGAACTCATGGACACAGGAAGGGGAACATCACGCTCCGGGGACTGTTGTGGGGTGGGGGGAGGGGGGAGGGACAGCATTAGGAGATACACCTAATGCTAAATGACGAGTTAATGGGTGCAGGAAATCAACATGGCACATGGATACATATGTAACAAACCTGCACATTGTGCACATGTACCCTAAAACCCTAAAGTATAATAAAAAAAAAAAAAAGAAATATCTGGCCAGGTGTGGTGGCTCATGCCTATAATCCCAGCACTTTGGGAGGCCAAAGTGGGCCGATCACCTGAGGTCAGGAGTTTGAGACCATCCTGGCCAACATGGCAAAACCCCATCTCTACTAAACATACAAAAATTAGCCAGGCTTGGTGGTGCGTGCCTGTAGTCCCAACTACTCAGGAGGCTGAGACAGGAGAATTGCTTGAACCTGGGAAGCGGAGGTTGCAGTGAGCTGAGACCGTGCTGCTGCACTCCAGCCTGGGCAACAGAGCTAGACTCCATCTAAAAAAAAAATTTGAGGCTGGTTAATTTATAAAAAAATAGGTTTATTTGGCTCACGGTTTTGCAGGCTGCACAAGAAGCATGGCACTAGCATCTGTGGCTGGTGAGGGCCTCAGGAAGCTTCCAGTCATAACAGAAGGGGAAGGGATGCTGGCATCCCACATGGTAAGAGAGGAACCAACACAGAGAGTGAGAAGAAGTAATAGGCTTTTTTTCAACAATCAGATCTCTGGGAAATAAATAGAGAAGTCACTCAATACCATGAGGACACAAACACCTCCCATCAGGTCCCACCTCCAACACTGGGGATCAAATTTCAACATAAGTTTTGAAGGGCTTAAGATCCAGGCACTATCACATAACTTAAGGGCTTTCATCTGGAATCATCAGCATTGGGAGTTCCATTTCTGCCTTGCCTTCCTTCTCCTCCTGACTGCAGATCCTAGACCTCCCTGGGTTGATAATTGCAGAAAAAGACCATTCTCCTGCCTCCACCTGTCTCTATTTTCCCCCTCAGTATTGGCTTTGTGAGCCTGGGAGCTGGTAACAGAGCCAAGAAGGAGGCTGAAGAGGTGGCATCCCCTAACTTGTGCCCCATCTGTAACCCTCCTGCACAAAACCTGGTCACCTGTAAGTCTAAGCTTGGGCTGAATGCCAGACATCTGGACCAGAGAGGGACCAGATTTGCCTGGAGACACATAGCAATTCATTTATTCATTTGACAAACCTTTACTGGATCCCCTTCCATGTGTCAACCTCTGTGCTATCTGCTGGTGACAGGGAAGTTACCTATCCCCTATATCTTTAATCTAGTGAAGAAAAGACATAGCAAATTATACTGGTCATTTGTTTCTGAACATACATAGCAAATGTGAAAATAGGGAAGAGAGGAGGCCTGGGAAGAAAGTAATTTACCCTGAAGGAACTAAGGGTTAGCTTCTGAAGCCTCCAAGGGGGAGGTGGCATTTGGCCTGGGTAGATATTAGCCAGGGGAGATTGCAGGCTAAAGAAATAACATGTATGAAGAGGGTCGAGAGTCTGAAAAGAGAGGTAGGTTGAGGGGCTTCATATGGCATGCAGCTCTGTGTTTGTTTGCTGCATTTCAGTGGATCCTCTTAGCTGCCCAATGAGTTAGTATTATTAGACCCATTTCCTAGATGTCAAAACTGAGGCCTCACCCGTGGAGAGATTTCCCTGAGGTCACACAGCTGCTGAGACTCCCACTTGGTCCACACCCTTTGTTTCTCTAATCCAGAACTCATGATATTTTCACTGTACAGTTTGACTCCATACGTTTTGGTGTGATGACTTCCTCCCTTAAGAATCCACCCTCTTGCACTCTCATAGCAAGGATTGTAAGAGTTCTTGTGGCTCCAATTCCAGTGGCAACTCTGATTGCATGCTAGTGGCTGCCTGGGAGACTTAGGTGGCTGTACGGGAGTTGAGTGTTCTGGAATTGACTAGCAATGTCTGCTTAGGCACTGGGTAAAGGGGCAGTGGTTTGCTTGCCATGGACTTGCGAAGTCTTGGCTCGTAGCTTTAAGAAAGCATTCTCTTTATCTCTGGGGTTTCAGAAGGAAATCTATCCCTGAGTGACCTTCACTGTGCAGTAAGGAAGCTGGGTTATTTTTATAAAGAGGGGTGACTTTTTTAACAGTTGGGAATCAAACAAGGACAACTTTGCCTCCCATTTGGACCTGGATTCTGGAGACCCCACATCATGTCATCAGCTTTGTGCTCCTTTGCAACAAGCCCTGCTTCCTCCTGTGACCTTTTTCTGACTCTTTTTATGCAACGCATTTTCCCCATCTCACTGAGTTGAGTTTCACAGCACTCAGAACTGCCGAAAGCAACTGTGCTACCCAAAAGTAACCTGCTCATTTCCAATGGGAAGCAGATGCATGAATCAAACAAGCAAAGACTCAGAGGCTCTCCCCACCGCCCCCACCCCATCTTTGCTATTTTTTTTCCCAAGGGAGGGGAAGTCTTTGAGAAACCTGGCCTCACCTTCAGCACATCCCAGACCTCCACACATCTGGCTCAACCCCCCAAGTGACAAACCAGCACACACCACCACTACACACACACACAAAATTCTAACAAGACATTAATAGATAAATAAAAATAGCTTCCACAAGAAACGATGAGGAGTCACGCAACAAAATGATTTCTTTCCGTGTGCGTAAACTCATGAATAATCAAATTGCATGGTCCCCAAACGAGCTAAGCGCAGCTCTTGTCAACTTCATCCCAGTTTTCTCCTGGAAGGTCACCTCAAACCTTTGCAGGCCTGGTGGCTGTGTCCCTCACCTTTACTCCCTCCTTACCCCCTCCCCAGCCCCCACCTCCTCCTCAGGGGGAAGAAATTAATTCCCAGTGCTATGGAAACGTGCAGGAAATCTGAATGGAAGGCTGGGACCGCACTCATGAATCGTCAGGCAGGAAGGGGAGTTCGATACAATATTGGCGGTGGGTTGGGGGGAAGGGGGAGGGTCCTCAGGCCATGGCTTTTGTGGGCTCAACCAGAGCCCTGGCTTTGCGTTTCTTTAGTGTCACATTTTAACCTACCAGCTGCCTTGAGAAGCAAGATGATCTTCCCTGCCTTTTTTCTTCTTCCTTTTTTTTTTTTTAACAAAAAATATATTTTTTTATTTTTTTATTTTCCCTCATGTGTTAAGGGAGGAAACAGTGACAGGGACAAGTGACAGCTCGCTAATTATTCCCTTACTGCCACTGCTGTTCTGGCTTTGGACGCATTGCTCATTTCTCCCTGTCTTCGCACTGAATAATGCATGGGTCCCTATCTGTATTCAAGCGGCACCTCCGGGGACCGCCAGCCTAACTAGCTGATAACTGATTCAGTTTGTAAGCAGGGCCTCTGGGAGTTGCAAGGAAAAGTAGCCAAGAACAAATTTAACACTTCTTTCTCATTTCTTCAGAACATCAAGGAGAGGCAGGGTGGAAAGCAGGTGGGGGTGTGTGCCTGGTCCTTGGAGGGCACTTGACCTCAAGTTAGGAGGGGAGAACATTGGCTCCAGCTGCAGGAGGGGTGTAATGATGATGAGAATAATAATCAGAAAAATAGTTAAGGTTAGTTGAAGGCTTACTATGTGTCCGGCATTGTATTAACCACGTTGCATGCATAATCTCTTTTAATCATCACAAGAACCCCGTGATGGCAATGCACTGGCGGACATGGCAGTTAACTATCAGCATGATAATACCACATAACAAATAGCCTCGGCATTTCAGTAGCCAACAATAACACACATTTACTTTTCTCGTTCAAGGGTCTGCAGGTAGGTCAGTCATGTGCTGATCTCAGCTGTGTTCAGTGGGGCTTGGCTGCAGGCTGCAGGTCTGGGTCATGTCTATTCTAGGTGTCTCATTCTGGGGTCCAGGCTGGAGGGGCAGAGCTACCTGATGGCAAAAGGGCAATTGCATTTCCAGCCTCTGTCTGCATCGTGTCTGCTAATAGCTCAATGGCCAAAGCAAACCACGTGGCCAAATCCAGCATCAATGGGTGGGGATGTAAACTTTGCCCACCATAAGTCCAGGGCAACCTTGTAGATGTTTAATACTGCTAGAGGAGAGTGAAGAGTTAGGTACCAAGAAGGAGACTGTAGTGCTATTCCTTTCGGGGATCCAGAAATCTGCCCCCACTGCCCCAAGAAGATACCACTTTTGCAAAAATATTTGTACCTTTTGGTCTCCAGATTGGGCTCCTTGTTAAATGACATAAGAAGCCTACAAATCAAATGATAATAAAAAACAAAATGTCAAATCCTTAACTGAAGTCTACCAAGTACTAGTCTAAGTGCTTTACATATATTGACTCATTTTGTCCTCCTAATAACCCAATAAAATAGGTACTATTATTATGCCTGTTTCACAGAAGGAAAAAACAGGAACACAGACGTAAGGTAACTTGCTTGAGCCCACACAGCTGGTTAGGGGTAGTGTCAGGATTTGAACCCAGGCTGTTCCTGAACCACCCTAGATAAAACTAAATGGTAATGCAGAAGTTTGAATTTTGGAGCTAGATGCTCTATTTGAGACGTTAGACTTCAGTTGACTTTGAGAAATACACTTGGGCAGGATCAGGGTGGTATCTGCTCTAGGACTGACCAGCCTCTGAGGGTCCCGACATGTTTGAGAAGAGTCACACTCACTCAGTCCCATTCTGTAGGCAGAGTTTCATGTCTCTCTTTCTTGCTCTTTCTGGGTCAACCTGAGTTGTCAGGACACACTCGGATCCCAGACACTGCATTACATGTTCTGGAACTTTCAGGTACAATTGATGACCTCCTGCCAACAGGCTAGGTGGACACAGATGTCTCTGGGAATTACAGGCCACTGAGACAGTGCCTGGCCTTCCACCAACAAATGCTGCTTTGGCCCCACTTGGACTGGTTGACCACCAGATCTGGTGGTGGTCAGCAACAGAAACAAAGCAGACTCGTGTTTTATGGAAGTCAAGGAGGCCAGGTAAAAGTTGGCCTGTTTTGAGGTCAAATAGTCTATTATTTGGTCCACTTTTGGAATTAAGAATTTAATCCTCGACCAGAGTATCCAGGTCTAGTCTCAATGCTCCAAGCAGAGGTTCTGTGGGTTTTGCTCAGTGTTGCATTCTTGGAGCCTCACATGGTATTTGGCCTATAGTAGAGACTCAGTGACTCATGACTGAATGAATGAGTGAATGAATGAATGAATGGTCATCTGTTTGAACAAATGCTTTCAAGATGAGAAACTGAGACTGAGAGAAGTTAAGCAATTTAACAAGGATCATCCCCTTTATTTAGTAACTGTTTTCTGAGCACCTACCGTGTGCCAGGCGCTGTTGGAGATGCCGGGGATTCAAAGTCCTCGCTATCTGGGTCCAACAAATATCTCATATGATGTCGGGTATTGAGAAACAAAGCAGGACAAGGGGAGGAGGGTGATCATGGGATGCGGTGGTTAGTGTAAATGTTCTGACTTTCATCAGGTGTCTACTGTGTGCAAAGTGCCTTACATATTTGTTCTCATGAAGAGACCTCAACCACCCTGTGAGGTGGGCTCCTTTACTACATCATCATACCCATTTTACAGATAAGGAACTGAGGCTCTGAGAAGAGAGATGTCTTATCACGATGGCACTTGGAGGAAATACCAGACAGGGGACCCAATCTGCCTGCCCAGTGCCTGAGCTGTGTGGGATGGTGCGTCCCCTTCCACTTCCTGGAGGCTGGCGTGTCAAGGAGGCTGGATGCTAAGGGTGGGACAGGAGCTCAGGGTGCCCACAGCTGTCACCTGCCCGGGAGTGAGTCTGCATCCAGCCGCCCAGCTCTGTCTGCTGGGATGACACTGGGCTTGCTGTCAGGAGCAGCATGTCAAGGCAGCAGCGGGGGAGGCAGGCAGGCTGTTGGCAGGTTGCTTAAAATAGCAGCGTGTCCTCACGGCTGCAGGAGCTCGCTTCTCCCGGCCGAGAACAATCAGGGAGAAGATTCCTCAGCCCTGCAACTGCCTCTTTGCTGGTGCCCCCTTGCAAGGAGCCAGGGAAATTATTCTCAAGTACAACATCCCCCCTTGCTCCCAGGTGCCCCATTCTGTGGGATGCACCTTCATAAGCTACCCCCTCCACTCCATTCTCCTCACCCTCCTCTCTCTGGTTACCCTTGCCATGCTGTGTTGAAGACCTGCTTTGGTGATGTCCCTTACAGCTTTGCTTTGACTGATCTGGCTGCCTGGAGGGACCTCCTGGCCATCTTCCCCACCTGGAAAATATATGGAATACAGTAGGTGCTCAATATATGTCAATTGAATCCACATGTCAATGTTGAACTCTTACTTATTCATTAAGCTCAGCTCCCTTGTCAGTCCCTCAGGGAAGCCTTCTAGATTCCCCTAGGAGCAGGAATCCCTCCTTCCTCTGAGGCATATTGCTCAGGCTCGGATCAGGATTGGAGAGATTCTCACTGTGTATGGCTCTCTCCATCCCTACTGACTGGCCAGGCTGCCACACCTAGTAAGTGGCATTTGCTGTAGCAGGGGTGGCAGATAAATGGCACACAGGCTAGAATTCTCTTAGCCATGCACATGGCAGACATTGCTAATCAATCATAGCATCCTTTCTTTCCGAGCCCTGGGGCTTCCAGGCAGCCATGAGCATTGACAGGAGATGGCACCAAGATGATGCCTTAATGGGACCTCACTCCCAAGTGTCATTAACTACAGGCTTTAGATAAATGGGCTCCAGAAGCTTGTCTTCATGGCTACCTTGGCCATCAGACAGGGTGGCTCTCAAGAGCACGACAATGTCATTTATTTAAGCATCTCTCCCTCTGGGCACAGAGCCTGGCAAACACTAGGTGCTGAAAATTATTTGTCAAGTGTGGAATCTTAGAAGTGGAGGGAACCCATCAGACATACAGAGAAACACCCCAGGAGCTTTTTGGGATCTTGCTTTTCATGCCCCACCCTGCAGTCTCCAGGTAACAGAGCCCAGAGCCCCGGGAACCCAAACCACAAACTCGTTGAGATCATTTCCAAATCAAAAATGATATCCCAGTGATCATCACCACAGATATACAGGGTCAAAGATAAAAGATTCTCAGACCAATTAGAGAATGGTGAGATGATAGCGGGACCCAGGAAAGCCATCTCACCAGGTCTCATCACCTCCCTGAGCCTCAGTGTTCTCATCTTTAAAATGGGGATGTTTTTAATTATAAAATATACTTATAATAAGCATACTGAATACCTGAGATTTCAATCGTCTTATAGAACTGAATTACTATTATTTTCCATGAATCTGTTCTCACTAACATTTTGAAGACCTACAAACCATAACCATGCAACTTCATTTTAATAGATAAGATCAATCAGTCAATAGAACATTATTGTCCTACCCTGCAGGACTGTTGCAAGATGATGAATGGAAAGTCCTCATTGGTGACTGGTAAGTGGGAGTTATTATTATTAACATGATTTTTGCATTACACTGCTCACTGGTACCTCTTTAGGGAGGGAAATTTGCCTTCAGCAAAGCCTGAGCTCCAGCCTTTGTTTGATTTCCAATGCTTGGGATCTTTCACTCCTGGGAGAGGTGCCAGAAAGGAGGTCAAAAAGGCAGGGACCCCAAGAAGAGGAGGAAGCCTATGAGTCACCTGGCAGAGGGAAGGAAGCAAGCCTTTCTCCTGGCGAAGGTAAGTCATTACATCATTACTCTGTGGTCCCATTTTACAGGTAGGGAAACTGACACCTGAAAAACAATGAAACTAACCTGGTTTCATGGAGTCACAATTGTCTGGATGTGAACCCAGGATTTGTTGATTCCAATGCCCACTGTATTTTCATGGAATGATCTTCCTTGGTTGGAAAAGTCTCCACTCTAATTACTCACTCATTTACTCATCACTGTCTTCCACTTTATCGAGCATGTTCTGGAGGAGTTCACAGACTAGTTGGGGGCCTGGGGCCTGCGTGGCCTCACGTGTAGTTAAATTATTTCAGTATCAGAAGAAGAATGTTTGAACTGAGTGTGGGGAAGGCCTGACAGAGGGCTTTGTTGGCCAGGTTTTACAGTGTGAATAGTTCATTCATTCACTGGCTACATAGAAAAGGGATCACCAGACAGGGGAGATGGTAGGAACAAAGGTAGGGATCCATGAAAAAGCACAGTCCAAAAAACTGTGTTTTTTTGGACCATTTACGAAAATTGTGTGTCTCATCTTAGAAGTGTGGAGCTGCAGGAGATGAGGCCATGAGGTGTTAATGCCAGCCTGAAGGTCTTCCCTAGCACTTGGATTTTCCCTGTGGGCAGGGTAGTCTAGAAGATATGTTTAGTTCAGCTGTTCACATCCCCTTCCCCTCATGCTCAGCTTCCTGGCACCAGACTGCTCTCATCGAGGTCAAAAGGTAACTCAGGATGGGGTGAAGATCAGCACGGATCTTTCAGCATGGACCATGCTGCTCCCCTGGAGAGAATCATGCCTCAACTTTTCCACTAGGAATTTAAGCCACAGAAACACAGAAGCACAGGCTCCCCCTGTTAACACCTCTTCAATTTACAAACCCAATGATCTAGGAAACTGCATCATGCATTTTATCATTCACTCATTTAGTTAACAAAGTTGAAAAGCCCCCACTAGATGATGTATCAGTTAGTTATTGCTGCAAAACAAGCAACCCCAAGCTCAGTGATTTACATCATCAATAACTTATTGATCTCTTATTTTCCTGGGCTCACGCATGCAGCTGCAGCTCAGTCAGAAGATCTGCTTTAGACTGAGCTTATCTGGGGGTAGGGTTCCGTTCCATGTGTCTCTCATCCTCCTCTTGGGACCAGCAGGCTAGCCAGTTAGCAGAGAATTGGGGAGCGAGGGGAGGTGAGGAAGCGGCAGAGGAAGTGTGGCTGGGCAGACTCATAGAACCTGTGAACCAGAGCCGCTGTGGTCACTCTCATGGGTTTCTAAGAGGGTGAGTTGAGGCTTGCGTCAGTGGGGTCCTCAGCCCCTGGGTGTGGTGGGGAGGATCAGAAACACCCAGACGTGGTCCTGCCTGCAGTGGCAGTAGCAGACGTCCTCATTTGGATTGGCGGGTCCCTGTTGTCCAGATGACACTGCAGCCTAGACCTACCTTGTCTAATGATCAAGACTCTACCCCAGATCTACTTTGCTCAGAGACCCCATCCTCAGAACGTCCCTCTGAGGGATGCCCAACCAGCTGTGAGAAGGAGCAAGCTCTCACTCTTTCCTCAGTGGCAGCCCCCTTGGGGAAGAGGGAGCAGATAGCAGAACCGTGCTATTTACAAGCTTTCAAATGGGTTATTGAATCATAAACTGAAATCACAGGCTGTAACCAAATCAGCAAGGACCAGATTCAATAAAGGGGAAAGGGAGGGAGGAATAAACATCCCACCTAGAAGCTTGTTAAAGCCTTCTGTGCCTCTCCTGCCCTGGCTTTCTTAACGTCTCATTGTTTCTGGTGAATAAACCCAGCCTCGTCTGGTGTGATACCAGTGCTATTAATTCCATATGTGGTTTATGAGTGGAGGAAAAGGCCATCATTACATGCCATTGGAACTTGGAAAAAACTCAACGGGTGCTTCATCTCTACCTTGCTGGAGTGGCTGGGCTGCGGCTCTGTCATCAGCCTCAGATGCCTTTGCTGAGTTGTGAATGTTTCAAATTCTAATGAATGGAAAATTTTCGGATGGGAGGCCTGCACCCAGCCTCTTGTGGTGACTGTAAGGCCTCCTTATACAGGGTCTCTGTTCCTAAGGAGGCCCCTGGGGACATCTGAGGACCCTTCCGCTGGGGTCATGTATGTGTGCACTGGACTTTACAGTTTATAGAAAACCCCTTAGTGTTAATAATCTTAGTTATGCTACAAGCTCAAAATGCATAAGGCCAGCACCCTGCCTGGCCTAAAGAAGACACCTAGTGGCTGGGGACGGTGGCTCACACCTGTAATCCCAGAACTTTGGGAGGTCGAGGTGGGCGGATCACATGAGGTCAGGAGTTTGAGACCAGCTTGGCCAACATGGCGAAATCCCATCTCTACTACAAATACAAAAATTAGCCGGGCATGGTGGTGGGCACCTGTAATCCCAACTACTTGGCAGGCTGAGGCAGGAGAATTGCTTAAACCTGGGGGATGGAGGTTGCAGGGAGCTGAGATCACACCACTGCATCCAGCCTGAGCAACAGAGTGAGACTCTGTCTAAAAAAAAAGAAGACACTCTAGCTCTTGTTGGTTTCATTGTCATTAATTACTATTAACCACATGCCTACTATGTGCCAGATCCTAAGTTCATGTTACATTTACATCTTTAAATGAGCCTGCAAAATTGGAATTCCTGCTCCTGAATTACAGATGAGGGCTCTAAGGCTCAGACTTACCCAAAGGCATCTGCTGGGAAGAATAGATGTGGGAATCAACATCAGGAATTCTGCCCTCCAAAGCTGCGGTCTTTGCATGCACAGTGACTCTGACAGGAGGCAGGGCACCTCTTATTTTTATTTTGCTTATTTATCAGGTGAGTATCTTGAGTCTCAGGCAGATTAGGTGACCATAGAGCACATCAGAAGAGGCTCTGAGAGATAGCATTTTCCTTTTTCTGGGCTAACTTCACAGACTGATTAGTTAAAAGGTCACAGCAGTGGAAGATTCCTTTGACTTGAGCTAGCCAAATATATCACTGCACAGATGGGTAAACTGAGTCTTGGGACTATCACTGCCTTGTCCAAGGTCCCCTAGCCAGGAGCTAGGACTTGAACCTATGGCTGCCTGTCTCAGATCTTGTGTTTCTGCCACAGCAGTGCCCGGACCAAGAGAACAACCGCAGTGATCCACACACAGAGCTGGCCTCCCCTGATGTGCCTGTCAGGCTCTCTTTGATGGAAGGGATTTTCCAGCTTGAATGTGGATTCCTGGTTTGATACCACCTGTGTGTAGCCTTGACCTTGAGGCTGAGATCAGATGCCATATAGCAGAGGAGGGCAGGAACTGGGATATATTTATCCAATCAAAAAATGCTTATTGAATGAATGAACGAATAAATGAAGGAATGAAGTTTTCTGTCTTGGCTGGATTATAGCTGATGCCTCATAGTCATTCACATGGGACCTGAATTTTGGCCTGGCTTGGCCATGGCCTCAATATGCTATCTTGGGAAAGACATTGCTTTTAAGCAGCTCAGTTTCCCATTTGTAAATTAACAGGGTGGGGATTGCTGGCTGCCAAGAGCATTTTTGTGACTGTAGATTCATCTCCTCTCTTCCCACCCCATGCCTGCTCTTCTCCCAGGGTCCCCATCACAGTTAGCAGATTCTGGAGATTTTCCTGTCTCAATCTCCATTGAATCTGTCATTTTCTTCATCCCATCTTCTGCTGCCTCTCTGCTGCCAACACCACCATCTCTCACCAGGATACCTGCAGTGGCCTCTTAACACATCTCCCTTCTGCCTTACAACTTCCTAGAATCCATTGCACACTCAGCAATAAATGTGATCTTTTCAGACACATCTTCAATCATGTCCCACCTGGTGAGCCCCTTCCACACTTCCTGTTGTCCCCAGGCTGTGGAACGTAGTCCCTCCTGCAGGGTGATGAATGCCCCTCCCTCCACCTGCCTTCCTTTCACCAGCCCCTCTCCCCACCCCCTTCTGTGGCTCCCCTTCCATGGCTCTGGCCACACTGACTTTCTTTCTGGGATTTGCACCTTGGTCCACCATGCCACCTTCCACATGTTGTTTCCTCTGCTTGGAGAGTTCTCTGCCCCCTCCACGTGATCAGATTTCAGCCTGGTTATCCAAAGTGATCATCTGAAGAGGCTCAGAGCAGCCTTCCAGGGTCTCCCCAGACTAGGTTGAGCATTCTGATTATATCAGCTGCTAGGGCTTCTCTTTCCTCCTCTTTCCTCTCTTCCACTGTGATATCCACCACCCCACTTTCTATCTCTATGAGTTTAACTTCTCTAGGTGACTCACTGAAGGCCAGCATTCTTTCAGCTCCTGAAGATGCCTGATGTACTTTCATGCCCCTGGGCCTTTGCACATGCTATTCTTGATGCCTGACTTTCTTTCTCCTCTTTGGACTATAAACAAGCAAACTCATACTGAGAGATTCAGCTTACAAAGTGTCTCCTTCATGAAACCTCTCAAGACCCCTCCCTACCTTTCAGCCCCCTCTAGCAAAACTGCTATATAATTGGAATCATACAATAGCTATCTTTGCACCTGGCTTATTTCATTTAGCACTACGTCCTCAAGGTTCATCCATGTTGTAGCACATATCTGAATGCCATTCCTTTCTGAGGCTGGATAATATTCCATTGTATGTATAGGCCACATTTTGTTTCCCATTCACCCAGTGATGGACAGTTGGATTGTTGCCACTTTTTGGCAAAGCTATTTAAACAGAAGCCTAATGCGTTAGAAGGAGGTGTTAACATTCATAGTAATAAGGTAATGAGGTGTCCTGGGAAGGGCTTTAGGATTAGACCTGGGTTCAAATATGGGCACTGCCACTTACCAGCTGTGTGACCTTGGGCACGTCACTTGACTTCTCTGAGCCTCAATTTCCTTATCCTTAAGAAGAGAGAGAAAACACCCATCTCCTCATGGTGATGTGAGGTTTAGAGCACTGAGGGTGGTGACCGGCAGAGCAGATGCCCGGTGATGTACTAGGTAGGCCTTATTCATTTCACCCTCCTGCCCAGGACTGCCATGTTATTCACTATTCAAGTACACCTGGTCCAGGTACTCAACTTGCCAATCTGAATCCAGGGGCAGCATCTGTCTGGAGGGGCCACCTTTGTTCCATCTCCACAAAGGCTCATAGGTGCTAGTGTCGCTCCGGCCTCAATCAATACAGACACACAGACTGATTATACCTGCTTGGCTTATGAGGGCTGGTAGGGCACCAGCCTAAGGCCGCACAGCAGTACTGAGACCCTTTTGAGTCTGAGGACCTGGCTGCAGGCCTGAAGAACAGAGCAAGGTGTGTAGCTGAGAACCTTGCACAGGTGAGCAGAGGGCCTAGGGGTGAGGGGGCTGAAGGAGCTTCAGCCTCCCTCCACCTCCCCCTCTTCCATCAAGTAGAAACTGAAATGGAAAAAAAAAACAAAAACAAAAACGCTGTGTCATTCACAGTTTGGCTCCTCCTCAGGTAGGCAGCCTCCTCGGAGTGGCGACTGATACAAGCCTCTGTACTGTTGACCATGCTTTCCTCCCAGCCCCCTCCGTGACTTACTCCTTCCATCCCAGGATCATTTTCCAGACAGCCCTGAGCCAGGCCCACCAGACTATTTAGTCTGGGTTTGGTGACCCCGTCTGACTGCCTGCAGGATGTGCTCAGGTTTCGAGGCCTCCTCAGTGTAATCAGTGCAGCCCCCACCTCCTGGCTCCCACCCCTGCTTCTTACACAAACACTTACCTCCAGGCCTAGGACTTCCTGACTCGTTTCCTTGCCTTAGACCCAGCTTCGGGCTTCCAGAAGGGAGCTTCAATGCCCTACAACACGGTCCTCTGTCCACAGGTCTGTGGGCCCCCGTTCATCACTCTGGCACCCAAACATATCTGGCTTGCATTCCCATCACTGCTACCTGTCCCTCACTCAATCCCTGGCATGCTGACTACTGGGCATGCAAGTTCATTAAAAGAAAAAAGACTATGCAAATTTAAAATATTTTTTCATCAGTGAACACATGCTAGATTAGATATTTGTCCTTGTTCCATGTCTCAGAGGGGGAAACTAAGGCCCTCAAGAGGGAAAGGGGTGAACCCAAGCTCATGAGGTGGGTAGGGACAAAGCCAGGAATTGGCCTCGTATCTTTAGGTTCTCGTTGTCATCTCAGCTTTGATGTCACTCAGCCTCTGTTCTCCCACTTGTCGTCTATTCTGGGTTCTGGGCCATATATATTACCTTTAAAAAGTTTATTTTATTTTATTATTTTTATTTCTTTTTAGAGATAGGGTCTTGCTCTCTCATGCAAGCTGGAGTGCAGTGACACAGTTGTGGTTCACTGTAACCCAGATCTCTTGGGGTCAAGCAATTCTCCCATGTCACCCTCCTGAGTAGCTGGGACTACAGGTACCGTGCCTGGCTAATTTCTAATATTTTTTGTAGAGGTGGGGGTCTCACTGTGTTACCCAGCGTGGTCTTGAACTGCTAGCCTCAAGCAATCATCCTGCCTCAGCCTCCCAAAGTGCTGGGATTGCAGGTGTGAGCCACCATGCCCAGCCCGTATACTATTTTTCAACAACTCTTTTTGAGTGTCTTGAGATGCAGGGAAATTAGGTATCCTGAGAGTAAAACTACCTTATTTTGGGCATCCTACTTGGGTGCAACGAAGTGAGAGAGGAAGATGCTTGTGGCCCTTGCATCCTAGGTGGTTTTGATGCCACGAATCAATCCCTTTAAAAACCTGTGTGCTGGCACCTTGCTAGAAAGGGTTGGCAGTAACCAAGATTAATGGCTGCCATTTGTTAAGCATTTACTGTGTGCCAGGCACTGTGCAAAGTTCTCTACCTACAATTCTCCTAGGAGGTGAAGGAAAGTATTATGTCTCCTCCTCATTTTACAGATGAAGAAACTGAGGCCCAAAGTAGGCAAGTGACTTGGAGACTGTCACACAGCCAGCAAGCAGAAGAGCCTGAATTTCAGCCCAAGAGCCACACTCTTCCCTACCAGAGCTTCCCACAGTTGGGTTACCACTTATGGGTGGAAATGGGAGGCTGGAGTTCAGGGGTCTTTTACATATTTCCGTATTTTTTTTCACCATGAACATGTTTGATCTTTATAATACTAAACAAACAAACAAAAACCAAAATAAAGCCCAACTGACATCATCCAAAATAACAAAAAAAAAAAACAAACACCACTGTACATCTTGGTGCCCATTAAATTTTCCTTTAAATATACTGCATGCAACCAAGCTTCTTTCAATTCCCCTCTCCATGCACACGCCAGGGCTAGCTTCTGTTGACAGTTTTGTGTATATTCTTGCAGATTTTTCTCCTATCAAATGCTAATATATATGCAGATGTATACTTTTATGAGGCTTTTAAAGTCATACATATTTTCAATATTTGATTTTTAAAAATCAATAGAAAATGCATTGCTTTGGTGATTGGGAAGAGAATAAAGATATTAAAAATTAAATCAAATTGAAAAACATCCTTGGATTGGATGTTTTGAAGTTGCAAAGTCAAAGTTCTATTCCAGAAAGTTCCGCACCAGCGAAGCTGGATTCCCCACAGAGATGCTCAGATCCCCACGGCTTGCTGTTGCATTTGGCTGGGGGCTAGGGGAGGGGGATGCCTCTAATTCCCACCAGCTTGCCTTGCCACCCCCTCCCCACTGCCCCTGGTCGATGAGCATTGTGTTCAGTTTGTCGACTCAGCAAAACAGGCCCGCCTGCTCCCTCCCTGTTCCGACTGGAAGGTGATTGCCTACTAGCCAATTAATCCTGCTTTAATTGCTCAGGCTCTAAAACGCAGGCCTGAACAGCTAATCTGGTGTGGGGGGGGGTGGCGGGGGAGGGTGGTGGTTTGCCTGGCAGATGCTGCCCTACCAGCTCTTGGGAGATGCTCAGAGAGTCAGAAAAAAACAATGATTCTCTGCAGGGCCCTTGGGCATTCTGGAGGGGAGGGGCCTGTAGCCATTGGAAGTGTGGCTCAAAAAATGGGCCCAAGACATGGCCACCAGCAAGAGCCAAAAAGAGAAGTAGAAAGGGGTGCATCTAGTCTTAGTTCACTGGCTCATTGTGGGAATTTATCACTATCTGATATGATCTTGTTAATATCAGCTGCCTCTCTTGTTCAGGGCTGTAGCCAGTGCCCACCCACTGCCTGGCATATAGTAGGTGTTCAATAAATAGTGTTTGATTCCGTAAACATATTCCACCCTGTCCTATTACCTCCTGCCTGCAACTGCCACTGAAGTCTCCAAAGAATTGCAAGAGATAAATGGGAGAAACTGAGGCCCAGAGAAGGGAGGGGCTTGGTTTGTTCAGGGCGGTGCCTGACTCAAGCTGCCTTTCCACTTTGCTCTGCATGAACTGTCCTTTTTCCGAAGCATCCTCACTCATTGTTTTGGGAGGGCTGCACAGGAGAGGAGCAAGAAGCTCCTCGCTACTTTCTTTTGAAATCTGCATCTGTATTAAACACCCTCTCGACCTCGAAGCCGGCTCATTACACACCAAGTTCTCTGCTCCTCCGTCTGTGCCTGGGGGGTAACTCGGAACTGGCTCTCCTGGGGACCAGCAGCTCCAGCCCTGGAGAGGAAAATGATATGTATCTAATCTCTGACCTTCAAATGAGGACAGGGATTAATCAAGGATTTAGATGGAGGGGCGGGTAGGCTGTGCAAGGAGGAGAGGGTGGGTGGGGGGCACGTCTGATTCCGTCCTCACCTCAAGCCATTGCTGGCTGCTGCAGATGCCCTCCAGGCTGGGGGAGCGATGGGCAGGAGGAAAGGGGGCTCTGGGAAGGAGGAAATTGAAAGCCCAGGCAGGAGGAAGGCAGGGTGGGGAAAACAACAAAGCAGGCAGGCATCAGAGGGCAGGAAAGCCAATAGACAAGCATGCCAGCCCATGGGGTGGAGGAACACGCAGGAAGAAACAGGCAAAGGAAAAACAAAGAAGAGGAAGAGAGAAAGGCTAACAAGGAACTAAATAGGGCCTGAAACAAAGCCAAGGAGGAAACAAAGGGTAAGGAAAACAAAAAACAAAAAGCAAAACAAAACAAAACAGCAGGCAGAGGAAGAAGCAGCAACACAGAGAGAAGGGAGAAGGCTGGGGAGGCCTCCAGAATGTCATCTGCTCATGCTGAGGCGGAGACCTGGGCAAACAGCATGTCCCCAGCCTTGCCCATGTCCCTTACTCCATCCCCGGTACCCATGGGCTCCCAGGAGCCTTTGGGGCAGACAGCTGGGCTGCCTCCTGCCTCCCCAGCCCAGCCTGCTCTGATTGGCCAGTGTCGTAGGGCAGCAAGGTGCGCCACGCTCACACATCTCTGCTCTGCCACGGCTGAAGCCCCAGAGACTCCTGGGTTTCCTGAAGTGTTCTGAGCCACCCCAAGTTCTCCTTCCCCCTCCTTCTCCACCACCTAGAAAGCTGTCCAAGTGGAACAGCCCGCAGCTATTACAATAAACACCTCAGCCACAACCTGTCTCTCATTTGCATATTAGCAGCCTTAATTCTGATGAAATATGCAAATGTATGCAAAATGAAATTCATCTCATAATGACACAAGGCGATTAAACAATTTTTATGCTTAAATATTCTGTTTAATGAAATCAAACAGACCTGTGCGTGTGACAAATTCTCCACAGCATGGAGAAATTAGTGAGGATATATATATATATATATATATGTATATAAAGAATATCAAGCCACTAGCACCCCCAGAACAGCCTAGATCTGCTTTGCCTTTTTTGGTGAGAAGAAAAGGGAAAAAAAGTGTGTTTTTGATAACCAAATGAACTGAAAATTATATTACTGAAAACTGCTAAAATAAGTTAGACGCAGGATGCCTTTGTTTCAGGCGCTTGTGAGGAAGCCCCGCCCCACATCTCTACAACATGGCCAGGATGTATTTTGTCCTCCACATTGATGGAGGATAGGGAGGCGCATGTGGGTCATGGGAAGGCAGATTCAGCCACAACCTCGGTGCCCAGAAAATGGAGTGAAGAGCCCTCTGTGAACCTACCACCAGGAAGCTGATCCGCAGCGTCACTCAGACAAACTTTCTGGCTTTGCTCATCTGGGCAGAATATGTTCTTGGTTTGACCACTTGGAGTTGGTTTGAGGGCATTTGTGTTCTTAGCCTGCTAGGATAAAATCTACCTGGATATTTACCAGGAGGAGGAGAAGGAGGAGGAGGGGGACAAGAAGAAGGTAAAAAGAGGTGTAAGTTGGGAGGATAGAATGAAGAGAGGAGAAGGAGGGTATAGAAAAAAGGAGTGTACAGAGATGGAAGTGAAAGGATAAAGAAAAAGAATTAATAATGGTTAACATTTCTGAGGCATATCTATATGCTTTTTTATATATGATCTCATCCAGTTATCCCAACAACCTTACAGTTAGAGTTTATTATCATAACCACCTTGTATTAGTGACGAGGAAGCGAGGTTCAGAGAGGTTAAGTAAGTTGTCCAAAGTCACATGGCAGAGATGAGTGGAGGATTCTCAATTTGAAGGTAGACATATTGAGCTTGGAATCAGCCTAAACTCACTGTTGCAACTCATGGAGAGGCAAGAAGAGGAAATGTTGAAGCATTTTCCAAGGAAGTTGGTCTACAAGCTCACCTTGGGAATTTTTGGGTATCTAGGTAAGCCACCAGGAGTTAATTTGCATATGAACCCATAGGGCCCCTGGGAAAAAATCCATTTGCGGATGGAATGGGGTCCTAAGGCCGTGTGTGTAAGGGCCAATGGCGGAGCCTTCTTTGGTCTCCTCATTGAAAAGGCTCGGTACTCAGTTCTCTCTATTTCATCATGATCTTAATGCTGGTTTGTTTGTCACCAGCTCCCAAATAGAATGCTCTTTCCAGGAGGGCAAGGGCCCTGTCTGGCTCACAGTCAAGTGGCCTGTTACAGATTTCCAATAGTGCATTTAACATTTTGAATGCGCTCAGTCCTTACTTGTTTCTTGAATTCGAGAGCAAAGGCACCCTCAAAATGGCTGGAAGTACTCCTCCAAGATCCCCATCCATTCCTCATTCCTGGGGCCCTGGGATTCTGTGGATGAGGGAAAGACAATGATGACATGGAAGCAAGGAGTGGCTGCCTCCCAGATAACAGCCATGGCTCCTGGTGTGGGGAAAGATCCCAGCAGCTCTACTGAGATATTTGTCAACCCTATCTCCAGCCACCTCCCACTGTGGATTCAAAGGGGGAGTCTGGGGGCCAGGAAACCTTTGCTTTTGTCCTCCAGCCCATGACCTAACCACTCTAGGCCTCAGTTTTCCCAGCTGAGAAATGGGAAAAGTATCCTCCCATGACTTATTTTAGCTCTAAGATTTTAGAATGTTAATGCTGAGTCTCCAGCAAATAGTCAACTTTCAAACTCTAATAACAGCTATAATTTACTGAGCACTCCCTATGCATCTGCCACTAATCTACATACTAGTTTACATGTAATATCTCATCTAGTCTTCACAACAATCCTATGAGGTGGAAATTAATATTACTCCCTTTCACAACTGAGAAAGTGAACTTTGAAACATCAGGTTACTTGTCTTAAGTCCACCAAGGTGGTGAAGTAGTAAGACCAGGAGTGAAATCTAGGCAGTCAGGCTGCAGCTGCTGTAACAAAACAACAACAACAACAACAACAACAGCAACTGCTATCATTTGGTTCATGCCTGACACTGCATGGAGCTCGCCATAGCAGCCCTGCAAGGTAGACAGTGCATTTATTTCAATGTTACAGGTGGAGAGATAGAGGCTCAGAGGAGGTAATTGATGTGTCCAAGGTCATACAGCAAGTCACTAACTGTGAAGACAAGTGCCAAGGTGTCCTGGCTTAAGGCCAACATCTGGGAAGCCACCTTGAATCCTCAAAGCAATTTCTAGAGATTCTTGGCCATTTATCATCTAAATATCCTTCTGGTTCTAACATTGATAGACTTTGAGACAAGGACATTTCATTAGAAAATTAGGAGAAATATTTATAATTAATATTTCAATTATAAAAGATATAATTGAAAAGCAACCTACTTTATCATGTGGCTGGTGACAACCCAACGAAGAGCGGGCACATCACTTTCCTGGAAGCAGGAGAGTGAGGCAGGCCCTTTCCATCTGCTTAATGGGGGATCACATGGCACTGGAACAATAAAGAGCATTGTTATCTGGGGTCCTTCTGCTGAGCACCACTGTGATAAGATATCAGGCATCACGCACCCAAGTGTCTCTGTGTCTGTGCCTGATGCTAAATGAGGCAGCTTAATATGATGGTTGCCATTTTAGCAAGGAGTGATGAGAATATTTACAGATCCAATCCATTTATTTATTCATTCATTCATTTGACAAATATTCATCTGTGCGAATATCTAGGAAAGCATCACCGAATAGGACATGGCTACAGTCTGCAATCATACCAATGTAGTTGGGGAGACACAGTAGGCGATTACAACAATAAATGTAAATGGCACAAATCCAGTGCAAGAACAGGGGAGGAGTTATTTTACTTTGAGAACTTGGCAGCCAGAGAACATCTGAACTAGGTCTACAAGTACAAGTTGGAACTTGCCAGAAAGGAAAAAAACTTCCAAAGAGAAGAAATAGCATGGGTAACAGCATGAAGATGAGGATGTATAGGGTGTGAGGCATGCATGGTTCAAAACTGGTGCTGAGCAAAGCCCTTGGGGTAGAGTGGCAGGAAATGAAGCTGGAGAGGGAAGAACTAAAGCCAGATGTGGGGAGGTCTGCATACTTATTCTTTCTCTGCAACTGAGTGATCCAGGGACCCTGGGGATGTCACTTCAAATCCCAGGGCCTCAGTTTTCTCAGTTTTGAAAACAAGGAAGGATAAACCTTCAGGCTATTGTGAACATCGAGCATATCCGGGAGGAGTATTCTGCCACTGTACACTCTGGCCCCATCTAATTGAATGACTCTGATTCTAATTAGGAGATTTTCATCAGAGACAAAAATGGTGAGGAGAAAATTATTCCCTATTCAGACATCCAGATGCCACTTGCCTTTTTAAGTACTAGAAAAAAGTGGTACCAGCTTCCCCAGAGCATGACTGAAAAACAGATCCCTGTGACATACTCCCACAGCCCTGTCCTAGTCTCCTTCTGGCAGTTTCTTCTGTGAATCCCACTTTGTGAAATCATACTCTGCCTGTTTTCTCCTTCCTGGGGAGCTCCAAGACTATGGGAAGTGGACACAGGCACAGTTGCAGAGCCCACCATTTATATCACATGGCACCAGGCCTGGAGGTGTGAGAAGGTGGGCACAACAAGTCTTGCCTCCCTCTCTATGCTGTAAATGGTTCCAACCAATTGGATATGCATGGAGCTGGGGGATCGATGGTCCTCCCAAGAGAGTCCTCGAGTGTACCATGTTTTTCCCTGTAGGAGTATCTTTTCTCCTTAGCAGAGAACCTAGAGGTACATGTGGGACAATATGGTTCCCTTCAAGGGGCTACATTCTAGGGGGACTAGCAAGACCAGAGGCACTAAAGGATGTTTTTCCTTTCATCCTTGTACTTTTAATTGCTTGTCTTTTCTCCCTATCTTCATCCCTCTTCCTCCCTTCTGTTTTCTTATACAATTGGAAAGCATCAATTTTACAAAAATAAATAAATAAATCTATTTCCAAAAACAATATCAATTGTCATCACACACGGGAAGCCTTTTTTTTTTCGAAACAGAGTCTCGCTCTGTCACCCAGGATGGAGTGCAGTAGTGCGATCTCAGCTCACTGCAACCTCTGCCTCCTGGTTCAAGCGATTCTCCTGCCTCAGCCTCCTGAGTAGCTGGGACTACAGGCACCCACCACCACACCTGGCTACTTTTTTGTATTTTTAGTAGAGATGGGGTTTCACCATGTTAGCCAGGATGGTCTCAATCTCCTGACCTCGTGATCTGGCCGCATTGGCCTCCCAAAGTGCTGGGATTACAGGCATGAGCCACCGTGCCTGACCACACATGGGAAATCCTTTTGTAGCCAAACTCCCTATCTGCTGCAGTGAAGGGCTATTGGGACCATCAGCCCTGTGGCTGGACAGCACCCCAGCCCAATGCCCAATTTTCTCTTCTGAACTTTGATTCTTAGCATTCTCTCTCAGTACCTCCCATTCACTCAGGCTCCTTTTCGAACCATGAACCTTCAAGGTGACCACACAACAGGATCAACTGTGTGGTAATGAAAAGTCCCTCCCTTCTGTCCCTGTCTCAACAGGGTATAGCTTATATTCTCCCTGAAAATGATGCAAAGAAATTTGGATGAATTCCTGCTTTGACTGGGGCCCACCGTGTTCTTCCATCCAGGGCCTTCACTTCAGAATCACTGAAAGTCAATGACTTTTCTGAAACTGACCAAAATAAAAAGAATAAATCCCCAACAAATCCCAAACTCCTAACCACCACCACATTTCTGCTTTTCCATGACAAGGATGAGCAGAGAAATTCAATCCCCATGCTTCATGGGGCCAAACTAACCCCGTGTGGATTTCCAGTGAGGAAAGCTGGACCTCGGACCGAGTATCCTGCCAACAGAGTGGGGCTTAATGATTTGTGCAGACCCACGGTATTCCAGTGAGAGTCAGGAATACTGTGCATTGATTCCAGGCGATTGAAAGCCCCCATCCCTGTTCCCCTGGGTGTTTCTTGCATTCTTTATTGTTGCATAGTCCCCGTTTTCCCTCCAATGATATCCAAGAAGCATAAGAAAGCCCGGAGTTGAGATAATCACTTTCTCAGGCCTTAATTAATTTGGCACTATTGGTTTATTAGCTGGAGGTGTCATTTAGTTAATCAGAGACTCTGGGGTTGCTCAAGCTAGAAAGGTCTGCAGGATCATTAGCCTCGGTCCCCTTCAGTCCACAGAGGAGGAAGAGCAGGTTAAGGAGGAAGGAGAGTGGCCTAGGGTTACTCCGCAACTTAGGGGCTTGCAGGCCAGGCTCGCAGACCTGGGACTTGAGGTCAGGTCTTCTGGTTTCTAGCTCTGCCATCCTGGCTCTAATTCTCTCCACTTTAATTGAATTTAATGTAATTGTATTGCATTGTATTGCACTCATTGTGTCATCCTACCATCTCCCTCTCCAATGTCCTCCACTCATATCCAACTTCTCAATTTTCTGCAAATTCATAATCACCTCAGGATCTTTGCACTTGCTGTGCCCTCTTACCAGGAAAACCATTTCCCTATGTCTTTGCACAATTGTCTCCTGATTGTTCAGGTTTTAGCTTGTCATCTCTTCAGAAAGATCTTCTTTGCCACAGTCTATGTGGTGGACAGAGCCTAGGGTGCCGGCAGTGATTCTCCCCTTCCTGGCATGCATGCCTTTGTCATCCCTACCCTTGAGTAGGGATGGAATTTGTGACTGACTTGCTCCTAACCAATAAATGTAGCAGAGATAGCGGGGCGTCACTCTTGTGGTTAGGTTATGCTGTGTAGCAAAGGTGGAGGTATTCTGAGTGGACCTGAATTAATCAGGTAAAATCCCTTAAAAGAGGGACCAAGGTAGAAACTCTCCTTGCTGGCTTGATGTAGTAAGGAACTGTAGGTAGCCTCTGAGACCAGAGGGTAGTCCCCAGCTATAGCCAGCAAAAAGCTTGGGCCCTCGATCAAACAGTCACAAGGAAATGAATTCTGCCAATAACCTGAATGAACTTGGAGGCAGATTGCTCCCCAGCTGAGCCTTGGGATGAAAGCACAGCCCAGCCAGCATCTTAATGCAGCCTTGAGTAGAGACACCAGTGAGTCATAGCCAGATGCTTGACTCACAGAAACGATTGCACAATAAATGTGTGTTGTTTTCAGCTGCTAAATTTATGGCATTTGTTATGTGGCAATAGATAACTACTATAATAGAATACAGGTCCTCTCTCAACCTTGACCTTCCTTCATGTCACCTTTTATTGTTTTCGTCATTGCATTTGCCACTCACTGGAAGTATCTTATGTAAATACGAGTTTATGTGCTCATCTTCTGTCTTCCCTCCTAGATTCTGAGTTCCATGAGGGCAGGGCCTTGTCTGTCCTGTTTTGTTCTGTAGTCCTGCAAACAATGGGTATACATTACATATTTTTAAATGAGTGAATGAATGAATGATGGTATAAAAATATGATCCAGGAATATTTGAAGAAAATGTTTATAAATCCAACTAAAAGAACTGCATTGCAAAATCTATGCAAAATGAAAAAGACACATCCAGGAAAATACTTAAGATTTGTATTACAGAAAGGGGTCTAACTTTTTAACTTTATAAAACAGTGTACAAACTAAGAAGAAAATGTTTCTGAAATAAGTGAAAAGATGCTCAACTTCACTTCCAGTAAGAGAAATTTGAATTAGAACTACACCAGGGTGCTGATTTGCCTGTTATCTAGGCAAAGATGACAGCATGTTAGTGAGGATTTAGGGAACAGAGTTCTGGTTCAGACATGTGCCATGCCAGCGCCAGCCCTGGGAAGTAACAAGAAGTGCGGGGCAGGTCCCAAATCTCCCTCCCACATTCCAGTGCCAGCTCCTGTTAGAGTTCCCTGGATCCCATCTTGCTTCCTTGGTGTTCCCTTCTTCCTGCATGGTAGATCTGAATTAAGACAATTCCGGCCGCTCAACATCCAACTGAGGTAAGCAAATCAGGGGATCATAGTGGACCCCATGTCACCATCCAGTGTGGTTACAACCCAGCAGTTCTCAGGATTACTGAGGAAGGGCCATTGGTTTGTGGAACAGAGAGATGAGGGCTTCCACTGGAGGAGGAAAAAAGTCTTCTAAATGTGGGAGCCATTTCAGCTGGAGCTGGAGAATGTCAAGTTGGGACCAATGGTGTCTCTGCAACTAACCAACAGTGCAATTAACCAGTGAGCAAGGTGCTCACTTGCCCACACCATTCCTCATTTGTATCTGAAATGGTATTGAACATTGGGTTTTCTGAGGCTCCTTCAAGCTGGGACAATTCTGTGGTTATCTGGAGAGCATTTGGAGTTCACTCTGAGCCCCTCAGTCTCAGACACATGTAGATAAGTTGGAATGGGGCCAGGGCAAGCTGGCTTCCATGATTAAAGGGAGGGGGAAGATTGGCTCCGAGGATGATTAAAGGTGCTGACACCTCAGCTTGGCTGGGCTACAGTGAAGGAGGCGGATGAAAAATGTCTGGAAGAGGGGAATGGGAGACGTGACTCTGGCAGGGGAATGGGGTGGAGGTCAGCTACTCCAGCAAGATCAGCCATCAGGCTCCCAGCTACTGGGAAGAAACACCTACTGTGAACCAGGTGTGTGCTGACTTGAGTGCAATGGCTTGGGAAGCCAGGAAATGATAATAGTCACCCCACAACAGTTACCACTCTCACCTCTTGCTAGATCGTGGCCTTCTAATGGTGTCCCTGTGTCCAGCCTTGCACGCTTAGCCTGTACTCAACACATCAGCCGAAGAGCTCATTTTAGAACATATCAACTCATATTACTGCCATGCTCAAAATCCTTCCACGGCTCCCACCCCACTCAGAATAAAAGCCAAAGCCCTTATCATGGCCCACAAAGTCCTGCCTAATCTACCCCATCACCTCCCTGACCCCATCTCTTGCTTCTTCCCTGCTCCTTGGCCCCTGCAATACACCCCAGGGCCTTTGTACTGGCTGTGCCTCTGCCTGGACTGCTTTCACCCCAGGTGATTTTGAGCCTCACTTGCTCCCTGCCTTCAGCTCTTAAATGTTACCTTCTCATGGAGGCCTTTCCTGGCCACCCCGCCAAGATTCCAACCAAGATTACCTTTCACCTGTTTTATTTTCCCCCAAAATACTTACCTTCATCTGCCTTATTATATAGTTTTTTCTGTCTTGTCTGTGCTGACCTCTCCCATTTGATTATTGCAAGCTCTGTGAGAGCTGTTTTGTCCCCTGCTCTAGCTCAAGTGCCTGTAAAGATGACCAGCACTTAGTAGGTGCTCGAAAATATTTGTTGACTGTTGACTGCATATTACTTACCACTCACAGAGCCCTGGATCTCTGCCAGGCATTGTGCTATGTGTTTTTGATCTAGAATTTTTTTTTTTTTTTTTTCTGAGATGGAGTCTCGCTCTGTCCCCAGGTTGGAGTGCAGTGGTGTGATCTCGGCTCACTGCAACCTCCACCTCCCAGGTTCAGGCGATTCTCCTGCTTCAGCCTTCCAAGTAGCTGGGACTACAAGTGCCCGCCACCACGCCCAGCTAATTTTTGTATTTTTAGTAGAGATTCATGTTTCACCATGTTGGCCAGGATGGTCTTGATCTCTTGACTTCATGATCCACTCGCTTCAGCCTCCCAAAGTGCTGGGATTACAGGCGTGAGCCACCGCACCAGGCCTAGCATTTCTTTTAAACCTCACAACAGACCACAGATGCAGGTACTGCTTCCATTTTTCCAATTTTACAGATGGAGAAACTGAGGCCCAGAGAGGTTAGGCACTGGTGATGTACCCAGTGCCATATGGTGGGTAACTAGTGGCCCTGGGTTTAGAATCCATCCCAGCACTACTCCCGAGCCTGGTCCTGCCTCTTAATGAAATAGTCTGCTGCCTTTGACAAAAGTCTACTCAATTACGATCCTTTCAAATGGTTTGCTTCATCCATCCTCACAAGGCTTATTTCCATTATATGGATAGGGAAACTGAACACCCAGAGAAATTGCTTCTCAAAGGTTGTGTAGCAAGCAGGGAATCTGGGACTTGAGCTCTGGTCTTTGACTCCCAACCCAGGCTCTCTCTCTATTTTGCTTCCCCCCCTCTCTGGCCTACAGGACACCAATGTGCCTAGAACATCCTCTCCTGTATCCTGGAAGCCTGAAGCTCTCTTGAGAGTCATTGCACTTGGAGAGGTGGAGACAGGTTATAGCAGGACCTCAGCTGGGTGGGAGCCTACTGAATGGAGAAAGCAGGCCTTGATTCACAGCTGGTGTAACTGAGCCACCGTCCAGTCCTCTCCATCTCAACCTCTGCTGCTTGGCCATGCCTCTGCTGGCTTGTGACTCTGTGGCCTTGATGCCTGCGGTCTCTGCTCTGATGTCACAAGCATACACTGGCCAGGGGCACTGCCTCCTGAGATGTCCCTGCAGGCTCTGACAATGAGCCTTTGCATCCATAATCCTGAAAGCCATCTGGGGGCCTGTCGGGATTCTAGCCACATCTCACCCCAGACTCTTCCTTGGAGTTGCAGTTAAAGATGCATCAGTGGAATTGTTCCTCCCACATCCATCCCTGTGTCCAGACTGTGCACTCAGGGATCACGTCTGTCTTTTTCACCCTGGTAAGCAGCACCCTATGGGTGTTCAGTTCAGGTCTGTTGAATGAATAACCAAAGGACTCACCCTTCTCTAATAAACACACTTCCTTTTGAGCACCTCCTATCTTCCCGGCCCCATACTAGAGTACTCATATGTACAAACTCAATGTAATTCCCACAACGAACACTGAGGCAGAGAGAGGTTATGCAGCATGTCTGAAACCACACAGCTGAGGAATGGGGGCATGGGTCAGAACCCAGGCATTCAGACTTCATAGTCCTTGCTTTCCACTAGACCACAGCCTCTAGCCCATCCTTGAGTGTCTTTATCTGGGCGTGGTGGTCCCAGCACAAGGTGTCTCCAGGACACGAGTGCCTTGGCCAAGCCTGCAGCCAGCTAGGAGCCTCCATCCACAGCAGCGAGTGGAATCTGCTTTTCCCAGGCTGCCACAGAGTCATATTCTTTATACTAAAGGCCATTTGAAAAATGAATAACTAAATGCAATGTCAGTTTTATACCTATGTAAGATGTTGCACATAAAGAAATTCACAAATCAGGGAAATAGCCCTCATCCTTATTTTTGCATCGTAAAACGTGGTCTCAGCAAGCATCCCTCCTCCCCCCTGGGGCTATTATCAGCTTCTCCCTGCAAGCAGGAAGTCTCTGGATCCAGGGAGCCAATGGCTTATGGGATGACACTGATACTGGTGGAGAACACGGGATGTGTCCTCCATTGTAAGGCACTTCACCTGCCCCACCATCTGCAATCCTTATGAGAACATTTGTAAACTCACTCAACAAAACTTTGAGTACATATTCTGTGCCAGGCGCTGTGCTAGACAACTGTCAAAGCCTTGATTATTTTCCACTTTAGAGACACTGAAACTAATTGGAATGATTTCTCTAGTTTCATTTAGCTGGCAAGGAGCTGAACTGGATTCAAGCCCAGGTCGTTGTGACTCCAAACTTTAGGCTTTTATGCATGTTCCTAAATCTTATCATCTGAGGTCAGAGCAGACTGGATTTTCTTTCTTTGCATCAGGCAGCTGTGAGTCCTGAAACAACATGGAACAGATAGGCTAGCTGCTTTCTCCAAACCGATTGCACTTGTTGGGCACAAAGGAAAATTGCATTTCCCAGCCTCCTTGCTTCTAGGTAGGGTCATCTGGCTACTTCCGGCGGGTAGAATGTGAGAGGAAGTGACGGATCGCTTTCAGGTTGAGGCAAATTAAAAGCCAGGATGCATCTCCTAGATTAAAGACGGTGGAGTCTCCAGCAAGCGAGGGGATGATTCCTTGTGTTGTCTCTGAGAGAACAGCCACTGACTTGCATCGGACAGTGAAATAACTGAGAAATAGACATTCATTATGATCGGTTATTAGGATTTCGCTACTTTTAAAATTGAAATGATGTTCTTTTTTTTGACTAATAAGAAATTTACAAGGAGGCTTGTGACCTGGGATGGGACATCCACTTGTCACAGAGCCCTCTCTGCTGATTTAGCAGCCTCCAGACTAATTTGCTCATTTATTCATCTACTCATTTTCTGATTATTTTCCTTTTGTCTTCCAGATCTTCTCTCTACCCCTTTGCTCTGCTGTATTCCACTAGAATACAAGAGGCCCTCCTCTGTGGGCTGCAAAACCCAGGCTCCCTCCCTAATGGCTTCCAGGTGAGCTGGGTCAATGAAGGCACCAAGAGGAGATGAGGGAGCGGAGGAGAGTGAGGCTGTCGTTTTTATTGCCCACTTCCTCCGTTCTGGGCTCTGTGTGGCAGTGGCTGTGATTTTCCACCTACTGTCATAGCTCTTATAAGGCCCTGGTGCAAGTTCTAAGAACATTTGTCCCACCCTCTTTCCTTCAAGACCAGGAGTGCTAACATGTTACTCTGTTGCTAGTACCTGTGTGTCTTAACATCTCTTGTTAGGTCCCTAAATTCTGCCCATACCTCTGTATATAGTTCTTTGATTAACATCTTTTCAGTGAAGCTGTTTGAGAATACCACTTATTTCCCACTGGGTCTCTCACAGATATGCCATCTCTTTGTGCATCTATCCACCCATTCACTTATCCATCTATCATCCACCAATTCATGTATCCATCCACCTGTCCATCCATCCATCCATCCATCCATCCATCCATCCATCCACTTACCCATCCATTCATCTACCATCTACCCATCAATAGATCTTTCCATTCATCCATTCATCCATCATCCATCCATCTATCTGTTATCCATCCATCTTTTATCCAACCCATATATGCATGTATGCCTAGTATGTGCTAGGCAATGTGGTAAGAGGTTTATCTACTTACTCGTTAAAGTCTGAAAATATCCTGAAGTTAGTACTGTTATTATCCCTGTTTTTCTCAATTGCTACTTCTGCAAAGAGATCTCCCCTGACCACAGAATCTAAAACAGCACCTCTTTCCCTTTCAATCCCCTTACTCTGCTTTTTCTTTCCTTAACATTGTCATATTATCACAGTATTTATTCATTTACTTATTTGTTTTCTGACTCACTCATTGAGAGGGCAGAAATCCTTCTTGTTCCCTGCTATATTTCCAGTAGCTAGGGTGGTTCCTGGTACACAGTAGGCCTTTAAGAAAGCATTGGGTAAATGAGGAATAAACAAGTGAAAGGGGAAACAGATTATCAGAAAGTAAAGCAATTTGCTTTGTTTCTCCCAGACAGGATTAGAACTCAAATCTATTGAGCTTAGACCCCAGGCCATTCACTACTCTGCAATACCATCTGGGTTTCCTCTGAAACATGGACTTACCATGACTCATAGCAGCCGCCTCAGAGAAAGTGCAGAACGCATCTCTCTTTCTTTGGGAAAACTAGTGCCTTCTGAGCACATTCTTGTTCTGTGGGTTTTGCCCATTTTCGTTTCTTCGATTCCTTTTGGAATTACACAACCTGGTTTCCTTTGACCTGGGAAAGGGACATTTCTGGATTCCCCACTGCGTGGTGGCCACTTTGAAGCCTGTGCCTTGTTTAATGCTCTCCGCCTTCTAGTAAGGGTGACGCTGTTATTAACTTGTTCTGCAGGTGAGACCAAGTCTCGGGTTGGGTTGATTGATCAAGGTCACACAGTTACTAAGCATCAGATCAGGCTTTGGAACTGAGTTCTGGCTGATCCCAGAGCCCAATCTCTTACCCACTGTGCTGTGGTTTCACTTGTGAGCCCAGATGTGAGGAAGGAGTTGTTAATAAACATAAAGCGTAGCAACTGCAAGACATCAGGAGCTCACCATGGGCCAGGCACAGTGTGAAGCATTTTATAAGCATTCATTGTCTATGTTTTACAGATGGGGAAACTGAGGATCAGGTTAAATCCTGGCCTGAAGGTAAATTGCATAGCTGCCATGTGGGACAGCCCCTGCCTACTCTTTCCCAAAACATTGCCATTAACTTACAACCCCTCCCCACTGCCAGCTCCTCTCTCAGCGACATTTCTGCCAAGGTTGCTGGCTGGGGAGCTCGGCAGTGGCCCGAGACAGCATCTGCACACAGCTTGGGAGAAACCCAAGTGCCATTTCCACCTGATAATAAATATGTGTCAGAGAGGACTCGATCCGTGTGACCTTGGGTTACGGGGTACTGGACCGTGAAAAGCCTTTGACAAAATCCTTTTGCCTCAAGAGGCTGAGTCCAAATTACAGGCGATTATGGACGCTTGGCCTGACTTCCCGGTCAGCCTTTTATGTCTGATGCCCAGTAATGACTCTTATGTATTGGAAAGGATCCCAGCTGGGCCTGGGGACTGGTCACCTCACCCTCCTTGGCAGGGTCCATTCTCAGAGAGCTGGAGGCAAACCTCAAACCTTCATATTGTTTCATCTGATCACTGTGACTAGTGGTCACACTAGCACCCAAAAATACAGTCACAACCCCGGCCGGGCGCGGTGGCTCACGCTTGTAATCCCAGCACTTTGGGAGGCCGAGGCGGGCGGATCACGAGGTCAGGAGATCGAGACCACAGTGAAACCCTGTCTCTACTAAAAATACAAAAAATTAGCTGGGCGTGGTGGCGGGCGCCTGTAGTCCCAGCTACTCGGAGAGGCTGAGGCAGGAGAATGGCGTGAACCCGGGAGGCGGAGATTGCAGTGAGCCGAGATCGCGCCATCGCACTCCAGCCTGGGTGACAGAGCGAGACTCCGTCTCAAAAAAAAAAAAAAAAAAAAAAAAAAAATACAGTCACAACCCCACTACAACCTCACCAGTTATTGAGCATACACTACATGCCAGGCCCTTCGCCAGCCCCACTAAGTTCTTCCTGCGACTCTACAAGGAAGCACCATGGTTGTATCCATTTTACTAATGAGAAGACTGAGGCACCATGTGTGTAAGTCAGCAATGGGCAAACTTTTTCTCTAAAGAACCAGAGAGTAAATATTTTAGGCATTGCAGCCCATATGGGCTCCGTTCCAACCACTCAACTCTGTTGTTTTAGTGTGAAAGCAGTCACAGACAGTACATAGATGAATGGGTGCAGCTGTGACCCAATAAAACTTTATTTACAAAAAGAAGAACAGGGCTGGGTTTGGCCTGAGGGCCATTGTTTGCCAACCCTTGGCCTCTGTGACCTATCCAAGCCCCTGTGCTGCACAAATAGCAGAACCATTCAGCATCTGAGTCCTAGGAATGTAATGCTCATCTCCCTGGTCCTGTGTAATTTTCTTGGTACATATTACGCAATGGTTAATTTTATGTGTCAACTTGACTGGACCACAGAGTGCCCAGATATTTGGTGAAACATTATCTCTCACTGTGTCTGTGAGGGTGTTTCTGGGTGAGATTAACATTTGAATTGGTGGACTGGCTAAAGCAGGTTGCTGTCCCCTGGGTAGACTTCATCCAATCCACTGAAAGCTTAAATAGAATAAAAGGCTGAGTAAGAAAGAATTATTTCTCTCTGCCTCACTGTCTTCCAGTGGGGACATCAGTTTTCTCCTGCCTTTGAATTTGGACTTGGACTGGAACTACACCATTGACTCTCCTGGTCTCCAGCTTGCCAACCAGAGCTCTGAGACTTCCCAGCCTCCATAGTCATAGGAGCCAATTCTTTGTAATAAATCTCTTCGTGTCTATTCTGTTTCCCTGGAGAACTCATATTAATACATATTATTGTTATTAGTGTTCTCATTTTGCAGGTGGGGTAATTGGGGCTTGAATCGCTAGAGTGACTTTCTTTTTTTAAATTTTCTTTTCTCTTTTTTTTTTTAAATTATAGGTTCTGGGGTACCTGTGTAGGATGGGCAGGTTTGTTACATAGGTAAACATGTGTCGTGGTGATTTGCTGCACCTATCAACCCATCCCCTAAGTATTAAGCCCCGCATGCATTAGCTATTTTTCCTGACGGTCTCCCTCTCCACACCCATGACAGGCCCTAGTGCGTTGTTCCCCTCCCTGTGTCCATGCATTTGCATTGTTCGGCTCCTACCTATGAGTGAGAACACGCTGTGTTTGGTTTTGTTCCTGCGTTAGCTTGCAGAGGAAAATGGCTTGCTGGAGTGACTTCTGCACGATCTTACCAAAGAAATGTCTGCACCAGAACTTACACAGACCAATGAATCTAGAAGGGGTGAAATGAATTGGGGGATATTTAGGAACATTTTTGCAAAGGAGGGAACCTTAACCTGGCTTTCCAGGTCTTCCCCAGAGCGGCCTCAAATTGTCTTTCCTGGGCTCTCCCTATAACTTCTTGACACCTGCTGTGTCCCTCTCGTGGCCCTCTGTGGATACATCCTGCCCTGCAGCCGTCGTCACACTGTTCCATAGCCACACAGTGCACCACCCTGCCCGCTGGCATTACCTGTGCTGCCACATCTGCCCCCCTCCTTCCTTTGGGGTGGCTTCACGTCCCAGCTTGCACCCCCTGTCCCAGAAGCCTTTGCTGATACCCTCCCTCCTTTCCAGCTCTAAAGCGGCTCCGTCTCTGCGTGCCTATGTCTTGTCTTCCCCAGCTGCCCTGCAAGGGAGTGGAAGGCGTGTACTACACGTCAGCATCCCTCTTCCTCGGGGCGGGGGTGCACCTTGGAAGTGCAAACATGTCTTATTTATATATGAATGAAGTAATAGATAAGAAGCAATGCCCTCCCAGGAATCACACTGTGACTTCTACCCTTGGGGAGCGGGCAGAGTCTGATGGCAGATGACATCAGCTTCGCACGCAGTGTTCACGGAGCCCTGGGAGCACAGCATAAGTCTTGCCTTTGTGAGAAGCACAGTCCCTGTCCCTTCTCCCACCCAGATGACTGCCCGTTGGTCCCGGGAAGTAAGTGGCCAAGTGACCCATGGTGATAGACATTATTGTGTCTGTGTGTGTGTGTGTGTGTATGTGTGTGTGTGTGTGTGTGCGTGCGTGCGCGGGGGGGTGCGCTGTATCAGAAGGAATAATTCCCTAAGTAACTAGAAGCTATGAATTCACCAATATACCAAGAAAAGAAATATGAAACCAATGTTGGATAGATTGTTAAGGGATTAACAAACAATGAGAGAGAGAGAAATAAGAAGGGAAGTAAAAATTCAGAGGAAGGTGAAGGGGAACTTTCTAGGGCAAAGCAAGCAGACGCTGACTCCTCTGCTCCCAGGGAAGGAAGATCAGTAGTTGTAAGGACCTGGAATAATGAGGCAAGAACGAAGAGAGAAGCCAAAAAAGAGCGGAGGAGGAAGAAGGGCCTTCTTTCCAGCATGCTCAATATGCCAGTCCCCATGTAAACCTATGTGCCTTCCCTGTCATCTCTTTTCAACCCTCCAGGCAAACCTCCAGAATAGGAATTATGATGCCCATTTTACAGATGGGGGACCTGGGGCTCAGAGAGGGGACAGCACTTGTTTAGGGAGCTGCAGCTTGCCAGTGGCAGAGCCAGGAATGAGCCCCAGTCTGTGTGGCCCCATGCCCAGTCTCATGCTGCCAGAAAAGCAGAGCTGACAGGAGAAAGGTTAGAGGAATAAGAAACAGGCTGGGGACATGCAGCCTTTCCCAGGGCCTCTCCCAGGCCTGCCTGACCCCCTACCCTTGGGGAAGGACAGGTTTAATGGCACTGTCCCTCCTGGGGTGGAGAAGGTGCTGAGTGGCACTTTCCCACAGGACCTGGTGGGAACAGAGCTGCCTGGGCCCCAGCTGGCTGCCCAGCTAATAAGCCCCAGAGGGAGCTGGACAGGCCTCATAAAGCCAAACACAGGACAGCAGGCAGGAGGCAGCTGGAGCCCTGTGCTGTCTGCCCCTGGCCTTGGCTCAGTGCCGGCTGAAACCAAAAGTGCCCAAGACCTTGACAGACAAGGGAGCCTTGCCAATCCCTGCTCCTGGTGCCTCCCTCTTCCTGCACAGGGCCCAGATCTGAGCCATCTCTACAGAGACCATCTCCTCACTGCCTTAGAGACCATGTGGTCCTGATGGGACAGTCAGGGGTTCAGGTCAGAGCTAGCATTGGCTCCCTTCTCCTTGTAGAGTTAGGGTGACTGTGACCCAGAGAGAGCAAGCTACTGGGAAAACGTCAAACAGCGAGATGGGACAGGGTTGGGATGCAGACCCATGTGCCCATGTGTTTGTCTTCCTAGGAGAAATAAGACTCCATTTGCCCAGAGAGTAATTGGAATATGTGATATGACCAGCCCTTGTTAGGGCAGAGAACAAAAATTAGGCAACTTAGCCATTTCTAGCACTCACAAAAAGGTGAACTCTGGATTAACATAAGGATTAACCCATTTAATCCTCCCTCAAGCCCTACTAGGACACTTTTAGTATCCTCATTGACAATGGAAGACTCTGAGGGCTCAGAGAGGTTAAGTAACTTGCCCAATGTCATGCAGCCAGTGCTATGGTTTGAATGTCCTCTCCAAAACTCATGTTGAAATTTAGTTGCCATTGTGACAGTAGTAAGAGTTGGGACAATTAAGAGGTGATTAGGCCGTGAGGACTCAATCGTCATGAACGAATTAATGTTGTTATCACATCACAGGAGTGATGGGAATTATCATAGGTGTGGGTTCCTGATTTAAAAAGTATGAGTTCAACCCTTTTTCTGTCTCACCTTCCCTTACCCGTCCACCTTCCGCCATGGGATGATGCAGCATGAAGGCCCTCACCAGATACTGGCACGTTGCTACTGGACTTCCCAGACTCCAGAAGTGTGAGAAATATATTTCTTTTCTTAATAAATTACCCAGTCTCGGGTATTTGATTATAGCAGCACAAAACGGATGAAGAGAGCCAGTTGGTGGCAAAGCTGGAGTTTGAACCAGAGTCCAATCTTTTACCTGTTATCCATGTGGCTTTCCCACTGAGGATGGAGTCAAGCTTCCTCCAGTGTGGCCAGGCCATGAGCTAAGCACTCACAGGGCAGGTAGACCCTGGGGGATCTCACAGCCTGGGGCAGTGGCTGGTGATCAGTAATCACACTCCAGCCTAATATTCTGGCAGCCACCCAAGCTGGGAACAGAGTTAGACTCCCTGCCTGATTCCTGATACTTAGCTTGTTCATTGCAGTGTAGCCTCAGTGTCATATCTTTTCATTACCAACAGCTTGTCCCGGCTCCTTGGTCTTGTTGTGAGTGGTGATAGCAGGGGCTCTGGAGTCTGCCTGCCTGTATCTGCATTTTGACAGCTGTGTGACCTTAGGCAAGTCACTTAACCTCTCTGGGCTTTACTTTCCTCATCTGTAAACTGGGACTAATAATAGTACTTGCCTCATAGGGTGGAAATGAAAGTCGTGACTATTTAAAGTGCTTAGAAAAATGCCAGCACACCCCAGAGCCCACTATAAGTGATGATTACCATGGCTACTGCCACTTTTATCGCTGGGGCAGGGGTGTGCTACAAACTGGAGCTGTCACCATAGATGAGGTCTGTGCTACCCATTGCCAACCACAGGGTATTTATTGGACACCCACTGTGTGCCAGGCCCTATGCTAGGCACTGAGAGTGAAACAGTGAAGAAGCAGGCAGGCACCATCCCTGTCCCATGCCCCTCCCCGTAGCCTAGTGGGGAGATGGAGGAAGAAACTGACAGTTCCACGCAGAGTGATCACGGCTGCTGAGGGAAGCCCCCAGGAGGCCCCAGAGCCAGCAGAGGGTGGGATGTGGGCCGGGTAGAGTTCTAGAGGATAGGTGGGACTTACTCAGAAGAAGGTGAGAGGAAACAGGATTGGAGGTGGTAGGATCAGCATGTGCAAAAGACTAGTGGGGGGCAGACCACAGGAGTGTTGGAGGACCGGAACGCAGTTTTAGAGTACTGAAGATCACGGGGGAGGCGGTCCTGAAAGGAGTGGGGGTGGGAAGGTCATAGAGGAAGGAGGCATGGAGGTCAACAGGGGCCAGATCTTCCAGCCAAAAGGAGAAAAGGGTTTGGACTTCACTTGAGGGCAGCAGGGAGCCACGGAAGGCTGTAGGCACAGAAGGGATATAGTCAGATAAGGGTTTGAGAAAGACTTTGTGCAGCGTAGAGAGCAGAATAAAGTTGGGAGTGGCCCTGTCTTTCATGAAATAAGAAGAATGTGGCTAGGAAATGTCTCCTGCAGGGGTGCAGAGATGTTGTTCCATATTCCTGGCCAGGAAGCCATATCCCAAGCTCAGGTTGTCTCTGATAAGCAGCTCCCCCACCCCCAAGCCCATCCTCTGGGTCCCTAGCCATTGTAGCCTGGGTGGGGTGAGGTCAGAGCTCTCTGGAGCAAAGGGTCACTGCTGATTCCTGGGGTCCTTGGGAGGCCACAGCCAGCAGGGAGGGCTGTGGGGAGAGGGAAACCTACTGAGGCATTCCACGCAGCCGCCTGCCCTGAAGCATCACTGGCCAGGAATGCAGGGGCACCCAGGGGCCATGCTTATCACCCTCCCCAAGCGTCTGGAGCAGCCCGGTTCCTGTCGGCTGTCCATCCAGATGGGCCCTAAATCAGTAGGCCCTTCCTCCTCCAGCTGCAGCCGACACAGAGCCTGGACCCCAGCCAACGCCCAAGCCCAGGAGCCCAGACTGTAACATGTCAGCCTCCCACACACACAGACCCTCCCAGCTCCCAACACAGCCACTGGGCCTGGTGTGTGTCAGCTGAGAGATGTTGCAACAGGGAAATGGCATGGAGTCAGACAGGTATGGGTTTGAATTCAGACTGCTGGGCTTAGTGACTTACCTCAGTTTTCTCCTCTCTAAAATGGGAGTATTAACAGGACCCACTTCCTCGAGTAGCTGTGAGGATTAAGTAAGACAGTGGATGTGACTGCACCTAATAGGTCTGGCTAGCACATTCTCTGTGTCTCATTAAATATATACTCCAGAGCTCTAGAGCTCCTTTTGTAAGATCAATGCAATTACCCGTATACAGCTTTGGACAGAATCTGCTTCTGAGTTAATGTCTCCAGATTATTCCCCAAATGGCTCCCGGCACATTCTCTTAATGCACTCAAATTGGTTTCCCAGTTTTACGGGAACTTGTTTGAGACCCACCTCTGGGGAAGTACACGGGTTAAGAGGAGGAACCTCCAGTTGTGGAGGTTCAGTACCTGGTCTTCCCTTCCCTCTGGCCTGATTTCATGGCCCCATGGAATGCAAAAGTTATAAATAACAAGCTATATGATATGTTGGAAGGTGATAGTTCTATGGGAAAGAAACAAGTAGAGGAGGATAAAGGAGATTGAGTGTCCCAGGGGTGGGAGGTGGTGTTAGAATTTTAATAGAACTTGGCTGGGAGTGGTGGCTCATGCCTGTAACCCCAACACTTTAGGAGGCCAAGGCGTGCAGATCATCCGAGGTCAGGAGTTCGAGACCAGCCTGCCCAACATGGTGAAACTCCGTCTCTACTAAAAATACAAAAATTAGCCAGGCGTGGTGGCAGGTGCCTGTAGTCCCAGCTACTTGGGAGGCTGAGGTAGGAGAATTGCTTGAACCCAGGAGGTAGAGGTTGCAATGAGCTGAGATCCCACCATTGCACTCCAGCCTGGGCAACAAGAGTAAAACTTCATCTCAAAAAAAAAATATTAATAGAACTTCTGGATATAGTTTAGCTTTTCCTTTAAAAATTTCATCTTTGTGTCTGTTTTATATGGTACTTAATCTATGAATACAGTAGTGCATGGTCACGATTTATAAGCATGTGTATTTGTTTATATATGTATGTTTGTATGTATCTGTGCATATGTTTATATTTTTTAGGGTGTGAGTTCAAATAGTTTGGACACCCCTGAGTTATACAGACACAAGCAGCAGGATTCTAGTGGATGGAAGATTCCAGGCTTCCACTCTTAGGTATTATTTGCTCCCCAAGGTGGTCTTAGAAATCAGCCCTCTCCCCTCAAATTCTGCATCCTTGCTGAGTCCAGTTTGAAGACACTGATCCTCAACCTCTTCCAGATGAGGAAGCTAAGGCTCAGAGCAGAGCTGTGGCCCATCCAAAGGCACAGCACTAGTGAGCAGCTCAGTGGGGAACTAATCCAGGTCTTGGAATTGCCCGGGGTCTTTCTGCTGAGCCCAAACCTCGAGATACTCCTTAGAAGTGCGGGAGCCAGAGCGAGGCAGTGGAAATGCAAGAAGACAGGGACCAGGGCCTGAGATTTTTCTTCTCGTCCCCCCTGCCCGAGAGGCCATTTAAGCGGCGCATAACTGCCCTGTGATGTATTGAACCCTCTCTCCGCGCATAAATGCGGCCGGTCAACCGCTAGGCAGAAATGCCACATATATTTCCTCCCATTAGATGAAATATGCCCCTAATTTGGCTGGGGTTTTGTTTTATTAGACCTACGGCAGCGAGGGGGCCCCGCTGCAGAGTAACCTTTTCCTGATCACTTAGTTCTCTCCGGAGAACACTGAGGGCCTCGATAAAGGGGGAAAGAAACGCCCTGTTCTATTATTTTTCAGCACAGATTCCCAGAACAAAGATCTTCCCGAGCCAAGGAGACACTGCATGAGGCGTTTCAGAGACGCCCCCCGCTCTAAGAATGTTCCTGGGACTGGGAGCCTGGAGACCCACGTTCCAGCCCTGATGTGTCATTTACAAATGGAAGAATTGAGCATGTTGCCTCCCTTCTCTGGGCCTCAGTTTATTCATCTGTAAAACATGGCTAATAACGGAACCCCCATCACAGAGTTGCCTCAAGGATTAAATAAGATCAAGAATGACAGAGGGCATTTAGTATACCTTCTCTGTTAATGTCATTGTTTCCAAAGAGAAGTGAGTTTCTTGATCCCTTTAGGAGAGCATGTTGGTGAATTCTGCTGGGCTAAAACTAAAACAGTGATTTTTTTCCCCACAGTCCTTTAGGGGTACCCTTATACTAATTAACCCTACCCCACACAGGACTGGCTTGTGTGCCTTGAGGCCACTTCATTAGGGGAGGGAGATGTTATGGGGCCTGACTCAGGACTGGTGCATCCTTTCCCCACCTCCATGACACCAGCCGCCATCAGAGAGCTGACTGTGAACGCTCAACGGTACCCATGCAGAAGGGTCCTGAGCTCAGTGGTCTCCCCATCATGCTGGGGTTTGGGACCCTAGTTATGTTTCCTCTCTTTAGCCCAGTGGATCTCATCTTTTGCTTCATGTTACTATCACCCAAGGACCTGTAAAAAAGTATTTACCCCAGACCAGACCAATTAAGTCAAACTCTCTGGTTGTGGGAAAGGAGGGGACCCTAGTTTTTAAAGCTCCCTAGGTGATTCTAATGAGTGGCAAAGCTGAGAATAACAGTTTAGCCCTTTTCATGTGATCGAGACCAGACCCTAAATCTGTGTCTTCCTCCTGCAAAAGGGTAAGTGGGAGAGCCAGACTGGAATTGGGTGCAAACCTTGCCTTTGTGTGGCTTCCTGCCTCCGTCCCTATTCACCTCTCTGCGCCTCGGCTTCCACATCCCTAAGGGGGAGTAATAACAGTGCCTGCTTCTTGGGACTGCTGGGAGAGCATCTAACAGGATCTGCACTGTGCCTGGCACCTAGTAAGCCCCCAGTAGGTAGTGGGATCATTACCATTATTACTCTAGACCAGGGATCCAGAAAACTATCTGTAAATTAGGGTTAGTTCATAAATATTTTCAGCTTTTCAGGCCAGAGGGTCTTGGTCAAAGCTACTTAACTCTAGTGCTGTAGCCTGAAAGCCACAGACAACATGCAAATGAATGGGAGTAGCTGTGTTCCAGTAAAAACTTACAAAAACATGCAGCAGGCTGGATTTGGCTGTTAATTTGCTGACACCTAATCTGGAAGATATTTTGAGTTTGAACAACTCGGTAGGTGCTGGGTTTTACCTGTTATGTTTTGGGTTTATAGTCCTAGACAGGACCTGGAAATCTTTGTCTCATTCTCTCCTTTACACACACTCATCTCATAGGATATTTATATGAGAAGATTATGCCATCTTTTTTTTGTTTTGTTTTTGTTTTTAAATTATACTTTAAGTTCTGGGACACATGTGCTGAACGTGCAGGTTTATTACATAGGTATACACGTGCCATGGTGGTTTGCTGCACCCATCAACTCATCATCTACATTAAATATTTCTCCTAATGCTATCCCTCCCCTAGCCCCCCACCCCGACAGGCCCTGGTGTGTGATGTTCCTCTCCCTGTGTCCATGTGCTCTCATTGTTCAACTCCCACTTATGAGCGAGAACATGCGGTGTTTGGTTTTCTGTTCTTGTGTTAGTTTGCTGAGAATGGTGGTTTCCAGCTTCATCCATGTCCCTACAAAGGACATGAACTCATCCTTTTTTATGGTTGTGTAGTATCCATGGTGTATATGTGCCACATTTTCTTTATCCAGTCTATCATTGATGGGCATTAGGTGGTTCCAAGTCTTTGCTATTGTGAACAATGCTGCAGTAAACATACATGTGCATGTGTCTTTATAGTAGAATGATTTATAATCCTTTGGGTATATACCCAGTAATGGGATGGCTGGGTCAAATGGTATTTCTGGTTCTAGATTCTTGAGGAATCGCCACACTGTCTTCCACAATGGTTGAACTGATTTATACTCCCACCAATGGTGTAAAAGTGTTCCTATTTCTCCACATCCTCTCCAGCATCTGTTGTTTCCTGACTTTTTAATGATCACCATTCTAACTGGTGTGAGATGGTATCTCATTGTGGTTTTGATTTGCATTTCTCTAATGAGCAGTGATGATGAGGTTTTTTTCATATATTTGTTGGCTGCATAAATGTCTTCTTTTCAGAAGTGATTGTTCATATTCTTTGCCCACTTTTTCATGGGCTTATTTTTTTCTTGTAAATTTGTTTAAGTTCTGGATATTAGCCCTTTGTCAGATGGATAGATTGCAAAATTTTTCCCCCATTGTGTAGGTTGCCTGTTCACTCTGATGATAGTTTCTTTTGCTGTGCAGAAGCTCTTTAGTTTAATTAGATCCCATTTGTCAATTTTGGCTTTTGTTGCCATTTCTTTTGGTGTTTTAGTCATGAAGTCTTTGCCCATGCCTATGTTCTGAATGATATTGCCTAGGTTTTCTTCTAGGGTTTTAATGGTTTTAGGGCTCATGTTTAAGTCTTTAATCCATCTTGAGTTAATTTTTGTATAAGGTGTAAGGAAGGGGTCCAGTTTCACTTTTCTGCATATGGCTAGCCAGTTTTTCCCAACACCATTTATTAAATAGGGAATCCTTTTCCCATTGCTTGTTTTTGTCAGGTGTGTCAAAGATCAGATGGTTGTAGATATGTGGCGTTATTTCTGAGCCCTCTGTTCTGTTCCATTGGTCTATATATCTGTTTTGGTACCAGTACCATGCTGTTTTGGTTACTGTAGCCTTGTAGTATAGTTTGAAGTCAGGTAGCGTGATGCCTCCAGCTTTGTTCTTTTGGCTTAGGATTGTCTTGGCTATATGGGCTCTTTTTTCATTCCATATAAAATTTAAAGTAGTTTTTTCCAACTCTGTGAAGAAAGTCAATGGTAGCTTGATGGGGATAGCATTGAATCTATAAATTACTTTGGGCAAGATGGCCATTTTCACGATATTGATTCTTCCTATCCATGAGCATGGAATGTTTCTCCATTTGTTTGTGTCCTCTCTTATTTCCTTGAGCTTTGTAGTTCTTGAGGCTTGTAGTTCTCCTTGAAGAGGTCCTTCACATCCCTTGTAAGTTGTATTCCTAGATATTTTATTCTCTTTGTGGCAATTGTAAATGGGAGTTTACTCATGATTTGGCTCTCTGTTTGTCTATTATTGGTGTACAGAAATGCTTGTGATTTTTGCATGTTGATTTTGTATCCTGAGACTTTGCTGAAGTTGCTCATCAGCTTAAGGAGATTTTGGGCTGAGATGATGGAGTTTTCTAAATATACAATCATGTCATCTGCAAATAGAGACAATTTGACTTCCTCTCTTCCTATCTAAATATCCTTTATTTCTTTCTCTTGCCTGATTGCCCTGGCCAGAACTTCCAATACTATGTTGAATAGGAGTGGTGAGAGAGGGCATCCTTGTCTTGTGCAGGTTTTCAAAGGGAATGCTTGCAGCTTTTGCCCATTCAGTATGATATTGGCTGTGGGTTTCTCATAAATAGCTCTTATTATTATGAGATACGTTCCATCAATACCTAGTTTATTGAGAGTTTTTAGCATGAAGGAGTGTTGAATTTTATTGAAGGCCTTTTCTGCATCCATTAAGATAATCATGTGGTTTTTGTCATTGGTTCTGTTTATGTGATGGATTACATTTATTGATATGTGTGTGTTGAACCAGCCTTGCCAGGAAGAAGTTGAATCCCTGAATAGAGCAATAATAAGGTCTGAAATTGAGACAGTAATTAATAGCCTACCAACCCAAAAAAGCCCAGGACCAGACAGATTCACAGCTGAATTGTACCAGAGGTACAAAGTGGAGCTGGTATCATTCCTTCTGAAACTATTCCAAACAATGGAAAAAGAGGGCCTCTTCCCTAACTCGTTTTATCAGGTCAGCATCATCCTGATACCAAAACCTGGCAGAGACACAACAAAAAAAGAAAATTTCAGGCCAATATCCCTGATGAACATCAATGTGAAACTCCTCAATAAAATACTGGCAAACTGAATCCGGCAGCACATCAAAAAGCTTATCCACTATGATCAAGTCGGCTTCATCCTTGGGACATCGTTTTTTAAGAGACAGGGGTCTCACTCTGTTGCCTAGGCTGGAGTACAGTGGTGCAGTCACAGCTCACTGCAGCCTTGAACTCCTAGGCTCAAATGATCCTTTTGCCTCAGTGCCCCGAGTAGCTGGGACCACAGGCACACTCCACAACGTCCAGCTAATGTTGTAAGTTTTTGTAGAGACGGGGTCTTGCTATTGTTTCCTGGGCTGGTCTGTAACTCCTGACCTCAAGCAATCCTCCCACCTCCACCTGCCAAAGTGCTGGAATTACAGGTGTGAGCCACCATGGCCAGCCCCGAAATAGGTTTTTTGAAATGGCTACCACATTACAAGTTCTTTGTAAATGCTATTTCCCAATTCTTTCAATCTTCTTTTCTTCAGATTATTAGATCTGAGGAAAAGAATTATTAAGGCGGTCATTTATTTGGCATCTGCAGTGTGTCCTTGCTCATCTCATTGAATTCTCACAGCAACCTTCTGAGTGCCTACCATTGTCACTCCCATTGTCCAGATGAGAAGTCTGAGGCTTTGAGAGGCACAGATGCTTGCTCAAGGTCATACAGAGGTGGGATTTGAACCCAGTCTGTTAACCCCAGAACGTATGCTTCTCCATGCCTCCTTTCTGCTGTCGGCAAAGAAGCTGGCACTTGGGCATGAAAGGCCAGCATGCATTATCCATCCTAGACAGACTTTTTGTTTCTAAGACTGGAAAATGCAAGAAAGAAGTTGGCAGCCAAGGAACAAAGCCATTCCTTTTGTTTTGAGTGTTTATCAGACATGCCCTGCATGGTCAGAATCTCTTCTGCCTGAAGCTGGGGTTTTTCTATGGTTATTCCGTGAGCATCTATTCTGCAGGCTGGGGAGGAGAAATTGTGTTTTGGACATTCCTCTTCACTCGCCCAAATCACCTCTCTCTCATCAAGAGCCTCGTGGAATCTGAATGAGCGGGTAGATGCTATTCATCAGAATAAGAGTTGCCAGCACAACCCGCTATTTCTTGTTTCCAACAGTTAAGGGGAAAAATTTCCGATAGATATTTTTACTTTATGCAATTCTATTTTTGTCTCAATGTATCTGATCCTCTAATTCTGTGAAGGACTTTATTTCCTTGTGATGTTAAAGCCCCAGAGCTCAAAGTTCTTTTTCTTTTAAGCTTCAAAAAACTGAAGACCCTATTCAGGGCTAAGCCAGATACCCATCAGCCCTGTGGAGGCGAATTATCGCTCAAGTCATCGCACTTGCTTACAAATCCGCCGAGGAGGTTCTTCTCCTTTTTTTTTTTCTTTTAAGGAGTTGGGTGACAGATAGCAACTGAAGAGCAACCATGCTTTCTAGGGGAACAAGCTTTGCAGACTGGGTCCCAGCTTGGGGGTTCACTGCCAATCACTATCTGACCTCAGAAATGTCATTGGCCCCACCATGGACCAGTGACATTTGGCCATTCATTCACCCTGCTATGAATCTCCAGTATTTGTTGCCTTCTTTTTCTGACACATAGAAGAATTCTCAGTCCCATCTTCTGGTCACCCACCCATGCTCAAGCCTTGCCTATCTGGGTAAATTACATCATCCTGCACCCAGTCATCTGCACCCACCGCTTTGCAACTGTGCATCACCCACATCCAACCCTTCTGCAAGCTTCTAATTTCCACCTCTGCATGCGTTTTTAATGTATCCAATTTCCCCCATATCTGTTGTTATCATCTCTCCAGGGCCACTGTCATCTCCCTCCTGGGCACTACAGCAGCCTTCTAAGGGCTCTCCATCCTTCTGCCATTGTCTCCACCCTCCAATCCATTCTCCAGCCTGGGATAATTTTTCAAATTTGCTCTCAGAACTCCGGTTTCTAAAACCTTTTAATAGTTTCCCAATACGTTTAAAACAGGAGCCAGCAAACTATGGCCTGTGGATCAAATCCAGCCAGCTGCCTGTTTTTGTAAATAAAGTTTTATTAGAACACAGCTACACTCATTTGCATGTGGCTGCTCATGCATGACGACAGATAAGAGAGTTGAATCATTGCAATAGAGTCTATGACTATATGACCATATTACCCATAAAGCTTGAAATCTTTATTATCTGATCCTCTACAGAAAAAAGTTTGCAGAGTCCCGACTTATAATAATATCCAGTTCCTCAGCGTGGCCTCTTAGTAAGGTAATCATATGTGGTAGCCACTTGTGTTTAAGGTCCACTTTTCCGCATATTTCATTTCTCCCATCACAGCCTTTGCAATCTGTCTTTGCAGTTTCTCCATCAAGAGATAGATCTGTTTCCCCACCCCTTGAATCTGCATTAGTCATGTGACTTACTTTAATCAATAGGATGTGGCAGAAACAACATTGTGTCAGTTCTAAACCTGTGACTCAAGTGGCCATGCACACTTCTCTCTCTTGTAGAAGCCTGCTGCTGCCATAAGAACAAACCCACGCTGGCATGCTGGAGGATGAGAGACAGGTGACCCAGTCCCTGCCATCATCCCAGCCAACAGCCAGCCAATCCTAGATATAGAGCAGCCCTGCTGCCCTGCAGCTGGCCACAGACACATTAGGGAACCCAGCCCAGATTGGCACAAACCTCAGCTGAGCCACAGATTCATGAGCTAGCTAAATGCTTACCATTTTACACCGCTACAATTGAGGGGTGCTTTGTTACACAGCAGTAGCTGACACATCATGTAATTTAACATTCAAGTTGGAATAGTTCTGAGAGTAAAAAAAAGGGCACGATTAATTTCACCTGACTATCCCAGGCAAATGAAAAGGTAAATTCAATTTCCCTGTAATGTCACTGTTTGATCTATTTCATTCCTTTCACTCAGCTTAATTGCAAGCCAGGGACCTGCTTTCCACAACACTCCCACTAACCTTAGGTCAGTTCCTAGAATATATCAAGCTCTTTTCAACCTCAAGGACTTTGCACAGGTCATTCCCTCTGCCTGGAATACTCTTACACCCACTAATGGATGCTTTCTTCACATTCTTCAGGTCTCAGAACTTCATTATCAATAACTACCCACCTGCCTCCCATCCCCAGTTAAAACTATCCCAGTTTTTGATTTGTTTTGTACTTATTACAATCTGAAATCAATTTGTAGGTTTATTGACTGCTTGTTCATTGCCTGAGTCCTCCCATGAGACTATGAGCCCTGTTAGGGCTGGAACTCTATCTTATTCTTCTCTGTATCCCCAGTGTTCAGCAGATTTCCAGGCACATGGTAGGTGCTTTTTACATATATCTTTAAAAGAAATGAATATAGCAAAAATTCAGCCTGTTAAACATCAACTGCTTAATGGGTAGCTTCCTAGCTAGTTAGAATCGGAAATAGGGTTCTGAATAGCCAGGCAGAACTGGGTTCAAATTTGTCCTCTAGCACTTTGTACTTTTGAAATCATGGGCACCTTACTCAAATTCTGAGTCTCATTGTCTTCATTGGTAAAACTGAGTTGCAGATAAGAAGTGATGCATATAAAATGCCCAGCGCAGGGACTAGCATATAGAAGGTACTTAGAAGTCAGTAGCCGTAATTATTTTCACTATAGTTGGGTCAAAAAAAAAAAAAAGCTTGAATTCATTCTAGTAGGTCGTTAGGTTTATCTCTCTTCTTTAGGGGAGAGGCCGTTCTTTGACTTTTGACCTTAAGACATGGATAGGTTGGTATTCTTCCTTATCTTGAACAAGAGCCTACAAAACACAAGTGAGAAAGAGGCAGAGGGTTAACTCCAGGGATGAGGAAGAGATGGGCATCCTGAGAGAAGACCTGGAAGCAGGTTCTGAGCATATATACCTTAGATCCATGCAGTCCATAAGCAGAACTGATGTGTGGAGTTAAAGTTCAAGGGCATTGGCATCTGAGCCCTAAATTCAATAAACACTTACTTTTCTAGGTCCCATTATTTGTTGCTGACCAAATATATCATTTTGGGAACTGCAAAACATCCCCAGGCCTCAATTACCCTACCCCTGCTGAAATGTGAAATCTGTTCTCCCTTCTTCCAATGGTAAGAGCCTCCATGAATTTAGTAGGACACATGAACACCCAGAATAAGGACTACATTTCCCAGACTCCCTTGCAGCTAGTTATGTCTATGTGACTACATTGTGTCCTACTGGATGTAAAGTAAGATGTTTTATTGTAGCTTTTACAAATCTTTTTTAAATGACAACTAGCACATACTACTTTTCCCTCTGCCTTTCTTCATGTTGCTGCCCTGTGAACTTGGACATGTTACCTCAGGTCTTCATGCCTCAGTTACTTTATACATAAACTAGGAGCACAACCTACTTCAAATAGTTTGGGTAAAAATTAAAAGATTATTGATAATAAATACAAGGTGTATTTAATGAGATAATAAATTTAAAATGCATATTTTAGTGCCTGGTTTATAGTAGATATTAAACAAATACTTTTGTTACTGTCCATGTGAACCTAAAAAAGTCACCTGAATCCTCTGAGCCTCAGAGGTTTTCTCCATTATAAAATGAGAACGGGCTTCTTATACCAGATTTAAATCTAAATTATCCAAAGATCTAAATGTAAAAATGTAAAAATAACAACAAAACCATATAAACATTAGAAGAAGCATGAGTAGATTCCTGTATGACTAAAGTATGGGAAAAACCTTTCTACTTATGATTCAAAACATAATGTAATAAAAAAGACTGATAAATCTGAATGCATAACCATTTTGTAACAAACATCTAAAGTGAGGTCGAAAGAGAAGCTGGAAGAAAATATTTTTAGTCTATGTCACAGATAAGTAGTTGATGTCTTTAATATATAAAGAGTTCTTAAAAATCAAGAATAAAGACCAGAAACACAGTTTTTAAAAATAAGCAAAAAACATGATTAGGTGGTTCACAGGAAGAGGTGTATAAATGGACTTCAAAATGTGAAAAGATATTCAACTCCATGCACAAGAGAAATGCAAATTAAAGCTACCCAAACATAGTATTTCTTACCTCTTAGATTGACAAAAGGTGAGAGCTTGACCACATACTCTGTTGGAACATGGCAACAATGTAGGGAAACAGATTATCTCATACATTGCTGGTGGAAATGCAAATGGGGCATTTGAAAATATCTAACAATATCACATATGCATTTACCTTTTAGCCCTTCAATCCTACATTTTGGAATTTACCTAAAAATATACCTCTGCAAGCCCAGAACAACAAATGCATGTGGTTATTCATTATGATATTATTTGTAGTAGCAAAAATATTAGAAACAACCTAAATGCCTACTCATAGGAGACCAGTTGACCAAACTGTGAATCTTCTGGATAATGAAGTACTAAGCAGCTACAAAAAAATGAGGATAACTGTTACAAACGAAAATGATTTCTAAATCTTTTTTTGCTTTAAATGAAAAAGCAAAGAGCAAGCAATCACCTATGGTATTTCTCTTTTATCTAAAAAATATGGAAAGTTAAAATACATGAATATAGAGTCATAGAAGCAAAACCTGGCAGGATTCACTTATGGGAAGAAGTGACTATAGATGGTAATTGGGGGCTGGGTGCGGTGGCTTACGCCTGTAATGCCAGCACTTTGGGAGGCCAAGACGGGTGGATCACGAGGTCAGGAGATCAAGACCATCCTGGCTAACACGATGAAACTCCGTCTCTACTAAAAATACAAAAATTAGCCGGGCATGGTGGCGTGCGCCTGTAGTCCCAGCTACTCGGGAGGCTGAGGCAGGAGAATGGCATGAACCTGGGAGGCGGAACTTGCAGTGAGCCGAGATCGTGCCACTGCGCTCCAGCCTGGGTGACAGAGCGAGACTCCATCTCAAATACATAAATAAATAAAAATAAAAATAAAAAAATTTTAAAAAGAACGTAATTGGGAATGGGGTGACAGCATGGAGATAAGAATGAGACTGCTCTTGGGACTTCTTTGTCTATAACTTATACTCTTGAATCATATAAAATATTTTACAGATTCAAAGATGAAATTTAATCAAAGATGTTGAAAAAGACACCAAACCCAAAAATTGAAGGCAAATAGAAACGAACAAGCCTAACTACATGTCACGTTGATAACTCTGCTAGGCAGGCTTCTAAAGTGGCCCCCAGTGATGCTCACTTCTGGGTACTCTGGCCTTTTGTATAATCCTTTTCCCTTGAATGTTGGCTGGACCTGGTGACTCACTTCCAATGAATGAAATATGGAAAAAGTGATGAGATGTTATGGAAAAGTGATGAGATGTTACTCCCGACAATTAGGCTCCAAAGGGCTTCTATCTTGTTGGTATTCTGTCTCCTTGGTGCTTCTCATGTACCGAGCTTGATAGAGAAGGTGACCTGGCAAGGAACGGAAGGACATCTGGCAGTGTACTGAGTGAGGAACTGAGGCCCACAGTCCAGCAGCCCCCAAGGAATCAAATCCCACAACAGCCATGTGAGTGAGCATGGAAGTAGATCTCCCCCGGTCAAGCCCCCAGAAGGACCCAGCCCTGCTGACACCTTGACCGAAGCCTGTGAGAACTCCGGAAATAGAGGACCCAGGTAAGCCACACCTGGATCCAGAGAAACTGTGAGACAAGAAATGTCGTTGCTTTAAGCCACTAAGTTCTGGGGTAGTTTGTTAAGCAACAATCAATAATAATACAAATGTAACCATGTAGAAAGGGAATCAGCTCAAATAACCTTTGAACACAGTTCTCTAACTGTGCTCTCAATTAAATACACTCTAAGGACAACAAGACCTTCAAAGGAATCTTGAACTTGAATGAATAGATTGTTGTTGATAGTAGGATCAGTATAATTCTGAAACTATTGAGCAAATATGTTGATATTAGGGGAAATGGGGTTCTCACAGTGAAATCAGAGAGATATGATATGGAATGAGGGAATTGTGAGAAAGAACTTTGTGACGTTGGATTTAATTTGGAGGCATCAGAATGAACTCAAGTGTGTCTCCTATTTACTGAAAGAAACTAGAAATAGCAATACCTTTGTAGTAACAAGCACACCTAGAACATGTATTTTGGCTTTTATTTTATTTTATTCATTTTTGAGATAGTACCTCACTCTGTCACCCAGGCTGGAGTGTAATGGCATGATCTCGGCCCACTGCAGCCTTGACCTCCTGGGCTCAAGTGATCCTCCCACTTCAACCTCCTGAGTAGCTGTGACTACAAGCATGCGCCACCATGCCTGGCTAATTTTTGTATTTTTCTTGGTGGAGACGGGGTTTCGTCATTTTGCCCAGGCTGGTCTGGAACTCCTGGGCTCGAGTGATTCTCCTGCCTTGATATCATGGCTTTTAAATACCATTCTCCACTGAAAGGGATCGGGTCATCTTGGAGAAATGGATGGTTTAAGGATTTGAACAAGGAAAATACAAGATGAGTCTGGAACATTTTATTGTGTCAGAAAGTAAGTTCTCAAAGAATGAAGGAGGCACATGTACAAGCATGCAGGGGCCAGCTCGCAGGGGTCCACCCGGCTAAACCTGGGACAATTGGAGCATGAAAAAATGCTCATGCATAGTATTTAAAATAAGAGGAGAGCAGTTGGAAACCCTTCTTTACCAAAGAATGTTAGGAGTGTGAAAAAATATATAAATTTTAGAACTCTGTGTTGCAGTCATCCCTGCAATATTTGATTCTGGCAAGGATCACTAATGGATTCCAAAACTACTGGTTGAAAGTTTACGAGAGAAAGGGGTGTTTACATACTCCCAAAGTACTATCCCATAGATTATATTACTTACACAGGGAAAGGAGTGCTTTAACAATAGAAACATCTAGTGGATCCCACCTTAACCAACTGACCAAATACTTAGCATATCCAGTAATGGGACCAAGTGACATCGTATGTCCCCTGAAGAGATGCAATGGACAACACATACATTTGTGATGTGACTGCCCAAAAGGCTTACCCTCAATCAGATGGTGAGGACATCATTGGACAAACCCAGATTGTGAGACATTCAAAACCCAATTGGTCCAGGCTTTTCAAAAATGTCAATGTCATTAAAAAGGAAGGAAAAAAGGGGAGGGGCTGTTCTAGAGCAAAGGACAAGAAAGCAGTATGAAAACTAACCACGAAAATGTGTGATCCTGGCTTGGATCCTCACATAGACTGATGGAGGCAGACGTCCTCCTTGTCAGTGGGCACAAGCTCCCCTCCTGGATGCCTTGATTCCAGCCCGAAATTCAGGGCCATCCTCCCCACCCCATATCTATGGCATTTTGAGGGTATGGAGGAGGGAATTGTAAAGCTATTTGCTAAACTTTCTCTGGACGTTCCCTCCCTCTCCCTGACCACCCCGCCCCACTTCCTGGCAAGCATTCTGGCTGTGATTTCATCTGGAATTACTGGAATCACACTGTCTCCTGTCAGCTTTCTCTCCCTCCCCCGGCCCTCCTGCTGATGAGAGACAGGAGCGATGGATGGTCTGAGTTAGCGGGGTCCCGGCACCACCCAGCGCAAAGGCAATGCACTCACGCACGCCATGCACATGCTGGCTCACCTCCTCCATCCCATGCCTCCTCTGTCTCCATGTCTCTGTCTCTTACTTTATTTTTCTCTCCACCTCCTTGTGTCTGCCGCCTGAAGATTTCCGATGCTTAATCCTCCTCTATCTCCCTTGCTATCTTTCTCTGTCATTGTATCTCTTGCCATCTCAGTTCCACGTCTTCTGTTTCTCTCTCTTTCTCCACATATTTTCCCTTCAGAAGCATTTTCACCCCAATGTCTCTGTATGTTCCTTGCAGCATTCCCTCTGGAATACATCAGCACTGTTGCCTTTGAGGCTGGCCTGCCTGAATGCACACCTGAGCTCCGGATTCACAGGTAGGTGTGTGACCTTTCTTAACTTCTCGGGGCCTCATCATACTCCTTTTTACAGTAGGAATAACAATAGCACCTCTCACATGAAGTTCTGGAGGGAGTCAAAAAATTGGCACAGGTAAGCACTCCATAAAATCTGCAGTGGGCTAGAATCCACACTGCCTACCTTGGTCACCACAGCCCCCCTCCTGCCTTTCTCTAACCAGGTCTTCTTTGATCCCTGCTTTCTTTACACACTCTAGCCTCATCCACACCTTCTTGTTTACAAACACAACAAGCTCACTCCCACCTCTAGGCCTTTGTCCTTGCAGATCTTCCCCTGGGAGGCTCTTTCCAAAGTCTTTGACAGCATCTACTTGTCACATCATTCTGGCCTTCTGGCACTCTTTGTGGTGGTTTTAAAATATGTCATTACATTCTTTGACACTCCTCCCTTCAAAAGGCAATGATTCATTCCCCTCTCCTTGAGTGTGGGCTGGACTTTTTGACTTGCTCTTGGACAGTAGAATGTGGTGGAAAGGGATGGTGTGTGACCTCTGAGATTAGGTCATAAGTGAAATTTCAGCTTCCCCCAGCAATTTCTTGGATCAATTACAGTGGAGGAAGCCAGATGCCATGTCATGAGGGTGCTCAAGCAGCTTTCTGGAGATGTATGTATGGAGAGAAACTGAGGCCTCCTGCCAGTAGCCAGCACTAACTTGCCAAGCATGTTTGTGAGCCACCTGGGAAGTGGAGCCTTCAGCCCCAGTTAAGCCTTCAGATGAGACTGCAGTCCTGGCCACCATCTGGACTGCAACTTCACAAAAGCTCCTAAGCCAGAGCCATGCAGATGGATTCTTGGCCCCCAGAAATTGTGGCACTACATTTTGGGAAATTTATTATGCAGCCATAGATAACCAGTACACTCACTATTTCTTTTTTCTGATGCCATACTATATTTTTGTTTGCTGATTTTTTTTCCTCTGTCTCTCCCACTAGGTGTTAAGTTCCATAAGGGCAGTGGCTGTGTCTGTGTGGTTCATCCGTGTGTCCCCACAGCCTGGCATATGGAGCTCACCAAGTAACTCAGGCATGGGTAAATGGAGATCAGTCATTTCAGGCTCAGCCTAATAAATCTCCCTCCTATGGCTCTCTCTAGAGAGAGCAGTAAAGTTTGCCCAACTTCTTTTTCTGTCTTTCTCTATTTGATTTCTTACACTTTCTGTGGCTTTCTGCTTAGTTTTATTCCTGGCTGCCTGACAGAGGGTGGGTTTATGCAGCTAAAGAGGCACCTGTGGGAGGAAGGGCTCTGTGTGCTTTCTCCTTTAATAAGCTGTGTCCAAAAAAAAAAAAAAAAAAAAAAGCTCCCCTTTGCAAAAGGGACAAAAATAGCCAGGATTTGCCAGGATTTTAATGGAGATGGGAGGCAGGTACTGGGAGGCTGAAGACTGAGGCAGCTCTATTCTCTCTGAGCAACCCCAGTCTGATCACTGAGCAACCCTGGTCTGATCACTTACCCACACACCCACACATGAATTATACTCACTTATTCATTTATCCATCCTTCCACTGAGTCAATTGTTAATAATTCCCTATTTATTATTTGCTTATCTATTTATATATTCATTAATTATCTATCCTATATTTTTTACTTATTAATTAATCCATTTATCCATCCATGCTCTCAACTATTCATCCATCCATCCACTCTCCATCTATCCACCCATCTATACATTTATCCATCATTCATCTATTCACCCACCATCCACCCATCTTTCCGTTCATCCACCCATTCTTTCATGCATCCATCTATCCATCCACCAACCCATCCATCTACCCATCTATCCATGTATCCATCATCCATCCATTCACCCATTCATCCACCATCCATTTGTCATCCATCTATCTATCCATGCATCCATCCATCCATCCACTCATCCATTTATCCACTCATCTATCCACTTATCCATCATCCATTCATTCACCCATTCATCCACCTATCCTTCCATCCACCCATCTATCCACTTATGCATCATCCATTCACCCATCCTGCATTCATCCATTATCCATTGATATACTTTTCATTTAATCTAAACATCCTAATGCCTTTATGTTAATTAATGCATTTATTCACTTAACCATGTGTCTATTTATTATATATTTTAATTTATTAATTTACTAAGCCTTCAGTTCTATTCAGACCCCCGAGTATTTACAAGTGCTACTACTTTGTGCCAAGTGCTATGCTAGGCTCTGGAATTAGGAGGTGAAGGAGACAGACCTGGTTCCTACCTGTGTGCAGTTCACCCCACTAATTTCTGGAATTCAGATGAGGAGCTGTTCATGGGAGATCCTGAAGTCAGCACAAAATTTCTGCTCTCTAGGGACTCATGATGTGACAGGGCTGGATCATGACACCTGTTTCTGGTTCTACCACTGGAATCCTTAACTTCTGGATGAGCCTCAGTTTTCTTTTCTGGGAAATGGGGACAATGTTGGTAAAATAATCTTTTTTTTTTTTTTTTTTTTTTTGACAGAGTCTCACTCTATCGCCAGGCTGGAGTGCAGTGGCGAGATCTCGGCTTACTACAATCTCCACCTCCAGGGTTCAAGCTATTCTCTTGCCTCAGCCTCCCAAGTAGCTGGGACTACAGGTACATGACACCACACCCAGCTAATTTTTGTATTTTTAGTAGAGATGGGGTTTCACCATGTTGCCCAGGATGGTCTCGATCTCCTGACCTCATGATCTGTCCGCCTCGGCCTCCCAAAGTGCTGGGATTATAGGCGTGAGCCACTGCACCCGGCTGATAAAACCATCTTGAATGATCTCCATGTGAACACAGTGATGCAGTGGCTTTATAAACTCTAGAATGTGCTACAATTATGTGTGTGTGTGCCTGTGTGTGTGTGTACAAGGTTTCTTTTGAGTTTCCTATCAGCCAGGCATCACGCCACTGGGGAACCAGCAACCCTTGCTACCTGGGGTCGTCTCTGGCATCTTGCTGTTATACCAGAGAGCACTTGGCAGCCATGAACAGACCAAGTGGGCTCTGGAAGGTTGAAGGTGCTTATTATGAATCCAGGGGGTCTTAGGGAGCTAGCAGTCTTTCCTCCTCAAGAAGGAGATAATTATTGTTTAACTTTCATCTGGGCAGTGAATGAGACATTCTTAAACACCTCCCTCCCCATCCCAGAACTTCCAATTCCCAAGGTTAAGTGCATCTTCAAAGTTTATTAACCAAGAACTACTGTGGCTCAGGTGATCTTGGAATAATACAGCCCTGCCTTTTAATTTTCACTGAGTTCCTTGTATGCTTTGTGATCCCAGGGAGATTGTTTCACTTCTCTGAGCCTCCATTTCCAGCGTGGGTGCCTAGTAAGGGTTGGCTGTTGTCATTCAAGAAGGAGGGTGTGAGCCTGCACATGAGTCAGCAGGGGAGAGACGGCAGGATTCTGCCCAGAACAAGTCAAGGAAAATCAGTTGCAGTTTTCAATTATTGAGTCACAGTCTCTCGTGGCTTGGAAGGAGATAGAGGATTCCTCCTCCCAACCAATACCTTTACGATGTTCTTTCCACAGAGCTCTGTGGTTTACAAGGCAGGCTCTGCACTTCATCCTGTTCAATCTTCAACCTGCACGTAGTGTGAGTGGGGTCCCTCCACCCCTTTTTCCATCAGAGCATTAGAACAAGCAGAGTTCTTAGAGCTGGTCTAGTCCAGAGATCTTGGACTGGGGGCCTGCAGGCTGGCGACTCTCATCTGGTTCCAACCAGATCAGGAAAGCAGAAACTCAGTGAAGCCACATGGAGGGGCTAGTGTTGGGTCCTCTGGGTGGAGCCCAAGAAGCTTGGTGGGCACTCAAGACCCCTCAGGACCAGCCCCACTCCCCTGTTCGATTCCTTCCTCACCTTGTTCCTCATTCTCAAATCATCTTGAAATCTGTGCAAGTCCCAGAATGACCCTGGCTGTCTTGGCCTTTGTAAAAGTTGTTTCTTATTCCTCAAATTCCCTTCCACTCACTTTTTCCAGATCCCTACTCATCCCTTTTTACCCAGATTCCTATTCATCTTTCAGTTCTCAAGCCCAGATGACATTCCAGGAAGGCCTTCCCTGCCTGGGTGGGGTGGGGGGAGGGCATCTTTGTGTTCCTAGAGACCTCTGGACTCCCCCTACCACTAATAAGTCTGTCTTGAGGTTGTCTGTGTCTATTTGGATGTTTGCTTCTCCCTCTAGACCAGAAGGTCCTTGGAGACTTGGTGTGAGCACCATTCACTCCATGTCCTTAGGCCATAGGGTAATGACAGCATAGAGAGATGCTCAAAGGCATCTTTGAATGAATTGGGAAGGAAGGAAGGAAGGAGGGAAGGAAGGAAGGAAGGAGGGAGGGAGGGAGGGAGAGAGAGAGAGAAAGAAAGAAAGAAGAAAGAAAGAGAAAGAGAAGAAAGAAAGAAAGAAAGAAAGAAAGAAAGAAAGAAAGAAAGAGAGAAAGGAAGGAAAGAAAAGAAAAAGAATTTTGTCATAAAAACTTGGGTCTCATTCTTTCCCACCAGTGTGCTTTTTACAACATTATCTGGATGAGGCTCAGAGAAGTTAGGCAACTTTCCTGAGGTTCCCCAGCAAGAAAGAAGCAGAGCCCAGAGTCGGTGCCATTTACGTTGTCCAATAAAGACAACATTTGGCAGTGAAGAGGGCCCTGGATGTGGGACCCAGAGACCTGGCTTGAAGCTTGGAGAAACCCTGTTAGGCTCTCTGGGCCTTAATCTCTGCATCTGTAAAGTGGGGCTGCATCCAGATGCCATAGTGAGTGTCTGTGTCTCTGGGCATGCTCAGGGACACCTTCACAGGGAAAAGAAGCTCACACAGGTGAAAGAGAAAACATTCCAGGCCAAGAAAGGAGAGCTGGACCCATACAGGTGGAGGAACAGGAGGGAAGTCAGGCTGGAGCAGCAGCAGCAGGAAATGGAGGCTGAGGCTGGGGCTGGGAAGAGCAGCCCGAGAGGCCCTTCATTTCCAGATGGGCCAGCTCCCATCCCTGACCTTGGTTGTTCACCTCAAGATGTTTTCAGATAAGAGATACCCAATCCACGTCTCTGGATCTGGAAGTGCAATTTTGTCCCTCCGGATTTGCGTAGAAAAAGTCTGGCCCCTGCCCCATCTCGTTTTCCTAGCCAGGTCTCAGCGCTTGGTTCACACAAGGCGAAATATTTGGACATCAGCAAAGCATTAAGTAATTGATGGATTTTTTTTCCTCTTCCATTTGCATTTGTTTGTTTCCTGCAGGGTTGCCTGACACTAGCCAGTCTTGAATTTGGTCCTGTTCTCTGCACAGCTGGACTCAGGGAGCCCAACCCAGATTGTGCATAGAACAGGTGGCCTGCCTGGGAGCCAGTGAGATGGTGTTGGGTACATAGACAGCAGTGGGTGCTGCAGACTCCCTGGGATCCTGAGGGGCAAGTAAGAAAATGGGAGCAGGTCCCCCAAAACACCAGCAGACTGCACTCCCCTCATGACCTAATGAGATAGTGCAGTTGACCAAAATAGCAACATCATCCAAGAGAATACATCTTCCTACTAGCGACAGCCAACACAGGAAATTGAATGAACCCAGGGGGCGCAGACCTAAGAGACCTGGCTAGCGTCTGGCTCTTTGAGCCTTGGGCAAAATTTTGCGGCTCTTAGTATCTGTTTCTTCATCGGCTGTTTCATGAGTTGTTGTAAAGGTTGCCAGATTTAGCAAATAAAAACACAGGACACTCAGTTAGATGTCAATGCCAGATAAACAATGAATTACATTTGTTAGCATAAGTATAGCTTGTGCAATATTTGGGACACAGTTATCCCAGAAATTTTTCTTTGTTCCTCTGAAATTCAAATTTAATGGGGCATCCTATATTTGATCTGGCAACCCTCGATGTTGTAGCAATAAAGTGAAATGGCGTGTACACATCCTTCACGGCGTGCTTCACCCCAGGGAAAGTGATCAGAACCCAGTCACCATTTCTATTACTGCCACACCAGGAATACTAGATATGAAGTGCTAATACTAATTTGTTAATATCAATTGCTATATTATTAATGATTATTCATATAGTTAATTAATATTAATCAGCACAAATATTAAAACTCATCATTTACTGAGTAGCTACTATGCTCCAGGCATGTCCTTCACATTACTTCATTGTCATCACATCACTCAATGTGGGAATGCCATTGTCCCCGTTTTATTGCTGAAAGTCTGAGGACTCCACAAGGTTAAACGTTGGTTACAGCTGTGACCTGGGTTGCTGATAGAGGAACACTGTTCTGAGTGCCTTGCAAGGGCTGCCTCCTTAAATGACCTCATCAACTCTGTGAGTAGATACTATTGCTAAACTATTACTACGATCTCTATTTTGCAAATGGGGAAACTGAAGACTAAGACTTGCCCAAGTTCACACAGGCTCATCAATGGCTGAATGAGGCTTCAAACCCAGGCAGTAGGCTGTCTGGCTCCATCCCTCCTCTAGGCTGCTTTATCAGCCACATAAATAGATGGAATGAGGGCAACTGTGGAGTGTGTCCCTAGAGGGAGAGCACAGGGCTACCAGGCTGTGGCAAGCAGCACACACAGGCACATCACCAGCCATATCCCATTTAACCCTCTCAGCATCCCCCTGTAAACAAAGACATCACTATTCCTATTTCTGATGGGAGCTGAGACTTCCCTGGCTGTATGCAGGGAGTCGGTGTCAGGATAAATGTTTACAGAGTTCCAGAGCGGAGCACTGGAGCAACTCGGAAGGTCAAGATAGGGTTCAGCCATTGGAGTCCAGGTACCCATTTCTGCCTCCAACAGAGAAGCTCTGACACTTCCTGGCTGTGTGACCCTGGGCAAAGTACTCCACCTCTCTGATCTTGCATCTCCTTTCCTGTAAAAGGGGAGTGAAAAAAAATACCTTCCTCTAGATAGAACTGTTGTAATCTTTAAATGACTCAATCCATGAAAAGCACTGAACATAGTGCCTCCTAACACAGAGAAACTGCAAAATAAATGTGAGTAGTTATGGTTATTTTTAGGCATCTGTCTTTGGGCTCCCTCAGTAGCAGAGCTTGAGATACAGACTTCAGGGCAGCTGGTTCCTTTGGGAGGTGAACTCAGGATGCCCCAGTAGAGGAGTAGCCAGGGAGACAGGAAAATAAGAGACCAATACAGGGTGTCGAATGAGCAGGTGACTGCTGCCGGCACTTGGAGCACAGTCCTGCTGGGGAACTCTGGGAGGCTGCACAGAGCACACCTGGGAGTTGTCTCTCCCAGGGGCGAGGGAGTTGGGATATTTATCCTCCAACTCCCCCACATCTCTGGCCTAATCCCTTGCACATGCCCAGTGTACTCAGTGGGCCAGAGAACGCCCCTGGGCAAAGGCAGTAGTAAAGTGAGTGGGCATGGGAAGGGTGAGGGACAAGCAGGCATGGTCAGGGCACCTACTACATCTTGACAGAATCTCTGGAAGATTTCAGTTAAAAACCATCCTTCAGCTAAAATAATAACAATGACAACAACAACAATGCTGTTGACAATAATAATAATTCAGGTTGAAAACCAAGGATATGATCCGCCCCCACCCACCCCCATTCGGACTCCCAGACCAGTGTTCTCCTCCAAAGCTGAGAATGGGGTGACCAGCTGTCCAAAGAAGCATCCCAGATTTCCTTCTGCTCCAGGAACGGCATGGAGTGGTTCTCTGAGTTCTAGGATTTGGTGCCACCAAGAGAGGAGGACATTGCCTGTCCTTCAGGCCTGTGCATCCTGCAGAGGCCGTGGTGCTAATTGCAAAGGTAGGGGACCCATAAAGCATTTTAGATGTCTGCTGGCGGCTGGCTGAAGGCAAGTCCTGTCAGGGACCAGCACTCAGCTTTGATTTAGCGTCGGAGTAGAGGTTTAAAAGAAAAAGGGGGAGGAGGAAGATTCCACTGGGTTGAGCAAAAATACCTGCTCTAAGTGGTTGGGCCATGAGTGTATCTGTCAACCTGAAACAAGAAGATAATTACTGTTTAGATAACTATTTGCTGCACCTCCCGAATGTCTGGGGCTTTACCTGGCTTGCCTCCTTGTGTTCCTCAACCCAGCCACTTAAGAATAGGTATTATTATTTTTATTTCCATTTCAGAGATGAAGGAGTGAAGGCTCAGAGGGGAAAGTGACTTGCCCAGGGCTACACAGTGAGGAATGGTCAGAGCTGGGATGAGGACTTGGCACTGAATCCAGTGCTTATAACAGCCAATAAGTAGACCCCTGCCTGACACAAGCTATGGGAATAAAATTTGTCTGGAGATGCACTGGGAGGCAGTGGAAGCTGATGGTTAGTCCAGGGCCTCTGGCATCAGAGTTTCTGCTTTATTTCCTGGCCATCCAGTTTTCAGTAGCTATAGAGCTAGTGAAGCAATGTACAGTTTCTGGGACTCAGTTTCCTTATCTCTAAAATGGGGACACAAGTAGTACGTTCTTCCCTGGATTGATCAAAAAATTGAATGGCATCAAGGCTTTAGAGAAACTAATTGAGTCCATAAATATTCCATCAACTCTAGGGGGTTTGATAATTCACAGGAGGCTCTTGGAGGTAGAAAATATATGAGCTTTCAATGGTGGAAGCCCAGCTGTTGCATAGGTCAGATGTAAGAGGCCAGTCGAATCTGGTTGCAGAATTCCGTGCCCTCTTTAGCAACCCCCTTAAGGAGCCTCCACCTCCCAAGATTGCTTAGAGGAAATTCAAGTCACTGCCCAGAGCGTGGTAGCAGACAGCTTCCGCAGGGTCACGCCGTCCAGTGGGCTGTCACCACATAGCGTGCTGGTTCTGTGCTAAGCACTTTACATACTTTATCCTACAGAGTCTTAACTACAACCCCTGAGTGAGATCTCGTAGCTTTGCCATTTGATGGATGAGCAAGTAGAGGTCAGAGAGGCAAGATCCTCTGTTCAAGTTACAACAGCTGGCAAGCAATGGAGGCCAGGATGGAGCTCAGGAGCCCAACGGTCCATCCACCATCACCTGAGCTAAGAAATGTGAATTTTTTCCTACAAATACCCGAGGAAGGTACTGAAGACAGCTTCATTGCCCTGGGCAGATGGTCACCGCCTGGCCCTGCCTGGTCATAGCTAGTCAGCTAGACTGGATGCTTCTTTGTTTTTCTACAGGTCATTCATGTCTCAAGGGACACCAAATCTAGAGAATCCACACTCCGCAGAACCTCCAGCCTAGTCCCCCAAATTCAACCACAGCCCCGTTCCAAATAGGCTGTCTCTGGAATAGCCTGTCCCGTTCCAAATAGCCTGTCCAGCTGCTCCAGACCTTGCTAGATTCAGGAAGTCATCTATACCTTAAATAATAATAATAATAGAAAAGTAATAAAGAATGAAATCAAGTGACTTTACCCTGGATATCAGGCCACGTTAGCTCATGGCCCGGTTTTCTGGGTCAGGGACAGGGGTTGTGTGTGATACTCTTATGCAAGGCATTTGGCGGCAGAGAAACTCTAGTTCCTAAAGATTATTATTTTAACCAACCCAGTGTTGACGTGTCCAAAGGCAGTGGGAGGCTCTGAAGGGTTTTCCAAGAAAGCGTGTGTTTCTTGGGGTTATTTTTTCAGACTCAAGTTCAGGGAGGGGGACTGTTTTGCTCAACTCGTGTTTCTGGAAAAACAGGCACTTGGAAAGAGTTGGCCAAGGCAGGCAGGATGTGGAATGGAGAGCTGTGGGCCTGTGGGGAGGGGACGGAGGAGGCAGCCGGGAGAAGGGCCGGCACCCTTTGCTCAGTCTCTTCTTGAGCTGGGCCTTGGGAGCCTGGCCATCCCCGATCAAAGGAAGAGGCTGCTAGAAGATGAAAGCTGATTGCAGTCTCTGTGGCCTCACTCTTGAGAAATATGCTTCATCCACTTGGCCTTTCCCTGGAGCAGGGAAGATGACAGAGGAGAGGTGGACAGGCACCATCTTGCTTGGCTTTTAGGCCGACAAAGCTAAGGATTGCTTCTCATGGAGTGCTGTCTAGATAGCGCTGACTCATTGCATGCCTCAGTTTCCCCTATGGGCTCGAGAGCTTTGAGCATGCTTAGTGTAACCCAGTCCCTGCTTGTCCCTCCAGGTTCATTCCACGTCACTCTCTTCTTCATGTGCTGAGGTCCAACCCCACTGACCATCCCTTGGACCCCTGAAGGCCCACGGTCTTGCCAGCCTTGAGGCCTTCCCTTCTGCCTGGAACCCTTCTCTTTGCTCCTAACCTACCTCTGTCTCATCTTCCCAGCACCACTTGAATATCAATTCCTCGGGAAGCCTTCCCTGATGTCCCAAACTGAGCCAGGGCCTCCATTGTTCTAGCATTCTGTATGTCCTTGGAGCACATTTCACAATTTAATTCTATAATTCCTTTTCCGATGTCTAACTTTCTCACTGACTCTCAGGCCCATGAGGACAGAAACCACGTCCTTCTCATTTACTGTGGTTTCCTTGGCTTCTGGCCTGACATACAGAAGGTGCTCAGTGAGCGAATGGAAGCACCTCCCAAGCAGGGGGTGTCTCAACCCAAGAGCAAGGGCAGAGCTCAGATTTGTCCTGCTGGACCCCAGGACACCAGGCAGGTACCAGACAGGTGATGGACAGACGGAGATGAGCTCTTCTATACCTTCTTAAGATTATGCAGAAAGCCATACTCTAGGGATAAATATATCCCACCCACCTTCATTATGTGGTGATCACCAGTCAAAAGAGGTCATGTGCCTCAAAAGAAAGGTCTTTATTTGGTCTGTGAAGACCAGTCATTCCATCCCAAGGACTGCCTTCTTCCTCAAGGTTCCTTTATTCCCTCTTGTTCCCTGGCTTCCTTTCAGAATCCAATGGGGACAGAAACTTTGACAGACTCCCCACCGGGTATCACGAGGAGACTCCTGTGTGTTCTCACTTCTCCCCTGCTCCTGGAGCAGAGGTGAGTCATCCACGCGTCACGTGTCTCGGTGAATGTCGAGTGTCTCCTGCTTTAGAGCCTTGAGCCCTGGACTTTGTTTTATGGGGTTTGGCTGTCTGGGGCCGCCGACGATTTCATCCATCAACTCAGGATCGCTCCAACACTAATGCTGAATTTATAGAAGTGGTTAAACAAAGTGTTGACAATAGGGACGGCGTGTTTCTGATTAACACTGCGATTCCAAGGGAAGCTGCCAAGTGTGGGGAAGTCAGTAAAACACAGCAGCGATTTCCCAGGCTCAGTGAGCTGGGGATTTGACATCACGGGATTAACAGATGTTGCGCAAGGAACTTGCAAAGCATTGGGAGGCATTGCTCGACAGAACAGCACAGGCTCATATACAAACCGGAGTCGTTCCTTCCTGTCTTTCTCCCTTTTGCTTTTTTTTTTTTTTTTTTCCTGAGAGATTAAGTCTGAATCCTCTTTCAGCCTTAAGAGTTTCCATCAGGAATTGCTGTCAGCTTCAGCAATGCTCCCAGAATCCTGTCCTTACTCCTTTCTGAGAGTGAACAGTAACACTGGCTAACATTTATCACAAACTTACTGGGGTACCAGATACTTCTACAAATCATCTCCTGTCATCTGCACGGGGAAGCGGGAACTGTGATGATCCACACTTTGAAGCTAATGTTTTAGTTTGAAATGGTCAAAGACTCACAAGAAGTTGCAAAATCAGGACAAAGGGTTCTCAGGTTCCCTTCCCCCAGCATCCTCCAATGATGATATCCTATATGACCATAGTACATTGTCAAAGCCAGGAAATCAGCTTTGGTCCAATGCCACACATCTTACACAGCTTCTATCCAGTGTGTACATGCATTTAAAAAAATAGTCCTGTGATATTTTAGCACATGTTTAGATTAGAGCAACCATCACCGCATGAGAATACAGAATTTTTCTATCCCCACGATAAAATTCCCTTGGGTTGCCCTATCATAAAGTTACGTTTTCTTCCACCCTAAGCTCTGGAAGTCACTGAGCTGTTCCCCATCACTATAATTTAGTCACTTTAAGAATGTCATATAAATGGAACTATACAGTATGCAGCCTCTGAGGTTGACTTTTTTCACTCAGCATAAAGCCCTTGAGATCCGTCCATGTGGCTGGAGGTATCAACAGTTCATTTCTTCTTGTTGCTGATCAGTATTCCTTTGTATAGATGTACTGTGATTTATCTGTCCACCTGTCGAAGGACATCTGGTTGTTTTCAGTTTGTGACTATTGTGGATAAAGTGCTATGAACACACATGTAAAGGTTTTTCTTTGATGATCTGCACCCAGCAGATGAGGAGACGGAGGCAAGAGAGGGGAAGTGACTTGCCCAAGGTCTCACAGCCAGCACTTGTAATGAAGATTTGAACCCAGGTAGTCACTCCAGAGGCTTCATGCTTAACCACCTGCAAGACTGAAAATCTTGTAGGTAAGAATAATTAACCCTAAAAAATTAGTTAACACACCAGAAAGATGTGTTGTGTTTATCAGTGGATCCATTTTCTCACAAGAGTATGCCACATGCCCCTTGCAAAGACAGTTTTAGCATCAAAATCTGGAGTCAAAGTCTAGCCCTTGGCTTGGTATGTAGGGATCTTCCCAATCCAGCCTCTACTGGCCTTCAGTTCTCACCTGCTGCCATCCTTCTCTGGCTGAGCAGAATGCTGTTTGCTATTTAACCTCAAACAGCCCCTGAGATTCCAGCCTCCTTGATTCTGCTCACACCATCCGTTTGCCCAAAATACCCCTCTCTGTATGTCCACCAAGCTCTCTTCTGTTAGTAGGTGCCTCTGTGGAAAGACCGGTCCATCCTCATCCCACTCCTCTGGAAGGTCTTGGCTCCCATGAATATTTATCTATTTCCATAAACACAAATATATCCATTAAGCAAAGCTTTTCAAGGGCCGAGGATGTGGAAGGCACTGAGCTGAAGCTTGGGAAGCAGAAATAAATAATCTATAGTCCGTGAGCTCAACTGTCAAGTTCCTCATTCTGCAGACATAGAAAGACATACCGCATGGAGAGATGAATGGAGGGCAATGCAGGGGGAAAAGTGCTAGGCTTGGAAGGTGGGAGCCCCAGATTCAAGTCCTGGATGGCTCCTATCTGGTTGTGGAAACTCCCTGGACTTGTTTCCCACCCTCTGCTCTGTCTTTCTTACAGAAGGGCTGTGAACAGGCATGGAGTTAATTGATGATGCAAACATACTTTCTCCCTGGGCTGGGCATCTGCAGCGAGGAGCTGGCCTCCTTTGCTTGCCTGGGACAACCAGACCCAAGATCCCAGAGTCACCAAAAGCCAGTGCCATTTCAGCCGGCTGCGTGGAGATCCGGGTGCTTCTTTGTCTGCAGGATGCATATCAGAGGACGGCGTCGGGTTGGAGCAAGGGGAGTGAGAGAACAGAGGGCCCACAGGGAGGGACTGACCTTAAATGCGGCAGCTCCATTCCGCCTTAGACCCATAAACAGCCCCATCAGCCCCACACTCCCACCTGCAGCTCATCTTCCTCCAGGAACCTTTCACGCTTGTTCTGCATTTGATTTCCTCCCTCCAATGGCCTCCTGCTCCCCATAAAATTCAATCTCCTTTTGTTTTCAATTCAATTAAGGGCCAGTAATTCCACCCACAAGGCCACACTTTGAAGGCTGTAGTCAAAAGCAGACTGGCCTGAAGGGAGAGACTCAGACAAGTCTCTTGGGTCCCAGCTGAGGTGAGTATTGGATGGGGCCTTGGGGAGAGAAAAGAGCCCCAATGGGAGTTAGTCTCGACTTCTAGGCTTGGCCATGGCACCTACTCACCCATGACCTTGGCCAAGAGCTGGCCTCCCTGAGCTCAGTTTTCTTATTTGTTAAATGGGACCAAGAAAATACTGTTTGTACTTTCTGCCCTGTTCTGCCAGAGCTTGTAGCCCTGTTCTGCCACTCACTCAAACATCATGGGTGTTATCTCAATACTAATTTAATGACCGATTACAAATATACCACACCCAGGAAGCCTGCTTGCAAGAAGTTGTCCTCTAAAATATTTGTGCGTTAGTTGGTCGTGGTGATATGCACCTATAGTCTCAGCTACTTGGGAGGATCTCTTGATCCCGGGGGTTCGAGGCTGCAGTGAGCCATGACTGTGCCATTCACTCCAGCATGGGTGATAGAGCAATACTCCAAGAAAAACAGAGAAAGAAAGAAAGAAAGAAAGAAAGAAAGAAAGAAAGAAAGAAAGAAAGAAAGAAAGAAAGAAGAGAGAGAGAGAAAGAAAGAAAGAAAGAAAGAAAGAAAGAAAGAAAGAAAGAAAGAAAAAGAAAAGAAAGAAAGAAAGAGAAAGAAAGAAAGAAAGAGAAAGATCTTTGTGCAGATGTGCAAAGATATTGATTTAAGGATATCCATCATTTTCGGGTGATTTGGTACATTTTCTACTGCCACACTTTGGAATACCTTTCAGCTGTGAACAAGAATGGGAGTAGATTTACATGTACTGTTATGAAATGACCAAAATATATTATTAAGAGAAAGTTGCAGAAATTATATGTTTGTATATAATACATATACACATATGTAATATATAGATATAATTTAGAGGAACATATATGAAACATATAGACATATAGATATGTATGTATTTGTGTGTGTGTGTGTGTGTGTTTGAGTCAGAGTTTCACTCTTGTTGCCCAGGCTGGAGTACAATGGCATGATCTTGGCTCACTGCAATCTCTGCCTCCCGGGTTCAAGCGATTCTCCTGCCTCAGTCTCCCAAGTAGCTGGGATTACAGGTGCCTACCATCACGCCCAGCTAATTTTTTCTATTTTTAGTAGAGATGAGTTTTCACTATGTTGGCCAGGCTGGTCTCGAACTCCTGACCTCAGGTGATCCACCTGCCTTGGCCTCCCAGAGTGCTGGGATTACAGGTGTAAGCCAGTGTACCTGGCCCTATGTTTCTTTAAGAAACAAACCAACATTACAAACAGTATACACATTGAAACAGAAACAAATTGATACTTACGGGTAATGCCTGAACACATCCCACTTTTAAATAATAGGGTTTGGAGCGGGGAGAGGGGAGTTAAGCACTTTCAAGTTTTCCAAAGAGCATAAATTACTTTTATAATTAAAACATATATAAACCTATAAAATGAAATGAATCCCTACTTGTGGTTGAGAATCTGAGCCTTGCATTAAGGTTAAAAAAAAAAAAAAAAAGACTATTTAATTCCCACAACTCAGCGATAACCACTGTTGACATTTTAATATATTTCCTCATGGTCTTTTTACTTATTCACGAACACATATATTTTTATAATAAAGTTGCAATTACGCTTCATAGAAAATTTTGTAGCCTGTTCTTTCACTTAACGTTTTCACATAACGGTTTTCCCAGATCATTAACATTTACCCTGTAATCATGCTAGGAGGCCCTGTGATGGTACGGCCACCTGTATTTTCTCTAATCCCATGCATGTCGGAATTACCCATCAATTGCTTTGATTGGTTGGCTGCTCCCCCAGGGCAGGGACACAGCCATCCTATTCTTTTTTTTTTTTTTTTTTGAGACGGAGTCTCGCTCTGTCACCCAGGCTAGAGTGCAGTGGCGCAATCTCGGCTCACTGCAAGCTCCGCCTCCCGGGTTCATGCCACTCTCCTGCCTCAGCCTGTCTGAGTAGCTGGGACTACAGGCGCCCGCCACCACGCCCAGCTAATTTTTTTTTGTATTTTTAGTAGAGATGGGGTTTCACCATGGTCTTGATCTCCTGACCTCGTGATCCGCCCGCCTTGGCCTCCCAAAGTGCTGGGATTACAAGCGTGAGCCACCGCGCCTGGCCTCAGCCATCCTATTCTTTGCTGTATTAACAGACCTTGTTCAGTTTCTCATCCTTAAAATGGGATAATGGCAGAGGTCCTCTCACAGGTCCTCCTGAGGATGAAAGGAGATGAAATACATAGCACATGGTAGTGGGTCAATAAATATTTGCTGAATAAATAAATAAACAGAAGGGAGAATAAGTGAATGTAAATATTTTTAAATAGGTGCAAAATAGCGGCTGATAGGAAACCCCCTATGTCCAAGTCATGGGCTCTCTGTTTTCTTACCCTTAGGAATCACAGTGGTAAACGTCCTGGCATGACACATCTGTATGTAGGCTAGGCTAGGCTCTGTGTCTTCTTCAAAACCTCTCAATTCTTTCCTGATGCTCTGAGTCACTCCAGGGTGGGAAATCAGGCCCTCACCAGAGCCTGGCTTTGAAAGCAGCCAAAACGAATTGTAGTGCTGGTCCCTGGAGGGCAGTGTCATTTCTTCCACATAAGTGGCTTTTGATTGAAACCAGGGAGTCAGTCACACAGCTTGGGAAAGACAGTATTTCCCAAGACAGCTTGTTGTGCAGGAGAGCCCTGGGGAGTGGCTGCGGGTGAGTTCCCAGGTGGGATCCATCCTTCGAGCCCCAGATTCCTTGACTCCCATAGTTGGGTAGACTGTAGTCAATATCTAATTCAAGGTGCTGAGTCAGACATGTTTAGAGTCTTGGGTGAAAACTTCAAATAACAAAACTGTGCCTAGATCCCTCTTCACCACTTCTGGTGTGACTTTGGGCTCTGTGAAACTCAGTTTCTTATGCTTAAAATGGGATAATAGCAGAGGTCCTCTCACAGGTCATTGTGAGGATGAAAGGAGAGGAAATACAAGCAACACTTAGCACAGTGCCTGGCACATGGGTGGTCATGATCAAGGTTGGCCATTATTTAAGCCTCTCTGGGGACTTTTGGATCAAATCTGTGCCACTCTTTTACCTTGTAGATCAACTCCATTTCACTGGACTTATCACCACTGCTTGTGTCTTTGCAGAAATGTACCTTCCTCATCAGAAAGTCCCTTGTGGCTCTGCCTTGACCATACACTTCTAAACGTTTTCTTTGATGATTCAAAGGGGAATACAGAGAATCTATGACCAGATGTCTGACTGGTAGGTAGCTGGGTGGCAGCAGGTGGCAAAGCAGGACTTCAAAGGATCTCAAGCGATTGGAGAATAGGTCAAATCTAGGCAGGTAAAATTGAACAGGGAGCTCTGAAGACCCTAGAGCTGCATCCAAAAATTCAACTCTAGGAATCGTATTCACTGTAACAATAGTTCACAATGCAAATAATAGCAGCTATAACACAAGCTCACAACCATCCCATTCTATGCCAAAAACTGCTAAGTAAGGGCTTTGTATGCAGTCTTCTTCATCCTCCACAACTTCCCTCTGAGTGAGTTCAGTTATTACCCCCATTTTCAGAAGAGGAAACTGAGGCTTTGTTCCCATACCCAAGGCCTTCCAGCTGGTAGATGGTTGAGACAAGATTCAAAGGCAGAGGACATATGACTCAAGACCATGCTTCACCCATGAGCCACCTTGAATGACAGAACTGCCAGGCATGTGATTCAAGGTTGGTCTGGGGATCTTATGGAGGTTCTCAGGCCACTAAAGACCCAAATGTTTTCCAAGAGGCTGGCTTTGATTCATTACCACATTCATTTGTGCAGCCGGGATTAACTGAGAATCTACATGTGCCAGGTGCCATGCAAAGCAGTAGATTTAGGGTGAACCAGCCAGAAATAGTCTCTGCCCTTGTGAGGCTCACAGTCTAGCAGGAGAGGCCAATGATAAATAATGATTCCGGGGGAGTCCAGGTTGTAAGAGATGTTACAGGGGACACAGCAATCACCACACACCCTGGGGCTTCACCTGGCTGGACTCAGCCCCTGGCAGGGGAGATCCACCACCTTCTTTGGAGTGAAATAATACACACAGATGCTTGGCAATATGCCTGGTACATAGCAAATGCTCGATGTTTGCTGTAATAATAACAAAAAATATTCCCACTCTGACTTGCATCATTGACTTCTTGGACCCAGCAGGATGACTTTGCTCTTATTTCTGTTAAACTTAACTTCATTAGATTTAGCATGTAGCTCGGCACACTCACAGCCCCTCCAAAGCAAAGACCCTCTCCCTTTACTGTGAGGATTAGCTGGGAGAGATTTGTTTTGGATCTGATTTCTCATGGTTCCACTGGTTCAAGCCTCCTTTACTCTTGAGCTTGTTTAAGGAGTCAGCCTGAGCCTCCAGCATTTATCTGCACTTAGGCACCGACTCCTCCAAGGATTTGCTCTGATTCATCCAAATGTGGTCCTGGCCCCAGATCTGTGGAGCCTGGAAATTCCATTTGCAACAAAAGGTTGAAACAAATATCCCTTTGGAAGGAAAATGAATACCTTAAACAAACTAAGTTAACTCTGATACAACCCTTGCTCTACTTAGATACCTCCTGTGTGAACATAGGTTATTGAGTTGATTCAAACTACGGATGCCCAGTGGATGCTCTGCTGAACCCATGGTCCCATTGCCCAGATGCAGACACTGGCCCCACTGAAGGATATGCTCAGTGGAGCTACAGGGGAAGCCTAAGTTCTGTCCTGACGGGTGAGGGATTCACTCTTGGTCACAGCAGCTCCACCTGCCCTGAGATGGAAATCTCATCAGGCGGGTTTTCCTCTGAGTCCTGTGTCTTTCCTGCACCGGGACTTGCAGGGGACACTATAGAAACAGCCTCTCATGAAGGTGTTTTGTAGTTTCTGCTTTCCAGCCTCACTCTGGGCCAGGAAACGCTGAGAAGACATATGCTGCTGGGGCTTGTCTTGGGTGGGAACGTTTTTTAAAACACAAGAAAGCATTTCTTTTATTCCCCACTCTCACTTGAAGCCAAACCCTAGACTTCCCAGCTTGAGTTCTTCTCACCTGCTAATGAGAATTCCTGATTCTCCTGCTTAGCTCCAACATGAGGGGGTGCAGGGAGGAGTTCTGGCCACGAGTCCAGCATTTCTTAAACTCAAATAATGTAGGGTTCATTTTAAGGAACAAAAATGAAGAGGCTCCTAATAGTTACTTAAGTCAGTTTATTTTAAATTTATACCAGTGTAAATCAACATATTAACCTCTTTTATCTTATTTTTGTAGAAAACCCCCTCACCTTCTAAACATAACTACATAAACACACAATTTAAATTATCAACATTAATTTAATATGATGAAGAATGAATGCTGTTTGTTTGAGTCTAAACCACGCATGCCAGGTTTAATATAGAAAGACTGACATTCTAGATCCACTTCTATATGTATAGTCTGCATCAGTTAGAAATGGCAACTAATAAAAGAGACCCAGAAGACCACGGTTTAAGTGAATTGAGGTTTTATTTCTCTCTTGTGTCACAGTAATCAGGAAATATCCAGATTCTTCTGCACTAAGAGCCTTAGCACGAGGCCAACAAGTTCAAGGTGCCTGATGGTCACAATATGGCTTCTGTGGCTCCAGCTGTTGCATCTGTACTCGCTGCAAGAAGAAAATAGAAGGAGGGAATCATGCCTCACAAGTACACCCATCTCTTTTGAAAAGTCTGCTCATAAATGCCACCTAACAATCTTTGCTTGTGCCGCATTGGCAACTCTGTATCTAAGGGAGATAGAAAATAAAATATTTTAGCTCAGCGTATGAGCACCTCAGATAAAATAAGGGGCCTGTCGCTATGGAGAAAGGGAAGAATGGACTTTGGATAGGAGAGTACCAGTGGCTGCCACATTCTATTTTTGTTTTCTAACTTGTATAATTCCAAGCAAAGAATGCCTTTTGAAATGGGGTATTGGTTAAAACAGTATGTGCAATGGAAAGCTTTAGCTTGTTAGCTCAGGATAATCTGACCTCAGTTAAATCAGATTTCACTTAATCTACTGAACTTAATGACACATCACTTGAATACTTAAGAAGGTAGTCTGCTTTGCATAAACCAGATTTTTGAAATCACCTTAAATGAGCATCTATTACAATTACTGAAGGCATCAGAAACAGAGAAAGGTTTTCACTGCATATTGCCTGCCTCCCTCATTGCCAGTGAGTGATTGCCCACTGGCCTGTGAAGGGCTGGAGTCTAGTGTCCACTCACATGTGAGTCTGGCGCTGATGCAGTGGGCCGGACCTTGCGGAGGCCACTATGCTTTCGTCTGCTACGTGACGAGGCAGCTGCTCCATCACATTCTACTCTTAGAACACCAGCAGAATCTTCACTGGAACCACAGCGTGAGACCATTTGGATTTTACTCAACAATCTCACAACTGTGAAAGCAAGTATCAACCCAGGCACTGAAGTCACATGGAAGTCCTTGGTTCTAAGATGATCTCCCAGGTTAGAAGGCAATTAGAACCCTTTTCCAGGTTATGGTAGAAATGGGAAAACCAAAGCAAGTAGGCAAGTGAATACATCGGGGTGTGTTCGTGGGTCCAAGTTTGAGACATGATGGCTTCTGCCACCAGGTAGATGGTTTTCAAAGGGCCTCGATGTCCATGAGTCTGTGCGATTCCCTTACAGCAGCCCTGGAAGCAGATGAAAGGGTTATTTCATTTGAGAGGTGAGGGACTTGTACCTCACAGAGGGCAAGCTACCTGGTAAAGGTCCCGTAGTTTATGAAGGTCTGAGCTGAGACTCACCCTTGCTCTGTCTTGGAGCTGTGTAGGGCTGGGCTCTGAAGCCTTCTGCAATATTGCAGCTGAGGCTCCCAAAGTGGCGCCACCATTCCTGTGGCCCCCAGAAGCAGAGGAGACATCCTAGGCTCCTAAGACCCAAAAGCATCTTAGAGAAGATCCAGATCCAACTATACATTATACAAATGTGGGAAGTGAGCCACTGGTGTGTGAGAAGCCAATAAGTCAGGAAGACAGCAACAAAGATAGGGGCTGTTTCCAAAGACCAAGGCCATGGCAGAAACCCAGCAGTTTCAGGGCATGTAGGGCCACAGCAAAATCCCATTCAAGGATTTGCTGCTGCAATGAAGATGCTTATTACTGCCGTCATTACTACTAGCAGTTCATGCCTAGTAGAGTCAGCTCTCAATAAATATCTCTGGCTCCTCCTCACTCTCGTTATTCACCAGACTTATTAGCACAGTGCCTGGCCCTATTATTTTATTATTATTATTATTATTATTATTATTCACCAGCTACTCTGGCTCCAAGAAGTGCTCCAAAAATAAATTGATTGAATGAATGAATGAGTGATTCTAGCAGAGTTCCCAGAGCCCCTACTCTGCCCTCCTTGGCCTGGCCACCTCCCCACACCAGATCACTGTCTGCCTCCTTGTGACATGAAGCTGCCTTTCCCATCACAAGCATGAATTGGACTCCTAATCCACTGTTCTTTGGTTTAAGAGTCATTACAAAGTGCTTAATTAAGTAAGCCTCGCTTAATCACCAAATGTTTGCATGCGAAACAAGTTCCTGGGAAGCAGGGCACTTGACATGTTCTGCACAGAAATAATTATGCCGAGGAGGGGGAGGACGGCGGGCTGGGACTGGGAGCCTCCACATTTCATTTGAGGGCCTCGCCCATTCATCACCGAAGGGGAATTAAAAGGCTTTAGCTGGAGCAATTCGAGAACTCCCACATTCCTGCCAGATGAATCACAGGAGTGGGGCCGCTGTCTGGGTTTCCAAAGGCGCAGAGCAAGGGGAGAGATGGGAATTTGAGAGGCGAGTTGGGGGCTGGTGGGGCCCCGGGGAGGGGTGCTCTCGGGGACACAGGGGAGCTCTGCCTCCCCACAGCCCATGTGATAACAATCCCTCTCTGGCTCAGTCTTTGGCCTGTGTGTTCAAGTGCTGCCTTAGATAGTTTCAATTGCCCTCTCTCTCTTATTTCAGGAGGTTTGCAAATTGTATATGAATTTGCAGAATACATTGGTGGTGGCGGCGGTGGTGGTGGTGGTTAGTGGTGTGTGTGTGTGTGTATGTGTGTGTGTGCATGTGTGTCGGCTATCATTTAATTTCTTTCTCAAAAATCTTCCTAATCCTGTACTTCCCACAGAGCACTGGATTAGTTGGTACAAGAATGAACTTACCTTTCTTATCTCAATGGCTTTTTGTCTATTTTCATATGTATTAGAAAAAAAAACCATACAGAATCAGCACCTCATTCTCTGATTTCAAGGGTATTATCAAATTAAAGTTGGTATAAGGAAAAAAAATGACTCTTTCAAGGTAGAACAAGGATGTGATCTAAATCAGGAAGAAGGGCCACACCGTGACTGAGGTTTGGGACACTGCCCCTTAGCACTTCACGTTTCCCATGGTACTTGTCACAGCGGGACCTCATGTCTCTGGATTGTCAAAGGCTCTTATCATGCCCATTTTGCAGATTAAGAAACAGAGGTCCAGGAAACACAACATAGCCCCTCACTTCTTCTCTGGGATGGTGGTGGCTGCATTGTACTGTCAGAAAAAATTATAAAAGATGTTGACATGGGCCAAAAAAATGTATAAAGATTGCTGAATGTTCTGTCCAGCATAACTCTCCGGGGTATCTATGCCTTTCATCATCTTTGAGCTATTTCCTAACTCTCAAAGCTTAAGAAAAAACCGATAGTAATACAAATGCTTGATGCCATAGAAATGCAAATGAATTGTGTCCAGTGGAATGCAATTGATTATTATCCTCAAGTTATTGACCACTTTCATATCTACTTGTAAATGAATGCCAGCATTTCTGTTTGCCTGCATGTCTATGTGTGGTGCTTAAATTCTCCTTTGAACCAGTTGTGCCATTTTCCTGGTTCTGTCATTAATTAATGCTTTAAATAAAATCTCTGACAGGTGTTCATTCTGTAATTGCATGAGAGTCGTGATTTTGCCTTTATTTAAAATTTATCCTTTAATGTTCCCCACCCAATAAGGAAAGGTCGAATTCAACAATGTGAGATGGGAGAGTAGAGGGACTGGGTTTGGATGATATTTTGAATGGAAATTGTTGGTTGGTATGTGCGCGTTTCTGTTTTCTGCTGGGTTTCATCTTTTTTTCTCTCCCCACCTCATTCAAGCAGGTTGCCAGCTCTACTGTCACCATTCGGGGGTGGGTACAAGCCATGCAGAGAATTGACAAAGATCCCTGGTTTTCTGATATTTTAAAACTAAGACCCTGGCTGTGGCACCACCCTGGGGGTATAGGTGGGGGCTGAGCTTCCTCAATATCTGCTTTATGTTATGTTTTCCTCTAGCCCAACAGAATGGGGGCTGGAGAAAGAAATTACATTGATTTACAGAAAATAAACAGCTGTGATTTCTTGCAGACTCCTGAGCTGGGGGCAGGGTTCAAGCCTGCTATAGGACTGGTCATGATAGCCTGAATTTGTGTCTCGTTTAAGCTTCATGCGACCAGAGGCTTTATTTATTTATTTATTTATTTATTATTTTTTGAAATGGAGTCTCACTCTGTCACCCAGGCTGGAGTGCAGCGGTGCGATCGCGACTCACTGCAACCTCTGCCTCCTGGGTTCAAACAATTCTCCTGCCTCAGCCTCCCGAGTAGCTGGGATCACAGGCACCAGGCTACTTTTTTATTTTTAGTAGAGATGGGGTTTCACCATGTTGACCAGGCTGGTCTCAAACTCCCGACCTCAGGTGATCCACCCTCCTTGGCCTCCTAAAGTGTTGGGATTACAGTCATGAGCCACTGCACCCGGCCCACGAGGCCTTTTACAATGGAGAGAAGCAGGGATCCGAGAGAGCAGATAATTCCCCAAATCCTCTCAGCAAGTGAGATGTGCCTGCCTGAGCCCAGAGCCTGTGCACTGCATCACAGTTGCCGGGGTTCCCAATGTTAACAGCCTCAGCACCCTGAGGGAGCTTCTGAAATGCAGGTGCCTGGACCCTCCTTCCCTGAGATTCTGATGTATAGACCTAGTAAGACCTTTTACTTGAGGTAGGGCCCAGGACTCTGCATTTGACCATCAACCATGTTGATGCTGACGCATAGGCAGATTTGAAGGAATTCTACTCCACTGGTTAATTCTAGCACGTGGAGGAAAGCAAAAATGCTAGATAAGAAGTGGCTCAGGAAACACATTGCAAACAACATTCAAGGAAAAAGAAGCATCCAACTGGGTCCTGGAGGGCCCAGGAGACAAACCAGTGGCATCAAAGTCACCCTGGGCTGTCTGGATGAAGCAGAAAAGTCCTCAATTTTCAGGCTGGAAGGACTCCTGGTACCTTTCCATTTTACAGATAGGGAAACTGAGGTTTGGATCAGGAAAGTGACTTGCTTAAGGTCCAACAGCTGGAAAAAAAGCAGAGCAAAAGCTACCATTTAGGAACCCTAGATCTTGGGCTACTTTGTCTATACTCATGTGCTCACTGACTCACTGATGCATTTCATTTGCTCCTTCATTCACTGACTCTTTCACTGAGCTTGTATTAAGGCCCTGCTATATGCCAGGCATAGTGACTTATTAAATAAACACTTATTGAGGATCTACTATGTGGCAGGTGCTGCTTACTTCCAGACAGAAGGAAGAGCAGGGAGGAACTTGGCAGCAGTGTAGGCTGGGGCAGTTACGTGGAGCAGTGGGCTTTGAGGCTGCAGACCTGGGCAGGGGCCAGGCTCTCTGGGACTTGTGCTGGTACAAGTGAGACTGTCCCAAGCTGTCTTTGGGAGAGCTTCCCAAGGCTGTGGCTTTGAAGAGGCATTTCTGCTGCACTCACCACTGCATCCACATAGCTCTGTTGGTCTCCTCTCTCTCTTTCACACTCTGAGCCTGGCTTTTCCCAGGAATCCAATAGCTGCCACTGAGCCATGACCCTTCTAGACTCTTTTTCCTCATGCTGAGAAAGCATCTTGATGTTGCCGGGAAAAAGACCTGGGTGGGAGACTTCAGAGGAGGAAAGAGCTTCTGCAGAGGACAGATGCTTCAGCCTATGAGAGAAAAAGGAGGAAAATGGAGAGAGATGACTTTGGCTTGGATTACTGGAAAGAGAAGCTGTCCACTCGCTGGAGACACGCAGAGGAAAGGGAAGATTCAGAGTTGCTTCCAAACTTGGCCATCTTGCTTTGGAGACAACCAAGTTTGCTAAGTCTTGGATTGGCTGGAGAAGAAACTTAGCTATGGGATTCTGGCTCCTCAGTTGCGGAGAGGGTGGGGACATTTGGGGCTTTTGTGCTGGCTCTTAAACACAGAGGTGGGAAGAAGCCAGGGATGGCTGAGAACCCAGCCTCTCCAGTTTACCTCTCCAAACAGAAATCTGTTGGGCAGCTGAGGAAGCAGAGTTGGAAGATGTCAATTTCAATCCTGCTGTGACCCCTCCTGGCCACCTTAGGTTCCCCCATTTTATCCCTTAATCACCCCCTGCATGTGTGCATCATCACTTTTCTCAAACTTTGTGTCATTTTCATTGCTGGGCTCACCTAGTGTCTCTCTCCTGGGTTCTGAGCAGGCTCCAGTTGCCCCAGAGCCCAGCACTCAATACTTTATGAATAAATGAATAAATGATCATGCAGCATACTCTGCCAAATTGTAATCATTTCTCTTGGCCTCAGTCTTCACCTCTGTCAAGTGGGAATAATAATGCCTTTAGCTGCCTGTGCATGTCTGGTGCATATCTAGGCTTCAGTGTTTAATGGCAGAACAAATGCCCCAATGCATGAGAGAAGGACTCCTGCTCTGCTAATTTACTTTGTCTATTATCTTTGACATCAAGAGGGATGTGGACACGTAGAAGTAGGTTCCTCTGCAGTTCTCATCTCCCTTTTGCTTATTTGCACATATTGAGCTCCCTCTGGGCCACAGGTGCTTTCCAAACACAATTTCTCAAGCATATAGTCCCAAGTTGGGTGCCCAAGAAGCATAGTGAGGCAGAGTTTACCATGTGTGTCATTTATTAGGAAGAGTCTTCCGATTGACACCCACTGAAGGGAGGGAAGAGGGGAAGTGGGTGGAGGGAGAAGTTGAGTCACGATGCAGGCTGAACGATGGCCTCAGCCAACAACATGGGAAGCCCTGAAGCTAGAACAGCCCTTCAGTGCCATCCAGGCCTTTATAACTTGCATGGATCAGTCATTGGATGAAGGCCTCCTATCCCCACATGGATATGACCTTAGATGAAGCTCTGGAGCTGGGGCCATCCCTTAAGGGGCCAGTGGCTGAGGCGAGCACTCCCAGATGCTGGGACGATGAGGCTTTCCTCAAAGAGGCATCCTAGCAGCACCTCTTAATGTCCACTGCACAACTGTCCCCAAAGGAGGGTACTGCTACCTCCACATATGGATGAGGTCATTGAGGTTCAGATGGGTAAACAGTCTCACCCTAGGACACACAGACAGGAGCTGCCAGGACCTCCCACTTCCATAGCTTCCTTTGTCTCTCACCAATGCCCCTGATGCTGCGCAGACCTGCGCCAAGCAGCCAAAAGCACAAACCCCGCGCCCGAGTCACTTCCCGTCAGCTGGCAGGCCTGCCACCCAGCGCCTCGCGGCTTTGCCTGGAGCCCGCCAGGCGAGGTGGCTTCCCTGCCCGAACCCATCCATCCGCTTGTGTTTATTCTGTGCGCAGCCAACAGCTGCCGGGAGCTGGGCCTGCCAACTCTGCTGCGTTCAGGGATGCGTCTCTCCACCCATCTCAGAGAGCTCTCTCCTGCTGGCTCTTTCTGGGAAGCCCAGCTTATTTTTATTTTTCTCTTTCTCCTTCCCAGCGGTGTAGCTGGATTTCAGAAGGATTTGCGAGAGTTGAGGGGAGGGAAGTGGATACAGCATCCAAGATGTTGGAGGGTGGAGAGTAGCTGCAAAATTTCTACTTTGGGCAAAACGCCGTGGGTCATGCCTCTAATCCCAACACTTTGGGAGGCTGAGGTGGGAGGATCGCTTGAGCCCAGGAGTTCGAGACCAGTCTGAGCAACACAGTGAGACTTCATCTCTACAAAAAATAAAAAAATAAAAAATCAGCAGAGGATGGTGGCATATGCTTATGGTCCCTGCTACTTGGGAGGCTGAGGTAGGGGGATGGCTTGAGCCCAGAAGGTCGAGGCTGCAGTGAGCTGTGATCGAGCCACTGTACTCCAGCATGGGCAACAGAATGAGACTCTATCTCAAAAAAAAAAAAAAATCTACATTGGATTCTAGTTCCGTTTCATTTTTCATTTATTTTTCTTGTTTCTTACCAACATGTAGCTTTTTAACATTACAGGATAAGGGCTGACAAATGACTGGTTTATGAATGTGGGTTTGGAACGTGAATCTGCAAAGGAGACAGCCTGGGCATTCTGTTCTCTGTTTTGCTGTGTGACCTTGGCTGGGTGTCTTTACTTCTCTGAGCTCCCAATTCCTCATCTGTGAAGTGGGTTAATGATCCCATTTCTCAGGTGCATTTGGAGGATTGAATATGAGAGTGTTAGGAAAACTACAGTGGACCAAATAAGTGCTGAATAAATGAGATCTCGTGTCATGATTATTCCCCTTGTACTTTCTCTAAGGAGATTGGTGATGGGCCCGTCCTCCACTGTTCTGGATACTCACTCAAGTTGGTACGGCGCTTTGCAGTTTTTTACACAGGAATTGCATCATCTTTGAAGATGCCACGAATTTTCTGCAACCTGCAAAGCAGGTTCTCTTCTCACACCTTTCATCCATCTCCATCTGACCAATTTCTCCCTGTCCTTTGGCTTGGGTCACATATCACGTCCTCTAGGACAGTGGTCAGCAAACTTTTTCTCTACAGAGCCAGACAGTAAAGATTTTAGACTTTGTGGGGGCACCTGGTCTCTGTTGCCACCACTCAACCCTGTTGTCGAAGTGCAAAGAGGCACAAACAATACACCAATGAACGAGCATGGCTATGTTTCAATGAAGCGTGATTTATGGACACTGAAATTTGAATGTCATATAGTTTTCAAGTGGCATGAAACATGATTTTGATTGTGTAAAACCATTTAAAAGTGTAAAAACCATTCTTAGCTTGTGAGCTGTATGAAAGAGGCGGTGGGCCAGATTTAGCCTGGGGGCAGTAGTTTGCTAAACCTTGCTCTGAGAGGTAATTGCTGGTCACCCCCTGTCCTCTAGGCAGGCTACATTAAGGGCCTTTCATCAGAGTTTCCACATCACAGCACTGACAACAGAACATCCTAATTACCTGTTAACTCCTCTGTGGACCACCAGCTCCCTGAGGAAAACACTGGGTTTTATTCTTCGCAAAACCCTCAGCACTAGCACATAGTAGGTAGTCAACAACTACATATTACACAAGCCCATGTGTGGATGAATGAACCTTTTAAGCAGCTCCACGTTGCAGATATAAGCTCCATTTTACAGATGTGGAAACTGAGGCTCAGAAAAGGAAAGGGATTTTCTCAACATCACACAGCTGCAAACATGACTGATCTGGGGTTCAAACTCCCGAAAGAAGAATGTTAATTGAGCAACTGCTATGTGCCAGACACAGTGGTGCTTGGGGCTTCATATGCCTCAGTCCCCATTTACTGGACACCCATTGTGTGCCAGGACCTACCTGGGTCATATCCCTTTAGGTTCAGAACATTGGATTTCTCACTGTGAGAGCGCCAGGCTTGTCTTGCCCACTGTTGAGTGCAAAGAACAATTCTGGAATGCTGAATTCCTACCATACCTGAGATAGGCACTTTTCAAATTTCAGTCCTTCATCCTTGCTCACCACATCCCAGAAGTACAATCTGCAAATCAGCTTAAAAAGCAAATTAATGGCCAGGCGTGGTGGTTCACGCTTGTAATCCCAGCACTTTGGGAGGCCGAGGCGGGCGGATTACGAGGTCAGGAGATCGAGACCACAGTGAAACCCCGTCTCTACTAAAAATACAAAAAATTAGCTGGGCGTGGTGGCGGGCGCCTGTAGTCCCAGCTACTCGGAGAGGCTGAGGCAGGAGAATGGTGTGAACCCGGGAGGCGGAGCTTGCAGTGAGCCGAGACTGCGCCACTGCACTCCAGCCTGGGCGACAGAGCAAGACTGTCTCAAAAAAAAAAAAAGCAAATTAATTAGTTTAAGAAAGAAAGCAAAAAGCAAAAAGCAGTGACAGCCATCGCAGCAGCAGCAACAGCAGCAGCAGCAACAGCAGCATCTGCTGAGTCAGATAGGTTATCCATCCACAATAATCGATGGCTCATCGTCCAGCCAGTTCCCTCCTCCAAATACACAAATTAATAAAGAAAGGGTCTGGGCTTGCAGACAACAGAAAGGGCACCCGAGGCAAGGTTGCCTCTGGCTGTGAAAAAGTCACCTCCCCAGAACGATGCCCACGTCGAGGTGGGAGATACTGGAGGTAAGTCCCAGTCTCAGCCAAGAGGACTGCAGCCCACAAGGACCCCACATGAGATTAAGGTTGGTAAGCAGGAACGCCAGCTGTCTACCGCAGGCCCTAGCTCTAAGTGGCTCCCGAGGCGTGTTTGGTTCCCGGCCCAAATCGAGTGCCCCAGCGGCCCCGTTTTATTAAGCAGGCCCAAGTGGCAGGAGGCTTTGGTAGGAGAATGAGGCGCTTTCCCACTCATGCTGGCTTCTGGGCCAAGCCCCTTGGCCGCACTTCACAGGTCCCCAGCGCAGCCCCCTTGGCGAAACCATTGCGAATCCACTTGTTGACAGTGGCCTGGTTGTAGGATTTAATGGTGGAATAATATTTACAGAGCAAACTCCTCTAGGGGTGTCCTAAACACCGTAAATGGGATTTTCGGAGCTTAATGAGAGTTAGTGGACTCAAGACAGGATAATGTGGCAACTGGTGGCCCTGATCTGATCTAGCCCCTTCTGCACAGTTAAGACTTAGTGGGCGGAACTGTTTTCACAGTTGGCAAAAGTTGCTTCTCACCGCTCCCTCCTCTCCCTTTCTTTTCCCTGTGAACTTTGAAATATTTTTAGCACCATGTGGCCTGCAATGGCTGCATCTCAGCTGCTGTAAATGCCAGTAAACCCCACACCCATGCCTGTGGGTCCAGCGATGGACCTTTGAAAGGGTAAGTGTTAGGGGAAGGGTGGGCGGGAGGAAGGTAGACTTAATCACTTCTTCTCTCTCTCTCTCTTTTTTTTTTTCCAGAATATACCTTTTATTTTTTTCAGAATATACCTTTTTTTCAGAATATACTTTTTTCAGAATATACTTTTTTCAGAATATACTTCAGAATATACTTTTTCTTTCAGAATATACCTTAAAAAAAAACACCTTGGATTTTAGTGTCAATATCAGAATTAATTTCATACTCATGGATCCAATGGGCTTTAGCCACCATTCAGTCCTTGATCTACGCTAGAGGCAGAGCTGCATCTCAAAAGGTTCAAGAGTCATAGGGTCAAATCTTGACTCTGCTACCTCCTAGATGACTCACTTCCCTCTCCGAACCTCAGTTTTGTCATCTGTCAAATGGGTATAATGGACAATACCCATCACAGGGCTGTGGTGGTAAGTATATGAGTAAAGTATAGAGGGAATCTAGTACAGGATTTTACAGAGTGAAGAGTTAATAAAGACTAGTTTGGAAAGTCTTTTTGACCTCAGTTTCCTCATCTGCAAAATGGGACTTCTATTATCTACCTCTAAAGATCAAATGAGATAAGCTGGTACAGCATAGCCTGGATCAGGATCTAGAAGTCCAGCCCCCAAGCAATGCCAATGTCTCCTGTCTTCAGTTTGCTGTAATTGACTGATATCCAATATGCTGTTACAGGAATAAACACCCCCAGTATCAGGAAGGGATCTTCAATGGTTGGAGAATTCCTTTACTTTCCCATAACCACAACCAGATCTTGAGCTCTGCTACTTTTTTTTTTTTAGATGCCACATCTCGCTCTGTTGCCCAGGCTGGAGTGCAGTGGCACGATCTCAGCTCACTGCAACCTCCACTTCCTTGGTTCAACTGATTCTCCTGCCTCAGCTTCCAGAGTAGCTGGGATTACAGGCACCCACCACCACACCAGGGTAGTTTTGTATTTTTAGTAGAGACAGGGTTTTGCCATGTTGGCCAGGCTGGTCTTGAATTCTTGACCTCAAGGGATCCACCTGCCTCAGCCTCCCAAAGTGCTAGGATTACAGGTGTGAGCCACTGCACTCGGCCTTGAGCTCTGCTTCTTTATACAGGAAGAGAAGCTGTGAAGACCAGATTACCTAGGACTGGAGAATCAGGTGGCTCCTTTAAAAGAGTCTAACTGAGTTGTTCCAGTAACTGGGAGGTACACAGTTGCTTGGCATGTACATTTGTGGGTCTCAGCTGAGAGCAGGTGAAGAGCCCTGGCCAGTGCAGTTCTGGATGGAAAGGGGCCTTGCTAGCTCCAGGCTGCCCTCACCAACCTAGGTGGGAGCCCTCCAGGCACATTGTGTGGTGCCTTAGCCTGGTTTTGAATCTTTCCTGTATTAGCTGTGTTTCCTGTTAGCCTCACTGGCCTGCAGTTTCCTCCTGCATAAAATAGGGAAAGAATAGTTTTCATCTCACAAGGTTGCTGTGAATTTGAATAGGCTGGACCATATAGAGTTCTTGGAATAGAGTGTCCTTCACATGACCCCAGTGTCCTCAAGTCTATCAGCTTAAAGCATGAGATCTAAAAGAAAGAACAAGATGCCCTTTCCCTACCTCCAACTTAGAAAATCCCAGAGAAGGCCTCTGATTGGCTTGCCCCAGTCATGTGACCATCCTTTAACCCGATCACACATCCAAAGGGCTGGTTACACCACAAGGGTTTTTATCTTAAGATGGGGAAGGTGTGGACACATTTTCTGGAAAGAGAAAAATGATAGTCGTTAAAGATCATTTCAATGGCTCTGTGATTTTGGATGCAATTTGCAAACATCTCTGAGTTCAGTTTGAAGTCTGTAAAATGGTCACAGAGATGTCTACACTATATATTGAGTTATTCTGAAGATAAAGCCAAAGAAAACATGGATCACAATGCCTGGCACATTTTAGTTCAGCTCAATAGATGTTTGCTGAATCTAAATTTTGCCATCTTGGTAAGTTTGTGTTATTGTTACTGGTCCCAAGAGATCTTTAATAATTAGTAATTATGTAGAAATAAGGAATTATTTACTCAATTATCTTTTTATAGATGTTCAAAGACAAATATACACACACATACACACACACATACATATGTATATATATATATATATATGAGAGATAAATCTATATGTGCCCTAGAGGTGCTTAAGATTAATTTTTCTTTCATATTATTGGTCTGAAAAAAGTCAAATGGGGCCGGGATAAAGCTGATGAACATTGCATTAAACTTACATGGGCCCCAGATCCTCCCTTTTTAACCAAAATTTCATTGTAAAAGTATTCAAACAGAAAAGTCGGAAGAAGTTTATAGCAAATATATATATACCCTCCACATAGATCCCACCATTGATCAGCATTTATATACTTTATTTGTAATGTCTGTCCGTCCCTCAATCCATCTATTGATCCATCTTAATTTTTGATGCATTTCAAGCAAACGTTTCAACAATGCAACGTCAATATTTATCTATAGCTTTTTGTGTAAAAAGCATATACATGTATTGAAATGCATACATCTTCAAGGTACGTACATTGAATTTTGTCAAATGCAAACATCTGTGTAGCCCAAACCACTCAAACCTCCAGAAAGTTTCCTTCACCCTTCCTCAGTCAATCCTCGTTCCCACACCCGGAGTTCAGCACTGTGCTGTTTGTTTGTTTGTTTTCCCACCACTGATTAGTTTTGTCTGTTCTAGAACTTCATGTAAGTAGAATCCTACAATTTGCACTCTTTTGTGCCTGGCCTCTTTCATTCAACATCAGATTTTGGAGACTGGTTTTTGTTGTTGCAGGTAGCAGTACTTTGTCCTTTTTACCGTTGTGTAGGATTCCAATGTATGAATATACCACAATTGATTTATTTATTCTCTTGTTTATGGTCATTGGGTTATTTCCAGTTTGAGGCCACTGTAAATAAAGCTTCTATGAACATTCCGATACAAATCTTTTTGTGAACATTTATTTTTATGTCTCTTGGTAAATACTTAAGCATTGAATTGCTGGGTCAGAAGGTAGGACTATGTTGAGTGCTGTAAGAAAGCACGTAAGATCTTTCTCCAAAATTCTGGTACTATTTTACATTTCCGCCAACAATGTATGAGAGTTTCAGTTACTGCACATCCTTGTCAATATTCGGTGTTGTCAGTCTTTTTCATCTTATTCATTCTTGTGGCTATGTAGTAGTCTCACTGTGTGTATAGACCTCTTTTAAAAAGTCAGTGCCAAATTCTCATCCACTTCATAAAATGCCTGAACTGGAAGGACCTTTATCTTTTAGATGAGGAAACTGAGGTCTGGAGAGGAAAAGAGACTGACCCACCATTTTATAGTGTATTAAAGGTAACGCCAGATTAATAACCCAGGGTCCTGACAGCTGACCTAGGACTCACAATAAGAATGTGTCATTAAATTGAGCACCTATATGTGCCAAGCATTGAAGCAAACTGTCTCCTCTTCACTATTTAAGTCATTCATTCATTCATTCATTCAACAGACACTCACTAAGCTTCCCCCTGGCCCAGTAACCTTTTAGCACTACAGATACAGAAAGAAATAATAAAACCTCCTAGTTTACAAAGAACTCACTCTATTGAATGAGAATCTTCCATCCTTGATCCAAGTCATATTTTTTTCCACTTTAGACATGGCAAGAGCCACATGCGTTAATGCATAAAGTGTGCTTTCGTTAGCGTACAGGAAGCTGCTACAGCACTTTGAGAATTTTTTTTTTAATGGAGACTTGCTCTGTCACCCAGGCTGGAGTGCAGTGGCACGGTCTTGGCTCACTGCAACCTCCGTCCCTGGGTTCAAGCTATTCTCCTGTCTCAGCCTCCTGAGTAGCTGGGATTATAGGTGTGCACCACCACACCTGGCTAATTTTTGTATTTTTAGTGAAGATGGGGTTTCCCCATGTTGGCCAGGCTGGTCTTGAACTCCTGACTTTAAATGATCCACCCACCTCAGCCTCCCAAAGTGCTGAGATTACAGGCGAGAATCTTGACTACTATAGCAAAGATGGGGGGAGCTAACTCCAGAAGATATATGTATTTTTGCTCTTTCCCTTCATTTTGATTCCAAACTTTGGTCATCATGCACTATGTAGTCCCCTGAAAGAGTTCTGCTGAGTGTCCCTAGAGGAAGGCCAGAAGTCCAAGAGCCCTGGTGGGAAGAAAAAGCTTTGCAGGGGGAAGGATCTTTTCTCAACACCAGACATTCAGGGAAGGCCACCGGGGTCCCATGAGAACTGCTTGGCTATTTCTAAAGTCAACTGGAAGTGGATTTCCAGGCCAAGGCAGAGAAGAGGCCTTAGATATTGTATCATCCAGAAGTTTCTGTAGACAGACCATGGCTTGGATTAGCTGTCTAAATTTCACCCTCTATATGGAAATAGGTGGGGGAAACATTAATATACAAATTCCTGGGTCTTACGTATGAGGATTCTAGTTCTATAGATGTGAGACAGAAACCCACAAGTCCTTCCTTTAAAAAAGTTCCAGGGGAGCTGGAGGGCTTTTAGGGTAGTGAAATTATTCTGTACATTATTATAATGGTGGATACATATCATTATAAATTTGTCAAAAACCATGGACTGTACAGTACCAAGAGTGAACCCGAATGTAAACTATGAACTTTGATTGTTAATGATGTGTCAATGTTAGTTCATCTATTGGAATGATGTTGATGGTGGGGGAGGTGATGTTGGTGGGTGAGGGATAGGTGGGAACTCACTATACTTTCTTCTCAATGTTGCTGTGAATTTAAAACTGTTCTAAAAAATAGTCTATTAGAAAAATAGAAGCTCTATGGATTTATGCAACCATCAATAACTGCAACACCTTTCCCTGCCCAAAACCCTTCCATGGTTTCTCAGCGTCCTCACAACAAAGCCATGCTCCTTAACCTGGTCTCCAGGGCCCTGTGAGGTCTGGCTCTGCTCTTCTCCCCGTCTCTGAACATCTCTGCACTTCTGAACATCTCTGAGTCCTGGGATAAACTCATTCTCATTCCAGAGTCGTCACTCGGGCTGTTCTCTCTAGAAGCATTTTTTCCCTCACTTCACCGTCCCTTTTTCGCCAAAAAAATTCGTATATGTTCATCAAGTCTTGGCTTAGGTGTCATCTCTTCCAGGTATCCTTCCCTGATTGCCCCTGACTGAATCAGGTGGTTCCCTGAGCTTCCACAGCACACACACACCCCCCACTTTGCTTCCCCCAATTTGACACTAATCACCCTCGCGCATAGCCATGTTCACGTCTCTCTCCCCTGAAACATTATCAGCCCAATGAGGTCCAATAATTTCTTTACTATTAAATCCTGATTGTAAGCACAGGGCCTAGCACATAGGGGGTGCTCAAAAAATGTGGATTGAATGGATGACTGAACCCAGTGGCTTCCACAGCCTTTCAGTCCCTCCCCTCTTAGATCCTGTTTCTCTGCACACAAAAGTCTTGATGGTGGCTGAGGCATCCTGGCAGATAGCTGACTTCATTCTCACAGCCATCCACTTCAGACCTATTTCTCTTTTAGGTGAACAAGATCCCGCAGGTCCCTGATCAGCACTGCAGACTTCTGGAAGCTGCAACATCTCAAGAGTGGTGAGGTGGAGTCTGTTCCTGGGGCATCCTGCCATGTCCCCTGTAAGATAGAAGGGCAAGGGTTATGCAGCTCATGTCAGCAGCTCCTCACTGTGCTGCCATAGCAAGGCCCCCAGGTGAGCTGGCACAGGTGGTAGAATCAAGAGTGAAGAGGAGCAGAAACAGACATGAGCTAAAAGGCTGTCCTGCCCCTTCTTCCATATTCTAGATGCTCTCCAAGTCCTTGGCGAGCTGTTTAGGTAACGGGCTCTGTAATGGCTTTGAAAGTAACTGATGAGTATGGGCCATTTACTAGGGAAACTACATCCCATGTCTTCTATTTGGAAGAGTACCTTCTGCTTGGGCCACGATCTCTGCAGAAAGACTTACTTTTGGGAAGCTCTTTTGCTTACACTCCCTCATTACAGCCTTTCTATGACTCTGCAAGTGGTACAGAAAGTAAGGCTCAGAAACTAGAATGAGTTTCCCTGATGCCACCCAATGTATCAGTCCAGGCTCCATTCAGGAAACAGAATCCAGCCTAGGTATCTTAAGCAGGAAGGGATTTAATACAGGGAATCCAGGGCATATAAGACCACTGGAAGGGCAAAAGGAGCAAGTTCTAGGTTAAGTCTCCTAGAATAACTCCCAGAATAGACAGAGCAGAGGCACTTGGACAGCTACTGCCAGACTTATGCCAGATGCGAGGCGCTGTTGCATTTCTAACACCACTGCCTCTTGATGTCTAGGATGTGGGAGAATGAAGTGAGGTCCCTGTTGCAGGAAAACCTCCAGTTACTACCACCACACTATTTGCCAATAGCAATAGCCACAAACCGCCAGAGGATGGACTCACATTAGCTTCCTAAATCTCACATCAATACCTCTCGTTGGAAGGAACAAATCTGCATCCAGAACCCTAGCTTCAAGACAGTCTAGAAATATCCTGCTTAGGCCAGGTGTGGTGGTTCATGCCTGTAATCCCAGCACGCTGGGAGGCCGACATAAGTGGATCACCTGAGGTCAGGAGTTCGCAACCAGCCTGACCAACATGGTGAAACCCCATCTCTACTTTAAAAAAATACAAAAATTAGCCGGGTGTAATCCCAGTTACTTGGGAGACTGAGGCTGGAGAATTGCTTGAACCTGAGAGGTAGAGGTTTCAGTGAGCCAAGATTGTGCCATTGCACTCCAGGCCGGGTGACAGAGAGAGACTTCATCTCAAAAAAAAAAAAAAGAAAAGAAAAAGAAATATCCTGCTTAGCTTTGTAGCCTCTCCAGGCCAAAGAAGGTGGAATGGAAGTTCAGTGAAGCCACACAGAGCACCCAGCACTTAGGAAACCCAAAGCTGAATTCCAGCTCTGCTACTCTCTAATTGTGTGGTTTTTGGCAAGTGACAAAAATGTGCTTTGCTTTCTTGTCACTATGACATGACAATGCCAGCAGCCATCTCCTAGCATGGCTGAAAGGGTTAAATAAGATGATTCTGGCACAATGCTCAGTGCAGAGCCTGGAATACCGTAAGTCCTCAACAAATGGTAGGCAGTGAGACCGTTATTATTATCAAAGTTTTAGAAAAGACTAGCTCCTCTCATCTCCCTACCGACACCACCACCACCAAAAAAAAAAAAAAAAAAAAAAAAAAAAAAAATCAGGTTACACAATCACACAAAGTATTTTCATACTGCTTCTGAGAAAAAGGAAATCCTTGGAGAAATATAGTTTAGATGCAGAATTCTTGAATTACCAGGGCTTTTCTTTAGCTTTTGGGGGACAATGGGAAAGAATACCGAAATACTGAAAGCAAAATTTATTGAGGGGAAAGCTTAGTATACGGTTAATCCCCCTCTATGGGGCGGCTCCGAGAAGGGAGGAGAAAGAAAGAGGTTCTTTGTATTAGTTCTCCCAGAAGCAAACGAATGCCTCACTTTGCTTAGGACCACAGAGCATGTGAAGAAAATAGTGGAATATCTTCATCTCCATCCAGTGTTCTGGGAGGATAGAGGAGAGTTATTAGTCTGTTCCTAGAAAGGCAGCTGAGTCAGCAAAAAGATGAGAGAAATCCCAATCAGACAGCCTTGTGTTTCCCCGCCCCCACCCCAATACTCCCTTCTGGGATGCATGACCTTGGGCAGGTCGCGTTCTTCCTAGAACCTCTTCTTTCTCATCTGCAAAGTGGAGGTAATCTCTTCTCTTTGCTGGATGGCTATGAGGACACGAAGTCAGGCCATACACTGAGTGTTCTGTTTTCCTGCCCCTGCCCGTGGGCCTGTCAAAAATCACTGGGATTTATGAGCTCAAGCCAATGGAGAATGTGTGTGACGGGGTGTCGATTCCAGGACAAAAGTCTGATCTGGGCCTCTGTACCTCGTGGAAGCTGGAGCCTACACCTATAGCAGCCAAGATGCCTTTTGTAAATCAGCCCACATTTCTTTTTTTCCAACAGGGCAGCGATGCAGGGAGAGTGAAGAGACTTGCCAGACAGAAAAGGCGGTAAGGGGACCCTTTCCTATCACGCTTTCAAAGGGTCAGGTATCGAGGCAGCTATTTGCAGGTAACAAGCATCCTCAGACAGTGATGGAAGAGAAAAGTGGATGGTGGTGTGTCTGAGTCGGAAGATGCCTCCCCATCCCTGCCACGCTTTGCATAAGTTGCTATGGGTTTCGAGATGGAGGTGCCCCTCCCACGAAAGTGGCCGAAGTGATTAAGGGGACATGATCAGCATCCTGGAGTCCTTTGCAGCAGGCACGACAACTGGATGCCCATTTGAGCGCCTGAGGATGGTGGTCCAGAAGGACCCACAGGCACGGCGGGAAGGTTCGATTAGCCCACCTGGCAGCCGGACCCAGACCTGGCTGGCAGCAGCATATTGCTCACCGTCTGGCAAATAGACAGATTTTCACAAACCAGATTCCTCTTCACAAGCCTGGGCCCTTCCTGTCCAACTGTTCCGGCATCTGTTTCTCTTAAAATGTATTTATTACACCGAGAGGAATAATAATGGGGCCAGGTCTGAGGCCCCGGAGGCAGTGGCTGTTTCTCCACCCAGGGTTTCCTTGGGAAGCATTTGTGTTAGGGAAAATGGAACAACGCTTAACCTGGGAAGAGTGTGTCCTTGGTCACTGGAGTCGGAGAGGGACTGGACATTGACCCAGGGTCTGAGGCTGAAGGAGAAATACTGGGGATGGTGGTTGGGGGCTTGATCTGGAGTCTACCTGTGGGCTGTGTGGCTTTGGGCAACTTCCTGAACCTCTTGGAGCCTCAGTTTCCTTTTCTAATGAAATGGAGGTGAAGCTGCGTGATCTCCAAGGTGATTTGTTTCTTGTTTTGCCTGTGAGTGATTTAAAAACTTATGCCTGTAGAATTCAGCCTTACCTGCACACCCAAGATTATGCATTCATTCATTCATTCATTCATTCATTCATCCTTTCATTCATCAGATTGTTCAATGAGCAAATTACTGTCTACAAGACACTGGGGATGCAAATGGTGATTAAAGAAAATGGGGAGCAAGGCCGCTGGAAGCATGTTTCTCACCACTCAGATAATGTGAATATGTGTACCAACACCAATGGCAGCTGGTGTCCATAGGCTTGATTTACCATGTGTCAGGCAAGGTGTTAAGCACCTCACAAACATCACCTCCTCTAATATTCCCAACAGGCCTGCAAGATATATATATATATATACATATATATGTGTGTGTGTGTGTGTGTGTGTGTGTGTGATATATATATATGTATATATATGGTGTGTATATATATATATGGTGTGTGTATATATATATATATACACACACCATATATATCATATATATGGTGTGTGTATATATATATATATACACACACCATATATATGATATATATGGTGTATATATAGATATTCCTTTGTCTCTATAGGTGATACTGGGGGAAATGGAAGCCCAGAGAGGCAAAGCAACTTATCCAAAGTCACATAGCAAATACACTGACAGGAAATACCCTGGATGAGGATTTCACTGGTTGACTGACTATTTGGGTTCCTATTTCAATGGCTTTGCAGCTTTTGAAGATTTGTTGCTGCCCGGATCCTATCTGATTTTACAGTAGCTTTCTGGGGTTGCTGGAGAGGATGGTGAATCCCACGTGACTAGTGAGAAAGCTGAGGTTTAGGGATGGAAATTGATTTCCTCAAGGTTACAAAGCAAGTCAACAGCAGCACGATCTGTAAATACAGAACCGTAAACCTAAACCTCCCACCGTTTGTTCATTCATCCCCTCACTTAACAGGTACCCTATGTAGTTGATTCAAATGTGCTTGTTTAGCTTTTAATATCTCTGAAATCAAGTTTCATCATACAATGCATGACATGCCATGTTTTAATTGGTAGATTTTTTTGCTTAGTGAAACATAAAATAATGGGGCGGTGGCAAGCAAAGGCCTATTGGATGGTATTTACTGAGCACCTATTATATGCCAGTGTTGGACATGGTTCCTGCTGCTCTCCTCATCCATGGAGCAGGTTCCTGGCAAGCTGGGATTCTTGGGAAGTCCTAGGAAGATGGATTTTGGCATCTTTTGGTTCCCTTTACCACGTTCATTGGCCAGCTCTGTTCAAGGAACAGGAGTTGCAGACAGATTCCACTTTGGTGGTGGAGGTTGGGGTTGGTAGTGACCATCACCAGCCTCTCAGGAGCTCTCATTGAGGAGCCTGAGAGCTGAGCCCCTGTTCAGTCTGTCCAGGTGCCCTGCTGTGCGTCTCCACTCAGACAGACACCTTCCCCAAGTTCCCTGGGCCCAGGGAGACTGGGCTGGCAGTCCTCACTGGGACTGTAGTGCTGATCCTAGTGCTGTTGCTCTGAGCTTCTGGAACACTTGGGGTAGAATGATTTTGTCAGCTCATTCACTGCTGATTCCCAAGAGACAGGAGGAACCAGAGCAGCGGGTGCAATTGGCTGCAGTCAAAACACAGTGATGGGTTAGTTTGCTCCATGGAGGGGCAGGTGGGGGCATGCAGCTGGGACAGAGCAGCCGGTGCTGGGAGCTGAATGCCTGGCAGGGCTGGGCCATGCTGAGAAGATGAATGTGCCTGCTCTGCGAAGGCCTGCAGGGCCGGCAAAGAAAATTGAGTCATAGCATCAAGGTGTCCAGACATTTGGAGCAGGTATGGGTAATTTACCCCTTTGTGGCACGTCTGTTCCTTAGACAGAGGAGAAGGGCAGGCATCTTGGGAAAGAGGGCAGTCCAAGAAGGGATGTGGCAGGTCTCCATATATGGACGCATCCCTTGGGAGGCAGGCAGTATCATGCAGCAGAGCCAGGCTGGAACTGGAAGAGAATTGAGAGACCACGCCCATCATGTTCTTACTTTTATAGATGACATATGGAGACCAGAGAGGATTGAACCATGGAGGTCACACAGCAAGTTTCATCACCAGCAAAGTCGGCATGAAACACCTCCTTTCTCCTGGTATAGTGTTTATAAAACCATGCCATCAGAATACACACACACACACTCACACAGAGTCACATATAGGCATACACATGCACACATACACACATACACATGCATACATAGACATCAACACACACACACAGACAGACACACGTACACGAAGTGGCTTTCCTATCATAGAAACACTTGAAGTAAGGGATTGCCAAGTTAAAAAGAATTCTGAAGATGTTTTATACTTACATTTATAAGGTTGTACATAGAAGAGTAGATCCAGGTGTGGCAAATGGTCTTAGGGAAAATAAAGGCTGTCATTGACTCAATTGGTAAACTCTCAGTTACATAAAGTTAAATCTTTATTTATCGCAGGGCTTATCAGAGCAGTTAAAAGGATGTTGTGCATTCCCAAGAAATGAGTGGGGAGGAGGACATATGGGTGAAAGGAGGCCAAAAATATTAGTTTCACCTCATTATTGTCCTTCTTAGAACTATTAAAGAAAAATGTATTGATTTGTAATGCTAGAATAGCAAAGAATAAAAATAAATATGTAAAGACTTAATGTCCATTCATTCATCCATCAATCCATCTATCCAACTAACCACCTATCCATCCATCAATCTAATCATCCATGAATTAATCAAGCCAACCACTCATTCATCCATCTGTTCATCCAACCGTCTAACCATTTGCCTGTCCAACCATTGCTCTATGCATCTATTCCTCCATCTGCCCATTCCAAATCCCATGCACCCACCTACCTATCCACCTAACTTTTAGTCCATCCATCCTCCAAATATTCACTGACTACCTACTAAATGTCAGGTACTGTACTAGGACCAGCAGTCTGCCATGAGAAGGGGACAATGGGTGTAAAAAAAACACTCCTTGTTTAAGAAGGTACTTGCAATTTGGTGAAGGAGAGGAGAAAGGCAAATATGCTACAAATATATCTGCCTGTAGCTCCCTGTAGTGAAGGTGTAGAGTGTTAGGGTTGAGGCTGGAAGGCCCCAAGTAGAGGTCCTGCCTCAGGGAGTGTGGACATTATCCTTCAGGCTTGTTGCTTATGTTTAGGAACCTCAATGTCCTTAGTAAAAGGGGGTTCTTAACCGTAATTATAGACCTAGGGAAAAGAAGCAGCCCTCATCCACCCACTTTTTATAGTTGCTATTTTGCATATGTTTGCATGAGATTTGCATGTGTTTGCTTGTGATTTGCATGTGTTGCACTTGACAATCAGCGTCTCCACACTGGACTGTGGGCCCCTTTAGGGCAGGAACTTGAGTGTTTTTGCTCCTCAAAGCACCCTTTCAGGCTTAGCATGGATCAGGACATAGCTTAAGCATTTGCTAAATGTCTGATAAAAGGCCCGCCAAATGGAAGAAGGAATAAAGGTCTCCCTTGTGGGCTTTTGAGAAGATGCAGAGGCAAGGGGACCTACAGTGCATAGCCTGGCATGCAGTAGGTGCTCAAGGTATGTGAGTCTGCATCTTCCCGCCTGACCCTGCACTGACACCCAGCCTGGGAGTGACACGGGCCTGAGTTCTCCTTGGCAGCTGCCAAGGCTGTTCAGTGAGGTCCTTTCTATCTGCTGTGGGGCCTTGGAGCCCATTCTGAGCTCCGGAAGCAGCTGCCCATGAATCAGCCCCACTAGCCTGTCAATGACAAGGCCTCTTTGGATGGAAAGAGGATGGAAAGGCCTCTTTGGAGGAACTTCCCAGAATGAGCTAACTCAACAGTGGCCACATCAACCCAGAACAGATGGAAATTAAAAAGAGGCCCCTCCTAACGCAAAGTCAATTACCTTTTCTTTAATTTGGAGAGGTCGAGACCAAATTGGAGCCATGATGTCACCCAGCACAAACAACCCCATGGGGTTCTCCATTTAAGAGCAGGTCCAGGCCACCCACAGCTTCAGTTGACCCAGCTCAGGTCCCCATCCCCAGGCTTTGGGGGAGTCTGAGAACCTGCCTGGGCAAACTCGTCTGCTCTGGAGCTTGGAGCTGTACTGAGGACAGGGGCGTGCTCAGTGCATCTCAGGGGCTGCTTGCTGTCTTGGGGAGACTTGGCTGGACCCATCTGAGCTGTAGCCAGGTGGGTAAGTGGGGGGACTCCAGAATCAGCCCATCTGAGTTCACAGCCCAGCTTTACCACTTACTACCTATGTGACCTGAGTATTCGCCAGCCTCCCAGGGGCCTCTATTTCCTCATCTGTGAAATGGGAAAAATAACAGTACCTACCTCATGGAATGAGTGCATGGGCTAATAAACTGCTACCTTATTATAGTGGGCACAAAAATAGTTCCCACCTTGGAGGGTCATGTGAAGATTAGGTGCGAACAATCATAAGATCCAGCACAGGGCCCATCCCATAGTAGGTGCTCAAGAAATGCGGCTCTTATGATCATCACACCCTTTGTACTTCCCTAAATTCTCATCCCATGAGGTTGTCCGTTTTCCCCTGGGGTTAGGCTCTGACTTGCCCCATGTTTTTTTGCTCATCTCCCTCTGAGGCTCCCTGCAGCTGCTTCTGCACCCACCATTATAACATTGAATCCCCAGTGTCCCACCCATTCAGTGTGCTGCTTTACCCACCCCGGCCTTTGGACTGTGTCTTCCTCAAGAACAGCATCTTTGTCCTAGTCATGTTCCATCACCTTGCCATCTGGGAAATAGCTGTTGTCTTTGTAAGTGACAGACCCCACTCTGCAACTAACTGGCTGTGTGATTCTGGAGTGTCACTCTATCGCTCTGATTCTCAGCTTCTCGCCTACAATAGGGAAACAACATTAGCAAGCTCACAGGCTCGCAGGACGGCTTAATACAGAGATGGAGTTAAATTGCTTAGTCCATAATAGGACCTTAATAAATACTAGCTCATCTTTCTCTTATAACCTGTGTGACTTTTTGAGCAAGTTCTTTAAGCTCTCTGTGCCTCTCTGCAAAAGGCAGTTTACGCTCTGCAAAATGCAGATAACAGCAGTACCTACATCATCCTGTGCTTTTGGGATTCAATGAGTTAAAACATGTATAGCACTTGGAAGCAGAACAGTATAGAGTGAGTGATTCCTACATGTTATTTGTAGTGATAATAGTGAGATAATTCTTTCTTTTCTTCTCCTCTATGGCTGTTTGTGGACTGAGTTAGAGCTAGGCCTATTGTGTGGCAGATGCTTGATCAATATTCGGGGGTTGACTCTATGGGAAACTCTTGAAATCCTCACCAGCAAAGCCCTTCTGCAGGTGTGCACTTCTGCTGGGGCCGGTCATTGGTGCTGCCTTTTTTTTTAAACGTTTAGAGACTCAGCAGCTTAATTGGAGATTAAGTCATGTCAACACTGAGTGCAAAGCACCGATAGGCAGAGGCTAATTCTACATGTTGCAAGATGGACACAATTTGGTATAAGAGAAGGATGGAAAATGTATGTATGGGGAATGATAGGGAAAGAGGGCTGACTTGTGACTTCAGAACAGAACCAGGGAAGACTAACTTCCTTCTTACCTTCCTTCCTTCCTTCACCCAATATTATTAAGCATTGCTTTATTCCCAGCCTGGAGCTAGACTCCAGCAGGGGACAAAACATATATCCTGTACTTCCTGGACTTTGGATGTCCATTGGAGGCAAGCAGGAGCCCCAGAAGGCCTTAGAGCAGAGAGGATTGAGTTGAGATTTGGTATCTGTCACTTTCGAAACCCTGCTTGGAGGTCTTTCTTTCTTGGGGGGTCTCTCAACCACAGGTCATCAAGGTGGACAGAGTCCAAGAATCTTTCACTTGTTAGCAAAGCAGCCATGCTTATATCCCCACTCTGGGCCTGCACAGGAAGGAGGGCCCTAAAAAACTCCATTGCAAAGTAAGGTGTGATGGAAGAATGACCATTCAGACCATTGTCCTTGGCTGAGTAAGTCTGAGTTCAACTACATAATGCATAGGGCACCGTCATTAACACCAAGAATGAGAGGCACAGCTATTAACATGGAAGGATGTCCATGGCATCCTATTAAGAGAAAAAGGCAAGTCTTCCCCAAGTATGCCAGGCCAATTCTGTTTACTGATAGCTCAAAAATAGACAAAAGTACCGGGAAGAGAGGTTGATTAATGGGTACAAATATACAATTTGATAGAAGAAATAAGACCTAGTGTGTGATAGATCGGTAGGGTGACTATAGTTTACAACAATCTATCGTATATTTCAAAATAGCTAAAAGGGAATAATTCAAATGTTTCTAATATAAAGAAAAGACAAATATTTAAGGTGATGGATATCCAAATTACATTGATTTGATCTTTACAAATTATATGAATATGTTAAATTATCACAAGCATCATGGAAATATGTCCACCTATTATGTCTCAATAGAAAAAGAAAATTAAAATATTAAAAACATAGACAAAAGTAAACAATATGTTGTTGAGGTTTACAAACTTATAAATAAAATTATAAAGAACAGCCATGGCTGAAAAATACTGAATTCAGGACGGTGGTTACTCTGTGGGAGAGAAGGAGGGAATGATGCCCAGGAGGGCACATGATGGTGCGAAAAGCCACCCACCATTCTGGTCTTTTGCTTAAACTGGGTTTCGAATAAAAGAGATTCACTAATTGCTATTTTTACACCCTACCCACACAATAAATATTCAAGTATTTCTACCCAATATTTAATTTTATTTCTTCAAAGAAAACTGACTGCAAGATCTTATTTGAGAAGGAAAAAAAAAAGTTTTGAACAGGAATCCTGTGTGATTCATTCTATTTTTCTTTCATCAGTTTAAGCATGTGAAATAACACTATTCATTTTCAACATGACCTAGGGCAAATCACCTCCGCTCTCTGGACTTCAGTTTCCTTGTCTATAAAATGAGAATAAAGAAATGAGAGAAAGCCTGTGATGTGCTTAACGTGGTGATTGGCAGATAATAAGTGCTTAGTGGGTAAGCTGCCCCAAAGAGTTGCTACTTTGGAGACTGTCAGCCAATGACCTCCCACACTCCCTCCAGTTGATTAGCATTTGTTGCCATTGGTCTAAGGATTCTTGGAACCGATCCACTTACCAAGCTGGCTGGATGAACCGATGTTCCTCGCTCCTTCCATCATGGTGCAATTGCCCATGGCTCCAAAAGCACTGTTGGCCAATGGCTACTCCAAGAAGAGTCTCACTCTGTAGTCCAGGCTGGAGTGTAGTGGCGCAATCTCAGCTCACTGCAACCTCTGCCCTCCAGGTTCAAGTGATTCTCATGCTTCAGCCTCCCTAGTAGCTGGGATTACAGGTATGTACCTCCATGCCCAGCTGAATTTTTTTTGTATTTTTAGTAGAGATGGGGTTTCACCATGTTAGCCAGGCTGGTCTTGAACTCCTGACCTCAAGTGATCCACCCCCTTCAACCTCCCAAAGTGCTGGGATTACAGGCGTGAGCCACCATACCCAGCCGCCAGTGGCCACTCTTTACCTCACCTGGACGCATCTCCTTTTGCTAGTTAAGGTACCCACTTACCAGATATCACTTGTGTTTATTCCCAAAACTGCTTATTCCAGTTATACTCGCCAGCATAATAAGATCATTTAGTTAAAACTTAGAGAAACCGATGACTATGAGTGTGCAAGGAAAAGCTGTCATTTCCAGGAAAATTAAGTTCACTTCTTGAAAAGCTTTTTAATGGTGAGTTGTATAGTTGTATAGTTTTTTAAAGGTGAGTTGTATAGTTTTTCTAAAGGCAAGTTGAATAGTTGTGTAGTTTTTTAAAGGTGAGTTGTATGGTTCTATAATTATTTTAAAGGTGAGTTGCTTTTAAAAACTACATCTCTATCTCTATGTATGTATGTATGTATGTATGTATGTATCTATCTATCTATCTATCTATCTATCTATCTATTTATCTATGTAAAGCAAGAAAACTATAAGAGATAGACGAGGAAGATCCTAAAAGATGGAGAAAAATCCAGCATTCAGGTGGCTGTTTACATGTTTTCTATTCTTGCTCTATTGACAAGAAATCAAATCCAGACACTGATAATGAGAAGTGAGGCATTGTGACTCTGGGTTTCCTTAAGGAAGATAGGCTAGAAGAGACCTCCAGGCAGAGAAGCTAATTTCCAGCATAGAGCCAGCATCAAAAGTTTGATGAATAAATGTACACTCTATGCTTTAAGCAGAAATAGAATATTACTTTGCTTATCCATCACCAAAGTTCAAAGACAAACTGAAAACTGGGGAAAAGCAAGAGCACTTCCCATCACAGACCGAAGGCTAATTTCTTAGTCTGTAAAGAGCTCTATTTACCAATCAATAAGAAAAAAAAAACTTAGTTAATAGAAAGATAGTAAAAGGGACTAATAGATAGTTAACACAAAGAAAATACAAATCGTTCTGAAACATATGAAAATAAAATGCTCAGTTTCATTTTTGAGAAAAGAAATGCAAAATAAACCTTTCTAGAGACACCATTTTTTTTTCATGGATGGGATTGGCAAAAATTCAGAAGTTCAAGAAGATTAAAAAGTTCAAGAAGATTCAAAAGTTCAAGAACCGGCTATGTCATTGAGGCTGTGCGCGGGCTCTCCTTTATTTTGTTTCATTTATTTATTTTTAACTTTTATTTTAAGATACTTTTTGAGAGCAGGAGCTGGTGCAACTTTCCTGCAATTTGGCAAAAATTTCCTGCAATTGGCAGCAGCTAACAAACATAACTGCTCATGTGTCTACCGTGTGACCCGCAATTCCACCTCCAGGAATCTATCCTGCAGACAATCTCCCACACATCCAAAATGTCATATGGACAAGGGTTCTTATTGCTGAATTGGCTGAAATGGCCACATAAATAGGAAGCAACCTAAATATCCATCAACCATATGCTGGTGAAGGGAAGAATGGCCCCTCTATGTGTGGCATAACATGAGCATGAAGTAGAATGAGGACGGTCTTCATGGACAGGTTGGAAATAATCCCTGAGATGGATTGTTAAGCAAATGAGGCAAGATGCACAATTGTATGCCCAGTAATCTCTGCAAAAGAGAGAAATGCATAAATATAATTGCTTGTATGTGCATGGTATATTTCGGGAAGACTTCTTAAGAACCTGTAGCATTGTTGCCTCTAGGAGGGGTGAAGACAAACTGGAGACTCTGTTTCCCTCCCTCCTGCCCACCTTCCCTTCTTTCCTTCTCCCTTCTTTCCTTCTCCCCTTCCTCTCTCTTTTTTCCTTCTTTATTTCCTTCTCTTCTTTCTTCTTCCCACCCTATGTCCTCTCCCACTTTCCCTCCTTCCCTTCCTTCTTTCTCTCTTTCTTTCCTTCCTCCTTTCCTCCCTTCCTTCATTCCTTCCTTCCTTCTGCTTTTTTCCCTTTAGAATTCTGAACCATGTGACTGTATCACTGATTGATTAAAGAGTCAAATTTTAAATGAATAAAATATTCAATGTATGAATGTGTCACTTAAAAAAGATTCCTTGCATTAAGTGACTTATGAGATAAAGTGACTTAACTTTTCCTTCTGATTTGGTTCTAATCCTAGACAACTAAGCTTCCACTCAAACTATTTGCTAATTTTTCTATAATGAACATGTATTACTTCTGCAGTTATATATATATACACACACACACACGTGTGTGTATGTATCACGAACACACAAATAAAAATTTTTAAAAGCCCAAACAGACCTCCCTATGGCTGCCAGGGCCCTGCTCCCAGGTGAACAAGCAAGCTTTCTCTCCTGGAATCCGGTTTTCCCACCTTGCCCTGCTCACTCTAACACGTGTTTGCGGGCGATAAAGGTGTGCTGTGTCGCTGCTGCTGCTTTTAATTAATTTCTGACATGAAAGCTCCCAGTGCCTTCTGCCTCAGAGACCTGCACACAAACTTGCCTCTCTCTTTCACAGGAAGCAGCTGCCCAAGTGTAGCCGAGTTTCCAAAAAAACAAGGAGTTGGTGGGGGGGAACCTCACACTTCTTTTTTTTTTTCCATTTGCACTGATTTGCATATTAATAGTTTGCATATTAACCAGCGACTTCAGAGGGTGGGCGGGCTAATGAATGCAGCAATCTCCTCAATTTTAACTCAATTTGCCTCATCCATATTCCAATGACTTTGGGGATTGGTGTTCAGCGTTCATTGAAATTATCCGAGGCAGACCCAGTGTGGGCTGCACTACCATTAATCCAATTAATTAGCCCCGTGGATACGGCTGCCTGGGCTAGGGCCCTTTGTTCAGTGCTGGGGGCTAATGACAGCCCCAATCTGATGGGATAATGAGGGGAGCAAAGGAGGGTTTGACCCCAAGTCTGGGTCCTGGGTGGTGTTTGGAGCAGGGAGGGGAAGGTGGCTTTTGGGGAGGGGCTCAGATCACGGGGAGGCAGCTGTTTTCCTTCCCTACTCCCTCATGCTCTCATTCAGTCACTCAAGTCTTGCCCTCACTCACTCCTTAGCATGAGATGTCTGCAATTGGCCCCTCCACACTCACTCTCCATCCCTTTTCTCCCTGCTCCGTGCCCGGGAGGGGTGAGCTACACCAAGGGGCTCTGGAGCCCTCCAGCTTCTGGGTAGGTCCTGCCAATGGAAGGTGCAGACAAGAGGAGGAAAGGAGGGGAGAAAGAGATGAGAGTATTGATTTCCTGCCTTCCACTCTGCTGGACTGCAGCCTGGCTGGGTCCCTCTACCAGAGGTCACATCCCTTACCAAGCAGCCCTCTTCAATAGCAACTATCTCTGATCCCCTCCAATAGCCCCCTGGCCTTGCCCCCTCAGGCCTAGGGATGGTGACAGGTCCTTACTCTAGAAGCCCTAGGGTGATGTGTGGTCCTCTGTGGTTATTTTCAGTTCTTTTCTATCATCACAGCCTCTTTGAATGTGCCATCTGTTCCCTGCTGGGGCCCCGATTGGTACCCACCCCTCATTCCTTCACTCTTACAGTTTTTCAACCACACAATCACTCACACTTTCAAAGACGATCATGAGGACCAAACCATACGCTACATTTATAACATGCTCAGCAAGATGCCTGACACATACTGAGTTCAGTAAATGTTGGCCATAGTTAAGTGTAGGTATGGATAACCTAGCTAGTTAGATGAAGTGTCCTCTAAATGAATCCTGTGAAATAATAGCCCCATGAGATGTTTTTGATAAAAGGATTTCTTGGTAATCAATGTCTAGGGGCCCAGCAAATCCCCTTCTTAGAGATCCATAATATATGTTATTATAATAAAAGTTATGAGAAGTCCTGTAGTAAAGAAAAGCTTGGATTTCATGTAAATTCAAATATTCCTAGAATATATCATCTCTCATTTCCATTTCCCATTTGAGAAAACTAAAGCACCAAGAGATTACTGTGTATGATTGCTCAAAGCCCACCTAGAAACTGGCTCCTGAATTGAGTCTCTGTATTTGTGTGTTGCGGGGGAGAGGGGGAGATGGAGGAGGTAGTCTGAGACCTCGTGGAAAGAACTTGGGTTGCAAACAGGTTGAATCCCTGCTTAAGCTCCTTATTAGCCATATGGCCCTAGAGAAATGGCTGCAACCTCCTGGAACTTCAGTCGTCTCATCAAAAAAATGGGAAGGAAAATTCCTATCATACCTAACTATGGGAGCATTCAGAACAATCAGCTGGTTAAGCAGAAAGCTTGTAAATAGATTTCCTCTGTGACACCTCTCCATGGTTCTCCAAGAGGAGTCCCCAGTGCTGTGACTCATGGGAGAGAAACACCTGTTTCCTTCTTAGTCCGGTCTCCCTGATTTAAAATTCTATTGATAAAAATTTATCTTTAAAAAGTCCAGTATGATAGCTCATGTCTGTACTCCCAGCTACTCAGGTGTCTGAGGCTGGAGGATCACTTGAGCACAGGAATTTGAGGCTGCAGTAGGCTGTAATTGTGCCGTGGAACTCCAGCCTGGGCAAATAGAGTAAGATCTCTTCTCTAAAAATATAAAAATTAAGAAATGTATCTGAAGAATATTTGGACAAGTACGCAAAAATATATGCACAATTATGTTCATTTTAGAGTTTTTTGCATTAATAAAAATTAGAAACAACCTACATGTCCAACAAAAGGGGATTGACCAAGTAAAGAATGGGGCTTCCATGCAATGAAATTCTATGCAGCCATTTGAGATCAAAAAAAACTTTTTGAAAATCTTGGGATTCACCTGTTTATAAAACCCTGAAATTCTCCCTTTTCTTCAAATCAGATTTTATCTATAAAATTCAAATACATGGAGTAGATTTTTAGAAAAAATGAAACCGTTGCCTCAGTTATGGTTAGGTAGGGAAATAAGGATCCTGCCTCTCAGCCCCTTTCCACACCCGGCACCCAGTACTCCTTAGGCATCTCCCCAGATCTCTGGGATTTGAAGTGATAATACAAGGATAAAACTATACAGGGACAGATATTATCTTCTCAGTACTTCATGTGGGTCCCGCATTCTGCATTATATCATTTAATTTTCACAGCAAGCCTGACACAAGATAAGCATTCGCTTACCAACCCATTTTGCTGATGGGAAACCGCAGTCTCTAGGCCAAGATCCCCTGGGTAGAAAGAACCAGGATTTAATCACTAAAGTCTGAAACCAAGGGCTATGCTCTAATGGGAAAGTGGTGAGTAGAAAAGTCAGCTAATAAATTCGTATGCAGGATGCCAGTTTCCTGGTTGTGATCATGAACCATTGTTATAAAAGATGGGGGAAGGTGGATGAAGGACACACAGTAACTCTGTAAGGTTCTTACCACTTTTTATAAGTCTAAAGTTATTTCAATGTAAAATAAAATTTCAAATAGCATGTCGAATGAGATCCTATTTGGTTGTGTGTGAGTGTTTATAAATCAAGTTGGTTAACAGTACGAAAAAAATACAGTTAAAAGGAGTAAGTTCTAGTATTTGATAGTACAGTAGGAAAATTACAGTTAACAATAATTTATTGTATATTTCAAAATAACTGGAAGAAAAGATGTATAATACTCCCAACACAAAGAAAAGATTCATTTTTGAGGTGATGGCTACCCCAATTACCTTGATTTGATCACTACACATTGTATACAGGTATCAAAATATCACATGTATCCCCAAAATATGTACAACTAATGTATATCGATGAAAACATTAATTAACTTTAAACTTAATTTCTATACTTTTGATATTTAAAATGGGGATCAGTTTTACCCACTTGTCAAAACTAAATGTGTAATTTAAAAACACTCACCTTCATCTCTAGGTGAGAGTTTGCAGGCGATTTCTTTTTTTAAAAAATTATCTCAATTTTTAATTTTTTTCTTCAATGACTATGCATGATGATTTGTGTAGTCTTTTTAAAAAGTTTAAAACAATCATCTGGGGCCAGCTAAATACCTACCCAGGTCCTGCCTCTGTAATCCAGTGATAAGAGATTCTATTGGTTCTTCCCAAACTCTTTCTTTGTGGAGTTTCAGAAAGCATATCAGGTCCTGTTTCTCTGCCATTCCCACCTGCCTATCATTGCAGAGACCCCCAGTTTCTTGTCTCTTCCCAGAAGACACTGTAGAAGCCTCCAAACCACGTGGGGGGTGGGGTGATGGGGGAGAGCGTTGCACACTTACAAATTACCGCAGCAAAATGGATTGCCTTGACAAAATGTAACGTTTTGTGACAGAGCCCAAATATGCATTTCATTCTTGAGGAGCAGACTCAAGGAACTCGTTGGAAATATTAAATTAAGCAGTGTAACAGCTGAGAATAATTGGGTTTTCTGCCCTGTTGCCTGTGATTTTGTGTGGCGTTTGAGGCGGTTGGGCAGTTCTGTTTGACTGGAGAATGGGAGAGGACACTGGGAAGCTCTTGGAGAGTGGAGATTGGATGTGGTTCAACCTTATGTTGAGACTGGAGAGACCCTGAGCACCACCAATCCTCTGGGTCCTCAAATCAAAATCTCCCAGCTAAAAATGATTGCAGAGGCCATGTGGTTTGATGCCTGCCCCCATTTCATGGATGAAGAAACTGAGTCCTTAGGGAGATGGCTTAGCAAGATAATGGCAGAGCTGAGACATAAACTGCCGACTCTGAAAAGCTTTTTCCACAATATCATCCCTCCTTTTTATTATGGTCCTGCAATCCCAGGGCTTTGAGCCATTTTGCTTGTAATGCGCCCCAAAGATCCTGGGTTCTGGGATAGATAGACACATTGCACGTGATGGTGCAGCCTCTCCTTCACTGGGGGAACCTTCTGCAAGTCTTGGCTGCTCAGAGCCTCGGTTTCTCTCTGTAAAATGGGAGTCAGCCTGTTTGCACTGGAGGGAATGCAATGAGATTTTTAACAGGGCTGATTTGTAGATGAACCCCCTACGGATATGGTTAAAGACGAAGATTCTGATTCAGCAGGTCTGCGATGGGGCTGGAAATCCTGCATTTCTAACGGGCTCTGCAGGGATGTTGATGCTGCTGGGGTCATCCTTCGAAGAGCAAGTTTATAACATATAGAACTGCTCAACCAGGGCTTGGTATGCAGTAGGCACTCTATGAATGCCCTCCCTTTATTCTCCTGTTATTCCTTCCAGGACTTTGTCCTAACCTACGTTTCTGAAAACTCAACCAGAAAGAAGATGGAAGGCAGGCAGCACGTCTGATGGGTCCCTTGGGAGCCATAAACATCCAATTCAACCTTGTGTGCTCCTGGTCCCCACCCGAAATGACCAGGCCAGCTTTGTGGAAGAGGTGAGTCATGGCTGAGAAGCTTTACAGGCCTCCACAGCGGCACGCTACACAGCTCAGCAGGGGAAATACTTCTGTGTTTGCACATTTTCCAGCAGTTGGTCCAGGGATGTATGCCCAGTTAGCCTTGGCACACACTGGCCCAGCCCAGTACTGCCTCTCTGATGTCAAGCTAGTTTCTTTTTCAAGTCCAACTCAAAACACATTCCTGGACACCGAGAAATAAAGCTGGAAAATGGAGATCCTCTCTCTGCCCCTGGCCACCCTCTGAGATGCCTTTCATCTTACAGTGCTGACAAGATCATGTGGAAACTGACTCAATCATGTAGCCGCTGTGTGACCACGGCCAAGGCATCTCCCTTCTCCGAGCCTCAGTTTCCTCATCTATAAAGTGTATGGAACTCTCAGCTGTGGAGTATGGAGCTTATGGATATGGATCCTGGAGTTCCTATCAGATTCAATCCCAGCTCCATCACTTCCAAACTAGGTGAACTAGCTCTCCAATTCTCAGTCTCCTGATCTATCAATACAGGTTAACAGTAAAGTCTACCTCACAGCCCAGCTCTGGGAATTCAGCAAGATGAAAACTTATGTAGTCTCAGCTCAGGGTTGGGCATAAGACAAGCGTTCAGCAAGTGCTATTATTATTTGCAAACATGAAAATTTATCTCCCTACTGATATATTGTTAGACTTTGATCTTGATTGGTGTCTACCCCCAAATTGCTACTTCAATGTAATCAGCAGCTTTTATGGAGTCACTTGGGGATGATGATATTAACTTGCCAAAAGTTATTGGACAAGTATAAACCAGGCACTGTTCTAAATTCTTTACTTGTGTTATATGACAGATAATTCTCACAACAACTCTGAAAGATTGATTATGGTGAAAAATATAGTATTATTCTCTATTTTACCAGTGAGGAAACTAAGGCACAGGAAGCTTAAATAACTTGCTAGAGGTCACACAGTTGAAGTGTCAGTCAGCTATGGCCACAGTAATGTTACATAACACGTGCCCATAGACATCTTGGAGGAAAACACGTGTTGACTTCTCCCTCATGCATCTAGGAGTCAATGGGGGTCTCCAAGACCGGCCTTGACTGAGCTCAGCCCCAGGTCTTCTCCACTGATCTCCCATCCTCCTTGGACCTACAACTACTCATGGCAAAAGGCAAGGTCCCATGGGCCAGAGCAAACCACACGTTCAAGCCCAGAGTCAAGAGTTGGGGGAATATTTGTCCCCACACCTTGAAGCCCCAGCAAAGGTGTGAACATGTCATCTTCCTACACAGGAGTCAAGAACTGAGAGCATTAATTCAACATCCCACAGCTGATGGGGGATGGGGAGAGGTGTGAGGCAATTGACCCAGAGAAACTGATGAAAGAACTTGTAATCGTAACTGCTGTACCAGAAGTCTCTCTATCTCCTTACAGTGTTGAGTAAACATGTGTAGAATGCTGCACTCTGAAAACAGCTCTAGCTGGATCAATCAAGGCTTATGTAAGACTATTTGACATAATTTTATAGAAGATAAAATATCGGAATAATGTTCACTTTCCTTTGAGAAAGTCTAGGGAAGCACTATTATTTATTTATCCATCCATGCATGAACCCATTAATCCACCTACTGTAAAATCCATACATCCATTTATCTATTCATCCACCTGTCCTAAAATCCATCTCTCTATCCATCTGTCCATCCACCTACCCACCTAAACATCTGTACATTTATCCATCCATCCATCCATCCATCCATCCATCCATCCATCCATCCATCTCTCCTAAAATTAATCCATTCATCCATCCATCTATTCATTCATCCATCCATCTATCCATTCATCTACCCAGCTGAAACATCCATTTATCTATCCATTTATCCATCCATTAATCCTTCCATTCATCCACCTCTCCTAAAGTTCATCTCTATATCTATCCACCCAACAACCCACCTACTCACCCAACCACCCAAACATCCACCCATCTATCCACATCTCCTAAAATCCATCTCTCTATCCATTCATGCACCCAATCTCTCCACCTACCCTACCATCTCTTCATCCGTGTATCCATCTATCCACCTATGTTATAATCCATCCATCCCTCCATCTACCTACCCATCCAACAAATATTTATCGAGCTCCTATTATGTGCCAGACACTGTGCTGTACGGCAAACCCAGATCTGGTCTCCGCGTTCAAGGTGCTTACAGTCTAGCAGAAGAGATTCATCAGATAACCACATAAATAAACATACAATTCAAATGGAGACAAATAATATGGATGAGAGGAATGAGGGGTGGTGAGAGGTTAGAAAAGGGGGCCTGACTTAAGTGGGATCAGGGAATGGCATTTATGGAAGGATCAGAGGGATGAATAGGAACTAAGTAGATGAAAAGGAAAGAAAAGATCTTCCCAAGTGGTGGGAAAACCTTAGATGAAGGTTAAAAATGGAGCGATGGAAAGGAATACAGATTTCTCCAAGAGCTATTAAAAGGTTGTAACTGGTCCTCAGCAAACAAAATGAGTTGTGGTGTGAGTGGGTGCTGGGGAGGGCTTCAGGGCCAGCCTTGCAGGGTCTTGTAGGCTGGGGAAGGATATGATTCTATATTTAATAGGGAGGCAAATGTCTCCAAGGTCCAAGATTTGGGAGGCTAGGGTGTTGGAAGTACCCAGAAGGCCCCGCAGCTCTGCAAACATAGTTGTGGGAACTCTGAGGCTACAGTGGGGAGAGTAACTGAAAGGACCCCATGTAGCCACTGCATCTGTGGCTCTGCTCAGGGCCACACATCTCCCAAGGTGCCAGCCACAGTCTGCCAACTCATGCACCCCCACAGTGCTGCTTAGCCCAGAAAGTTCATGTCTGGAATCATATGGACATAGGGTTGATTCTCCAGCCCCAACATTTCCTCAATATGTGACATTGGGTAAGTTACTTAACCTCCCTGAGCCTCAATTTTTCCATCTGCAAAATGGTGGTAATAGTTGGAGGGAAAGAACTATGTCCCAATGTCCAGAACTCCCTCTTCAGCCTTCCCTAGAAAGGAAGAAGGAGGCCTTAGCCTCTCAGACTGAGGTCTGTGTTGTTCATAGAGCCACATTCTATGAGAAGCTCATTGCATTTTAGTAGAAAGTGGGACACTGCATTAGAACATGCTGGACAGTGATGTACCCTCTGTAGCCCTCTCTAACACTTGAGCCCCTGTGGCTGGATGGTCCATCAGGGCTAAAGCCTTCTCTGCTGACCTGACAATTGTAGCCAATGCCAAGAGGCACTAGGAAGCCTTGTGAGGTCTGTAGTTAAGAGACAGTCCCCAGGCTGCAATTAGATTTATTACCATGCCTGCCATTTATGCAACAAATTCGTATTGAGTTCTTCCCACGTGCCAGGCATGTGTCCTGTGCTGAGAACGCATAGCACCATGGAATCCCAGTGTGTAAGATGCCCACAGACTGGAAGTGGGGCAGATGTGTAGGGTAGGCTTACAGACCAGTGTGGAAAACACCCTAATCGATGTATGAACAAGTCTTTCCAGAGTATAAGAAGGGGAGGTGACTACTCTCCAGGTAGAGAGTATTTGAGATGGCACTTGAGCATCTGCAGGAATTCGTGAAACTTACAAGCACAGAAGAGGCATCCAGGCACAGAGAAGCGGTGCTGATGGTGCAGGAGGTAAAAGACATAAGGTCAGGACCCACTCTGGTCTTCTCTTGTGCTGTGGCCCCCAGAACCTGAACCTTCCGCAAGACTTGCTGAACACTGTGGCCACTTAGAACCATGCTGACAATTGCAAGTGTCCCTTGCTTTATGTTTTTTCACATGCCAACAAACATAAGATCAGTCTATACATATGTCTTGCTTAAGATCCAAAGGTGGCACAAGTAGGTATGATAGCTATGCCTGCTGTCAGCTTCTCTGTGCACCCCAGATAGTTCTAAACACTTGATATGGAATGCTTTACTTCTTTGGATCCTCTCTGCATGAGGCAAAAAAAAAAAAAAAAAAAAAAAAAAGATACACTGGATTAGGAATTTGGAGACCTGGTTTCTAGCACAGTGTGACTTTGAGTGAACATTTCTCCTCTCTGAGTCTTGCTTGACCCATTTGCCCATCTGTACAGCGAATCAATGCCAGCCAAAGGCCCTTCCTATTCTACCAATGGGAATTCTCTTCTTTACATCAGTTTTCTTATTTTATATCATTTCTCTCTTCTCAATAGGCAGACAGTTGCTCAGGAGGGTAACATGGGGATACCCAAACTTGTAATTCATTTTAACACTGAGAATATCCAACTACTGAAATCAACCACAAGAGACTGGGAATGGAGTTGTTTTTAAGCTCCTGCTCTAGGTACAGTTGCCTTCAGATTGTCCTTTAAATATGCTATTCTTCATTCATGCATTCATTCATTCATGCATCACTCACTGGGCATTCCTGCAAGTTTGATACTGGGCACACACAACACTGGTACATCATTTTCCTTTCTCTTAAGATTTCTTATCTCCCAACTCAAAGGGTATTGTCCCCCCATCTTCATTTTATTATATAGTCATTTATTTATTATTTGTTTGTTCTCAAACCCCAAAGCCCTTCAGTTTAGCAGATGTGCCGGCAAACTTCCCCAAACATGGTTGTGTGTGACATTGATGGAAATAGTTTATGATCAATTTCAAGGGCCCTGATGATCTTTTTTTAATAAGGCACTGCTGTGGGTGTGCAGCAAACTATGCCATTGTGATTTCACAAGGTACTTGCTATGAAATTGAAAGCTGCCACCCCTCCTCCCTTCTTCCAGACTTAAAACGGTGGTGCCTCTTTGGGGAGTGTCTATCAGTGGCTTCAAACTCCTGGTGTGGCTGCTATAAGATAAAGAATTTTCTCTCCCCCAAGGGGCCCTCTCTCAAGGTCTGCAGGCAGGGGTGTTTCTTCAGGTGTGGTCTAAGCACCACCGGGATCAGAACCACTGGGAATGGGCCCAGGAATCTGCATTTCCACAAGAACTCCAGGACACTTTTATGTCCTAAAATCTGGAGTCTGTCTCCTATCATTTGAAGGAAAGGAGGGAAGAAAGGGAAAAGTAATCATTGAAGTCCTACGTGTTTGCACATCCTAGTTAATTATTTGCAGATTTGGGGAAATATGAAGTGTTTATACATGGCACCTACACCCTGTTCGTAGTGTCGCCCATGGATGGAGTGGCTTGGTACCTACTAAGAAGGTTTCATAATTTATCTCTTATCCCCCCTCCAACTCTACCTGAAAAACCAGAGAACACTCACTTTCTCAATTACATTATTCCCCAAACACGCCATAACTTCCTGCCTTTCTGTCCATTAACCTCTTTTCTGGGAATGTCTTTACTTCTAATAGGTCTGCCTGTCATCGAAATCTTATGCATCCCTCAAAACCCAACTTGAAACTCACCACTTCCTCCCAGCTTGGTTAATTATTCTCTTCTTCCTGCTTCTGCCATTGAACATTCCACACTGTAGCAACAATATGATTTGCCAATTATTGAACCCCACTGTGAGTCTGGTACTGTGTTCAGCCATTGAGATATTAGAGTGTTCACAAATAAAGGAAAGCACATTATTTCTGTTTACATGTATTCTGCCCTGTGTTCATCCAGTGCAAAAACTGAGCCTAATTCCCCTAGTCAGAGTAATTGCTCAAGTCCCCTTGGAGGGACTGAAATTCACACGCCCATCTCACCAGCTTGGATCAGCCAGAAAGGATGGGCCAAGGGAGTCTAGAAAGAAACCGCTCAGCCATGACAGAAGAAGGGCAGAGCAGAGCCTCCACCTTCCTCCAAGGCCTGGCTTGAGCAGAGCTAGGCCCCAGCTGGAGTCATAAGTAGGAAAAGTGCTTGTTGATCTTGTACCTTCCTACCCTTGCTACAAAGTCAGATCCCTACTCAGCAACCACAGAAATACCAGCCCCAGGCAGAGTTTTAGGCTTCCTAGAATGAAGGCAGTTGGCCTCCAACTAATCAACACAGTCCTGATGCCACTTATGTATAGACCCAGAGGACCACAAGGCTGGAAGGCACATCCAGGCAAGCCATCCCTCCTTGGCAAAGATGGATGACATCTGTGCCGTCTGATGCTTTAGGTCAGCTTCCGGGCCTTTCACACAAAATCAAGTGCAATGTTTTTTGCTAATTGGGAAACTTGCCCTTGCCCATCCACACATCTTGGTGCTCCCGGTTCCAGCATCAGCAGATCTGACTTCAAATCCTGGCTCTGCTGCTTAATGGCTGTATGACTTTGGAGAACTCACCTAACCCCTTTGAGCAGGAGCTCTCTTACCGCAAAGAGGGAATAGCAAAACTTGTCACATGGCTATAGTGTGTCTCGGTGGAGGGAATGCTTGTGATGGTTTTGTCCTTCCTTTTCTTCTAAATATTAATGTACTTCTTATTATATATTTTTATTGCTGTGATTTTCTCGGTCTTGAGATTCTCGCATGATGGAGCTTTCTAAATATCATCTCTGATTATGAAAACTTCGTCTAAGCTCTTCCTCTTTCTTGGCTTTCGATATTCTCTCAAGTGAGATCGCTTTGCTAAATTCATTTTCCTGCCAATCTCCAACTTGATGCATCATCCTGATCACGCTATATTATGTTTGGCAACATAATGTGATGTGACTCGGGCTGCTGATGACGGATGGGGTACCCGTCAGCAAATGGAACAGCACCCAATTTTCTAAAGAGCATTGTTACAGAAACAAACAGGATGGCCTTTTAACTTGTATTGATTTATTTCTGAAGAATGAGCCCCTCTGCTACTTTTACAAGTGCTGTAATTAGAGGGTAGAATTACCTTTCTGGGGAGAGGGCTCAGTGAGCTCAACAGCATGGATGGGTGGAGGGCGGGATGCAGAGAAACAATGGGGTAGGTGGAGTACAGCCCCTGACACTCCAGAAGCCAGATTTATCCTAGGAAACCTGGAGGTTAAATACATAAAGAATCCATTCTCCCTCCCTCCCTTCCTCTTTCCCTCTTTTCTTTCTTCTCTGTCTTCTTTCCATCCATCCATCCATCCATCCATCCATTGTTTTATCCATTAATCATCCATCCATCCATCTTCTATCGTCATCCATCCACCCATATATTATCCATCCGTTCATCTTTTCTTCTTACTTTCCTTCCTTCTTTCTTTTACCTTCATGCCTCTCTTTCTTCTTTCTATTTATCCTTCCATCCATCCATTTATATGTACATTATCCATTATCCATCCAGCTTTTCTTTCTTCCTTCCTCTCTCCCTTACATTTTTCTTCTTTCCTCCTTCATTCCTTCTTTTCTTCCTTTCTTCTTTCCATCCATCCATCCATCCATCCATCTATCCATCCATCCATCCATATATCTGTTATCCATCTATCTTTTCTCCCTCCTTTCCTCCTTCCTTTCCTCCCTCCTTACCTCCCTCCCCCTCTCCCTCCCTTCCCTTTTCCTTCCTTCTTTCCTTCCTTCCTTCCCTTCCTTCTTCCTTCCTATTTCCCTTCCTTCCTTCCTTGCTCTCTCCCTCCTTCCCTTTTCCCTTCTTTATCTCCCTTCTCCCATTCCTCCCTCTCTAATTTCTTCTCTTTTCCTCTCAACATTTTTGAGGGCCATGCTTGGCATGCTGTGGAGGAAAGACTCAGAGGGAACAGGGTCCAACTCCTGGCCCTACTGCGTGACCTTGGGGATTACTTCCCTCTCTGACACCAGGTTTTCTCACCTCTCTCATCACTCTACACTTTGCTCATTAGCTTCCAGCCACCCTGCCTTGGTCTTCTCCTCATAGTTCAGGAACCCCCACCTCTGCCTGTTTGCATTTATTTTCCCCTCTGCCTAGAACATCCTCCAGATAGCCTCATGGCTCCCTGTCTCCTTCTCCTCTGGTCTCTGTCTAAATGACTTCTTCTCAGAGAGGCCTTTCCTGACCACCTCTCCAAAGTAGCATCTTCTGTTACTCTCCAGCCTTCTAACTTGGCTTTATTTTGCTTTTAGCTGGTAGCATCATTTGGCATATTATGCATGTTACTTATTTAAAGGGCATCAACTTATTTGATGTCTGTTCAGCAAGGGCCAGAATCTGCAACTTTTTGCCAGCTGCCGTGGCCACACTACCTAGAAGACAGTCTCACATGCAGTGGACACTTGAATATCTGTTGGGTGGATGAATCCTGAATTGTAGACTTGGGCAGGGATGCAAGTGGCTTATTCAAAGGATGATGCTGGGGAAACAGGAGTGTGGGAACATGGAGAGAGAAATGGGGAGGAGGAAAGACCAATTTTAGGGTGATGGTCCTGGTCACTGCTGCGAATGTGGGTTCTATTCCTTGGGTACCTCTCAGAATTGAACATCTGGGGATCAGACAGTGGGAGTCGAATCCCAACTCCAGGACCCTATCATTGAGGGTTGACCCGGGGCCAGTTCTCCCATGGGTTGGTACTCCCATGGTCGTCCCAGGCAAAAAGCAAAAAGCCTCCCAGCTTGTGCATGAAGTGGGCACCATGGCCGGAGTCGAAGCTGTCTGGAACTGTCCTCCATAATCTGGGTTGAAGTCCCAGGAGGGCTGGGGGGTGTAAGTCTTCGAGCATTGCCTGGGGCCCTCCCCTTTGACATTGCTGTGGGGTATTACTTCCTGAGAATCTACACTTATGGGAAAAGAAGGCATCTCAGAATCCCTTTGACATTACTGTGGGGTATTACTACCTGAGAATCTACACTTGCGGGAAAAGAAGGCATCTCAGAATCCCTTTGCCATTGCTGTGGGGTATTACTACCTGAGAATCTACACTTGTGGGAAAAGAAGGCATCTCAGAATCCCAGTCTCCACTCTGTCCCTCATACACTGTGACCTTGGGCAAGTCACTCACCCTCTCTGGGCTTCAACTTCCCCATTGGTAAAATTAATCATTTAGGCCAGACCATGGTATCCACCTTATCAAGTCCAGAAACTCTGAGGTTTGTTTTTTTTTTTTAATGATTAAACACGTTGTACGGACTCAATGTTGACAGAAAATCCAGTAAGATAAGGTAATAGAAAAGAGAGGAAGAACTGAAGAATAAGGCAATATCTGTGGACATTTTCTAATTTTTGATAGTCTGTGATATTTGTATGCAAAAGTCTCTCTTCTCTTTCTCCCTCCTCTGTTCCCCCTTATTTTTCTCTTCTTCCTCCTCCTCACTCTCCCTCTCTTCCTCTTCTTTCTCCTACTCCTCCTCCTTCTTCCCTACTTTCTATTCCTCATTACCATCCTTCCACTAGAATAGAAGCTCCATGAAGAAAGGGATATCTATCTCTTTTGGCCCCTGAAGTATCTGTAGCATGTAATCCACTGTCTGGCATAGAGCAGGTGCTGTGGCAGGAATGAATGGATAATAATAACAGTGTTAGCTGAGCTTCCATTTGTTAGGCATGAATCAGGACTGACGGAGGGCAGAGAGGCTCAGAGATGAATGAGACAGACTGGATCCTGAACTTGTGGTGGTCAAGGCACCACCGAGGCCCTTCTGTCCTCCCCAGCAATGCCTGGGGATGGCGGAGGCGAGGTGGAACCCAATCAATACACATTAGCATAGAAGCTGTAGGCAAAACGAGATATGAAGGATCACAAGTTGAAAAAACACAGATGATGCAGAGGCTAAAAGCCAGCTGGAACTCCTGCAGGTCTCTATCAAGATGGGGTGAGGTCAGGGGCCCTACGGCCCAGGTATGTCCTGTCCACATTGTGACCACAGAGGAGGCAGAGGCAGCAAAATGAGAACCCAAGAGCAGCCAGGGCACAGACACTTGAAAGGATGGCCCTGGAGTCTGTGGAAAACTGGTGGAAAGGTCAGGACCAACTGGAACAGGAGGCTCCCTCCCCAAGCGGGGTTTGCATGCAGGTTCCAGGCGGAGAGGCATCCAATGGCAGGGCAGCCCAACAATTTGGAGCATGGGCTTTGGAATCAGACAGACCTGGGTTCAAATCCCAGCTCAGCTCCACTATGCTCCTGTGTGACCTTCACGTGTTACTATGTCTCTCTGAGCCTCAGTCTTCTCCTTTGTAAAACTGGGATCCTCGCCTCTCTCCTTACACATTCTGTTGAGTCTAAGGTCCTGGCACAGACCTACACAACAGTGAAGGCTAGCTGCTGTTATTCAATAACGTTAGTAGCCATAGGCTGGGGGCTGGAGTTCACAGGAGACAGCCAGGACTGCTGAGAACAAATTCACAGATCACTGCTTGGCTGGGGGGATGTCTTTCTCACTGCCTGCAGGACATCTTTGAGGGTGTCTCTTTTTTTATTCAAAGCACAGCTTAAGGGGGAGACCATACTGTTACTGTGAATGCTTAGCTGAGGCTCTCAGCAGGGCCAGCTGATCCCGGAGAGCAAAGGCCCCAGAGGCTGTCCCATACAGTGACAGGGCAGGAGGCTGAAAGCCACGTGCGGTCCTGTGAAAAGACCAAATTGCAAAACACCACATTTGTGCCCCCAAAGCATGCAAAGCTCACCACAGATGCCACTGTGCAGCTGGGCTTCCCAAAATGGTACACTCTCAGGAGTTACAGATCCGAAATTCACCACTGCTCAGAGCCTGGATTCCAACCCTCAGGCTGGAGAAAATGTTGGATTCCCATTGTGGTGGTTCGGGAATCAAAAGGAAAACATCCAACGCCTGGGAGGTGGAAGGCAGCATGGGGGATGGGGAGGAGACTGAAGAGGGGCTACCCCATTTCATACTTGTTTATTTTTTCAATAGGCAGGGGAAAAGGTCCGAACAGTTTTCACACCTCAGCCCAAGAGATACTAAACTACAAAGAGCCAGTGCAAGCTGAAATGGTTTCAAATCCCAGTTGGCCACTTATGATATCCCCGCCTTGAGTAGAGACGACAGTCACCCACTCACAGGGAGGAGGGATTAATGGAGGAAGCCCTTGTGTAACATGGGCTCAAGGTGAACACTCAGAGACTCAATGAACGGTAGTTTCTGTTATTACTGTCACTGAACACGTTGATTGACTGTGACACAAATTCCACCTCTTTACCCAGAATCTCCCACCTGTGAGCTTAGTGAGGTCCAGTGCCAGCATCCAGTGTGATTCTCCCAGCACCAGGGCCGGTGGACTTCACCTTCTCCAGTCACAGATGGGGCTACCAAGTCACATAGGGGTCTGCTCAGGCTTCCATAAGAAAATACCACTGCCTCAGTGGCTTCAACAGCAGAAATTTATTTTTCCACAATTCAGGAGGCTGGAAGTTCAAAATCAAGGTGTTGGCAGATTTGTTTGTTCTTGAGGCTTTTCTCCTTGGCTTGGGGATGGCCACCTTCTCGCTGAGTCCTCACGTGGTCTTTCCTGTGTGTGCACAGCCCAGGTGCTTCCTGTACATGCTCGTCTCTTAAAAAGACACCAATCAGATTAGACTAGGATCCACCTCAAAGACCTCATTTTAACTTAATTACCTTTTAAAAGATCCTCTCTAAATACAGTTACTTGCGGGAGTTAGTTACAGTTTCAACATACGAATTGGGAGGGGGGCGCAATTTGGCCAGAACACTCAGCACATAAGTGGTGATATGAGAGGACCACCCTGATCCCATGTCCTTTCCTTTCAGGCATGCCCTCCCCAAGCCCTTTGCAAATCCTGCTTCAAAGCCCTCACCCCTCTGTTCACTCGCACCTTCAAGATTTGCAATCCCGAGCTAACCTTCAGCACCTTCCAGGGTCCAGAGTTGCAGGCAACAACTTGCTCTGGCCTCCATATGGAAATGCGGGCTAAGAAGTAGATGTCCTTTCATCTCAGGCATGAAAGGTATCAGCGCTCGGGAAAAGCCTTCAGCAGGAAGTGACATCTACCTACACACAGGCTCTTACAGGCTACTGTTGTGTTTGGGCTATTTATGTATTATTTGGTTCAGAGTCGTCTCCCTTCAGACCGTAGCGGCTCCAATTCTGTTTCTTGCTACGATACTCTGTTTCTGCAAGCTTAGGAACCCTTGTCATTCTCTCTCCCTGGGACTCCCCTCCTCTCCTTACTCTTTCCTTCTTTTCTTTTCCACGAGGAGCCTCAAATCACAAATTATGTCTGGGTAGGACAATGTCTTCCACTAAGGGGGTAATATTGGGGTCATCTTTTATTAAGAAGAAAGCGATTGAAATGACACACTTGAACATATTGCTATTAGAAGCTTGAAAAGTATTTCCCTCATTAAAGTAAAAGGGAAAAGGGGAGCTAGTAATCTTGTTGATCAGCAGCTGCAATTTATTTTAAACTGTCCATTTTCTGGATGTCAGAGGACAACTTTTATGTATAATCTTATTTCCAATTTCAACAAAGAACACTTCACTCATGTTCTGTGCAGATTTTTTTTCATAGACAATAACCGATTATAAAAGCGGTTCTCAGCCACCCACCGCCCCCCCCATCTCTTAGTGGTGTTGACATATGGAAATGAATCAAAATGTAATACGCATAATTACAAGCATTGTAAGCAGGGTACAATTAGTGTCTCTTCAAACCAATGTTGTAATCAAAAGACACCACTAAAACAGTCCAAGGAGTGAGAAGACTATCCAAGGAATTAGACACGGATTGGAAGGAAGTTTCTTTCTTTTTTTTTTTTTTTTTCTCCTCTCTTCTCCTGTGTATAGAGACTAAAGTTGCCTCCTATTCTATTCCTGAGTGGGTGCAGAGAAATCAATTCTAATTATTTTCTCCACCCATCGAGTTGAACACAGACAAGGAAGCCTTGCTTTAAAAATAAACCCAGCCACATGGAAGGGGGGGAGGTCTCTTTTTTGAAGCTTATATTTGGAGAGTGTCTTTTAATGTCACAAATCCCTGGGGAAGTGTCAGGGAATGAGCTGGCCAACTGGGGCCCTGTGGGGAGAATTATCTCCCTGGATGCCTTCTGTGTAGCCAAACCGCATTTTAGGATAGAGGTGAGGGCTGTGGGTGGGGCCCGCGGTTGGGGGGTGGGGGGTTGTTTTTACAGTAGTTGTTATTTCAATGCATTTTTTTTATATCGAATCCTTTGCCAACATTTAAAAATAAGGAGGTGTTTGCATCAAAGTTGTGATTTTCACCACTTCCTGAGAAATTATAGGAGCTGACCACATGTAACCCACACCCTCATGGGACACCCTTCACTGGTGCCTGGCACCAGTGGGCCCTGGAAACAGGATGGGTGACTCCTGTTCACCATCTATTCCCAGCCCAGCTCCTGTGAGTATCTTATTTTTGCCTCCATTACTGAATGTAATGAACCATGGAGGCCCCGCTCACCTGCAACTTGCAAAAGAGCTACTGTGCCTGGCTGCTTTCCCTTTCCCTTAGTCCCCTGCATTTTCCACTTTCTTCCATCTCTCTGAGATGCACTTTCCTCCTGAAAATTCCTATCACCACCCACCCCCGCCCAGCCCAGCTTCGGCGTCTCCTCCACTAGAAGGTGTTCACTGGCCATTGCCACCTACCCCCCAAAATCTCCAAGCAGCGTCCATCGCCCGTGACCTGTGCGTGCCTCTTTGCAGGGACTCTTCACACCACAGCTCAATTCCACCTCAAGGTTCATCCGGGCGTTTTTCCCTCGCCTGCAAGCCCCTTGGAAGTGAAGGCCCTGCCTTCTTTATGGCTACATCCCAAATGCAGAATAGAATCTGGCACATGGGAGGTGTGAAGTCCTTGTTTGAATTTTTGAATGAATTATTCAATGAGAGCTGCCTCTTTGTTGTCTCCAAAGTGAGGCTGGAATAAGAAAAAAGGAGAAAGTGATGATTACAGAGAACCCACTCTGTACCTGCCGCTTGGCCTAGGTTGGGCCTCATAAGTTAAAGACAGAATCTCAGGCTCCACCTTTCACCTTAAAATTGATCGGCTGTTAAGACATTGACCCCCCGCCAAAAGCCAGTCCTCAGTGTAAGATAAAATCTGATACCAGTGGTTAAAATCTTCTTTAAATATCAATATAGTTACCTACACACACATTTATATCGTGATCTGTACCTACAATATCTTTCATCTAAATCTCATTTCAGTTTTGGGTTGATCATAACAGCAAGCATTTGAAAACTATGGAAAGATCCATCACTAAGGCACTAGTTTGACATATTGCGCTGTATTTAAGTACTGGAATATTCTGACACCACGAATATCAGGTGGCCATTTATGAGCACAGAAGGAATTCATCCAAGGGCATAAGTCAAGCCATGATGGGACACGAGGGGGCTGCCATGTCTGAAAACCATGGCTCTTCATCTATAAATACATATGTGAGAGAGATGATTAGAACTGTTTGAGCTAAATGTTAAGTATGGTCTTCCTAAGCAAGGAGCTTTCTGATGATTTTTGTTTATAAGTTTCCATTCTCCCAGAATATTTCATATCAATTGTGACTTTTTTCCCCAAAGCCCTAAAATGGCTGTAAGCACATTGCTCTGGTATCTCATTTTCCCTTCCTCTCCTGTCTGATTGCCTGAGCTTCCCTGCAGGTGCCTTGATCAGTGTGTGATGGAGTGGGTCTGGGCCAATTTATCCCATTTTGGCAAAGCCACAGCTGACTTTGTGTTTTCATTTCCAGAAGTCAAGGCCCCATATTGAGCTGGATTTTACAAATATTTGATTCTGAAGCAGAGTCATCAAAAGGTCAGATGAGAAGGAGCCATGGAGATGATGAAGAATAAGCCCTGTTTAGTGCAGATGGGGACGCTGACACCCAGGAGAGGGGTGTTGGAAATAGCCGGTAGTCAGAGCCAGGCATAGCTGGCTCAGAATGCTGGTTCTGCCACTTCCTGGCTGGGTGATCTTGAGCCAGTCCTTTCCCCTCTGTGTTTTTCCATCCCGTATTTCATTTATAAAACTGGAAAAATAATGGTAACCTCAGCTAAGGGTTATTCTGAGGATGAAATGGGACAGTAACTGTTCCTGAGATTTTGAAAACTGCAAAACACTCTCAGATTAGAATTCTCACCATGAACTTGAATGAATATCCCCAATCATGGGAAATATATATATATATATTTCTGGTATATATATATATCTATATATATATATATTATATATAATAAACATCAGGCTGGGTGTAGTGGCTCATATCTATAATGCCAACACTTTGGGAGGCTGAGACGGGAGGATCTCTTGAGTTCAGGAGTTTGAGATCAGCCTGGGCAACATAGCAAGACCCCATCTCTACAAAAAATAAAAAATTAGACGGCCATAGTGGTGCACACCAATAGTCCCAGCTACTCCAGAGGTTGAGGCAGGAGGATTGCTTGAGCACAGGAGTTCCAGTCTGCACTAAGGTAGGATTGTGCCATGTACTCCAGCTTGGGAGACAGAATGAGACCACATGTCAAAAAAATAAAATAAAATAAAAATTAGGATCATCAGAACACTGGAGCTCCTGGGAAGACTATGCTAATCTCACATTTGCCAAGATTTGGAGTCTACGCTGCTGGGACTGAGTGGACTCAGGGATGTTCTTTTTTCCCCTAGAGGCTGCCCTCTCCCCTCAACGAACGGCTTAAACTTTCTTACAAATGCCTCCTGGCTAAGGGCCTTCTGGGGACACTCTCAGAGGGTGTCTCTCCTGGGTTGAGGATCCTTTAATCAAGAAAAAGTGGTGGAGGAGGAAGCTGTGAGGAGAAGCAAAAATCAACTCCGGGTCAGCAAGGCAGCTGACCAGGGGCCTAGCAGGAGGAAAGCTCTCTGGAAAGGGCTTCCACCCAGCCGGCTCTCCCACAATGCACCAGGTGCCTTCTGCTGATAAGAATGGGCCGTGCAACCTTGAGGAGCGTGACAGGAATAGACAAGAAACGTGTCTATTCTTGAGGGCTGTAAAAGGAAACTCCTGTTGGCTGAAGAGCAGGCCAATAAGAGAGGAAAAGCAGTCAAGGCCTTGGGTGTTATTTTCCCCTCTGATTTTTTTGTTTTGTTTTGTTTTGTTTTCCACGGTTTTTTTTCTTACTAAAGGAAAAAGGGAACGTTGCATTTACCTGGGAGGGTGGATGGCAAGATGTGGAGATTTAAAGGAGTTGGAACAAGCTCTGAGATTTCAACCCTGAAACCATGATTTTGTCCTGAGTGTGAAGTTGTGGAAGATTTTTATTTCTTCTTTATCCTTTGTTAAATTTTGCCAGATATTCTTACTGTGAGTAAGCACTGTGCTTCTAATGAGGAAAAAAATTAAAGTTGGCCTTGAATGCAAGTTTTGAATTTCATGTCTGTCTTTCATTTTTATTTTTAGAAATAGGGTCTTGCTTGTTGCCCAGGCTGGAGTACAGTGATGCAATCATAGCTCCCTGCAGCCTTGAACTCCTGGGCTCAAGCGATCCTCCTTCCTCAGCCTCCCAAGTAGCTAGGACGACAGGTATGCTCCACAATGCCCCATTAATTGTTATTTTTTATTTTTTTGTAGAAACGGAGTCTCCCTGTGTTGCCCAGGCTGGTTTCAAACTTCTAGCCTAAAGTGATCCTCCCTCCTTGGCCTCCCAATGTGCTGGCATTACAGACATGAGCCACCATGCCTGTCTGGATTTCTTTTCCTATTTGCTCTGAGTACAGTTACTAAAGCAGAAGAGTATGTTTTCTGCGATCCAGGGACAATCTCCAAGTGTGGTGCTGCTCATCTAGAGAAGATGGACAAGACGGTTACATGCCCCACGCTCCATTGCTGGAGAGATGTTCTGGAAAACAACTAGGCAGTTCCTTAGAAAGTTAAACCTACACTTATCATATGACCCAGCATTCTCACTTCTGGATATTTACTGTAGAGAAATAAAAATTTATCTTCACACAAAAATCTATACATGAAAGTTTGTAGCAGGTTTATTCATGATAGCCCCAAACAGGAAATAACCCAGATGTCCTTCAATAGTTGAGTGTTTAAACAAACTGTGATACATTCATGTGATGAAATACTACTCAGCAATGAAAAGGGAAAGATCATTAATACATGCAACACCCTGGATGGATCTCAAAGGCATTATGGCGAATGAAAGAAAGCCAGTGTCAGAAGGTGATGGGCTGGGTGATTCATTTCCATAACATTCTCGAAGTGACATCATTACGATGATGGAGAACCCATCAGTGGTTACGAAGAGTGGTTGGGGTGGGGTGTGACTATCAGGGGTAGCCTGAGTTTCTTTGTGATGATCAACAGTTGTGTATCTTGGTCATGGTGATGATTACTCAAATTTATATATGATAGAATTTCATGGAATTATACACAGACACACACACACACACACACACACACAGAGTCACATAAAACTACAGAAATCCAGGGCTGAGCATGGTGGCTCATCCCTGTAATCCCAGCACTTTGGGAGGGTGAGGTGGGCAGATTGCTTGAGTCCAGGAAGTCCAGACCAGCCTGGGTGACATGGTGAAAACCTGTCTCTACAAGAAACAAAAATACAAAACAAAACAACAACAGAACTCCAATGAAATCCAAATTAGGTTATATTTGAATTAATAATATTATACTAATGTCAATTTACAGGTTTTGGTAACTTTACTATGGTCATGTAAGACATTATCATTAGGGGAGGCTGGGTGAAACGTACATAGGAACTCTCATGACAATTTTTGCAACTTCTTGGGAATCACAAACTGTTTACAAATAAAATCACATTAAAAAGATGAAAAGAAAAAATATTTTTAAAAAATCTATGTCCAGCTGGCCCTTAGGGGTGGCAGTTGAGGATAGAAAGGCAAATGAGGGCTATTTGAAAGAAACTCAAGACATGATTCAGCATGCCCCTGAAGGTCAATGTGGCCACAATTAGCAAACATCACCTCCAGAACCAGTGAGTCCTGAAAGAATCATAAACTACAAAAGTCATGGCAGCAACAGTAGCTAATTATTCTCTTCCAATTGACTTATTGCTACTACCAACCTAAATTTTCAAAACAACAACAACAACAACAATGAAATACAGTCTCTAATGTCAGTAGCAGAACTACCAAGTGGTTGGGATTATGGATTCAGGATTCAGGAAAATTTGGTTGATGATGGCTTCTCTATCAAATAGCTGTGTGGTTCCAGGCGAGTATATTTTCCTAGCTTCTCTGAGTGATATATTGTCCATATAAAAATTGGATGCATCAAGATCCTTTCAGATTTGAGTAACAGAAACCCAATTCAACTTGTTTGAGAGATGGGGAACGTATTAGTTCACAGAACTATAAAATCAAAAGCTCTACTAGCTTCAGGTATGGTTGGATCTAGGTGCTCACAGAGTGTTCTTATAACTCTATCTCATCTCCACTCTGCTTTCTTTGTGCTGGTTTCATTCTTAGGCAGGACCTTTCCTCATGATGACAAAGAGGATGCCAATAACTTTAAGCCTACATCCTGTTATTGTTCAGTCCTTGTCATTGAAGAAACAGCCCTTTCCTAAAAGTCCTGCAATCAAGTCTCATTTCTGGAATTTATCACATGCCCATCTCTCTGACCATCACTAATACCAGAGGAATGGAATACACTGATTAATCAGGGCTAAACCGTGGCTGGTCTCCTACTCTCCCATAGCAGTCAGAGAACAACCCTATTAGAAGCACATGAAAATGTTTTTCGGGAAGAAAATCAAAGTATCTTTAGCATAAAGAAGGAAGATTGGAAATTGGGCTGGCAGAATCAACAGATGTCAGGAAAAGAGGAAAATAGCATCATTATAAGGACAGAATATTACATGAGACGGTTAATGCACCCATTACGAGGTTAACAAAGAGCTTTTCTCAGCCAAGCACAGTGGCTCATGCCTGTAATCCCAGCACTTCGGGAGGCCGAGGCAGGTGGATCACTTGAGCTCAGGAGTTCGAGATCAGCCTAGGCAACATGGTGAAACTCCATCTCTACAAAAATTTTTTTTAAAAATAGCCAGTGGTGGTGGCAGGTGCCTGTAGTCCCAGCTACTCAGCAGCCTGAGTGGGGAGGATCACTTGAGCCAGGGAGGCAGAGGTTGCAGTGAGCTAAGATCACAACACTGCCCTCTTGCCTGGGTGACACAGTCAGACCCTGTCTTTAAAAAAAAAAAAAAAAACTTTTCTCTTTTCTCCACTTTCACTGGTCAATACTGTTATGAAATGAATCTGGTACTTTGAAGAATTCAGCCTGCCATTTGCACCCACTCAGCTGTCTCAGGCAAGTCCCTCAGCAGCACCTAGCTCCCTTTCTTACAGAGCCTTCCCCATTCCTGAGCTATTTTCCATTAGTCCCCATTTGAGATTTTGCCTTCCTTACCAAACTGCCTGCCTTTGAAGAGTCTGATTTCTTCTTTCCTTTGAAAATTAGAGCCAGCCAGCATGAATGGCTGTGTGCCAGGCACAGTGCTAGACACTCTTCATTGTAATTGTCACCCTAAGGGCAGATGGCATGGCTCCATTTTGCAGATGAACAAACCGAGTTTCAGAGGGGGACCAGCACATAGGTTGAAAATGGCAGAGCCTGATCTCAAACCCAGAGGCTTCAAATGCCATTGGCTTCAGAAGAAACCCCCTCAGTAACCCACAAGATTTCACCAGTGAAATTCAACCGGCAAAGCAGACCCAAGCATGGAGCCTCCCCCACCTGCTCCGTAGTTTCTCCTGTTCCCATTCTAATGGGCTGCTATTTCTCTCTCTCTCTTTATGAAGCTGATCTACGGGAGACCAAGGCGTTAATACCACTGTAAACCAAGCCCGAGATGGAGCAATTAGCGGCACAATTACTTCCTCCGCTCCACTTTCACCAGAGCCCAGAAATAGCGTTCCATCGAGCATGCTATGCTAGGCTGGGGCACTGTTTTAATGGGGCTCAGGAACGCTTGTTCTTGCCCAATACATTATTAAAATAAAATGTGTGTTTATTATGGTCAGCCAACTTGTGCAATGCAAATCAGAAAGCACCTTTTTGGGGGCTGGATTATGGGCTGGTGTCAAGGAAGTCCTCTCGTCTCCTAAGCAAATTATACTTGTTCCCTCTTCACTCAGTTGCTGTCCTTTCAACACACACACGCACATGCACACACACATGCGCACACACACATGCATGCCTGACGGGCTTTTTTCTTCCTCTTAAAGTGATACAAAAGAAGCTCCTTTTCTTTATGTTTATCTTTTCCATTTCCTGCCCCTCCTAACCCAGGAAGGCTGGTTGCCATTGTCTTATTCTGTATGAGCCAATGTGTGCCTGCATGTGTGTGTATGCATGTGTGTGTGTGTGTGTGCGATTGTGTGTGTGTGTTTCCTGGTCATTATTTTTCCTAACTGCACCCCCACGAGTCGAAATTCAACCACGTTTGGAAAATAAATAGTGCTAGTGCTACATTTGTTAAAGCTGGAGCCCGTTGTTGTGAGCAGCCTGGTTGTTGGGTACTCTGTGCGTGTGTCCAGAGAAATGGAATCATTCACCGGGCCAGGCTCTCCGGCTAAGCTAGGAGCAGTATTCTGTGACTCCCTTCAATGCCTGGTTTTCTGGGTTTCTTTGTTAGTTGGTTTGGTTAGATTGGGACACCCAGAAGGGCTGACATGTTTAACCAAAGCCGCATGCTTAGTGACGTTCCATCATTTTAAGAAAATTACAAAAGCTCTCATTTCCTGAGAACCTACTCTGAGCCAAGCACTATGCGACAGCTGCATCTACAGTGTCTGGATTGGATTTAGTTTTCTAGGTGTGATTCGCCCAGCATGCCAGAGCCCTTGGATGTAGAATCTGGCATACAATAGGCAATTAGTATTAATAATAACAATAACTAGAACTCATTTGCATACTGTGTCCTAGGCAGTATGCAAATCTTACATGGTATTAATGTTTTGCAGACTAATATTATATATTTAGTAATAATCTATCTGATTTAATGAAAAGTGTTTCCAACATACAGATAAAGATAGAGACAATATCATAAACACCAGCTTTTAAAAATCTTAACCTTATGGTCTCTTTGCTGCAGATTTTTTTCTTCTTGAGCAAGACATTGCAGATAGAATCACCCTCTGTGTGCCAACCCTAATCTCAGTTTTCCCTCCTATCCTCCTACCACCAGCCTAAATTTGGAGTTTATTATGCCAATAGATGTTTTTAAATGTTTATTACACGATTATGTATCCATAAACATTATGTCGTGTTGCTCACGCAGGTTTTTCAACTTTATATAAATGGTATCTAGCTCTACATATCATTCTGCATCTAGCTTTTTTCTTCACACTTTACATAGATAATCACATTTAATCCTCATAACAGCCTTAGGTGGCAGGCACCATTTTACAGGTGAGGAAGGCGAGCCACAGAAAGGATAAAGCACAAACTCTAACATGAATTAAAGCGAAATATACATTTAAGCTGTGACTCAGCAATTTTATTTCTGAGTATATACCCCCCGAAAAACGAGTGTTCAGGGCTATTGAAGACTTGCACAAGAATGCCCATAAGAGCTTTATTCAAAAGAGCTAAAAAATAGAAACAACCAAAATGTGTATCAATGGAGAAATGGATAAACAAACTGTGATGAAATCACATGGTGGAATATTATACAGCAAAGAAAAAGAATGAATGACGGCTGCACCCAATAGGAAGGATGCATTTCAGAGATGGAATGCTGAGTAAAAGAAGCCAGGCACAAAGGGAACATACTGTATGGTTCCACCTATATGAAGTTCAAAAACAGAAATAGTTGATGATAATAGGGATCAGAGCAATGATTACTTCTGGGGGTAGAGGGCAAGATTGAGAAGGTCATGATGGCAGGGGCTGCTGGGTTATTGGAAATATTCTGCTCCTAATCTTAGTGTTGGTTATACAAGGTTATGTGTATTAGTTTGCCCAGGCTACCGTAACAAAATACCAGAGACTGGGTAGTTTGGACAACCGAAGTTTACTTTCTTACAGTTCTGGAAGCTGGAAGTCTAAGATCAGGGGTCAGCAGGTTTGGTCTCTCCTGAGATCTCTCTCCTTGGATTGCAGGTGGCCGTCTTCTTGCTGTGTCCTCACATGGCCTTTCCTCTGTACACATGCATCCGTGCATGACATCAGTAAAATGGATTAGGGCCCACCCTAATGGCCTCATTTTACTTTACTTCTTTAAAGATCTTGTCTTCAAATACAGCCATTTTCCCAAGTTATGAAGGTCAGGACTTCAATAGGTAACTTTTCAGGGGGTGGGAGGACACAATTTAGTCTACGACACTACGCACATGTAGAAATTCTTCAGGCTTTGCATTTAGATTTCTGCATCGTATTATATGTGTGCTGTACCTCAGTGATGATGATGATGATGATGACAAATCACTTGTGCAGATTCCTACATGTCACCCCAGCAGAGCCTATTTGAATCCAGACTGACTTCTGTATCTTGCACATGACCCTCACTCTGTGAATATTTACAAAAGGAGGGTGGAAGGGTTGGTAGAGTTACCTGCCAAAGGTGAGGCACTGATGAAGTGGAAAAGGTAATATTTGAACCTAGTTCTTCCTGACTCCACATCCAAACTGTTTTTTGGTTTTTTATCTGACCACTTCTAGGAACAAAGCCAGGGCTCTCTGGGCACATGAGTATCCATTCTCTTTGTATCATCCATTCCATGTCCAGAACACATTCACATCCATGCTTATAGTTTCTCATTGCCCGAAGCCTGCTAGGTGGGGCATAGTATGAATACTTGTCCTCATCATCCCCATTTCACAGATGCATAAATAGAGGCCAGTCAATGTACCTACAGACTGTGGATAGAGCCTGAAGCCTCGGGTTAGGCAGCTCGCATCCAGCTGTGAGTCCCAGCTAGGGGAACTGAGTCAGCCACCATCACTCTGTGTCTCGGTTTTCTGACCTCTCAGGTGGGCATCATCAGGTGGGCTTTGGAGGGTAGCCGTGAGTATTAAATTACGCTGATGCAGGGCAGGTGAGCCCGCAGATTGGGGTTTAGCTTGGGAGAGTTCTTGGCTTTGCCTAGGAAATAATTCAAGGGCTAGCCAGTGGTGTTAGCAACTTTTCTTGAAGTGGCAGTGTACGACAGCAGCAGAAGTACTTCTTGCAGAGCAGGGCTACCCCACAGGCAATGTGCTCACAGTAGCAGCTCAGAGGCAGTCCTGCAGTCATATTTATACCCACTTTTAATTATATGCAAATTAAAGGGTGCATTATGCAGAAATTTCTAGAAGAGGGTTGGAAACTTTCCAGTCATCAGGTTGTTGCCATGGAAAGGGGCAGTAACTTCCAGGAGTTGCCATGGCAATGATAAACTGACATGGCACACTGATAGGAGTTTCCTATGGAAAGGTGTTTTCACCGTGTCCCTGTTTTAGCTAGTCTTCAATTTGGTCCGGTATCTGAGTCCTGCCTCCAGAGTCAAGTCCCATCTCCTACCTCAATGTCATACCTATAAAGGGGGTAGCACTGTGCTTGACACACCATCCAATCTCCTGTCTCTTTGCCTGAAACTTTAGATTCCCTTTTGACTCAGGGTTCCTTGTTTGTTGATTGGAGTTGGCCTCTGAGTTCCCTTGTGCTTAAAGATTCCATGATTTATGGCATTTTATGCAAACATTGAGGACACACTCAGCTCTGCACAGGACAGAGAGGAAGGAGGAAATACAGGCAGGCATGGTCTCTAATTCCAAGGGGGTAACAATAATGTTAGTGGGGGAGACAACACATGCAGGTCAGCTGTCCTCTGCTTCTTCTGTTTATCCTGAAACACCCTTAGGCCATGATTGCAACTCAGTGACAAGATTCGCTCCTGCATCTGGCTTGTGAGGGATTTGGAAGGGATGGCACAGCTTGGGATGAACTTGCACAGAGGACCTGGGCACTGGGGCATCATCCCCTGGGATGGCCACCCCACTGCAGCTGGCGTTTACTGAGCATTCTACTCCATATTAGCCCATAAAACCAGAAAATAAAACAAGAGCCTTCACCTCACAGGGCAACATAAAAATAACCTTAAAACAGGCATCTATAAATGTGGAGCTGGTAGTTATTTGGATCTAGTTAACCATGCAACAAAATGGAATAAACTCGGCTCCATTAACCTTACTGTAAAAGCACTTTTTGGTGATTCATGTTTATTCATGTTTATTAAACTGTTAACATTTAAAAGAGTGGATGCTCACCATCATTTCTGCTTTGGAACCTGGTACAGAAGAAAATACACACTTGTGGGAAAGGGGATTGGATCCGGCAGAACTTGTTAATATTTCTCTTTTGCCACCCCTTCTCAAACGAGAACTTCCTCAACCATTCACTCATTCACATTACAGGTGTTTGTTGAGCACCTTTTATGTCTCAGGAGCTTGTCTAAGTGCTAGTGCTACCACGGTGAGCAAAACAGCTGCCTATCTCATGGAGCTGGTGTGCCAATGGCGTCAGACCAATCAAAGTAAGTAACTTCTTCTACGACTGGAGTGCCTGGCCTAAATCTCTACCTGGACAACATTAAAACTGTAACTCCTGATTCCCATCACATTCTCATTCCCTGGCTTTAGCATTCTTCCGTAATAGCTGCCTGAATCTGCTCCTGTCATGGTGGTTGCAAATACCGATTTGCTAATAATTCCTCTACAATTATTTTTATTTTTATTTTATTTTGAGATGGAGTTTTGCCCTTGTCGCCCAGGCTGGAGTGCAATGGTGCAATCTCGGCACACTGCAACCACTGCCTCCCGGGTTCAAGCGATTCTCCTACTTCAGCCTCCTGAGTAGCTAGAATTACAGGCACCCACCACCAAGCCTGGATACTTTTTTGTATTTTTAGTAGAGACAGGGTTTCATCACATTGGCCAGGCTGGTCTTGAATGCCTGACCTCAGGTGATCCACCTGCCTCAGCCTCCCAAAGTGCTGGGATTACAGGCGAGAGCCACCGTGCCCGGTGCCTCCACAATTATTAGTTGGCTGCCTAGTGTGAGGAAGGGTTGTGTCTTCTTTCCTTTATCCATTTATTAACAGAATGAATTCTTATTTTATTCAGTGGTCTGTGATCCATTATTAAGGTCATTAAAAAGAAAAGACTGAGAAATGGTTCTAGAATAAAGAGTTGGATACTAAGGAGAAACTCAAGAAACATGACATCTAAATGCAATGTGCGATCCTAGCCCAGAGATCGTGGGGAAATATTTCCAAAGTGTGTTATTAGGACCACTGGTGGAATTTGAGTAGGGGCTGCTGGAAAGGCTAGTGTGTGCATCCATGGCGAATTCTCCCGTTTTGATAATTGTACTGTGGCCACGTACGAGTTTGCTTCGGTACTTAGAAACTGCATACTGAACTATTTAATGAGAGGGTGATCGACTGTCCCGGTTTACTCAGGATTCTGAGGGGTTTCCCAATGTGTAGGACTTTCTGTGCTAGAGCTAGGAAAATACCAGGCAAACCAGGATAATTGGTCACTGTGGAAATGAGGCATCAAAACCACGATTTAATCAAATAGTTTAGAAAAAATTTAATTTATGTACATAATCATGTGTGTATTTATATATATATGACATCTATATCATATATATATAATACACCTACATAGAGAGAGCAAGCTTCTATATATTTAGTGATAAATTTAATCAGAAAATGATTAAGAAATGTGACAATGGCCAAGAGTGGTGGCTCATGCCTGTAATCCCAGCACCTTGGCAGGCCAAGGAGGGTGGCTCATCTGAGGTCAGGAGTTCGAGGCCAGCCTGGCCAACATGGTGAAACCCCGTCTCTACTAAAAATACAAAAATTAGCCAGGTGTGGTGCTGCGCGCCTGTAGTCCCAGCTACTCAGGAGACTGAGGCAGGAGAATTGCTTGAACCCGGGAGGCGGAGGTTGCAGTGAGCCGAGATCGTGTCACTGCACTCCAGCCTGGGCGACAAAAGCGAGACTCTGTCCTGCACTCCCCGACCCCAAAAAAGAGAAATGTGACAAAACATTTCCAGTTGGTGAAGCTGGAGAAAAGCAAAGAGAAACGTATTGCCCTAGGGGCTGGCAGAACAAAGTACCAAAAACTGGGTGGCTTAGAACAACAGAAATGCGTTGAGCCACAGCTCTGGAGGCCAGAAGTCTGTGACTGAGGTATCAGCAGCGCCGTGCTCTGTCTAACCTGTAGGGGAAGGATTCTTCCTCATCTTTTCCTGCTTCTAGTGGCCTCATTCTTTAGCTTATAGCAGTATTCTTCCAATCTCTACATGGCCTTCTTCCTGTGTGTCTTCACATCATCTTCCCTCTGTGCATGCCTGTCTCTGTCCACATTTCCCCTTTCTAAAAGGACCCCAGTCATGGAGGATTAGGGTTCACCCTAGTGACCTCATTTTTACTCAGTTACCTCTGTCAAGACCCTATTTCCAAAGAAGATCCCATTGCAAGGTACCGGGGATTAGGACTTCAGCATCTCTTTTTTGAGATGACACACTTCCACCCAGAGCAGTATTATTCTCACAACTATTTTGTAAGTGTGCAATTATATCAGACAAAAAGTTATAAGAATACAAATTAGATAATGTTACTGCATCTCAAGACCCTCAGTGGGGTCCTGAGGCTCTTAAGATAAATCTCCACAAGCCTCTGTGATCCAGGCTATGTAATGGAGAGCCCCAGATGGGTCAGTTTAGGAGACTTTGATAAAGAAACAATTTTTTTTTTTTTAAGCAGAGTTTCACTCTTGTTGCCCAGGCTGGAGTGCAATGGTGCAATCTTGGCTCACCACAACCTCTGCCTCCCAGGTTCAAGTGATTCTCCTGCCCCAGCTTCCCGTATAGCTGGGATTACAGGTGCGTGCCACCACGCTTGGCTAATTTTGTATTTTTAGTAGAGATGGGGTTTCTCCATGTTGGTCAGGCTTGTCTCAAACTCCTGACTTCAGGTGATCCGCCCGCCTCGGCCTCCCAAAGTGCTGGGATTACAGGCATGAGCCACCACACCCGGCCAGGAACTATTTTCAAAGGTGGGGGAGAACCCCAAGGGGCTAGTAACAGTGAGGAGCTGCCACCCCCAGGCCTGGAAGGACAGGGGACAGAGTGGGGAGAGGAGGCTGCGTGGGAAGGTCCTTGACAATGCAGCTTGCCCTGTAGTGTCCCTACATGAAGGAAGCTGGAAGAGACAATATACCCGCCTCAGAGTCCTCCAATCCTTGCATCTATTGCTGGCTCCCTGATGGCTGGATGCAACCTGAAGTCATCAATGCTGTCAAAACACATCACATGGTTATTGTCCTGAGCACCAAGCATAGAGGAGCAGGGTGGAGAGTGGTCCCCAGGGATTGTGGCAGGTACTGGCTCCAGTGCTGTCCACTTTCACTCCCACATTCATCTTATACACCAGACTCACCTGTGTCAGCACCTGCACTTTCTCTACCTCCCTCTGCCATCTCGATCTCTATCTGTATCTTGGCCCCAGTGCACGCAACCTATATCCCATCTCTACAGCCCTCATCAAACTTGAGCTTTGTCATTTATATGATCAATGATCCACAGTTCAGCTCTGTGTCCCCCTCCAGAGCATGAGCTTCCCAAGGACAAGAACCGGCCGGGCGCGGTGGCTCACGCTTGTAATCCCAGCACTTTGGGAGGCCGAGGCGGGCGGATCACGAGGTCAGGAGATCGAGACCACGGTGAAACCCCGTCTCTACTAAAAATACAAAAAATTAGCCGGGCGTGGTGGCGGGCGCCTGTAGTCCCAGCTACTCGGAGAGGCTGAGGCAGGAGAATGGCGTGAACCCGGGAGGCGGAGATTGCAGTGAGCCGAGATTGCGCCACTGCACTCCAGCCTGGGCGACAGAGCGAGACTCCGTCTCAAAAAAAAAAAAAAAAAAAAAAGAACCACCCTGTCTGATTTGCTCTTCTCTGTAACTCCGAGTGCACATAGTAGGTGCAACAATAAAGAGCTGGCAAAAAGGCTGGGCATGGTGGCTCACACCTGTAATCCCAGCACTTTGGGAGGACAAGATGGGCGGATCACTTGAGGTGTGGAGTTCGAGACTAACCTGGCCAACATGGTGAAACCCAGTCTCTACTAAAAAATACAAAAAAATTAGCAGGATGTGGTGCGTGCCTGTAATTCCAGCTACTAGGGAGGCTGAGGCAGGAGAATCGCTTGAATCCAGGAGGCAGAGTTTGCAGTGAGCCAAGACCATGCCGCTGCACTCCAGCCTGCGTGGTAGAGTGAGACACTCTCTCTCTCAAAAAAATGCCAAGACTCTCTCTCTCTTTCTCAAAAAAAAAAAAAAAAAGAGTTGACAAATGACTAAGGAAATGAGGGGTGCAGGTGAAGACTGTGAAGTTATCCAAACAAAATGGGAGAACGGAACTGATATCCAGGTTTTTTGATGCCCACACCAGTTCCTGCAGCACCCCCCACCTCCAAAAACCCCATAGATTAGTCAACCTCATTTTTTAAAGGATTACTCTGCCATCCCTTTGGGGCCCTTTTACTCTGCGAAAAAATGCTTGCAAAGTTATTCAGGGAGCAAATGCTCAGAAGAAGAAGACTTGTTGCTATTTTCTTTTGTAAGGTGAAGTGTTTATGAGCGTAATCTCACGCTCAGTTTGAAAATCTCCAGGGAGAAGAAGACAGAACCTTGTTAGGAAGAGAAGTGAAGAGTAAATTTTGCTGTTAGGTGAATCAGGAAAGGACTCGTGTATGTATGCATAAACAGAGAGAAGGTTTGCAACTGAAGAATGTATAAAATTTACAAATATACAGAAGCTCAAACCCTCATTTTTTTCTATAGAATTAGCTATGTGTGGCTGGGCGCAGTGGCTCACACCTGTAATCCAAGCATTTTGGGAGGCCAAGGCTGGCGGATTGCCTGAGGTCAGGAGTTCAAGACCAGTCTGGCAAACATGGTAAAACCCCATCTCTACTAAAAATACAAAAAAAACAAAACAAAAAACAGCCAGGCGTGGTGGCATGCGCCTGTAATCTCAGCTACTCAGGAGGCTGAAGCAGGTGAATTGCTTGAACTAGGGAGGTGGAGGTTGCAGTGAGTCAAGATCATCCCACTGCACTCCAGCCTGGGTGACAGAGTGAGATGCCATCTCAAAAAAAAAAAAAGAATTAGCTATGTGCACATGAGCAAAGATTAGCCAATCCCTGTAGGATTCATGGTATACCTTTGGTTCTCAATCCTTAATGTATAATTAAAATGTGAATCCTATGGCTGGATGGGGCTGGATGATGTAGGTCTATGAAGACTGTGTTCAGGAAACCTCTGAGCAGAGGTTGACAGGAGACTCGGCTGGGATGTTCTAGAGCTGTGTAACTCAAAATGTGACATGTAGGCCCTCAGCATAGGCATCCCAGGTCTCCCAGATGTATGGAATCAGTACCTTCATTCTACCAAAACCCCCGAATGCTTTATGTGCATATTGCATTTAGAGAAGCACTGGTCTGCAGAACATTTTCACATCATCCAGGATTTAAAGGATGTTTGTGGGCCCTGAGATTTCTGACTCTCCAATTCTTCTGCCTCTTCTTGTATAACTCCTTCCTGGAGCAATTGCCTAAAAACTCACCATGAGACCACCACTAGAAAGTCCCATTCTCAGGCACATTCGAACACTTTGGGGTAAGTAATCCAGCACTGGTGGCTCAAATGAGATTACGTTAGAGTCACTGCACTGGCAAAGCAGATTAAAAATAAAACAATTCAGACTGTATTTCATCAAATCCCATAGACCAGTTGAGGAGGGACAGCTCTACTTCCTTGGAGGATGTCAAATGCAGAAGGAATGGCATAGGATTGAGAAACCAGCTTTCAGCCACCTCTCAGTTAAATCACTGATTCAAGTGAGATCATTATTTGTTGTTAAAACCATGGGGTGTATGGTTGAGGGGAAACTGGACCTCTGTATGCATGCCATTTTATGATTTCAAGTGGAAAAACATAAGTATGTAAGTATGTGATGGGCATTACACCCAACACCCTAACCAGGGGCTGGCCTCACCTCACCTCACTAAAGGTGGGTTATGCAGAAATCATGGGTCTGTTGATGATAACAAAGTTATCTTCTTGATAACAGAAAGCATATAAAATCCCTGTGATATTTGCTAGCCACAAACACTGACCTTGAACCCATCCAGCCTTCTGAACCAATGTGTAGTCTTTAGGAAATGCAGGGGAGAGAGGAACAAGCTAAATGACACCATAAAGAAGCAACCAGACTAACTCAAAAGGTGGCACATTCTGTAGAACCAACTCAAACAGATGTTTTGGGGACAGAAAGGGGACCAGTTATTAGAGATAAGGACATGAAAATGTGGAGATTGGTAACTGAAAATGCAGAACACAAAGCCTGATGGGTAGTATGATTCCACTTTGGTAAAAAATACTTAGATGTAGGATGATAGATAATGGGCATATGTACAAATAGACACAAGGGTATTAACAGTGGTAATCTCTGGGATGTAGGGATATGCTATTTGTTTTTATTTTATTGTTCTTGCTTATCTCAATTTTTAACCCTCATGATGCCTATTTATTGTTTTTTTAATCAAACATGTATGCAGAAGTGCAGATGACATTTAATTCTAGGCACCTGCAGGTGGCCATGTAGTCATCCATTCATTTGCTCATTCACTCAGTGCATAGGTTTGGTCTTTTATTTTATTTTTTTTTTTTTTGAGACTGAGTCTCTCTCTCTCTCTGTCACCCAGGCTGGAGTGCAGTGGTGCAATCTCAGCTCACTGAAACCTCCGCCTCCCTAGTTCAAGTGATCCTCCTGCCTCAGCCTCCCAAGTAGCTGGGATTACAAGCATGCACCATCATGCCCGGCTATTTTGTTGTTGTTGTATTTTTAGTAGAGACAGGGGTTTCACCATGTTGGTCAGGCTAGTCTCAAACTCCTGGCCTCAAGGGATCCACCCACCTTAGCCTCCCAGAGTGCTGTGATTACAGGCGTGAGCCACTGTGCCTGGCCTGGTGCGTAGTTTTAATTAGCTATAATGCTATAGACCTGGTGATGGTGTTCAGTCGATGAGGATAAATGACTCCTATCTCTTCCCTTGGGGGATCAGGTAGCCCTGGGTCAAGTCTAGGGCCAGGACACCTTGGACAGGTCTCTTCACTCTCAGTTTTCTTGTCCTTAAATTGGGATAACCACAATGTCGACCTTGTTCATGAATTCATGCCGTAATAAGTAGTGAGTGTCTACTGTATACTGCACACTGTGATTACATATCTGAAATTTTGTTTTATTCTCACAACCCATGTAGAAAGTCAGTTTTCTAAAACACTCATTATGGAAAAGTCATAATTAAAGCTCTGAGAGGTGGAGTAGCCTGGCCAAGGTCACACAGCAGAGCTTGGTCCTAGTCTGGCCAGGGAGACAGATTCAAAGTCACAAAGCCAACATTTGCCTGAAGGTATGGTGACCACGGAGGTAGGGAGATGGGCTGGCAGTGAGAGGATGGAGACCCACTCCACAGATGCCAAGAAGGGAAGTTTGGGGTGGAGACAGGTGGGAGATGACATGGTAGAGTTTAACTTCTGCCTGTCTTTCAAAGACTAACTCCCTTTCTTCTCTTAGCTCAATCATTCTGACCTTCTTTAAATTACTGGAGTGCACCAAATTCCTTACTACCTCAAGACCTTTGTCCATGCTGCTCCCACTGCCTGGAATGCTCAGACCTATCCCCTAACATACACGTGCATGCATGCACAAACACACTTTACCTCCACCAGTTTTATACCTACTCATCCTCCAGGTCTCAAACATCACTCCCTGAAGGATTGACTCCTTAAATCCCAAGACCAAGAGTCCCGTCATTTACACCACAGAACCTGTCCTTCACCTTCCTACCACTTTGTACAGTCATCTATTAATCTGTTTATTTTGCACTTCGTTGTTCAAAGTCATGAAGACAATCCCACACCTTGTTCATTTCTGCAAGCCTACTTTGTAGGACAGAGCCTAGCACACAGCCATTGCTCAATCAATATTGGCTTCCCAAATGAGTGAATGAACAGACTGATTCTAAGAAAATCCTCATTTGTGTTTATGTTTCTTTAGTCAGTTCCTATCAAAACAAGGATAATAGCAACTGCTAGCATTTATTGAGGACTTGCTGCACGCTGGAGCATTGCTAAGAATCCGTATGCATTATCTTGGTGAGTACTGCCAGCAACCCGTGAGGCAGGAATTAGTAATATACCTATTTTGTGGATGAGAAAATGGAGTTTAGGAAAATCTCAATTTCTTATGAACTTGCTGGCTCTGTACAGCTCAGTTCACCTCTTTGAATCTCAGTTTGAGGAGGCTTTAGTAGTCCATGAAGGCAAAACTAAACACATCCCATCTCTTAAACTTCCTTGCCTGTGGAACAGAATAATGCTAGCAACACCTTCATGGCTATTAATTGGGCTGTTTGTTCATGATACCCAGCGAGCACGCAGTAAACAGTTGAATGGGGGCATCCTGGTCTTATAACTTTCACAGCAGAATTCCTGGCAGACAGCCATGCTTTGAAATTCCATGGTGTAATAACCATGAATCACCCCCAAAGATCCCAGGACACGAGCAAGTCTGCTTCCTCTGCCCAACGCGTTGTGCACGGAGACGCTGGACACTGTCACCAACTCAGCGATATCAGCTGCCGACAGAGCTCCACACAGAAGGGCCCCTCCCGCTGACCTCGCGGAAAAGACCAGTAAATTTAGCAGCCAGTGTGTCTGGCTTTCCCACTTGTCGCCCCCTAAATCTCCCTCTAAGTGGCAGGACTCTGTCCCTGCTGCCTGTCTGGGGGCATTTGCTTCATCTCAGAGGAGACCAGTGCCAGGAACCTCTAAGGGGTTGGCGGGGACTTTGTTTTTTCATCTCATGAGTGGTTGCCTCTGCTGCCCGACTCAGCTTCGCTCAGACACAAGCTACAAACACCAGGGGTCTGGAAGTGACCCCAAAATTTCTCACTCACTAAGTTGCTTTGGCTGGCTTCATTCAAAGCATGAATGAAGCCAGGGCAGCCCTTGGGATAATGTGTCCAGGTGCTCAGCTTTCTCTGGGGCCTGAAGAAGCCACCTTCCAAAGGAGAAAAACTGGGGAATCAGGTGGCCCTGGGTCAAGTCTAGGCCCAGGACCCCTTGGACACGTACCTTTGCCCTCAGTTTCCTTGACTTTAAATTGGGGTAACGGCAGTGTTGACCTTGCTGGGGTGTTGTGAATGATTCATCAATTCTTGCCATAATAAGTAGTGAGTGCCTACTGTATACTGCACACTGTGATTACGTTATGACATATATCATTTCCTTTTGTTCTCACAACCAATGTAGAAAGTCCGTTTTTTAAAACACCCATTATGGAAAAGTTGTAACTGAAGCTCAGAGAGGTAGAGTAACTTGGCCAAGATTACACAGCAGAGCTGAGATGCAAACTCAGGCTCATCAGACCCCAGAGGCTGAAAGTCTTACATGCTGTGAACCCCCCAAACCATGCTCCCAGCCACTGCCTGCTGTGTTGCTTTCCCCAGGAGTGCTGTAGGCTGCCCACTGTTACCTGCACAATAAAAATCACGATGGTAATAGCTCATGTTTATTGAGACCTGCCCACGTCACTTACTCTTACATGGATGCTTCCTTTACGTACTTTGGTTACAGTCCTTCTTTTGATTATTTTAGGTTGACCCAGACCAAAATTGGAAGCATTTTCAAAAGAATCAAAAGACTCTAATCTTCGGCCCACTGGGAGCCCGAGCAGGTTAACACAGGAGACTCTTGTGATCAGATAGGCCTGTTTTGGGGATGCTGCTGGCTGATGAGAGAAAGATGGATGAAAGAAAAAGAGGCTGGAGAAACAGGCAAGGATGGGGACCAAATGGGCCTTTTTGTTATGAAGGACCCCACCACCCCTGTCCTCTGTGACGGCATCTCAGTCCCCAGCCCCATCTTGTCTCAGCCAGGTTGATCTAGCTTAGACAGCAGTCTGCAGCTTCCCAAACTTAGAGCATTCTGCCCGAGAATGCTAGGAGAAACTGTCTTGTTCATTCACTCACTAAAAAACTAATTATTGATCACCTGTTGTATGCAAAGCACTGAGTGTGCAGCACAGAACAAGACACTCTAGAAGCCAAGCTGGGGATCAGAAACACAGGGTTCAAATCCTCCCTCCACCTTGAACCTCTGCAAACTCATCTTTCCAGGTCTTCGTTTCTTCTCCTGTAAAATGGAGATCTTGTTCACCTCCACATCACAGCACTGGTGGGAGGATGCAGTGAGATGTACATGAAGCAGCTGCTGCAGTCAGCTCCTGGGCCCTGAGCGGGGTTCATTACCCAGGAAAAGCATGGAACATGGGAACCAGTGGGTGAGGAGAGAGAGCTGCCGGTCTCAGTCAGTGGCTCTTAACTCAGGTTGACTTTGTCCTCAGGGGACATTTGGAAATATTTTTGGCTTACAGAATTTGAGAGGGGGGTGCTATTGCCATCTAATAGATAGAGGTCACGGATGCTGGACAGCCTCACGCCCCGTTCCCGGGAATCATCTGCCCCTGTGTGTCATTAGTGCTGAGGTGGAGAAGTCCTGGGCTATGTGGACACTGCCTGTACCAGGCTGCAGAGAGGGGCCTGGGTCCTAAGCTCAGCCTGCCTGCCCAGACAGCACCCCACCCTCTAGCTGCCTGGGACACTGAGGGGCTGAGCCTGCCCCCGCCCCTGCCTGGCCAGATGGCTCCTGTGTCCTAGGCAAGGGGCAGAGGTGCCTTTATCTCCAAACAGACTCCCCACCCTAAAGTACCATCCTTGGGTGTTTATTTTCCAACCTGGCTCTGGCCCTGCCAGGAGTTGTGGGTTCCCAGCACCGACCACTCTGCTCTCAGCTGGAGTGCACCTACCCATCACTGTGCTGTGACTGCAGCCGTATCCCGCTTGACTCCCTCCTCTGTCTCTCTCATCAGCTACAGCAGCTGAGCCAGCAGGAATTGTTCCACCCAGCTGCTGAGAAGCAGCCAGCAGCAGCAATGTGGGCCATCCCTGGCTTCCCAGCAAAGGCTGTCAGGGGCTGAGGGCCTATGGAACTCATCTGAGTAGGAAGAGAGCACCTGGCTCTGCCAGGCCAGGAGGCTCCCAGATTGAGACTTATCCTGTCTGAGTTGACTGAGTACTTCTCTGCCTCTGCCAGCCGCTGAGCCTCACGAGAGAATCTGGGTGCCTGTCTAGCTCTCTCCCACCATGGGGAAGGACCTCTCAGGATTTCTCTCAAAGTGGGAACCTCCATGTCTGGTTTACTTCCTGCCCCCTGAACATAGCTAGGGGCACACAGCAAGTCTCAGAATTGGTGTACGACATCCTTTCTCAGGAGCTTCCGGAATCCAGGCTTATCTGGGGTGCCCTATCTAAGGCAGGGCACTGAGGAGACTACCTAGAGCAGAGCCCAGCACATAGTATGTCCCCAGTCAACACTTACTCGTGAATGAAGGAATGCACACATGCATGTAAGGAGACTTATTTTTGTACCCAGCTTTGCATCGGATTTGCTGTGGGACTTTGAGCAAGTGGCTTTCCATCTCAGGCTTCAATGTACCAGTCCGTGTAATGGAGCTCATTCTTTCCTGTTGAGCAAATTCTGCAAACAAGGCAAAGGTTTTTGAAGTTGGGTGGGGGAGGGGTCTGTAACTGAGATTCTCCTTGTGAAATAAATCAAAAAACCATGTTTGCACTGCACATCTTCATCTATAGTGTGACAGTTAACTTCAACCTCAGAAAGGCTGACCTTAAGCTAATTGCATCACCTGTATTTGTTACCTGTTGCTGTGTAACAAATTATCCCAACATTTTGCATCTTAAAACAACCTGCCTTCATTATCCCACAGTTTCTCAGAGCCAAGATTCTGTGAGTGGCTTAGCCAAGTGGTTCTGGCTCAGTGTCTCTCATGAAGTTGTCGGCAAGCTTCTGGCTGAGGCTGTGGTCTCTGAAAACGAGATGGAGGCTGAAGGACCCAAGCTCATTCAAGCAGCTGTTGGCTGGAGGCTTCAGTTCCTCACTATGTAGGCTTGTCCACAGAGCTACTCATAGCATGGCTTTCCCCAGAGCGGGTGGTTCATGAGAGAGAGAGGCAGGAGAGGGAAAGCATGACGGAGGCCACAGTCTTTTTATAACCTAACCTTGGAGGTGGCATGCCCTTACAGCCATCATACTCCAGTGGCCACACGGCCTGGGAAGATGTGAACACCGGGAGGTGGGTGTCTTTTTGAGCCATCTGGGAAGCTGGTCACCATATGGTTCAATCTAGAGTTTGTGTCAAGCCATAGAGAGCAGAAGGCAGAAGAGAGAGGGCAAAGTCCTTTCACCAATATCAGGATAGGTCTGAAGAAGGGGAAGGAGATAGCATTTTTCCTTTTTTTTTTTTTTTTTTTTTTTGTACATGCCATATGTCAAGCACCATCCCAGGCTATTTTTGTGCATTATTTTATTTTACCCTCACAGCTAACCCATGAGACAGTAAAATCACTGCCATTTTTCAGATGAGGAAACAGAGATCACACGCACAACTGGTAAGAGATGGAGGTGGGTTTTGAACCTGAAAATGACTGGGACCACCTTTCCAACTCTGGAGCTGACCACCCTACCCCCTGCTCTGGGAAAATTGCTGGAAGAGCAGGCACAGTGGGTCCGGGTTTCTGTTTGTTATTCTAGAACAACAGAAAAGTCAAGAATCTTCCAACAAGGGTGCTGGAAAGCCCTGTGGGAAGGAATGCCAGTGATTCCTTTGTGAAGTGCTTTCTCGCCCATCGTGTCTTGGAGAAGTATCCTTATTCCCAGGTTGCAGGTGGGAAAACTGAGGATAGGGTTGAAGCAGCAGAAGAGGATGGCATTTTTCTGCTTTTTAGTACCTGCCATATGTCAAAACTGAGATTGACATCCCCAGGATCTCCCAGTTCTAAGTACACCTCCTGCCCCCAACCTACCCAGGCTCCCTCCTGATGCTTAGTTCATATCTATGTTCTCCTACAGGCGTGTCTATCCAGGACTTATGTGCTCAGTAGAACAGTCCCACAGATTAACCTTGACCCTGGACCCATGACTCAAGGCATACCTTAAATTCCTCCAGACATTCCCAGAAATAAATCCAGTTATTTGACTGTGTGTGTGTGTCACAGGGGACCTCTCCCAATGTCTAAGATGGGCTTAAGCCAGGATTCTATTTATTCTATTTGAGCATCTGCTGAGACGATTTTGTTAGATGCCTACATGACTGAGGACTTAAAAATCGAGAAGAGAGGCTGGGTACAGAGGGTGAGGGAGGATTTTCCCATTGGAGGTCCCTTCACTATCTCTTTTGAGAAGTCTTAATCCCTTAATCACTTTTATTAATCTCATAACAATCTTTCCAACATCAGTTACATCCTTCTTATCTTGGTTAAGCATTTTGGTGAACTCAGAGCTTCTTGTCACTTAGGGACTTTTTCCTTCTGCTTAAGGCATCTGATCTTATATAGTGTCTCTCCCTCCCTCCCCCTTCCTTTCTCCTTCTCCCTCTCCCCCCTTCTTCTCACTCTCTTTTCTATCTCATTCTCTTTCTTCTCTCTCTTTCCCTCTCTTCTCTCTCTTCCTCTTTTCTTTCTCTCCCCTCTCTTCTCTCTCTCTCTCTCTCTCTTCCTCCCTCCTTTCCTTTTTCCAACTATACTGTTACAATCCAACAACCCTTGAATTTCAGAGCCAGCAGGAACTTTCTAGACCAGCCAGCATACATTTCTCATTTTACAGCTGGAAAAGCCAGGACCCCCCGAATTTAATTAACTCATTCAAGGCCTCACTGCAGCTACAAGCGAGTCCATGAATGCCCACTGGAAACAACGAAGCCCCTTGTATGTGTGAGCACTTAACCCTAACCCATGCCATCTCTGTTGACCCTCACAAATGCCTCAGAGGTGGATTCTACCATTGGACTCATTTTAGAGCAGAGGAAACCGGGGCAGAGCAAGGGGAAGTCACTCACCCCCAGACACATCTCAGCACAGGCACAGCCCAGAGATTGGATCCCGGGCACCCTGACTTTGGAGCCCAAGATCCCAATAGCAAGTCCTCTCCACAATGCCTAGGTATCTTTCCCTGCAGGGGCAGTGAGCTGACGCACAAATGGCGGTGAAACAGGCCCCCTTACCAAATGAGCTGAAGGTGTTGAGGACTCATGATGGGGTCATTGACCCTCTCTCTGGTTGAAAGCTTCAAAACCCCTGCATGGGGTTCCCCCAGTCCAGCTCGGGGTCTTTCTCTCTACCAGACCCTGTGACTGTGACTTCTTTTACCTACCCAAAGCTCAGCCCTTCCACAGGGTGCAATGGGACAAGTCAGACATCAGAAAGCTGGGTGGGTCCCAGGCCTGATCGTACCTCTTACTCACTGTAGCTGACTCATTCTTTTTTGGGTGTTACTTCCCCTATTTCTCAACTGAAAACATGTATCTTCAAATATCCATCAGCTGCAGCGGCCTTTTGGAAATAAAATACCATGTGGAAAGCCAATAGGAAAAGTCCATTAAAGAAAGCTGGGCTGGAAGTGGGCATTCTATGGGGAGGTGCGGAGAATGCCTACATTTCCATCTTCCCATCCCCTTCCAGGGACCCGGGACACAGTCGGAGCCTGGAGACACAGGTCTGAAGCTATAGACAAGATATCTCTGTATGTTCCGTGGGTGATATTTTGTGAGCTTGTAGACATCCCCCATCCTTCTCCAAACCTAGGGTGGGAAGAAGGCTGTTCCCGAGGGCGTTGCTCTCCAGACAATTCCAGAATCAACACACTCACAGACATGGACCCCTGAGGCACACTCTTGCGCCGTCCCCTCCGCCCTCCCTGGTGACTGCATACCTCCCCCTTCACCTCTGTTCTCTCCTGCTTTCCTCTTTTCCTCTTTGTCTGCCTGACAAGCAGCTGATGAGGGCGGAGATGGAAAACCAACTGCCGAACTTAGAAAATAAAAACACCCCAGCCAGCTTTATTAATCTCCTGAAATATGCTCTCCAATTGCTGCCAAGCAGAAAGGGCTTGGGTTTTCCCCTAGAACATCGTAAAAAAGTAGAAATGTTTACAAGGATGACTGGAAAATAGTGCAGTAGATCTTTCTGGTAATGTACAAGGTGATGCAGTAATTGCTATGGAAACTAGTCATTATAATTCAATAAAAAGGGAGAAAAAAGTTAAGTTCATTGTGTTACCTATGACTCTATCATCACATTCTTTACATATATTAGCATAAAATCAGTCCCACTTTTATTCACAGGGTTTTCACTGGCTCTGCCTTCACAAAAGTGTTTGTATGGTTCGGCACAGATGAAGCCCTAAAGGAGACAAGAAAGCTCACTTCACAAGAAATCTCTCTATATTTATTTTTTCCGGGCGAACTATTTGATGTTTCGGCACAAATGTGCATGCAGGATCCAAAAGAGACGTAGCTTGTGCATGAGGATTGCTGCCCCGTGCATTAGAGGAAGAGCTTTACTGCTCTTAGGGCCCTGGGATGTGACAGAAAGGGAAGTCTTCTTGCAGGAGAGATGCAACTTTCCAAAATAAAAAGAAAGCTGCAAAGTCACTTGGCTTATTGCATATCTGAGGGCTGAGCAGCCTGGGGACACCATCAGAGGGACTAGCCCCTGCGATGCCGTGGGTTGCCACCCTCACGAACACCCCCGGTTGTGCAGCCGCACCCAGGCATTTCATACTAAGTACATCATACGCAACTTGGGAAGTAGATCTGGACCCAAGGCGATTGTGATACCAGAAGTGGAAATAACCCCGTGGGTGAGGCAGGAAACAGTGATTGCTTGAATACCTATTTCTGGCAAAGGGAGATAAAGGAGTGATTCTAAGTGGCTGGTGCACGTGAGTGTGTGCTGGGGGATGAAGAGGATTAAGATGAAAACCATCATCCCTGTCCACCAGGAAGCTTGCAAATCTCTATGTAATTAAGAGCCCAGAGCCAGTGGACCAGGGTGAGAAGGCAGGTGGGTGTTCGTCTGGCTCTAGACATGTCACTTGGATGAGGTGAGCTGGTTCACCTCTCCAAGCCTCCCTAATTGTGCAAGTCATTACACTATTGTCTCCTAGTTCCAAACTCACTCTCTTATACTCTGCCTTCGGGTACCCTGGCTAGGATTCTGTGCCCTGCATTGCCGCTGGGCCTGCTGGGCCTCTGTAAGCCTCTGCCCATAGCAGGTGCTAGAGGTAACCCTGAGGCAGATGCCAGGAAAAGGGACATGCTTGCCTCTCTTTGCTTGCAGTTTCTTTTTTTCCTTCTTTCCTTCTTTCCTTCCTTCCTTCCTTCCCTTCCTCCCTCCTTCCCTCCTTCCCTTCCTCCCTCCTTCCCTCCTTTCTTTCTTTCTTTCTTTCTTTCTTTCTTTCTTTCTTTCTTTCTTTCCTTCTTTCCTTTCTTTCTTTTCTTTCTTTCTTTCATTTCTCTGTTTTCTTTGTTGTTGTTTTTAGAGACAAGGTCTCACTCTTTTCCCCAGACTGGAGTGCAGTGGTGCTATTATAGCTCACTGCAGCCTTGAACTCTGAAGCTCAAGCCATCCTCCTGCTTCCATCTGCTGAGCAGCTGGGACCACAGGTGCACGCCACCACGCCCGGGGTTTTTATTTTTTTAGAGATGGGTCTCACTATGTTGCCCAGGCTGGTCTCAAACACCTGGTCTCAAGCAATTTTTCCTCCTTGGCTTCCCAAAGTGCAGGATTGCATGCCTGAGCCATCACACCTGGCTTGCCTGCAGTTTCTGTCAGCATGACGGAAGCAGTGGCTCATCATCCCAGCCATGACAGTCGGTTCCTGGGCAGTTTTTTTTCACTATGACAAGTGGTCTTGCATATCACCTCTTCAGAAGTCGGTGCCCAAGCTCTGCATGGCCCCTCTTCTGGGCTCTTGAGTGCCAGTGGAGTTCTGGTTCTTCCTCCGAGCTTTTTTCCCCCAACTTCTCCCTTTGCTCTTTCAGCCCAAGAAAGGCAGCTGCTCCCCACAGTTACTGTGTCTGCTTCCCCCTCATCTCTTTTTTCTGCTTTTCCAGTTTGTCAACACCAGATCCCTATATTAAACTCGCCCTATGAGAATACCTGGCATGGTTTTTGTTTTGTAATTGTGGTCTTTGCCATTGAAAGTAAGGGCAAAGACCACGATTACTTGTGCACCAACCTAATTCTTTGGGTCTCACCTCTTCTAATCCAGCCTCCACCTAGTGTCTGGAACAATCTTTCTGATTACAGTTTGATCAGATCACTGCCTGGAAGGGGTAAATTCCTAGGCTCTTGGCTGTCAGAGCCTCTCTCCCACCCACAGCAGACATCCTCTGTCCATATTTATCTTGAGCATGGACACACCCTCAGCATCCTTCTTAACACAATGTCTCAGGACAGAACTCTTCATGCTCTGAGTTGACAGGTGATATGAAGCCTATTGTCCACACTTTCCCTGGAGGGTAAGTCCTATCTCTGCGCTATGATCCATGAGAACTCTTTGGTTATTTATCTGATGTTTATTTAGTGTTTATTATATATCAGGCTTTCTACTGCCTTGCCATGTAGAATCTTCCAAGAGAAATCCATCTAGTTCATGCAGTCTCCCTCATGGGTAGCTTTATATTTGTTTTTGTCCAAAAGAGCCCACCTTGCCCACTTGGATCCACGGTAATACCTAGAGGAATTCTTCAACGGAAACTTAATGAAGTCAACACAGAAGAATTCTTTGAGAATGACTGAATCCCCTCTCTGGAAGAACTCTTCTGATAATTTCAGCATAATTATACATAACAGACTCCAAGTGGCACACGGTAGAACTCTAATATGATTGCTAATTATGTCCACATTAAGTCATTGATAGAAATTCTTATCTGCTTGTGGCTGTGAGTCACAGGCTCTATTCTGTGACAAATTGAAGTCTTTTCTCCATGTTCTGCTGTTCTTTTTTTTTTTTTTTTGAGACAGAGTCTCGCTGTCGCCCAGGCTGGAGCACAGTGGCGTGATCTCCACTCACTGCAGGCTCCGCCCCCTGGGGTTCACGCCATTCTCCTGCCTCAGCCTCCCGAGTAGCTGGGACTACAGGCGCCCGCCACCTCGCCCAGCTAATTTTTTGTATTTTTAGTAGAGACGGGGTTTCACTGTGTTAGCCAGGATGGTCTCGATCTCCTGACCTCGTGATCCACCCGCCTCGTCCTCCCAAAGTGCTGGGATTACAGGCGTGAGCCACCGCGCCCGGCCTGCTGTTCTTTTTTGATGTCTTCCACAGTGGTCTTGAGTTTGTCCTCTGCCAGCGCCCCTCCAAGGGACACACTGCAGGATGTAAGTGAGGGCAATGAGTAGATACAGTAAAATAACAGGAAATACGGCTGGGCGCAATGGCTCACACCTGCAATCCCAGCACTTTGGGAGGCCAAAGTGGGAGGACTGCCGGAGCTCAGGAGTTCGCAACCAGCCTGGGCAACATGGTGAAACCCTGTCTCTACTAAAATACAAAAAATTAGCTGGGTGTAGGGGCATGTGCCTGTAATCCCAGCTACTCGGGAGGCTGAGGCAGGAGAATTGCTTGAACCCGGGAGGCAGAGGTTGCAGTGAGTCGAGATTGCACCACTGTGCTCCAGCCTGGGAAACAGAGTGAGACTCTGTCTCCAAAAATAAATAAATAAATAAATAATAGGAAATAGATTCTGGGCCTTAGAGTCAAAGAGACAATAGGGAGTGGTGGTGACTCAGGCAAATGGATGAGGCTTGACTGCAGCTGATCTTTGCCGTGTGGGTACAGGAGCCTATCATTACCAGAGCATCTAAGAGATACTGGAGGTGGGCAGATCACCTTAGGTCAAGAGTTCATTACCAGCCTGGCTAACATGGTGAAACCCTGTCTCTACTAAAAATACAAAAATTAGCCGGGCATGGTATCAGGTACTTGTAATCCCAGCTACTCCAGACGCCAAGGCAGAAGAATTGCTTGAATCCGGGAAGCGGAGGTTGCAGTGAGCTGAGAACCGAGATCATGCCACTGCACTCCAGCATGAGCAACAGAGTGAGACTCCGTCTCAAAAAAAAAAAAAAAAAGAGCGAGTGAGAGCGAGAGAGATAGATAGAGCTGGAAATCTGTGGGGTGTTTGTTTGTGCTTCTGAGACAGGGTTTTGCTCTGTCACCCAGGCTGGAGTGCATGCAATCATGGCTCACAGAAGCCTCAACCTTCCCTGGCTCAGGTGATATTCCTGTCTCAGCCTCCTGAGTAGCTGGGGCTACAGGCACCACCAAGACTGGCTAATTTTTTATTTTTATTTTTTGTAGATATGGGATCTTGCTCTGTTGCCCAGGCTGATCTCAGAACTCCTGGCCTCAACTGATCTACCCTCCTCTACCTCCCAAAGTGCTGGAATTATAGGCATGAACCACGGTGGCTGGCCTTGTGTTTTATATAGAAATAATGAGATTCATTTTCAATGTTGGCAAATGATTCAAATTTCAAATGGAATGTACACATATATCAAAGTATCACATTGCACCCTATACATATAAACAGTGGTTATTTGTCAATTAAAAATAAAATTTTTTTTAAAAAAGCACTAGGGGCCACGTTTAGCCTGCACACCCCTACTTTGCACTTCCTGCAAGATGCACCCCAAAGAACAAGGGAGGATCCTGCACAGTGGTTAGGAGCCAGGACTCTGCAGGCAGAGTGCTTGGCTCAAACCCCCGCTCTGCTATTTCCTGGTTGTGCAACCTAAGCCAAATTACTCAACTTCTCTGTGCTTCCATTTTTCTGTCTGTAAAATGGTGATGTTAATAATAGCACCAACCTCATTACATTGTTCTGAGGTTTGAATGAGTCAGAATGTGCAAGGCCTTTAGTAAGTACACATGAGGTGGTATCTGTAAGAAAATTGTATAAAATTCCTGATCCCATAAGCAGCAAGTCAGCATCACCTTCACTCTAAGCATTTTGAAGATCCTCATTATTTGTAAACTTAGAGGCTTTCCCCAGCGGTCCTGGTGGGAGACAGGGGCAGGCAGAGGAACCATTGTTAATAGCTCCATTTTTCAGATGAGAAAACTAAGGCACAGAAGAGTTCTTCATTTGCTCAAGGCCTCACAAAACCCCAAGGAAGGACCCAACCTGAGCCCAGCTCTCCAAAACCCTCTCTCCTCTCTGAAGCTCTCTGACCCTCCCAGCCAGCCAGCCCAAAACTCTGCCACACTACCAGATGCCCCTCGCTGTACTCCAGATGCAAAATGACAATAAAGTGCTTTTTTTCTTTTTTTTTTTTTCTTTTAAGAAAGAGAAAGAGAGAGAGCAAAGGGAGCAGAGGGTGGGAGAAGAACTGTTCTCATCACAAATTTCTCTCTGGCCCTCTTCCCAGACTTGAAGTTCCTGGCACGGCTGGCAAGATTTGGGGCAGGCGAGTGGGTGAGCATGCTGAACAGCAGCAGAACAGCAGGGAGTCCAGCTCTGTCCACCCCTGATTTCTCGGGCTGACCCCAAGCCCCCAGGACCAGGTACACAATTGTGGGTCCTGGTGCAAAATGAAAATGCAGAACCTCTTGTGCCAAGACTACTAAGAATGTCAAGAGGATGCCAGCAGAGCATGAAACCAAGGGTAAGACCCTGGGTGACAGCACAGGTTGTTCACCCCTTGAAGTCAGTCCTGGACACTCCCGTTTTTCTAAGGGACATACCAGACTCACACGATGGGAGCGCAAAGAGGGTTAAAAGACACCCTCGCCTCTCCCCATGTCCTGTTGAGATAAAACCACCACTGGGAGACCCAGGACAATTTTTATGTAGGATTAGAAAACAAAAATCAATATTTAATTATCTGTAAGCTTTTTGTGTCACTGAATCTTTAGCACCCTAACAGGGAGTACCGGCTGCCAAAGCAAAAGTAAGTCATTAAAGACGCAGTATCGCCGGCCATCCCTTTTTAGAGTCGGGGCATAAATAGAGAACATTATCACTCCTCACATGCTGCTACTGTTATTTATCTTTACAATCTCTATTTACCTCTATTTATAGCAGATTTCCCCCATATATTATGGGACCAGGTTAACTTTAACGGAGTTCATGAAAAGAGGTACTTAAAACTTTGGAACATGCTTCTGTGAACAGATGGCAAGGTTTTCAGAAGCTATGGGGCCCAGAAGGCCGATTTGAAGGGTGTTGATTTTTTTTCCTTCTTCTCTTATTGCCTCCACTCTCTCCTATAAAGTCTGCCCAGAGTCCTTCATCTCTGGCACAGTAACTGCAGCCCAAGTGGAAATGGATGGTTGACACAACTAGAAAATCCCGATTCTGGACTTTCAGGTCTCACCTGTAAATGGGCTTTTTAATTTGCCATGCCGAGAGTAAAGTCATGTTTTCAGAAGCTGGGAGCTTTTGCTTCACTAGGGAAATGCTCATTTAGCTTTGTACTTCCCTGTCTTCTTTTAGCCTTAGATACACTGAACTGTAATATTTTCAGTGACCTGCCTCTATCAGCTTCTCTAGGCAGGGACAGAATCTGGGCCACTGGCGGATTCACACCGCCTACCACAATTTCCAGCACATAGTAGATGGACAATAAATACGAGGAATTATCATATAAAGAACTCAGCAGAGTTAAAGTTAAAATTAGGTTGATCTGAGTTTGAATTTCTGCTTTGGAACTTATTACCTAGGGGACTTTCGGCAAGTTAATTAGTCTCTCTGAGCATTAGTTTCTTCATCGAGTGACTTGCATAGCCTAGTGTCTGTTGCAGAAAGCTCACTGGCGTGAGTTAATTTTTTACCATTAATTCTGAGAGCCACATAACTCTTTAGAACAAATGTGAATATGAGAAAGTAAATAAATGAATGCATGGATGAAGGAAGGAAGGAAGGAAGGAAGGAAGGAAGGAAGGAAGGAAGGAATACACGGATGCATGGCTGGATGGATGGATGAATGGATGGATGGATGGATGGATGGATGGGTGAAAACAGAGGAAACATCTTCCTCAGAAGCAGAGCTGGGATCCAGGAAATGTAATCTGGTGGAAGGATTAGAGGCACTTTTGCTTATTAGTTTCAAAAATAAGACAATATAGAAACAGACCTGAGGATTTGTAAAAATCTGCATGTAATAAAGGTCGCATTTCAACTCAGTTTGGAAAGGACTATTCTACAAATAGCACTGGGATGATTGTTTAACTATTAGAGACTGAAAATAGAGTTAAATTGTTACTTCACAGCCATTCACCAAAATCAGTTCCCAATGGATTGGCTTTAACTGGAAATCATGAACTCTATGATTCCCTCCAACCCCTGATGAAAGTGTGGGCTAGCACTGTATGACCTCAAGCAGTGAGGATGTTTCTAAGTATAAAAACAAAATAATAAGCTATAAAAGTAAAGATAGATTTATTAGGCTACATACTACTAAAATATTTACAGGTTAAACAAATAAGAGACATAAAATTACTGGGAAAAAACTATTTGCCTCATCTTGACCAGCAAAGTGTCAATCAACACAATATATAAAGAGCTTTTGGATATGATTAAGAAAACAAAGAATAAAAACAAATAGAGAAAAACAATCAAGTGCATGAATGTGCAATCAATCAAGGAAGGCATAGAAATGGGCCAATAAGCACATAGCACAAGCTAAATAAACTTCACTAACAATAAAAGAAACACACCTAATCTGAACAGATACAACTTAAAATGGTCAAATTAGCAAACTTTTCTTTAATGAGAACACACACTGCTTGTGAGGATGTTGCAGACAAAATGGGCACTCTTGAACACTCTGAGTACAACTTTATGGAGTACAAGAAGAAATAATTTTTGTTGTATGCCTTGAGATTTTTTTGGTCATTTATTGTACAGTATGTTTGTGTAAGAGTTGAGAGATACAATTTCAATACAGTTTCTCTCTATCAGTTTCTTAGCAGTGGGAATGAGGGACTTTTTTTCCCCTTAGGGAACACTTATCAGTACCCATCAAAATTTTTAATATATCCACCTTTGACCTGGCAATTCTAGTTTCATCCTTAGCGCGATACTTGCACATTTGGTTAGAGATCTATTTTCAAAGAGAAACGTTGTACCGTTGGTTACAATAGCACAGAAGAAAGTTGAAAACAATCCCGCAAAATGGGAATGGTCAAGTAAACCAAAATGGCTAGTTTTCTAGATCAAAAATGATCTAGCTTGTGTATTCACAATTTCAACCTAGTGTGCCCATATAGAATACTACACAGCCATTAAAACGAATGAGGCAGTTTAATGTGTGCAATGCTATGAGAATGTGTCCATGTTAAATTGTTAAAGGAGAAAAGGAATTTCTAGAAAGCCTACATCTCATGGTCCAATTTGTGTAACTAACTTAAGTGTGTTTCTTACAAAGGCCTCAAAGGGAGGGTGGTTTAGGGATGCACTTTCTTTTTACCCTATCGACTTCTGCATTACTGTCCTTGTGGCTTTTTGTACCACTGGAATTAGCTTCTATGCTTTGTATACATGATCGACGGAGCCAGTCCCTGTGAATCAGCCTGGAATTGTCTCTAAGCACAACCTCACCTGACATGCTTCAAGGATTTTCAGGGCCCTCAGGGGATCCTCAACATCTTGCCCTGGCAGGTGAGGCCTCCTGTGTCTTGGACCCTATAACTATCCCCATCAATTCCTATGCTCTCTACATTCCCATATTGTCTCTTTCTCCAAATCTTTCCCATGCTGTGCCCTCTGCCTGAAATACCCTTCCCTGCCTTGCCCATCTGGAAATCTCCATGAAAATGCAGACAGCACCTTCCATCAGTAGCTTTTCCTAATGTTCCAATCTGTGTTAAGCCCTCCTCAAGCTGTTTTAGTACAGAGTATGAGAATGCGTAGTCTGAGGTCTGCTGGCAATTTTTTTAAGGGGGTGAAATTGACATAGCATACAATTCACCAATTTAAAGTGTTCAATTCAGTGTGAATTTTTAGCATCTAAATTCCTGAGCCTTGACCCAGACTTACAGCATTGAAAGCTCTGGTGTTGGGTCTAGCAATCTGCATTTTTAATAAAGTTCCCAGATAATTCTTGCACACACCGAAGTTTAATAATCACAGCCCTCGTATCTTGTTCTCCCTATTATAACAGTACATGACTGTTTGTTTTCATGTCTGTTAAACTTATAATTTCTAAACTGTGAGAATCTGCATAAAGATAGAGCAGACATATATAGATAGGTGCACGGATGTGAAATTTATATATATGTATATAAATAATTATTATTATGACCATACTGAATAAATTATATTACATCTCAATAAGAAGTTTCACTCACTATATAGCACTGTGCAGAAGGAGCGGATGGGAAAAATGCCCCTCCACTCCACCCTGCTGTCAAAGTGAACCAGCAGCCAGCGACGGGTGCCTCAGCCCTTGCTGGAACCTGAGCAATGCTCTCAGCTGGGGATTCGTTCCTTCCTCTTTCTGGCACCAGCTGGTGTTGACTATTGCCAGAAAGAAACAGTCTCCGGCAACCCTGCCACCCTCGCCACAGAAGATCAGAAATGCGTCTTAGGTTCAGGGATGTCTGTTTTCAATGCTTTCCAAAATCCTATGCAGGGATGTTGCCTGGCTGAGTCGGAAGGCCCGGGATGTTGGCAGGTCCAACGTGGCTCCCTGCACACACTCGGTGTGTGGGAACTGTCTCTGATGTTGAGGTTCTGTCTCTGTCTCCGGAGTCTGATCCATCTGGCAGTTCTCCATCCTCAGCCAAGGACCTGCCACCTTCTGGGAGCCCTCAGGGTGGAAGTAAGAAAAGGAGAAGAGGGTAACAGCTGGGGCTGGGAGCAGGGAGGGCAGTGAGGACCTGTCTCCACAAGTCAGTGATTAATCTTGAAACTGGGATGCCTTCATTTTCTTGCAAACTGGAGTACCATGTAGAGAAAATCACAGCACACGCGCCATGGGCAGGAGAGTACAGTGGGTATGAGTGTCTGACTCAGCCAGAGCCTGGTTCAAATCCTGACTGTGCCACTTCCAGGCTGTGTTACCTGGGGTAAGTTACCTACCTTTTCTGAGCCTTTTCTATGCTCTCAGGGTTTCTTTGTAAGGTTTAAATTACATAATATCCATGAAAGGCTTTATGCAGTACTTTCAAAAGCATCCAGTCTATACATACTAATTATCTCTGGGAACATGACTCGCTTCCAAAGAATGGCTTTGTTTTACATGATTGTAAAGTGCCTAAAGGCAGGGTGGAAGCTGCTCTGAAATCCAAATTGGAGGCCTGGGCTCCATTTATGTAACTTATTTGGAGACCTGGGGCAAGCTCCTTGAATTCCTTCTTAAAAATGCAAAGAAGAAACCAATGGGATGAAGAGGATCACACGCCAGAGCCTTGCACGTATCAGACCCATTTCCTGTGAAGACCCCTCCTGGCGTTATCAGTCCCATTTCTCAGATGCGCACACACACTGAGGCCCAGAGAAGTGAAGTTAGTTGTATGTGGCAGTGTGATGCCAGGAAGAGCTGGGGTTGCAACCAGTCATGTCTGACCCCAGCCTCTGGGCCGTTTCTGCCTCCCTTCTTTAAGTCTTTCAATAATAATGATCACAAAGCCTGGGCACGGTAGCTCACGCCTGTAATCACAACACTTTGGGAGGCCGAGGCGGGCAGATCACCTGAGGTCAGAAGTTCAAGAATTGCCTGGCTTACATGGTGAAACCACGTCTCTACTAAAAATATAAAAATTAGCCAGCTGTGGTGGCAGGCGCTTGTAATCCCAGCTACTCAGGAGGCTGAGACAGGAGAATCGCTTGAACTCAGGAGGCGGAGTTTGCAGTGAGCTGAGATCACGCCACTGCACTCCGGCCTGGGCAACAAGAATAAGACTTTGTTTCAAAAAAAATCACAAATAATAACTACCACGTATTTAGCAATTTCCCTGCATCGGGCACTACTTAAGGACTTTACACCGTCCACCCCTTTAATTCTCACCCCAAAGCTTATGAGGCAGGCCCTGTAATTCCCCCTTTCCCAGATAAGGAAATTCAGGCTCAGCTCCTGAGAGGCAGAGTCAGGACTTGAACCCAGATCTGAGTCTGTGTCCTAAGGAGTTACCCCTCGCCCCCACCCAATTCTTCCCCCACCCACCTTTTCTTTTTCTATCTCCCTTCATGACACGCACAGGTGTTAAAAACAGCCCCAAATATACAAAACAAAAAAATCAAGGCAAGAAATAGTTGCCTTTCCCATTCTTTCTGCACACAGGAAAGGAAGGAGGAGAAAGTGTCCACAGAGGGAAAAGGTCCAGCTTCTCGCTTCTTTGCCATCACACTGACTTTTTAAAAATTTGACCAGCCACCCTTTCTCGCTTCCCCAAGTCATCCCAGTTACTAACAACGACCAGAAGCTCAGGCCATAAATAAAGCGCACAAATTTCACAGATGCCCCAGGAAACTGGAGCTGGGAAATGGCTCAGCATATGTCTAAATGGTTAATTGACTTAATTGCTGTGAGTTGGGCGATTAGCTCGCTTGATCCACCCCAGCGGCCACAAAACGTCCTTAATGTTGTTCAGTTTATTTGTATGTTAAGCTCCAGTTACTATTACGGGGAACTTTTCAATTGCCGATTACCTCGTAAATATATAATTGTAGTCGCAGGAAAAAAGAAGCCAGGAGCCGCTCACCAAAGGCTTTTCAAGGAACGGGGCAAGGCACTGTTCATTTACCCACTCGGCAATTGTTTATTGGACACCTACTATGTGCAAAGTCCTCTGTGAAGCCTTGGAGATAGAGTAGGGAATACATCAAGCAAAACCCCTGCCTTCGACTGGGCACAGTGGCTCACGTCTGTAATCCTAGCACTTCAGGAGGCAGAGGTGGGCGGATCACCTGAGGTCAGGAGTTCAAGACCAGCCTGGCCAACATAGTGAAAACCCATCTCTACTAAAAATACAAAAATTAGCCAGATGTGGTGGCTCACACCTGTAATCTCAGCTACTCTGGAGGCTGAGGCAGGAGAATCGCTTGAACCCAGGTGGTGGAGATTGCAGTGAGCCAAGATCATGCCACTGCGTTACAGCCTGGGCAACAGAGCAACTCTGTCTCAAAAAAAAAAAAAAAAAAAAAGAAAGAAAGAAAATCCCTGAATCCCTGTCTTCGTGTAAACACTCTGGAGCAAGAGGAGATAGGCAGGAAATAAGTAAATGTCTATGTGTACATGAAATAATTTTACATAAGGACTACAAAGAAAATAAAACTGAGTGACGGGGTGCAATGAGCCAGAAAGAGTTAGGCTTGGGCTAGGATGGTCAGAGAAGGTCCCTCTGGGGACTGATATTTGGGCTAGACATGAATGAGAAGTAGGGGTTGCCTCTGCAAGAGACGTGGGCACAGTGCTGGAGGTAGGGGGCCATTGAGTTTGCATGAAGACCCTGAGATGGGAATGACCTTATCCTGCCTGAGAAATGGGAGGGAGGCCGGCACGGGACGAGAAAATGGAGATGAAGGCAGAGACCAAGCCCTGCAGTATCAGGAGCAAGAAGCTTGGATACATTTTTCTAAGTCCAGTGAAAAGGCATCTTGTGATTCAATTTATGTCTTCAAAGATCACTGTGTTGTTGAATGGAGTGTGGATTATTGGGGTGGGAGGAAGACGGGAAGCTGGGTGGTCAGTTGGGGAGCATCTTCAGCCACCCAGGGGAGAGAGGATGACTTGGACCAGGTTGTAGTGGAGTAGACGCAGAACTGTGGATACTTGTGGACATATTCAGGAAGTAGCTGGAAGAAGACTTAGTTTGGAAGACACGAAGACTCCTAGGTTTTCAGCTGAAGCCATTGGGTCAATGGTAACGTCATTTAGCAGGATGCTGAGAGCTTGGGGTGGAACGGATAGACAGGAAGATTCATGTTTTTGAAAAGAACAACTTTGGCCTAGCCCGTTTGGAAGGAAAAATGCTGGAGTCAGGGAGGCTGGTGAAGAGAGTATTGCTGATATCCAGATGAGACACAGTGGTGGCCTGGGCTGGGACCAGAACCGTGGAATGGCGGGATTATCCCATTAGGATATTTAACCTAACATAGGATGGAGCATCAGGAGCAAATCGACTTTGGTCGAATCCGCGTAGTACAAGACCTGAAAACAGACGCCTCAATTCTGTCATATCCCAAATTATTACCCATAGCCCCATCTTAATCCTTCTGAAGTTGGGTGGGGGTGGGTGGGAAGGATGGATCAAAATTAGAATTATATCAAGCAGAAAATAATCTTCAGTCTGGGTTGCACTGATAAAAAAAATAGACAGAATTCATAATTACCATATAAAACTGTTTATGTTTGTGATTATATGTTACCGCCACCTCCAGGTCCTGGCAGTAAGTGACTTAATTGCTTTAGCCCGGAGTTGGGGCCTGGGGAGCAGGAGGGTTTTGCTGGATGGTGAAATGGCAGAAAACCTCCTGTCTACACTCCTGCCACCAGTTGGATTCTAGGTGTTGCTGTGGTTTCTCCATGAGCTTCTGTCAGATGTGCAAACTACTGCCTTTGTGCTGCTCAAGCTGTCAAAAGCCAGAGGTGGGGCTGCCACCAGGAATCTTGGCATTTAATGGGATTAGTCAGGTTTAGGTAGCTGGCTTGCAAAAAAAAAAGGAAGAGGCGAAGATGTTGGTTCCAAGGCAACAGACTTCATAAATTGAGTTTGTTTGAGAAGGCATGTCTTGTGTGTTACACTTGTGTGTTAACTTGTGTGTTACACTTGTGTATAATTGTGTGTTACACTTGTCCACCAGTCCCATGAGCCTGGTGGCCCTCAGAAGATCAAACCTTACTAGTTTCCCTACCAGATATCCCCAGTGCCTAATGCCTGGCACAGAGGAGGTGCCTGTTTCTTTGGGCCCCTCCAGCAGCAGGCCCTAAAACCAGGACTGTAGTGCACATGGATGATTGTTGAAGCACCTCTATGGTAGTGGGGAAGTAAGACAGGATGATAAGGGCACCAATATAGGGTACATTGTGAAAGGCATTACCACCATGGGCCACTGGAACCTACTCCTACCGAGGACCTCTGGGAGACAGTGTGAAACTGAGTGAGAGAGGGAGCTGGGGTATTTATACACCAACTTCCATATTGTGGGTTGAAGGCTGCTCCTGAGAGTGGAGATGGAGTATCATTAATTTCCAAGCAGTTCCTTTTCACCATGTTCATAGGCAGTGAAAGCTCCAGTGCCCAGAGAAACCCTGGGCAAAAGGTTTCTCTGGGGAAAAAGATACACACATTGGCAGTTGGAGGTTGGGCTGGAATGCCCCAGAAAAATGAAGACAAGAAGGTATGAAAGGGCAGTGATGGCATCTCCCAAAGATCCCAAAAAATCATATTAAATGAAATAAATGAATAGATCAATTGAATAAATGGTGTTTGGGATCCTCTAAGACTCTAGTTCCTGGCCAGCTTGACTTTTAAGTCTTGACTCCTAGAAGTTACCACCTTCCGGCCCTTGGGGAGGTCATTCAGCCCACTTTGTGTTTAGGTTTCCCCATTGTGAAAGTGGTGGTAATTGTATTAACCTTATACAATTGTTAAGAACATTCAACATGCAATACTGTTTTATTCATTCATTAATGTAACACATGCTTACTGAGTGCCTACTGCACTCTCAGTTCAAGGCTAGGTGTAACAGGAAGCAAGATGGACACCTCCCCATCAGAGTGCACCTGTCCCTGTTTGTCTCAGTACCCCTTAGTTTCCTAACCCTTTCTCCAGTGGAAGGGAGCATGGAGGGCAAGGTTGCAGAATGTTGGTAGAATCTGGAGCCTGAACCCCATGCCATTTTAGAAAGTTTTATCAGGAACAGAATCAAGACTTAGGAACAACAGTGAGATCTACTAGAATAAGCAGCATTCATTCATTTATTGGCTCTGCATGCCTTTACTGACGACCGACTGTGCCTATCCCTGTACCTTGCTCTTCCACTTCATTTCTTTTTCTTCCCAACTTTTATTTTAGGTTCAGGGGGTACGTGTGCAGGTTTGTTACATGAGTAAATTGCATGTTGAAGAAGTTTGGTGTACAGATGATTTCATGACCTAGGTAATAAGTATAGTATCTGATAATTAGTTTCTCAATCCTCACCCTCCTCCCACCCTCCACCTTCAAAAAGGCCCTGTGTCTATTATTCCTTTCTTTGTGTCCATATGTTCTCAATGATTAGTTTGCACTTATAAGAGAGAACATGTATTTGTTTTTCCGTTCCCGTATTAATTCACTTAGAATAATGGCCTCCCAGTTTCATCCATGTTGCTGCAAAGGACGTGATTTTCATTCCTTTTTATGGCTGTGTAGCATTCCAGCTATTCTTCACTTCACTTCAATCTGTTACTAAGTCCTATCAGTTTTGCCTGCTAAATTGCTTTCACACCTGCTTGTTCCCTCTGCTTCCTGCTAGAACACTGCCCTAAATCAGGTCTGATCATGTACCCTGGGTTTCTGCAGGATCCTGCTCCCCGGTCGCTAACCTTGTGGCTTCCTTGTTGAAAAGCTTCTACTGTTCTCTATTGCCCTCCAGAGAAAAATCCAGGTTCCTTCTCTCTGGCCCCTGCCTCCTCCACAGTTGTATGCTCAGCCATCCCACCACCCCCAACACATACACATTTTTTAATTTTTAAAGTAGTCTTATGGAGATATCATTAACATTCCATACAATTCACCCATTTAAAGGGCACAGTTCAATAGACTGAGTTTATTCACAGTGTTATATAGCTATCACCAAAATCCAGTTTTTGACTATTTCACCATCCCAATAAGAAAACCCGACCCATTACTAGTCACCCCTGGTTTACTTCCAGCATTCAGCCCATGACAAATACTCATCTATGTCCTGTTCTTACAGATGTGCCTATTCTGGACATTTCATATAAATAGCGTCATACAATATGTGGCCTCTTGTGACTGGCTTCTTTCACGTAGCATAATTAAGGCTCATTCATGTTGTCACACGTGTCAATACTTCATTGCCTTTTATCATTGAATAATATTCCATGATATTCCATATTTTGTTGGTCCATTCAGCAATTGATGGACATTCGAGTTGTTGCCATATTTTGGCCATTGTGAATAGTGCCGCAATGAACATTTTTGTGCAAGTTTTTGTGTGGACATATGTTATTGTTTCTCTTGGATGTATGCTTAGGAGTGGAATTGCTGGGTCATGTGGTAACTCTATGGTTGACATCTTGAGGAACTGCCAGAATTCTTTACAAGGGCTGTGCCATTTAATATTCCCACCAGCAATGTATGAAGGTTTCAATTTCTCTGTATCCTTGCCAACAGTTGTTACTGTCTGCTTTTTTGATTATAGCTATCTTAGTAGGCATCACAGTGCTATCTCCTGGTGCTTTTAATGAGAATTTTCCTAATGATTAATAATGCTGAGTATCTTTTCATGTCCTTATTGGCCATTTGTACATTTGCTTTGGGGAAATGCGTATTCAAATCCTTTTCTTATGTTTGAATTGGATTATTTTTGTCTTTTGGTTACTGAGTCTTCAGCAATCTTTATATATTCTAGATACAAATTCCTTATTAGATGTATGATTTGCAAATATTTTCTTCCATTCTGTGGGTTATCTTTTCGCTTTCTTTATGACCTTATTTGTAGCACAAATGTTTCTAATGTTGATCAAATCTAATTTGTATTTTTTTTTGTCTTTTGTGCTTTTGGTATCATATCTAAGAAACTATTGCCTAACCCAAAGTTATGAACACTTACTCCTAAATTTTCTTCTAAGAGTTTTATAATTTTAGCTCTTATGTTTAGCTCTATGGTCCATTTCGAGTTTTGTTCTTTCTCATATAGATATCCATTTGTCTCTACCACTATTTGTTGAAAGACTATTTTTCCCCCATTAAAGAATCTTGGCATCCTTGTCAGAAATCAATTACCCAGAGATGTCTGGTTTATTTCTAGACCCTCAATTTGATTCCACTGATTTATATGTCCATCCTTATGCCAGCACCACAATATCCATACCCATTCTTGAGTGAGGTCAAATTTTCCCTCCAAATATTGCTTATATGCTGGTGTCGATCTCTCAGATTAAACCATGAGTGCTCAAGATGAGTGGTATAGGGCATTCTCTTGGCTGTAAATTATCCAACTTTTTTTATTCTGTGTGATTCTGGGTAATGTACTTAGCCTCTCTGAGCCTGTGTTTCTCAGAGTTTTATTAGTAAAAAGAATAGTCTCTTCTTCCTCCTTCTCTCCTGTATTAGTCTGTTCTCATGCTGCTAATAAATACATATCTGAGACTGGATAATCTATAAAAGAAAGAACTCACAGTTTCATATGGCTGGGGAGGCCTCACAATCATGGTGGAAGGTGAAGGAGGAGCAAAGTCATATCTTACGTGGCAGCAGGCAAGAGAGCATGTGCAGGGGAATTTCTCTTCAAAAAACCATCAGATCTCATGAGACTTATTCACTACCATGGGAAAGGCATGGGAAAGACCCATCCCCATGATTCAATTACCTCCCACCAGGACCCTCCCCCAACATGTGGGAATTATGGGAGCTACAATTCAAGATGAGATTTAGGTGGGGACACAGCCAAACCATATAACTTCCCATCCTTCCTCCTCTCCTACCTTTGAAGACAGAGACTGCCTCATTTACCACTGTACCAGGACAGTGCAGGCATAGAGTAAATGCCAGTTGTATGTTAGCTGAATGAATAAGTTGCCCATCTTGCTGAGAAACCAGGAGGACATGTTTCTGATATGCCCACACTGCTGTTTCTAAATAAACAATGACTTGGCAGCAACTGAGAAATCAGGTTTACTGTTCCTGTCCCTCTTGTTTGCAAGGCATTTAACCATTCTCCCACATGCCTCGGTCTTGGCTGGAGGCTCAGAGCTTCCTGCCTCCTTCCCAGACAGAGGGCGGAGTGCCTAGTATATGGAGCAGAAGTTCCCAAACTTTCCCAGTACATGGCACCCTTAGTGTTCAGGAATTATTTCAGCAAAATAAATCCTTAATGGTTCTGCTAGTCCTGCTTATTGAGTCTTCAGGTGCAAACAACGTAATAAGCGCTTACATCCTAACAACTTAGCAGCCGTTTGAAAAAAAAATACACATAAGTTAATCAAAGAATAATATTTTTATTTCCTTCTTAAGTAAGCACAATCACTTCCTATTGAAATGTGTGCACCGGTTGGGCACTACACAGCTTCTGAAACCTTGAAATCAGATCGGACTTTGTCACCCTCATTTCCTGTTCCACAGTGACTTTGGCATAGTTCTTGCTTTTTATCACAGCAGCCACCAAAAACCCAGGGTCACGAAGATATGACATCATCAAAAGGAATGTTGGGTGATCTAATGCTGGGATTGTGAATGACCTCAAGCTAGTCATTCACATGGCATTTAATAGATGTCCAATATTGCTGTGCTTACCTTGACAATTTATAATATCTTGTAATGTTCCTGTGAGTCTGCTCAGGCACCCCAGGGTGCCTTGACACACAGTTTGGGAATTGCAGTTCAAGAGGAAGGAGCATATGAATTGGTTCTTAGGATCTTCCCTTGGATTCTAGCTCTGTAAGTGATTCCTCGGGTGAACTTGGTCCAGTCACTTCCAACCTCTAGGCCTCAGTTTCCCTCCTCCTCTGCAAAACCGGGCCTCTGCCTGCTCCAATATCTTATCATCATCTTCACCATCATCATCTCCCTCATGAGTACAGCCTTTAATAATGACTGCTTAGTATGTATCAGACACTGGACTCTTCACAATTGCTCTGGGCAAGTCATCATTATTGGCCCCACTGTACAGAGGAGAAAACTGAGGTTCCAAGGAGCTCAGTAACCTATGCATCAAAGGCAGGAAGTAGAAACTTATGCTTTGTCTCTCCACTGGCTGCCTCTGGAACTCTGGGGATCTAAAGCCTCAGTGTGTAGAAAATACTTTCCCCTAACTGAAAGAAGAGCAATCAAGGTGACCCTGTGGCTGAAAGACAAATTGCGTGTTGTATATTGACACTCCAGGAGCGCAAACCTGTCCATCAATAGCCTAAGTCCCAGTTGCTGATTCCTGTGCTCTCAACTAAAGATCTCAGAGACCTGAGCCTATGTGTGAATTAAAATTAAACTCTGTTCAGAACAGAGTTCTTAATAACTGGGTACCAGTATAGGGGTTCATTTTGTGTTTATTTACAAAGACCTAACTTTTTGTTGTTTTCCTTTATTTTGTTACATTGAAACTCCTTCATATGGTTTACACGACCTGTCCCCTCCACCTTCATCTTTCATCAGTCATTAGAGTCTACTCTCACCATACCCGCCCTCCCACTTCTTTTTTTTTTTTTTTTTGAGATGGAGTCTTGCTCTGTCGCCCAGGCTGGAGTGCAGTGGCACAATCTTGGCTCACTGCAGCCTCTGCCCCCCAGGTTCAAGCAATTCTCCTGTTTCAGCCTCCTGGGTAGCTGGGATTACAGGCGCATGCCACCACTCCCAGCTAACTTTTGTATTTTTAGTGGAGATGGGGTTTCACCATGTTGGTCAGGCTGGTCTTGAACTCCTGACTTCAGGTGATCCACCCGCCTCGGCCTCCCAAAATGCTGGGATTACAGGTGTGAGCCACAGCACCCAGCGCCACTTTTTTTTTTTTGAGATGGAGTCTCGCTCTGTCACCCAGGCTGGAGTGCAGTGGCGCAATCTCGGCTCACTGCAAGCTCTGCCTCCCAGGTTCACGCCATTCTCCTGCCTCAGCCTCCCGAGTAGCTGGAACTACAGGCGCCCACCACCACACCTGGCTAATTTTTCTGATTTTTTAGTAGAGATGGGGTTGCACTGTGTTAGCCAGGACGGTCTCTATCTCCTGACCTCGTGATCCGCCCACCTTGGCCTCCCAAAGTGCTGGGATTACAGGCGTGAGCCACGGCAGCCGGCCCCCAGCTCCACTTTTTAATGAAGCCAGAAGGACTGATTATGCGCACCTGCCCTGTGCCAGGCACTGATCTAGGCCCAGTGTACGGGGCAAGAAGCAAAAAAGATGCAGTGCCTACCCTCTGGGAGTATGTAGTCTAAGTGAGAGAGAGCGGGAAAGAGTGAGAGGGAGGCTTAGCACACAATCTCACAAATAACGGCAGCATTCTACTTGTGATTCTAGTTGTCTAAGTGTGATTCTCATTGTCATAAAGGAGAAACTCAGGTGCTCTGTGACCCAATCTGCGAAGATTCCCACAGATTCTGCCTTTGCCTTACCACATTGAGTTGTAATTATCTCTTCCATTAGGCAAGTACATGTTTGTCCTGATTGTCATTGTACCCCTAACACAGGGCCTGGCACATAATAGATGCTCAGTGTGAACATGCATCAAGTAAGTAGACACTCAGTGTAGAGACAAAACAAAGCAGAAAAAGAAAAACAGTTGCAATTTCTCTCTCTCTCTCTCTCTTTCTTTCTCTCTCCCTCCCTCCCTCACACACACTCACACACATGACTGTGAGACATCACTTTCCTACATTTATCATTTGTACTTGCCTGTTTTGTTTCTCTTTTGAAGAACTATTTCATGCCGTACTTCTTATTGTGATACCTTTCATGCAGCCTTCTGTCCTAGGCATTCCCCCATAGAATAAGTTTAATCTTGTGTGCCAGTTCCCATCCACTGATAGCACCTGCCTGGAGTGCTTTACTGAAAAAGATGCAAGAGGAAGTCAGGCTGTGATTGATTCATGATGTCTGCCTAGAGCAGGGAAGTAGGGCATTTCAGGATGGGAATCTGCTTTTGTGGACAAGACTAAGAGCTTCACTGTCAGAACCCTGTGCAGTTGCAGCCACTGGGAGGCTGGAGCAAGAGATGGAAACTCCTTCTCTGATGGTTTGGCACAAAATCCTGCTACATCAGCTGGTGACAAGTGGCATAATCAATGCTTCCCTCTCTCAGGAAGTCTGCGTGTGAGATGCACACTGAGACGTGGTCACCACAGCTATTGCAACATCCCAGTGGGATGAGTCACTGATTCAGTCCCCTGAAAACACATAGCACATTCTAGACTTGGAAGAGCTGGGGCAGAGAGAGAAACAACAGCTTCTTTGTCTGGTTCTCTCAGAAGCCAACTCTGAGGCAAGGATTCCTAGGAAAGACTATCTTAAGAGTGAGAGGTGGAATTTTATTATCTATGGTGAGTAAGTAGAGTTTTGTCCTGCTGGGAGCCTCCAGAAGGCAGAGTGACCCACCTTGGAGTTCTCTCGCCTGAGAGTCCAGGGGCTGGGGTGTTTACCCATCTCAACGTTGTCTTGGTTGAGGACTGCTTTCAGGGGCAATAACTCACTGCTGCTTCCAACCTGCCCTCTGCACAGATGAGTAGGCTCCCAAGGCCAGAACAACATCTAGAAGCGGGGAGTCACAGGTGTGCACAGTAAGCAGGCTTGAGTATGAGAGTGGACAGAATATGGGCGAGATGCTAACAGTTTCAGTTCACGATGCCTCATCACACTTTACTGCAAGTTCTTACAGTAAACGCTCTGCAGCAAAGACAACTGTTTTCCGTAAAGGGCCAGAAGATCAATACTTTGTCTTTTGTGGGACATATGGTCTTTGTCAAAGCTATTCACCCTATACCCATGTAGTGCAAAAGCAGCCTTAGACAATATGTAAAGAAATGGGTGTGACTGTGTTTCGATAAAACTTTATTTACAAAAACAAGCTGTGGGCCAGACATAGCTGGACACGTCTAAACCCTAATCTAAGTCTGGGATGATATCTGCTTAAAACTTGGGTGCCAGCTCTTATCAACTGACTGTGACTTCCAGGAGGAAGGAATCTTCCTAGTGACTGAGTCCTGTCTTCTTCCTTCAATGAGAAAGACAGCTGCGATTGATTAGTGATGTCTGCCTTGGCCCAGGAGGGGAGACAACAGTACACATACTGCACATCGTACATCCTTGACCTCAGGAAACCTCAGCAATCAGAAGGAGTTCAAGCAATGTGGTACAAATAGCCTCAATTATTATTTGGGAGATAGAGGGAGGGGTGATCTGGGAAGCCTGGCCTCTTTCCAAACACACTCTAACACTGTGGAAACCTGTGTCTGTGCAGGGACTGCTTTGTTTGCTCCCTTGACTTTGAGTGCTTTAAAGGTAAAAATTGCTTTTTTTTTTTTTTGGTTGTTCTTTCTCTCTTCAGGTCTAACCCAAGGGCTGGCACAATGTTTAGTGAATGTCTCTTGTATGAATGAATGAATAGATGAAAGAATTTGAGATTGACAGGGGCAATTAACATTTCCTGAAGGCTCATTCTGTGCTGGGTTAAGACAGCTCATACATTTTATCACACCTCCAAGATAAGTATCATATGAAGCAAGTATCATAAAGTCAATTTTTCAGGCTAACTGCCCTTTTATTTCACTTTATTATTTTTTAGATACTGGGTCTTGCTCCTTCACCCATTCTGGAGTGCAGTGGCACGATTGATCACAGCTCACTACAGCCTTGAACTCCTAGGGCTGACACCATCTTCCCGCCTGAGCCTCCTGAGTCGCTGAAACTACAGGAGTGCACCACCATGCACCTAAATGGTATTTTAAATGATAACAACCACACGAATAATATTAACAATAATGATGATGGTGATAATGACAGCTGCCACTTATATCCATGGGCCAAGCATTGTGCCATGCATTTTGCTTACATCTTCACACAAAATCTACCACGGAGGGAGTGTCTTTAACTGTCATTTTATAGATGGGGAAACCGAGGCTCTTATGGGGAAGCACTGGCCTGAGGTCAAGCACTGGAATGTGACTGAGCCAAAATGTGGCAGCAGATCTGACTATTGGCCTTTGCGGTTCACAATTATTGCCTGCATTACAGTGCTGCCTGTGTGCTGGTTCTCGCATGACAGGGAGGGTTGTGAGTAGACAGAGGGGTCACAGCAGGACTGGCCCCTACTGTTTCAGCTGGGACAGGTCACAGGCTGAGCAGGTTGGGGCGGCAGGGGCAGGCTGCCTCCCCACACACAGAGGTCCCACCCCAGCTCCCTACCAGCAGCAGGCTGGGAGCCCTAGTGTGCCCAGCGCCCCCATGATTGGCAGCCTGCAGATGGCAGGGGTGCCTTGGAATTTATTATCCAGGCATGCCTTTCCGAGGGGGCCTCACTGCCTGACACTGCTTTATCGGAAAGCTGGGAATGGTTAGCTGAGCCCATCTGTTAGACAAAGAGGGGAACTCAGTGGGTGGGGAAGTCTGTGGAGTCATTTAAAAGGAATTTCTCTGATGTTGAGGCCAGGGCAGAAGGTTATCTGCCTGTGGGCCATTGGGCTGCCTGGTTTGGGGTACTGGGGGCTTGGGGGGTGGTGTGTGTGTGTGTTTGGTGGGGGACTCTCATTGCTTGCTCTAAACCAAAAATTGCTAGAGCCCTTCCCCCTTCTGAACAACAATTTGAACTCTGCAGTGCTCCTTCATTGCTAAAACCACCACATTAGTGTCGTCAGTGTCTTGGTGACGAATCTAGGACAGATGGGGATAAATGCAGTGATCTGAATTAATACTGGGGTGGCTAATGAATCCAGGAGCCAGGAAATAATTAGGAGAAGTCACTGTTCCTGATATGGCAAATAGAAACTGTGTGTTGGATGCCTTCTCCTCTCTCCCCTCCCACCAACCATGATGCCCGGGAAGATGGCTGTGCAGCCACCTGGGGTGGGGGACACTTGGATGTCAGGACTTGATCTTGGGTGAGGATTCTGGGACATTTATGACAGAGGCTGGTGAACGGCAGGTGGAGACAGGTTAATGGCGGTTCTTCCATTGTATATCAAAGGTTCTTCTGTGCTTGGAAAAAGCGCTGGACTGGGAGCCCAGAGGCCTGGGTTCAAGTGCAGGCTCCTACTGGATCATCCTAGGCCATGTGGTTCCCTCCACCAATGCTCAATGAAAGTAGAGTGTGATCGAGGGTAGCATGTACTGTTTGCTGCCCAGGGGCAGGCCCATGCTAAGTGATTTGCATAGGGCTCTCCTTTAATCTTCCTCCACAGCTCTAGTACTCTGTTCTCACTCTACCAAGTCCAATTGTTTCAACAGCTCACTCAAGGGCATGCAGTTGATAGCAGAGCTGGATTCAAACCCAGAAATCAACTCAAAGGTCTGAGCCCTTGACCATACCATGTCACTGCCTTTTGCCACAAAGAGCAGATAATCATTGATGTTTCTTCCAACACTGACATATTTTTAGGCCTTCATGATTCTAAGTGGTTGTAGATATCTGCTTTGCAATATGGGGAGTGAAAGGGAGTGAGCTACGCTTTTGTAATTGGGTGTCTGAAAAGGCTGGGCCTGTATTATATATGATCATATGCCTTATTCTTCCTTTCTATAACTTAGCATGTTTGCAATTGAATAATTAAGTGTTTATTGTTTAATGGTTATCTACCCTGCTAGACTGAGGCTCCAAAAAGATCTCATCTATTTTGCTCACTGTTATGTCCCCAGTGCAGAGAAGAGTGGATGGTATATTGTGTTCGAATTGATATGATTTGACTGTGTCCCCACACAGATCTCATCTTGAATTGTAGCTCCCACAATTCCCATGTGACATAGGAGGAACCCAGTGGGAGATGATGGAATCATGGGAGTGGTTTCCTCCATACTGTTCTCATGGTAGTGAATAAGTCTCATGAGAGCTGATGGTTTTATAAGGGGTTTTCCCTTTCACTTGGCTCTCACTCTTTCTTGCCTGCCACCATGTAAAACGTGCCTTTTGCCTTCTTCCATGATTATGAGGCCTCCCCAGCCACATGGAACTGAGATATTAATGGATATTAAACTCCTTTTTCTTTATAAATTATCCAGTCTCAGGCATGTCTTTATCAGCAGCATGAAAATGGACTAATACATGATCGAATTAATGGATAAATGAATAAGTGAAGTAATTGGCGAATGTATTAGTGAGTGAGTAAAGGAATGTGTGAATAATTGGGTGAGTGAATGATTGAGTGAAGTTTGGAGTAAATGAAGGAATAAATGAGTGAATGAGTGACTGAGTGAGCGAATGAATGAATGCATGAATGAATGAGTGATTGAATGAACAAATGAGTGAGTGAGTTAATGAATGAGTGAGTGAAGCCGGGAGACCAGGCTGAACCCTGATGAACAGAAGCCCCTCAGCGATGTTACCTTGTGGCCGCCGTTTCATCTGGCCTGCACTGCTGCTTCCTGGGCAAGGGTGCAGGGAGCAGGCCCAGCGTGCAATGTCTTTGAAAGGGCAGTGGGCACTGACAGGGGCTCCTCTGGCGCGGGGCTGAGGGGCCTTGTCCAAGGCTGACTCCGGCCCCCGCCTTCCCCCTCTGGGAGCGATGCTCGCTGGAGCTACTTCACACGGACACGCTTGAATAGCAGCCAGGGCTGTCTGGGCATCACATGACTACCCGGCTGCCAAGGGAGCTCAAGGCAGCTGGGGGTGGCGGGGGTGGGGGGTGTCGGGGGTCACCTCCGCAGTTAAGTCATGTACCTGGCGGACACTATGCTTGTGGAGAACAGTTCAAGGAACAAAGCGTTCTTCATTTTTCTTTTCTTCCTTTTTTCTTGATTATTCTTTCTTGGCAGTCTGGATTCAGAATGTTTTCATGCCGGGTGGCCAAGGTGAGAGAGCCTTTTCAGGCGAGGAAGGGCGAGTTTGTTTTTTGATCTGCAGGGCTGGGTGTGCCCGTCTCATGGCTGAGAGCTGAAAGGCTAGACCAGAGTTCCCCAGTTCAAATTGCAGCTTCTGATCCTGGCACTAAGAATGACCCTGAGCTACTTAATCAAGTCCTCAGAGCTTCACTTTCCTCATCTGTTAAGCGAAAGAGATCATAGTATCTAGCCCAAAAGATTAGTTTGAGGATTCAAAGAGACAATGGGTGTAAAAGACTCAGCACATTGAGTTCAGTTAATGCAGTGAATATTAACAATGACAACAACAATAATATTATTAATTGCGGGAACAGAAAACTAGTCCTGAGGTTTCTTTGTGCCAGAGGTGGATACAAATTAGTTAGGAAAGCGAGCATTTTTGCCACTAGATTTCCAGACATGGGGGCAAAGAGGAACTAGTTGAGGGAGACTCCCCCTGGAGTCTTTGCAATTTTCCATCAATTGTCTGAGCCTAAAAGGTTCCTAGAGTTCATGGGGTCTAAGTACCTGGAGATGCTGAGGCCCAGAGAGGGGAAGGGACTTACCCCAGGTCACACAGTAGCAGATGGTCAGAGCCCAGACGTTCTTATCATGCTTCAATTAATCATTGTGGTCTAGCTTTTCTAACACAACAGCAGACTATGCCCCCAGCAAGGATGAGTCACTGGTTGGCTATGCTCAAGCCTGACCTGGGCTCAGAGCCAAGCCTGATGGAGATGAGGGATACTGGTGTGAACACCTCCTTCTGCCTACCCAGCATGTCACTTTCCCAAAGTAGGTAACTACCCATTCAGGTGTTCTGGTCCTTGTTCCTGCAAGGGTGAGTACTGGCATTTTGACCTGCAGTTTAGAAGTGAGCATCCCAAGGGTGAATTGATGAACCCAGGATCATACAACTCATAAGTGTGTGGACAGATGGTGGATGGAGCTGGGTTAATTGAATGCCACTCTGTCCCAGATATATTGAGGAACATCGTAAAAGTGCCACCAGCCAAAAAGACCATTCTCTACCCCAGAGACCTCTGAGAACTCATATTTTGACACTTGGCTGTATCTAACAATGAGTTGCGTCATGACCTTAAGCAAGTTACTTCTGCTTTTTGGGCCTCAGTGTCCTCATCTGTAAAATGGAAGTACCATAACATCTACCTCTCTGGGGATGATTGTGCAGACTGAGTCTGTTAATGTAAAGTTCTTTGAAGAGAGTCTGACATGCATTAACTGCTCAGTAAATGTTGGCCGCCAACTAACCCAGAGGTCACCGTTCCTGGAAAAGTATCAAGACAGCAGCACCCTGCAGAGGGCTGGGGCTTTGGAAGCTACGGTACATGACCCTCAGCTGTGGACTCCCTATGTGTGTGGCCATTCTCTGTTATGAGGCATGCATGGAGGCACAGGGCGAAGATGGGCTATGCCTTCATCCAAAGGAGAAAACAAGTCAGAAGCTTCTAAGAATTTTGGTTCCGTGCCCAGTAAGAAGGGCCTGTGCTGTGCCAAGCTCCCAGGCTTGGGATCATGAGCACATGCCAGCCCTTCTCTTCTTGGGTCCACTTGAAAATGATCAGACTGTCTGAGGGGCTCTTGCAGAAATGGAGGTCAACTCCTTGCCTGTCAAGGGAAGCCTTGGGAAAAGAGGGATGCTTTCCATCTCTCTGCGCCCAGAAGAAGCATGGGTTCTGGTAGGAAGGACAGATGTACTTGATTGGAATCCCATCTCAGACACTGACCAGCTGTGTGACCTCAGGAGAGTCACTTTCCCTCCCTGAGCCGCAGTTTTTGCATCTGTAAAATGGGGTTACTTTTAGAATTTAGTAAGAAAGTCTTTGTGGGAGTGGGCCCCGCTTTGCTTGTAGCAGAAACCTTAATGCCAAGCACAAGCTTAACCCATAAAGGGCATGTAACAAGAATGTGGCAAATGGGTGATGATCAACAGCTGAAGAGGAGCCAGGGGGTACTCTAAACATTTCCTGACATCAGTTCATTTAGTTTTCACAGTGAGAGAGACTATAACGACCCTTATTTCACAAGTGAGCAAACTGAGGCTTGGGGAAAAAAGCTGAATTCCATGTCCAAAATCACTTAGCTAGTAAGTGACAGAGCCAGGATTTGAACCCAGGCAATTTGAAACTAGAGCTTAAGCTTATAACCACTAGGATGTAGCAGATGCAGAAAGAAGATAGAAAAGAGATGCAAAACGGACGTCACCGAAACTAGCATATACATGGAATGATCAATACGTATCTGTAAAATCAATGCATTAATTAAAAGCAGAAAAAGCACACAACAATTGCTTTATTTTCCCACTCTGCAGGTCTCAGAGATACAGAATTGCACAGAGAGAGTCCCAGTCCACAGAGAAGGTGAAAACGTAAATGATCTCCAGTGTTGCTGACTCTCACATCCAACATCCAACAGAGCATCCAACAGAGGCTCACACAGGTGGCCCTCTGACCAAAGCCAGCTTTCTGTAAGTTGGCTTAGCCTATGTAGCATTTTAAAAAATATCTTCATTGGTCTCTGGAATTTAAAAGTTGAGAGATTTCACACTAAAAAAAAAACAGATTTCTGGTGTAGAAGAGAAAAGTGTCCTTCATTTTGCCCTGTGCTGGCCTCACTTTTTATTGTACATTTCTGGCCAGTCTCCTGGGGGGCACTTGAGTTTGCAACTCCCATGTGTACAGGGCTCTGGGGTTCTAGATGGAGAAACATAAGCATGTTGGCCAAAGACTCAGTGAAGGCCCCAGTCTTAGGAGGATTTTCTGGTCTTGCTTGGAGAAAGATGACTCACGGGGCCAGCATGTGTCTCTTGCCGAGCCAGGTTTCCTTTCCTACTTTGTTTTTATAAAGCAGAAATAGAAGTTTCCATAACGTGGTGCAACTCCACCCAGCAGGCCTTGGGAAGCCACTGCTATCTGTGAGCGTCCAAGGGAGAGCTTTGGTTGGGAGCCTGCTATTGCTCATGGAGCTGTGAGCACAGCGGGACAGCATGTGCTCATCTCCACAGTTGGCTGTGCCTGAAGACAGGGACTCTGTACTGCGTTCCTCCTTGGGCGAGACTGTCAAAGAGCTGGGTTCCTCAGGCCACAAGAGAGTGGGGTAGGAGAATCAGAGACTTAGTCCAGGTTCTACAACTAACCGATCCATCTATTTATCATCCATCCATCCATCCATCCATCCATCCATCCATCCATCCATCATCCATCCATCATCCATCCATCCATCATCCATCCATCTATCCATCCATCCATTTATCCATCCATCCATCCATCCATCCGTCCATCCATCCATCCATCCATCATCCATCCATCCATCATCCATCCATCCATCCATCATCCATCCATCTATCAATCCATCCATTTATCCATCCATCCATCCATCCGTCCATCCATCCATCCATCCATCCATCCATCCATCCATCCATCCTTTTATCCATCCATCTAAGGACTATTTATTGAGCACCTACCATGTTTCAGACACCCCATGCTATACTTTGAAGAGACAGAAATAAAATAGACACAGACCGCACTATCCTCATAAAGTCTACAGTCAGGTGGGAAAGGCAAATATCAAAAATGTAGTAATAGATGAAGATTTGGGAGCAACCAAAATGTCCACTGATCGATGGATTAAATGCAATTTGGCTTATTCTATCATGAGATACTATGTGGCCCTTAAACGAAGCAGATCCCTACATGGTGACAGAACAACACCTAAGTGAGAAAAGTGAAGGCACAGGCAATGACTGCACTTCGTGTCCATTTGTACAAAACAAGAGCATTGGATAGGCTTTGATATATTGGTTCTTGCAGAGAAGGTGTCTGGAAGGATCTGCAGGAAATTGGGAAAAGTTGGTGTCTCAGTGAGAAAGCTGGGGTACTAGGGTTCAAGGAGGTGAGAGAGTTTTTGTGCTGTTTGAATGCTTTATTTTGAATGTTTTATTTTTTGAATGTGTAATGTTTTGTCAATAATATGGCAAGGAAATTTTAGAGATGTTGGTCAAATAATACAAAATTTCAGTTAGACAAGAGGAATAAATTCAAGGCATCTATTGTACAGCATGGGTGACTATAGTTAATAACAATGTATTGTGTACTTGAAAATTGCTAAGAAAATAGATTTGAAGTGTTCTCACTACAAATAAATGTTAAGTATGTGCAGTAATACATATGCTAATTAGCTTGGTATGGCCATTCCATAGGGTATACATATTTCAAAATACCTTGTTATACACCATAAATATGTATAATTTTTATTTGTCAAATAAAAAATAAGAAGAATACAGGTAGATAGATGAGAAAGAGAGAAAGAAGGAAAATAGAGAAAGATAGATAATAAAGTATAAAGTGTGAGGATAGAAGAAAAAGGAAAAGCCTTTACGAGAAGTTGGGTGAGTGTTTCAAAAAGGAAATCCAGGGTGTTTTAGACATTCAGAGGCGGCTTCCCTAAAAATGCGTTATTCCAGGCACTGGGAGGAGCAATAGGACCTTAGCCCCTTCCCTCCCCTTTGTGGACCTAAAGTGTTACATCTGTAAAATGGAAAGAAGTCACCTCCCAGCCCAAGACCTCAGAAACTCTAGGAAGCAGAGTTCAAATCCAGGCTGCCTTCACCACCTCACCCCAGGGCAAACTGCTTCCCCGGGGCTCCCTCTACCTTTTCCCCTCCTGTTTCCCCTTCCTGATTTGGTAGACAGACCTGATCAACACTGTGATGATCCAGAAAAAAGAAAGAAAGACAATTTGATGTATACCAAAGCTCATGGACGTTAAATTCCTAAGACATGCTTTGTATCTCTCTGGCGGAGGGTGAGCACCTGCACCTTTATCCCCATAACCAGCAAATGAATTATGGAGGCCAAAAAGGTGAACTTATCTGTGTGGATGGCTGCCAGCTGCTGTGTTGTACTAGTGTGTTATAATAGTAGTAGTGGATATTTCATGCGTGCTAACTCTGTGCCAAGTACTTAGGCTGTAAGATCTCACTCATTCTAAAGGCAAGTCTAGGAGAGAGGCTATTGAACCCTATGCTGAGATGAAGTTTCTGGGGCTCAGAGAAGTTGAGTTACTTATTCAAGTTTGCACAGCTACTAAGTGCTGGAGTGAGAATCTGAAACCAGGTTATTTTGACCCCACTTTTTGTTCTCTTAACCACCAACCTACTTTGGTGCCCATCACACAGGGAGCTGTACCTCCCCAATCATCCAGGCCAGCGAAGGCTTCCTAGAAGAAGTGTCATTTAGGTTGTGCCTGGGAGAACCAGAAGCCTTTCAATCTTCACTGTGAGAAAGATTAGCCATCTTCCACAAGGAGGTTTTCTTCAGAATAAAAGGCCCTGGAGACATTAAAAGGAAACTCATAAAAAATTCATCTCTGAGTAGTAATTGCATCATAAAAAGTATTGAGTTGGTGTGCAGATGCAAATTGGGCCATATGAATTAATGATGTAAACAGTGGGAATGAGGGTGCACATTCAGAAAATGTCTTCTTCAGTGTGCTAGGCGAAGTTGGGCCAGGTAGCAGTGTGCCCTGAAGTTCAAGGGACACTTTTGGGCTGCTGATGACCATTTTTTCAGGCCTCCAAATCCTGCTCAGTGTTACTTCTTTAGAACCTCCTGGATACATGGCTAGGCTCACAGTTTTCTCTAAATCCACAGTCTCTGAGTGCCCACTGTGTGCTGTAGCTGTTCTGAGGATGGTGCCCTGCCACCCCTCCATCCTCCGTGCCCCCTCCCTGCTCACCTCATGTGAATTTATTGATCCCAGGAGAATGAAGATGGATGTTCATGAACTTGCATGTCCACATTTTTTATGTATGCCTTTCTTGATTTGTTGGCTAAAACATTCGACAAACATGTATTGAGCACCTACTACATGCTGGGCGGGGCCTGACCTCAGCTGTCAGAGCTGGTCTTGGGGCAACAGGGAAAACACCCAAGCTGGGAGGAGGCCGAGAGTGACTTGCTGGTGGAGAGGACCCTAAGCTGAGATTCCAGACGTGGGGAGTGGGCCAGGCACAGATAGTGGTGGGAAGCAGCTTCACACAGAGGCAACCTGGACACTTATGAAACCGTGAAATGAAAGTGGAAGCTGAAAGTGGTAGAGATGAGCCTGGGGATGTAGAACATTCTGGAAGATCTTGTGCATCTCCCTAAGGACCTGGGGCATGGCCCTAACTTGGAGGAAAAGCAGCTTTTACTTTTCCCCCAAAGTCTGATTCTTTGTCATGCAAGAGGTGGAAGCTGCCGTATGTTGGTCTCATCAAAGTTCAGAGGAGGATCCACATAACTTTTCTGCGATTTTTAAATTGGGTTCCATAGAACCCTGAGATTCTGTGAGCATGTTTTCTGTAGCTCCCTGGTGGAAAGTAGGTAAGAGAAGATTCAAGTGGGAAATATTCTGGAATCTCCTCTACTTTAACAAGATCAGCTCCACTTTTTTTTTTTTTTTTTGAGACGGAGTCTCGCTCTGTAACCCAGGCTGGAGTGCAGTGGCATGATCGTGGCTCACTGCAACCTCCGCCTCCCAGGTTCAAGCGATTCTTCTGCCTCAGCCTCCCAAGTAGCTGGGACTACAGGTGTGCCACCACGCCTGGCTAATTTTTGTATCAGCTCCACTTTTATCTCTTTTTTTTTTTGCAGTTTGGAATTCCACATAAGATTTCATGTGAAAAGGGGTTCCATTGCTTAAGTAAGAACAACTCTACTTAATGCAAAGTAAAGCCCAAATTCTTTAACCCAAGGTCTTGGGTTTGGGTAATCCAGATCATACTCATTTCTCCAGATATAGAAAAACCTATTCCCACTCCCTGCTCATCACTGCTCTGCATGCCAGCCACCAGCCACACAAATACTCCTAAGACCACAGACACTCTGCTCCTCCATGCCTCCATCCGTTTTCCAGGCTGACTCCCAATGCTTCCTCCTCCAGGAAGCCCTCTCTGATCCCCTGAAGTCCTCAAGTGTCTCCAACATTCCAACACACCTTGGGTTCTCCCTAAGAACTATGACCCACCAAGAATGCAGTCCTCTTTCTGCTGATCCATCTCCTCTCCCATCACACTGTGAAACCCATGAGGGCAGGACCTGGTACCTGGTCGTCACTAGCACCCAGTACCAGCCAGGCATGGGGCAGTGCCCGAGAAATGTGTGCTGGGCAAATGAGTGCTAGGAAAGAAGAGAGAAAGAATGGGTGTGGAAGTGTGTGAATAAATAAGTTAATGGATGGACGGATGGATGGATGGATGGATGGTTGGATGGATGGAGGGAGAGAGGCAGGGAAAGGAAGATGTGTTGGTGGGTGGATGGGTGGGTGACAGATGGATAAACAGAAGGAAGGGAGGAAGGAGGGAAGGAAGAAAAGAGGGAGGAAAGGAGGTAAGGAAGGAAACAAGGAAGGAAGGGAGAGAGGGAGAGATGGAGGGAGGAAAGAAGGGAGGAAGGGAGAGCACACACATACATACAGCTGGAGGAACCCCCGGTTCCACTTTCCCTGAGGTCCCCCAAGGTCTCAGCCTTCCCTGAGGCTTCTCTGCCCTAACTCCCCCTTCCTTTCTCTTCCCTCCATCACAAAGCCAGCCCCTGACATGCCCTCGCCCGGCACAGTGATTACTCCTTGAGCAGCCTCCCGTATCCTGTTCCTGCTCTTCCTACAAGCAGAGAAGCAGAAAAATCTATCCTGATGAGGAGGCAGCCGCCCGCCCGCCCGCCCTCGCACCTCCTCCCCCCGCCCCTGCAGCCTGTAACTCTCGAGCAGTCAGGCAGAAACAGGCAGTCAATTTTTTCCAGGGTCGAGCGCCGGCTGTAAGGCACAGCCCTGCGGGGTGACAGGCGAGGCAAGGAAGGGGCCATAGGAATGTGGCGCTGTGGTTTCTCCTCCATCCTCCTGCCTCACTCGCCCAGATGCTGCCAGCTGTATCATTCAGGGGACATACCACACCACCCCCACTACCACTACCACCACCACCATGCAAAGGACTCATCTAAGACCTTAGCCCCATTAAACACTGGCAGGCCAGAATTGTCTGCTGCCATCCATCACACCTTCTCCCTAGCCTGGCTTCTTACCCACCTGGAAGTCATCCCTTTTCACCCTTGCCTGCCCTTCGTGGCTGCATGGCAGGCTCCCTGGCAGAGGAAAAGGCAACTGATGTGCTTGTCCCCAGCCAGGTGTCAAGTGGCTCTTTGCTGGGTGCTCTGGTGCATTGCCCAGATATCACCCCAGCTACAGGGAGTGTTGACAGCTCCCAGCTGAGCCCTGCTCCCGGCAGGTGACCGCCCTCAGCTGGAAAGAGCTGCCTTGACCAAGGTCAAACCTCCTTCTGGTGACTAGTCAATGCAGGGGGCACACCATCCCAACCTCCTTACCTCTAGGCAGGATGACTTTGAAGAGCATTCTCGCCCCCAAAGCTGCCCCCGCTTGATCAGCTGAGACCCCTGTTGAGTCTGAATCACACCCCAACGGCTTCTTCTGCCCCATCCTGCTTATTTCTCTTCCCCTACAGGTGTTGATACTGAGTGCCCCCCACTGTACCCCCACAAGCCCCTGCATACAAGCAGGAGAACCAACCTGCGCCAGGCTCTTTTGCATTCGCTTATTTAATCACCATGGCAACTGCATAGCATGTTCTTTGTTTCCCATGTCAGGAACCCAGGGCTCAGAGGGCTGATGTTGCTTGTCCCAGGTCACACCGAGTGTGCCAGAGCTGAGGTTCCACACCAGCCTGCCTGACTTCCAGTAGGTCGAGACTGTGATGCCCTCAACGTCTGCCCCTCAGGAGCCTCTCGCATGGAGATCTGCAATGCATCCCTGACTCTGGGAAGCCCCTGAGATGAGGCCTCCTTGCCTCCCCCAGTGGAGGCACCCCAGGTGGAGACGCATGGCATCTGTCCCAGATCAGGCGTCTTTGCCAGGTCTCCAGACTACATGGTCTCCTCACACTGCCTCTCTCGCCTTTGTCTCTGGATCCTGCCTCCCGTCACCTGCCCTACTCAGCAATGCCCTGGACAGGAGGTCGGGGGATGCTGTGTAGCATCACAGGAGGGGCCCGACATATCTGCCTTAACACCTGGGCTCCTGATAGAATAGACCTCTTCAGGCCAGGCGCGGTGTCTCAACGCCTGTAATCCCAGCACTTTGGGAGGCCAAGGCAGGCGGATCACAAGTCAGGAGATCGAGACCATCCTGGCCAACATGGTGAAACCCCATCCCTACTAAAATACAAAAAATTAGCGGGGCATGGTGGCATGCACCTGTAGTCCCAGCTGCTCGGGAGGCTGAGGCAGGGGAATCACTTGAACTCAGGAGGCGGAGATTGCAGTGAGCCGAGATCGTGCCACCGCACTCCAGCCTGGTGACAGAGTGAGACTCTGTCTCAAAAAAAAAAAAAAAAAAGTATATATATATATATAACAGACCCCTTCACACTCATCTGAGCCTCAATTTCCTCATCTTTCAAATCGGTTGTTTCTAGGATGACATGAAATGTCTATGAAAGATAGCGCAGTGCCTGGCACACAATAGCTTCTGAACACAGGAGCCCTCCCTTACTCACAGCTACGCTTTCTGTGGTTTCAGTTACCTGCGGTCAACTGCGGCCAAACATACTACATTATTTTGCGAGAGAGAGAGAGACCACATTCACAGAATTTGTATTACAGTATATTGTTATGATTCTTCTATTTTATGATAGTTATTGTTGTTAATCTATTACTGAGATTATAAATTCAACTTTATCGTAAGTATGTATGTATAGGAAAAATGTACATATAGGAAAGATCGTAGTGTATATAGGGTTCAGTCCTATCTGCAGTTTCAGGCATCCGGTGGGGGTCTTGGAACATATTCCCCAAGGATAAGGGGGGAACTACAGCAAATCTCATTTCTTCCTTTTACTGCTTGTGATAATATCTAATCTGATGTGGGCAATCTGTGCTAAGCCTGATGTAAAGCACTTGAGTCCTATCATCTCAGTTAATCCTTGAACAATTCTATGGAGTAGGTACCATTATCCCCATTCCACAAATGAGAAAATAGAGGCTGGTGGAGAGGCGGTGGCATATCCACAGTTGTCAGCTGACGAAGGGGGCAGCTGGGACTGGAACCCTTCTCTCTAGCTCCAAAGGCAGTGCTCTCAACTCCTGGACTCACCTTCTCCGCCCCCTTGTTTTGTCCTCAGGGACTCCCAGCTCTACCAGCCCAGGTGGACCATGCTGCCCCAAGGCCCCTGGATAGCCCCTGAGTCTGACTAGTGGGGTCATTACAATTTGGGGCCATGTCCCCAGGTACCCTGCAGAGACAATCAATGGAAATCCTGTGTTCTGAGTATCAGGTTGCTCATGAGTCTCCAGTCCTCCATGCTGAAACTGACCTCCAATCACAAGGAAATACTGTCCCTGGCCCGTAAGTTGCCTTATGAAGCAAGCTCACCTTCCCATGGGCCCTCTGCCTCAAGGAAAGACATTTACATCTCTAATGCCTTCCAGCCAGGTAGGAATGGGGCTCACTGGCCCCTGGTGGTGGCCATAACTTTGTAATTGAATGACATCTGGGACTACCAGTCCCTATAAAGAGAAACCAGAGGAATGTGGTAAATTGTTCATAAGACCGTGGGGACTCCCACTGTGGCTGGGCCAGGAATCCAGGCCACTTCACACAAGCCTCTTTCTGTGGCTGCCCTGAGCCAGCTTCTGGGTGAGGAGCCAGCCAGCCCCGGGTTCAGATCCTGTCTCTGCCTGCTGGGACCTTGGCAGTGTGCCATGACCTCTCCCTGCCTCGGTCTTCTCCTCTGTAAACTGGGTGTACTGCTCCCCTTGTAGTGTTCTTGGGATGATCAGGCCTTTCTTAGTGCAGACGGAGAAATTTTGTCATTTTAAAGCCTTGAAGAAGTCAGGCTATGATTGATTGGAGACACAGAGGGAGATGAGATGGGGACAATGCAAGGGACCAGATCAAACCTGAGCAGGGGGATCTCCAAACATTTCTTCCCGATTCCAGCAGGACGGCGTAGTTAGGCGTGTGGCCAGGCTTCTTTGCCTCATCTCTGGACAGCTCAGGAAGAGGCTATGGGATTTACCAAGTAGATTACATGGCACTTAGCTAATGAAATGACACCCCCGCCCTCCCCAGATATTGATCAGCCACTGGCAACCGTGGAGCTTGCAGCAGCCTCCAGACAGCTTTAAAAGAAAATCAACCATTAATAAAATTGAATGGTTTGGGGGAGCAGGATGCTGGGGCAGTGGTTGGGGGTGGTTCTAGAGGAGAGAGATTCAGAAGAAGTTAGCAGACAAGGAGGACCACAGGAAGAAAACGTGCCCTTCTGACCCCAAACCAGAATAGTAGATGTATGAGAGATTTTGCAATTAACCAAGTCCATGAGAAAATGCCTGGTCTACAAGTATCAAGTGAGAAGGGTATGTCTGCAGGATGCGGACGGCAGAGGCTGCAAACTCAGGGCAACCCCGCAATGTGTCTCTTTGCTCCACATATGCTTTATTTACAAGGAATTTGCTGCCAATATCTTTAAAAAATTGGAGTTTTTATAGAAAAATCTAGATTTCTGGAGTTCCAATTTCTGTAAAATTGGAACATGGGATGATATTGGGCTTGCATTCCTTTGTGGCAGCAGTTGAGTTGAGCAGCAACAGCTGCCCCTGTGGATGGGGCACATGGAGTCCAGCTTGCCCAGCCCCCACCTGGCCCCCACACTCATTCCTGTGACCTGCCAGGGCTTTTGAGTTTGAGACCTTGATGCAAAGTCTGAACTGAAGTATGCAATGATGTTGACATATGAGTGGAGGATGTGTGTGTGTGTGTGTGTGTGTGTGTGAATGATACACACACACATACACAGTGACTATATCTCTATCTATCTATCGATCTATCTATGTATCTATCTATCTATGTATGTATCTATCTATCTATCTATCTATCTATCTATCTATCTATCTATCATCTATCATCTATCATCTGACAAAATAGTGACAGTGGCTGCCTTTCCCTAGGTAGGACTTTATCTTCTTATCCCTTTGTACTTTCCATTCTCATCAATAAAAAACAATAGCCTTGGCTTTGGGAAAAAGAATGAATCTGTGCAGAGCTGAGTATTCTGTAGGATCACGGATCATAGCGATGGCGATTGTACCAAGAAGGAAATGTAGAAAATGCCAAACCGTGTTTTTCTCCAAATAGGGAAATTGTGAACCAATTAGAATGTCGTCTCTCTTGCTTTTCTGCAATAAATCTCTTTCATATTTCTAATCGAAAAACTAAAACCCAGGTATGTGCAACTTAAAAGTAAATCAGGATTAACTCTTCTTAACAGAGGGGCAACGGTGCAAGAAGGAGGCTTATCCAGGGACGGGCCCTGAACATAGTGGGGGGCTTCGTCAGGCCTGCCCTGGCCTCTTCCTCTAGGGTGGTGACCTGGAATCTTGTTCAGGAGTGATGTGGTTTGCCTCTGTGTCCCCACCCAAATCTCACCTCCAATTGTAATCCTCATAATCCCCACGTGTCAAGGGAGGCACCTGGTGAGAGGTGATTGGATCATGGGGGCAGTTTCTCCTATACTATTCTCATGATAGTTAATGAGTTCTCACAAGATCTGAGGGTTTTAGAGGTGTTTAACTGTTCCTCCTTCACATTCTCTCTCGCCTGACGCCACGTAAGACATGCCTGCTTCCCCTTCCACCATGATTGTAACTTTCCTGAGGCTTCCCCAGCCACACAGAACTGTGAGGCAATTAAACCTCCTTTGTTTGTAAACTACCCAGTCTCGGGCAGTTCTTTATAGCAAGGTGAAAACGAACTAATAAAAAGAGCAAGCACCGTTTGATTGCTGCTGTCTGTCATTCCATCCCTGGACCTCAGATCCCCATCTATGAAAAGGAGAGATTCTTATAGGGAAAAGCTGGGGGCAATGTCTAGCTTTTTTTGTAAGCCTCTATGAGCCAAACACTGACTGGCATGTTTTCACAAGTGTGTTAGTTGAAAAACCTAGAGGTTCATAAACCAGGCTCTCAACTCAGACATTTCCTAGCTGTGTGGCCTTATATAGGCCACTTAACCTCTCTGAGCCTCCTTATTCTTTCTGGAAAACAGAAACTGACCTCATAGGGTTGGATGGAGGAACAGATGAGAAAACAAAAAGAAATCATATAAAGAGCTCTGTACCTGGCACAGAGAGTCAAAAGAGATTAGCCATTATTTATGTTCTTACTGTTGATATTTTTAAAACACTACCTACTGTGTGCCTGCTAGTGATGGGAGAGGTTGAGGTCATTATGCCCAACATTACGAAGAAGAAACTGAGTCTTGGCCGGGCGCGGTGTCTCACGCCTGTAATCCCAGCACTTTGGGAGGCCGAGACGGGTGGATCACGAGGTCAGGAGATCGAGACTATCTTGGCTAACATGGTGAAACCCCGCTTCTACTAAAAATACAAAAAATTAGCCAGGCGTGTTGGCGGGCGCCTGTAGTCCCAGCTACTCGGGAGGCTGAGGCAGGAGAATGGCGTGAACCCGGGAGGCGGAGCTTGCAGTGAGCCGAGATCGTGCCACTGCACTCCAACCTGGGGGACACAGTGAGACTCCGTCTCAAAAAAAAAAAAAAAAAGAAACTGAGTCTTGGCAAGGGGAGGTAATTAATCAAGGATGACAGTCTCCATGGAGATCAGGTCTATGTGGCTCACCTGCACTTTCTACTCACCCCCACCCCTACCCCTAGGAAGCTCTTATCGATGTATCTTTTCCACTGAGATTAACTGAACACTCACTGTGTGCCTAGCCCCATGTTAGCCCCTCACCCAATTACCTTGGGTGAAATTAAGAGCAAGACTTCCAAAAACAAAGAGACCCTGCTCAAGTTCTCCCTCCATCATCATTAAGTGGCTTAGGCCAGTGCCTTCACCTCTGAGCCTTGGTTTTATCATCTGTCAAATGGGCTATGCTGATTGGATCCTTGGGAGATTTCATCAAAGCGGTTAATATGCAGAAGGACTTCACAGAATGAAAGAAGTGATCAGTAATGGTGTTAACAATTCCCATTTAACAGTTAAGGAAAGTTGCACTTTGCACCTGCAGCATTCATTCATTCATTCATTCACTCATCCATTCATTCATTCCTTTGCTTTTACACTGGAGCAGCAGCACATCTTTCCACTCAGGTCTCCAGAAGCGCCGGTGTTCTCAAAATGCATGTGGAGGAGAGATGCAGGGAGTGGGTCTCGCCTCCCCGACCTCTGGGCCTCCTCGTCTCTCACTGCCAGAGAGGCAGCTGCAGCCAGACATTTGGAAGCCATTATAAACATCGCCGTCTGAGTCTGTTCTCCCTGTGTGCAACCTAAAGCAACCGATTCCAAGGAATTTTGGCTGAGTTTCTTCCCAGAGGAATGATGGAGAGTTACTCACTCCTCCACCCCATCCACAAATGTTCCTCTCTGTTTCAGCAGATTTGGAAAAATGGGCAGTAAACCCACAGGTGTGCTGGGAAGAGCTCTGACACCTGAAGATTTGGGGTCTCAGCCCAGACTCAGCCGCTTCCTGGTGGAGTCACCTCTCCGAGTCTCAGTTTCCTCATCTGTAAAATGGGAATATTAAAAAGAGTAAACACACACATCTTACCCTTGTGAGGAACCCACAAGTCAATGTAAAATAAAATCCTAACACAGAGCAGATGTTTGCCAAATCGTATTTCTCTCCTGCTCTAATCTCATATTTACTTTTTGGTGGAATCCAGAAAGCAGGAAGGTGGATTAGATAAGACTTTGATGCAGAAGTTAAGCCCCTAGCCTTCCAGATGACCCTAAAAAAGTCGCCTCCCACCCCTGTGTCTCAGTTTCCCCAGACTTCTGCCTCTCATTCCCTGACGTTTCCTACATTAGCCGGCCCTGCCTGCCACAGTCACTCATAGCATGACCCCAGGTGGGCAGCCTTTCAAACGCCTCCTGGTCTTCCTCTCACTCTCTGTGCCCAGGACTCCTCCCTGTCCCTCCCTGTCTGTCACCACTAGACCCCATGGCATCAGATGCTGTCTTACTATGTCGCTTCCATGAACCCAGTCATGTCTTGGCTTGTCTCAACCCTTCTCCCACCAGCCTCCTATCTCTCTCCTGGTTCACATTTGATGCTTTCCTCCTCTTCTAAAGAAGACTGGAGGAAGATCACTGGATTGATCTGGGCTCCTGGACCCTCTGCTCTGCCCTCCTGAGGGTGGGGGAGATGAAAAGACAGGGCCTGGGGGTGTGGGGAAGGTGGATGTCTTTTGGCAGAGATCCCTGTTGCTTATCTACCACCCATCTTGCTGGCCATTGGGGCCAACTTGGCTCACTCCAGACTTGTCAGATGGCCTCAGTGCAAGCTGCATGTGGGATAAAGGTATTCCTCAGGAACTATGAGGTGTATGTGTGGGTGTGTGAGTGTGTGTGTGTGCAGGAGGTGGAGTGTACATGTATGTGTGGTGTGTGTGTATTGGGTGTGCATGTATGTGTGTGTGTGTTCTGTGTGAGTTGCATAGTGTGTACATGTATTGGCTGTGCATGCATGTGTGTTGTGTGCATATGTTGTGTGTGGAGTTTTAGCTGTGCGTGCATGTGTGATGTGTGTGTGTATTAGGTGTGCATGTATGTGTGATGTGTGTATGTTGTGTGTCTGGTGTGTGATGTCTGCATGTCATGTATATGGTGTGTGTGCATTGGATGTGCACATATATGTGGTGTGTGTGTTGAATATGCAAGTATGTGCAATATGTGTGTTATGGATGAGCTGTGTGAAGTGTATATGCATTGTGTATATGTATTGAGTGTGTATGCATGTGTGATGTGTGTACATTGTGTGTAATGTGTGGTGTATATTGAGTGTGCATGTATGTGTGTGGTGTATGCATGTTGTGTGTGGTTTGTGTGCATTGGCTGTGCACATATATGTGGTGTGTGTTGCGTATGCATGTATGTGTGATATGTGTGTGCTATGTGTGAGTTGTGTGATATGTATATGTATTGAGTATACATGCATGTGTGATGTGTGTGTGGTGTGTGTGTGCTGAGTGCATGCATGTGTGATGTGTGTGTATGTTGTGTGTGATGTGTGTGTGTATGTTGTGTGTGTGGTGCATGTGTGCTGAGTGCATGCATGTGTGATGTGTGTGTATGTTGTGTGTGTGGTGCGTGTGTGCTGAGTGTATGCATGTGTGATGTATGATGTGTATGTTGTGTGTGTGGTGCCAGCACGTATTAGGTGTGCATGTGTGTGTCATCTATGAATATGCTGTGGGCACTTAGGTACAGGGGGTGTGTACCGGCCGTGCATATATGTGTGTGGTGTATGTGTGTACTGGTTATGCATGTGTGCATGGTGTGTATGTATTGGTTGTGCATGTATGTGAGGTGTGTGTGGTGTGTGTGTATTGAATATGCATGTGTGTGTGCAGTACTCAGCGTGTGTGTGTGTGCTATGTGGTGTGTGTGTGTATCCATGCCTGTGCTGTTGTCACCCTCTTCTCGGCTAGGTAGGTATCCTCCGAGCTCCAAGAACTTGGGAAATAGGAAGCTGCATGTAAATACCTCCTGGACCCTGATTTCTGCAACTTCCCACCTGGATGTGAGTGTTCGTGTCTTTCTGTAGACCTTTTTAGCTGCCATGCTTTGGAGAGCGTGGTGTGATCCTGAGCCCAGAACTTTCTCTTTACAGACTCGGCTCATCCACCCACCTGCCCTTAAAGTGAAGCCTGATACCATCTCCTCTTTGCGGGGGAGCAGACTGAGCACCAGCCCCGAGGAAACGCGAGAAGGGCATGCAGATGTTGCGCACGGGGACCAAGCCCAAGCGTCCTATTCGGATACCGATGTGTCTCCGAGAGCTGGCAGGGACTTCTCAGACTCTTGCCCCTGCCTCCGGCTGGCCTTCTGGACTCCCAGGAATTTCCTCAGTTGTGTTTGTATTTTGCTATTTCATCTTCTCTGCCCCCAAAATCTGAATTCTGTACCTTGGACTCCATCATTTTCTCTCATTTCTTCCTCTTTCTTCTTTCTTGTTCTCTTTTTTCCTCTTCCCTCCTTTGTTTCTGTCTTAGTCTCTGTCTTTCTTGCTTCTTCAGGTACATTTTTCCATTTGTTTTCTTTGCTCCCCTCTCTCTTCCTCCCTCCTTTTTGCCTGTATGTCCTCTCCCTGAGTCTCTCTGTGTCTTCCTGTCTCTTTCTGTTTCTGCAGGATCTTCTTCCCTCTCTGCCTCTTTGTCTCCATTTCCTTCTGTTTCTTTCCCACCCCCTCACATCATCCGTCTGTCCCTCTATGTGTGTGTGTCTCCCACTCTGCACCTGCATCTCTGCCTCTCTCTGTCCGTCTCTTACCACCTCCCAGCTGCTCCCATCCATTCACTTTATTCAGCCTCTCCCAGGACGATGCCACAAGCCCATCCATCCTAGTTGCAGCTCCCTGCCGTTGCTAGCACTGAGATGCACCATCTCTGTGGGTCCCCCTATCCACCCTTTTATTGCTGTTTCTTTCATCCCATTCTCCCTCAATGACCCCTTTGGAGTTATTTCCTGCTGCATCCCACTTGTTTTCTGCTTTGACATTGATGGATGCCAATATCCTGCTTCTGCCGAACCCCACTACCACCCTCTCCCTCTCTGTTCTCCTCTGCCCCCTCTCCAAACCTCTGCTTACACCTGCCTTTCTGCACTGGGCATAGATCTTCTCCCCAGCCAGACTGGAGCACTGCAGGAGCAGAGACCATGCCGCGATCTCCCACGCCTCCATCTCTCACGCCTTCAGCCTCGTGCAGAGTCAGCTCTCGCGGATTGTTAAAATATAAATGAACGAGTCAAGGCAGTGGGGGAGAGAGATCATGGCCTGCGTGCCAGTGAGGCGGGTGTGTCTGCAGCGCTGCCTGGGGTGCTACAGAAGCATCCACCCTGCGCCCGTCGCCTCCCCTGGCAGGCCTTCCCATCAGAGCTCTTGCAACCCCGCGGTGGGGGGGTCCTCGACAATGGAGCACTGCCATGCCCTGGCCCCGGCCGATTCCACGGCACCTCTTTGCACGCCCCCAGCTCACGGATGGGAGGGCTCTCCTGCTCCTGGCTCCTGTTCAAGCTGCCTGGTGAACTAAATTGATTTTTTATCGTTGCTCTGGAGTGAGCTTAATGAATCTGTTAGTGACGGCTGCCTGCCCCAAACGCCTCTTGGTGCCCGCGCCACCAGAATGGCTCTTCCTGAAAAGGAGGAGGCATTATTTAAGGCTCAGCCTGTGCTCCTGAGAGCAGCTGGGCATCAGCTGGGCCATGCCTTGCTCTTCCTGGGGTGCTTCTCTTTCTGGGGTGGGACTGTAATATGGGTCAGAAAATAGAAAGGCAGTCCTGAAAAAAAAGAAAGAAATCCCAGCTACATGGGAGGCTGAGGCAGGATAATCCCTCGAACCCAGGAGGCAGAGGTTGCAGTGAGCCGAGATCGCACCATTGCACTCCAGCCTGGGCGACAACAGTAAAACTCTGTCTCAAAAAAAAAAAAAAAAAAAGGAACGAAGGAGGTTTATTTTAGTGTGTGTGTTTCTAGGGTCCAATCATCCATCTGTTCATCCATCCATCTCTCCATCTATCCATCCATGTCTCCATCCATTCATCTATCCACACATGCACTCCACCAAACCATTTGTTCATCTGCTCATCCATCTGTCCATCCACACATCTGTCTGTGCATCCAATCTGCCAAACATGCATGTAAGCATCCATCCATCCATGCATCCATCCATCCACCCATCCGTGTCTCCATTGTTTCATTACTTTATTCATTCATTTTATCATGTACACAACTTATTCTGAAATCCAGCATCCTTACTGTGCCCAATGGGGCCCCACATAGCTGCCCTCTACCTATCCCTCATTATTCTTCCACCTCACTCCACTCCAATCACCCTGACTTTGCTGCTGCTCAGACTTACCTCAGGCCCTTTGCACCTGCTGTCTCCTCTGCCAGAAATGCTCTTTCTCCCGCACCCACGTGGCTTCCTCCCTTCTTTTGCTAGGTCTCTGCTCAAATTTCACCACTTCCCCAAGGCCTTCTCTAATTACTTTTGATGTAAATTAGCAAGTCCCCTATCACTATTTATCCTTTCCCCCTTTTAACTTTTTCAGAGAGCTCCCTGCACTCTGACATTGTATCACACATTTATTTGTCTTGTAGTCCATTGTCTTCTGCTAGAATCAAGTTCCATGATGATAAGAGCTGTGACAGTTTCATTTGCTGCCACATCCCCAGGCCCTAGGACAGTGCCTGGCATGGAATTGGCACTTGGTGAGGTTGATTTATTGAATGGATTATTTAATTAGCTAATAACATGCTCTGTCATGTCTGTCACCTAGTACAAGGCACAGTCTTTCCCAACACAGGATGCCAGGTCCCTGGAAACACAGGTTAGTTGGGGGCTGTGGGGACTAAGAGTTGAACCAAATAGCCACACAGGTGATTGTAAAATTTCATTTGGGCTAAGAGCCTCGAAGAAGGCTCCATGGGTCTGGAAACATATTTAAGTTGTTTGAGTTGTGTTTTTGTGACTCACATCCAAGGTATCCTATCTGGCCCCATCAACTGCATAGATGCCAGCTGAAGCTAGACTGGGTTTCTCAATTCTTTGCTGCCTCTGTCAAGGCTTCCAGCCCCCCTTCTACTGCCTATCTATGCCCCATGCCTTCCCTTGGCATGGAGAGAGGAGACACAGGGGGCAGGAAATCTTTGCCTCTCTGAGCTGGGCTTGAGCCTGGTTCATAGCATAAATATCTCTGAGTTGATTCTCCTACATTTTCCCATTCTTCCATTTGGGACCCAGACCTATGATCCTTCCTTGCCTAGAGGAAAAGGTGCAGACATAAGCCATAACAACTTCCTGTGTTTTGTTAAATGTCTTCCTGCCTGAAAATATGGCCCTAGATGCTCACAAGAGGAGAAAGGAAACAGCACACTTTTGGGACAAGAGGAATGCAGATGGAGCACCTGGGAACCAAAATGAGGTTGATGGATGGAAGATGGGGAAGGTACCTGAGTATACTGGGGAGGTAATCAGATCTTGGAAGGAACAATTGTGGGTGAACCTAGGGAGGTGTAATCCTGGCTACAGGGGTTCCCTGAGACCCTCTTCCCCAAATTCCCAATGCTCGCAGCTTGAATATAGCCAATCATGGCTACTGCAGATGAAATTTCCCTAAACAGTCTCAGCAATATTTCCAATCCTACCTTATTTGAATGCTGTAACATATTCCATCAAGAGGTAAAATCTTTTCCCCCTCCTCTTGAACGTGGGAGGGCTTGTAGACTGCTCTGACAAATTTATATTAATAGTGATACTATGTGACTTCTGAAGCTAGGTTGTAAAGACGGATCTTCCACTTGGCCTTCTTTGTCTTGGGATGCTCAGTCTTGAAACCAACTGCCATGTTGTGAGGAAGCCCAAGATCCATGGAGAAGCCACATGTAGGTGGATGTTCTGGGCTCTAGTCCCAGATAAAGTCTTAGCTTATAAACCACTGCAAATATCAAATATGTGAGTGTATGAGATTTCAGAGATTCCAGCTTCCAAACCTCAAGAATTCCAGTTGAAATCCTAGAGAACATGAAGCAAGGACTTCATGTTCAGCTTCATGTGACCTGCCTGAACTCCTAACCCACAGATTCCATGAGCATAATAAATAACTTGTGGTTGCTTTACACCACTGAATTTTGGAGTAATTTTTTTACACAGCCAGAGTAATTGGGACAACAGCTATATATATGAGTACCCAGTGCTAGGCACTGTCCTAAGCATCTTACAAATATTCATTGATTTGATATTCAAAACGTATGTTAGAAGGCCTATCAATATCTCAATTTAATAGTTGAGGAACTGAGACACAGGGAGGAGAAGTAACTTGCCCAAGTGGAATTTGTACCCAGGAAGTCTGGCTCCAGAGCCCACACTGTTAACCACTGGGAACGGTGGCAATTTGCATCCTGATGGTAGTGGTAGGACCATAAAGTTGGTCATTGGTGTCCCAGCTTGACATTTTCAGATACACGACTTTGAGGTCTTGCTGTTGCTTGTGATCAAAATTAGAGGTCTTTCCAATGCTATAGGATGAGATTTCACTGTCGAATTTAAGTTGATAAATTGATAGATAGATAGATGGATGGATAGATAATAGATAGATAGATAGACAGACAGACAGACAGACAGACAGATAGATAAGAATGGATGACCAGATAGGTAGATAGGGAGGGAGACAGATTTGGATGGACGGAAAATTAGTAGATGGACAAGTGGGGTAGATAGATAGATTTGAATGGATGGATGGGTGGATGAATGGACTGATAGTAGGCAGACAGATAAGTAGATAGATAGATTGTTGGTGGTTTTTTTTTTTTATGTCAGAGTTATGGCCAAATGGTAAACATCTGTGATGTATGCAGGATCTAAGAAAGACAAATTAGAAATTGAGTCCCAGCTCCATTTTTCACTGACTTTCTCAAAACCCCAGTTTCCTCATCTGTAAAATGGGCATGATCCTAACCACTGCAGGGAATGTGACAAAGATTCACTGAAAGATAACACTTGCAGAGCACTTAGCATGGTGCCAGCACCTTGTAAATGCCTGGCTCATCCTTACCACATCCTCTTGTCCATGCCCTTAGCTTGTCCTTTCTCAGGCCCCCACTCCCTGCCCCCAGCTGGTCTGTGCTCCCAGGAGCTGTCTCACGCAGCAGGGATGCCCCATCACCCGCTGCCTGAGAGCGGGAGGTCACAGAAGTGCATCTCCCTCTCCTGTGTGACACCACTTTCACTGGCAGCCTCCCGGCGCCCAGCACAGCTGCCAGGCCGGCACGCCTCCTTCCTCACAGCTGCTGGGATGCGACCTTGTCTATCAGGAGGCCCCGGGAAGCCTGCTGAGTATGCTCCCAGCCTGGTAGGTGACATAAATATTTTCCAACATGCAGGCAACAATCTGATTGGTGCCTTCCCTAGAGTATCAAGCTCCAGGCTTGGGGCTGCAAAGGCAGAAAGAAAGAAAAAAAAAATTCCTTTTGCCAGTGAAGTCTGGCTCCTTCCTCCTGTGAAGAGTTTAACTCTTCCTGTCCCCGATCTTCTTGTGTAGTCCACGTTCCCATTCAAACTGCTGACATTCAGCAGGATATTGGCGAGCGTCTGTGGTGATGAGGAAGCCCTGGCCTCTGCCCCCCAGAGCACACAGAATATCCACAGCAGCATCTCAGACTTGACACATGTTAGAATGACCCAAGGGGATAATGACATAGTGGTTAGAATGTAAAATGTATTTTTAAATAGTCCATATCTCTTAGAGATGCATACAGCAATATCCAAGGATGAAATGACACAATGTCTAGATTTGCTCCAAAATAAGACAAGAGGCAGTAAATTGAAGGAGGAGTGGTGTAGCTAGAACAAGATGGGCTAGGAGTAGATAGCTGTGGGAGTCTTGAGTGGGCAGCAAAACCTCCTGCAGGGCTCGTTGAATGCAGATTTCTGGAACCTACTCCAGATACTCACATCCAATAGGTCTGGGATTGGGGGCAGATGCTGCAGGTCTAACAATGCCGGGGGGTTCTGCTGTTGCTGCTACTAGACTACACGTTGCTTTATACTATCCTTTCTACTTTTGTGTGTGTTTGAGAATGTCCATGGTAAAAAATTGTTTTAAAAATGTAAAGAATCCATTTTCAAGAGATGCTGAGGCAGGAGGCCTGGTGTGGGGTTTGGGAATCTGCATTTTAATGGGCTCGCTGGTGCTTTTGATACAGATGTTCCATGGCGCACACTTTGAGAAATGCAGGGCTAGGGCAACCAGACAATTCTCTTACCATGTAATATGCACCATCCTGATGGCAGCCCCAGAAGGCTTCTGGTGAGTCCTAAACTGAAGCTCCATGGAAGAGCTGAAGTTAATTAGGTGATCATGAGGAAGGGGAGGATGCAGAGGGAATCACACATGCTAAGGCTCAGAGGCAAGAGTCAGCAGAATATCTTTTGGAAATGGAAAGAATGATGCAGCTCAAGGAAGTGGGGGTAAGAAGGGGAAGGTTTCCAGAGATGAGGCTGGAGAAGTCAGCAGGAGTCAGGTCATGCAGGACCTTGTGGACCATGCCAAGGAGTTTTGACTTCATCCCAGGGACAATGGGAGCCATGGAGGGTGTTAGGGACCTAATGTGATCATATGTGTGATTTGAAATTATGTTTCTGGCTGTGATGTTGATCATAGATGGGAAGGAGTAGAAGCTGGGAGACCCAATGAGGGGGCCTCAGTAGCAACTTGGCTTGAGATGAGTGAGAGAGAGATGTACAGATCCAAGGGCTCTCTAAAAGGGAGAATGAACAGTACTTGGAGGCTAGATTCTCAAAGGATTTAAAGGCGTTTGTGTAAATTGCCCAATCACAGACTGTGATAACAGAGAGAAGGAAGGCAGGATAATCTGGGGAAAATGACTGCAGGGTCTGAGGCGCATATCCTACATTTGTCATTTAAAACCTTCCCACCCTAACCTTGGCATCTACACAAGGTCTAAGGTAGCTCTAGAATAAGACATTGGCTCTAAAAGTTCACCAACTGAGCTCAGTCTTCATCATTTTTATCTGTGTGACCAAGGAAGAGTCTTGTAACCTCCCGGGACTTCAGACTTCCTGGTTATAAAATGGGAAGACACTACTCAAGGTTGAATAAGGCTCAGAACTATGGGAGCTCATGTATGTGCTGAGAACATGTGTCTCCACCCAGCAAACTCCTACCTGGATTCAGAATCCACCTTAGGCATCACCTGCTCCTGCTAGCTCAGATGGGACCAATACCGCCCTTACAATCCTTTCAAATGTTAGGCATGTCTCTTTTGTGACACTGACAACCCTAAAATGTTTTGTTTTGCTTTGTTTTGTTTTGTTTTGTGTCTGTCTTTCCTGCTAGATCCTGAGCTCCGAGTATCTGTGGCGACTAGCCTAGAACTTGACTCATGATAATGCCCTACAAATTCATTTATTTAAGAATTATTCAGTTGAGCACCTGCTATGTACCAAGTGTTGGGAAATACAGAGGTGAAAAATAATAAATGAATGAATAAATGAATGGAAATTTTGAAGCTCTGTGAAATGGAATAGGGGGTCTTTCTATCTGGCAGCCAATGGGATAAGCATTTTTTAAATGGACTATCTTATTTAATCCCTGAAACTTTCAGAAGGAGAGTGTCTAGTTTCTAATTTTCAGATGAGAAAAACTGAGGCTTGAAGAGGCTAGGCAGGACAAGATGCCTCAGCCAGGGAGCACTGCTAGTGGAGGTAAGCCCAGGGACTCTACATTCAGAGCCCATACTCTTAACCTCTTCACCCACTGCCTCCTTAGGTAACACTTTCCTGGAAGCCAACACAGAAAATAGAGCCTGGAGAGTTATATAATTCTCCCTAGCTCATAAACAGAAGGAAACCAAACCCTTGAGTGAGACAAGAATGTTCTTGCTTTGAAAGTGGAAAATAGTTGCATAATTTTTGTAGTTCTATTTCTTGAGCAGATACCCATTGTGGTGCTGGCGTTTTCTTTTCTTTTTTTGTTTTTTTTTTTTTAATTTTATGTGTTTTTTTTTTTTCTTTGAGACAGGGTCTTGCTCTGTTGCCCAGGCTAGAGTGCAGTAGTGCAATCATAGCTTACTGCAGCCTCGAACTTTTGGGCTCAAGCAATCTCTCTGCCTCAGCTCCCCGAGTAACTGGGACCACAGGTGAGCACCACCACACCTGGCTAGGTTTTCTATCTTTTATAGAGATGGGGGTCTTACTATGTTGCCCAGGCTGGTCTCAAACTCCTGGGCTCAAGCATTCTGCCCGCCTTGGTCTCCCAAAGAGCTGGGATTAGAGGTATGAGCCACCTTGTCCAGCCCCATTGTGTTTTCATCATGGTAGAAAGCAATCTGCATGTGTTAACTTCCTATGGGTAGACAGGGCAGTTCCCATTTAACGTACAAAATATGCAGCACTTAGTGAGGTAGAGAGAGAGCCTTGCTTAATGTCCTGCAGCAGAGATTTTAGGGGTCAGTGGAGTCTGCCTGCCACCCAGGTCCAGTCTGTTCCCCCTCCATCCACCAGGCTGCTCCGACACCCCTCACCCTGGGGACACAGGACACTATAATAAAGAACGTGGTCAGGGCAGTTTTTACAGCAAACACAGGAGGCATCTGACCATGGTGGCTTCTGCTTCCAATTTGAATTAACTTCAAGGGCAAAACATAAAGTAAATAGATTCAGGCAGGTTGCAGCAGACCTACATGACAGGCAATGCTAGGCATATGGAGGGCTTAACTGCTATAAGGTAGTCTCAGAATCCCCTGCAGAAGGGAGGCCAGCACATCCCTCATCTTCTGGGCTCCAGTGGTGCTGGGCCCACCCCAGCCTCTGAGATGACCAAGGAGCGGTCTGGGATGCAGCTCCCACAGCGGAGCTCTGGCTATGCTGAGATAGCTGGAGAGTCCAGCCCTGCTACTTCTCCCAGGCTGGCGCAGGGGAGGTGGGTGTACTAGACGTCACGTTGCAAATCCTCCCCTGGGAATACTGGGCTTTGTGGGGGAAAGTAAGGAAGGAGATCAACATAGATTCTCACTTTATTCAACAAAATAAATTCCAGATGGATTTTGTAAACTCAGTCAAATGTAAAATTTAATAAAAAATTTGCAGACAAAAATGGGGAGTTAATGATACCAGGGAGAGGAAGGCATTTCTTCAAAAGAAAAACAAAGAAATGAATCACAAAGAAGGGGAAAATTGGATAGATTTTTGTACCTGAAATTAAACTGGAAAAAAAAATTGCTGTGACTAAAGCCATCATAAATGAAATGAAAATCCAGCTGGTGAACTGATGAAAAATATTTGCAACGCTTGTGATAAACAAATGCTTAGTGCCCTCAATATTTTTTTTACAAAGCTCTTGCATATCTAATAGAAAACATTAAAACCCTTGGAGGAAAAGAGTCAACAGAAATGGACAGCTCCCAAAAGAAGAAATGCAAATGACTGAATGAACAGATGAAAAAAATGCACATAGCCAATTTCACTAGGAGCAAATGGTGGGTCAGGAACACATTTTTAATGAGTTTATTTCATGTTGGCAAGAGGAAGTCAAGATAGATCCCTTGACCATGGCAGGAGGAAGAGTCACTTTTCTGGAAGGCATCTGGCTGCCCATCATGTACCTTAGAAATTCGTGGTTTCTGACCCAGTGATCCCATGTCCAGGAACTCATCTTCAGAGAAGATCGTAGCTACAGAGATTGGAATCGTCTTACATATTCATAGGATGTTACGGATGGTACATAAGATGGAATTCTGTATGGCCATTTAGAAAAGTTGTGAAAGACTAATGATTAAGATGTAATATGGTGAAAATGTACAGAAAACCATATTTTTAAAATGACGAGATGTGTGTGAGCATGTGTCTGGATGGGGCTACATCAATTCAGAAATATTAGTAGAAGGATGTTCACCATAAAATTAACAGTGAGTTGCGGAATTGGTGACCATGTTTCATTTTCTTCCTTCTATTTTTGTGTAGTTTTTACATTTTTTTATTATAAACACATTTTTATAATAAGGGAAAATTTCCAGTCAATTCAGTAAAATTAGAAAAGCCTCCCTCGATTTGGGGCCACCTGTGTTGGCAGGTGCCTCAGAAGGTGGGTATTGGTAAGGCAGCACTTCCCAGCCTTTGCAATCTCAGTGACTGGACACTCTGGGGCAAATAAGTCTCTGCTCTGGGGGTTGTAGGATGTTTCATAGCACCCTGGGCAGTAGGGCCACCAGATGCCAGTAGCATACCCCCCACCAAATATCAAACAACCAAAAATGTCTCAAGAAGTTGCCAAAATGTCTCCTCACGGGGTAGGGAGAGCAAAAATCACCCCCAATTGAGCACCACTGAGCCAGGGATAAGGAAGAAGGTGCTTTTCATCTGCTGTCTCTGGGGGTGCCATTCATCTATCTATATTTTGTTCACTTATTCATCCAGTAGACATTTTCAGATCCTTGTTCTGGGAGGTGGGAGACCTGAATTCTAGTTTCATGTCAGAATTTCACTGTGTGGCCTCAAAAAGTCATCTAAGGCTCACTTATCTATTTGCCAAACACTCCCTGAGCCCTTCTTTGGTCCATGGCCCCGTGAAGGTGTTGTGCATCGAGGAGCAGTGTTGCATAACCTCATGCTTTGCCCTCAAGAAGGTCACTGCCCAGTAGAGGCAGCCCCTGTACAAACTGGTATTTTTAGATTTAGTGGGATGAGTGCTCACAGAGGGATGTTAGAGGGAGATGGATGGATGAATGAAAGAGAGAGACATTAATTGACGAGAGCAACACAGATGGCAATGATTTTTAGTATAGTCTTTTGCCTCTGTACCACAGTTTACAAAGTGGAACATTAGACAAGAGATGGTATATTCGGTGGGATAACCGAGGAGAGTTTAAGAATAGGACACTAATGACAGCGTCGGAGGAAGACAGAAAGAGCTATAGGGACGATTAAGCACCTTTACAGGCAGCAGTAGCAGGGAGCTCTTCCAGCCCCAGGCTGAAGGGTGCTGGAGGAGGTGAGTGATACTGAATCCTGGAGACAGCTGTGGCTGCCTCTGTGAGAGACACTGGGTAGAGCCACCTAGCCACAGCTGACCCAGAGCCAGGCAGGGAGGGAGCAGAGGGGAGAAATATCCCAACCTCACTCCTCCCACCCGCCAATTTCCTGACATCACCTCCCATTGGCTGAGCCATACTGGAAGCCAGAGAGCAAGGGACCCCGCTGAAATGGCCCACAGTCAGCTGTCTGAGTCGAATAGCAGTGGGGTGGGGGAGAAGAAAGAGGATTGAGAGGGGCATACAGAAGATGTCCAACACAGAAAGCACCACGCCTCGCCTTCTCATTTCATCCCCATAACAGTCTAGTAAGGTAGATTTTATTATCCACCTTTTTAAAGAGAGGAAGGAAGCTGAGGTTCAGAGAGGTATGGTGATTTTCCCAAAGTCACACAGAAAAGATGGAGATAGAAGAGATGCAGCTGGGATTAAAACCATAGTTTGCTTGAGCCTCTAAGCACCAGGCTCTGTAGTTAGGAGGACCTGGGTTCAAATCCCAGCCCTCACACTTAGTGGCTTTCAGCCTTGGACAATACCAGTGTGTCTCTGAATGTGCTTGTCCATAAAATGGAGTTAGCGATTCCTTCTCCAATGGGACTGTTGAGGGCTGGATCTGGAGTGTAAAATGCGGGAGCCTTCCTGGATGGTGAGAGAGCTGACTCAGGCAGGCCACCCTCTGTCTGTTCCCCACCAGGCAGTTATTAACCAGAACATCAGATTCTGCATTATGCATGGGGCAATTTGTCCGCCTCCTCCTCCACCTGCAGAATCGATCTTCACGCTCAGCTGCCTCATTGAGATTCAGGTCTGCAGCTCTGGGACTCCATCCCGGAGTCTGGTCAATAGCTTATATTTTTAATTTGTCAATAATCAGTCCGGACCTTGGCCAGAGCCCTGTGGAGGGCTCAGCAAGATTGCTCTGCCAGAGAGGGGGAGGCAGCACTGCGCATGGAGGGGAACAGACTCTGAGTCAGGCTGGCAAGCCCAGGTGAGGATGGGGGACGTGTGGGTACCCACCGCAACCTGCCTCTCAGACCATGTCTCAGGTGTCAGGAGGCCTAAGGAGTCATGGAATCTGAGTTTCAATCTCAGCTCTGCCACTTTAAGGGTGAGTGCACTTGGCTAGGCATGGTGGCTCACTTTTGTAATCCCAGCATTTTGAGAGGCTGAGGCTGGAGGATCTCTTGAACACAGGAGCTTGAGACCAGCGTAAGCAACATAGCAAGGTCTCTATCTCTACAACAAATTAAAAAGAGGCCAGGCCTGGTGGAGAACACCTGTAATCTCAGCTACTTGAAAGCTGAGGTGGGAAGATTGCTTCAACCCAGGAGTTTGAGGCTGCAGTGAGCTATGATTGCACCATTGCACTCTCAGCCTGGCAGGCAGAGCAAGACCCTGTCTCTCAAAATAATAATAATAATAATAATAATAATAATAATAATAATAATAATAGGTGGACTCGACCAACAGACTAAACCACTCAGAGCCCCCATTTCCCCATTTGTCCAGTAGTTGCTGTAGTAATAGCGCACAACTCACAGGTCTGTAGAACAATCAAGTGAGTTAATTAATACACGTGACATGCCCAGAACAGTGTCTGGCATGCAGTGAGCACATTACTGTATACATTAGCTATTATTGTGATTGCTTTCAGGAAGTCACCCAAGAGAGAAATTGGTAAGTAGACAGTGATTATTAGCATACTTACAAATTCCCAATGCAGATGGGAAACCTGATACTCACAGAGGGGAAGTGATTGTCCCCATTTTACAGATGAAGAAGCTGAGGCTCAGAGAAGTGAACTCACTTGCCCAAGGTCACACAGCTGGGGTGCAGTGGAGCTGGCACTGCAAGCCCACAGAGTCTAACTCCAGGCTGTATGCTTCTAATCACCATGTGAATAAAGATTCTACATTATAAATGTCAAAAACAAACCTTGCTGTCTTCATTCTTGGCATTTTTGGGGAATAAGTGCATTTCCTTCTTTTCTCCCTGACAAGCAGGCACCAAGTGCCCACAGGATGGCAGGGGAGGTGAGGAGAAGAGCAAGAAACTCTGTTTCTCCTTGTGGGTTCTTACCCATCCTGTCACTAAAGAAAACCTGAGCTCTTACCTGTTCTGTGCTCCTCCCTAAAGAAAATGCCCAGGGGAGGCCATGGGAGCTGAAAAAGATGAGCTTCAAGAAGGTAGTGTTGGTCAAGGAGGAAGCAGAGTTCTGTCCATGGTGAGCAGACAACCTACAAAAGGGGAGAAAATGTTTGCAAACTATGCATCTGACAAAGGTCTAATATCCAGCATCTATAAGGAACATAAACACATTTACAAGAAAAAAAAACCACTAAAAAATTTGGTGAAAGACATATGCAGATACGTTCTTTTGTTCTTTTCAAAAGAAGACATACATGCAGCCAAGAAGCATACGATAAAGAAGCTCAACGTCACTGATGATTAAAGAAATACAAAGCAAAACCACAGTGAGATACCATCTCACACCAGTCAGAGTGGCTATTACTAAAAAGTCAAAAAAATAAGATGCTGGTGAGGATGTGGAGAAAAAGGAATGCTTATACACAGTTGGTGGCAGTGTAAATTAGTTACACCATTGTGGAAAGCAGTGTGGTAATTCCTCAAAGAATGAAAACATAAATACCATTCAACCAAGCAATCTTATTACTGGGTAGATACCCAAAGAAATATAAATCATTCTATCATAAAGACACACACATGCATATGTTCACTGCAGGACTATTCATAATAGCAAAGGCATGGAATCAACCTAAATGTCCATCGATGGTAGACTGGATAAAGAAAACGTGGTACATAGACATCATGGAATACTATGCAGGTGTGAAAAAGAACAAGATCATATCGTTTGCAGGAACATGGATGGAGCTGGAGGCCATTATCCTTAGCAACATAACGCAGGAATAGAAAACCAAACATCACATATTCTCACTTATAAATGGGAGTTAAATGATAAAAACACATGGACACAGAGGGGAACTACACATGCTGGGGCCTACCAGAGGGTGGAAGTTTGGAGGAGGGAGAGGATCAGGAAAAATAACTAATGGGTACTAGGCTTATTACTTGGGTCATGGAAAAATCATGTACAACAGACGCCCATGACACAAGTTTACCTATATACCAAACTTGAACTTAAAATAAAAGTTAAAAAAATATAGTTAGTGTTTGAGCCAGGACTTGAACACAGGACATCAAAGGCTAGTCCAGGTCTTTTTGGTCTGTTCATGGCTTCTTGCCTCGACCTTTGCCTCTAACATCACATCTGCTTGATTCTTGATCTGCTGTCACTGCCTGTGCCTACCTGTCTCTTCTTGTGGACTTCACTGTCAGCTCCACGGGACAGGGTCAGCCCCTGACATTCTTCTACAGCCCTGCCCAGAGAACCCAGTCCAAGGCTGGGCTCCCACCCATGAGAAACAGACATGGCCGAGCAGTGAGCACTGGACTGTAAGTCAAAACACCTGACGTCATCACCTCCTAGACATGGAGTCCAAGGTGAGTCCACCCAGCTTTAGTTCACTCACGTGCTACCTGAGAGCCATGACACCTGCGTGGTTTGGTGGATTGGAGGATTCTCTTGAGACAACCCACATAAATGCTCCTGACACTATGTTGGTTAAAAAGCAGGCTCACAAGAAACATGCACTTCTACGGCTTTTCCTCCTGCAGCATTTCGGACCCAGGAAGCCTTGGAGATTTTCTCCTATCTTCATCCTGCCATGCTCTGCTGTCTCCAGAGAAACTACCTCCTGAGTCTACGTCTATTGAAATACACTTTTCCACCAGAGAACTCCCCAGACATCAGTGGAATCCCCCATACATAGAATTCGGAAGCTGTTAAATGGCCCCAGAGAATCACAGAACCTCCTGGGGCTGATTGTGAAGTGTGGATCACAGCAGGATGTCAGACAGCCCCAGAAATCAGTGCTTCCGGAGCCTCAGCAGCCACCTAGTCTGACCCCTTTCCCAATGATCAGATGGGAAACTGAGGCTTGGGGAGGGGGAGTGGCTTGTTCAAAGACCCAGAGCCACCGGCTGGTGCAGAGCTGGGATTCTGTTCTCTATGCATTGCACTATTCACCTTCTCACAAAGATGCTGGGGGCAGTGGGTGGCCAGGAGGAAACCCATCCATGGGGCTTTAGACAACTCCAAGAGAAACAGGATCTCTCCCAAGTCTCCTAATGCAATCATCTTCACAGACTTTATTGAATGTTCAGTGAGGAAAGATGAGTTCTGGTCTATGCTTTGCTCTCAGCTTTCTGGATGAACCCAGACAAGTCATGTATCATCTGTACATCCTAGTTACTCCATCTACCATGGGTCATAACTATTCACTGAAGTAATAAACAGAATAGTTCCATCATCACCAACATCATTATCATCTCCTCCTCCTCCAACTCCTCTTCTTCCTCCTTTTCCTCTTCCTTTTCCTTCTTTCTTTTTTCTTCTTCCTTTCCTCCTCCATCTTCTTCTCCCTCCTCTCCTCAGTTCACGTTTATTAAGTATTTTTACCATACCCAAGACACACTTCAAAAACGTTTATAGGAAACCTAGGAGGAAGGTACTATTGCCCTATTTTCCAGATGATAAAACATAAGACTGGAAATATTATTTGTTTGCATTTGGTCACCATAAGATCCCCAGAGAAGCAACCAGCATTTGGACCAGGCGGCCAGTCAGAGAGCAGAGCCGGCACCCTTCATTCTGCCCTGATCCTCCTCCCATGTGGAAGGGATTTGCCACTGACAAAACTCTGCAAAGCTTGGCAATGATTCTTTTCATTGATGCTCTTTCTGGTATTACAGTCCAGAGAAGTCACGTTTGAACCTAAGCATGACACATTGTACCTAAGCTGGAGGGACAGCTTTAATTCTTCCTGCCTCTCCCTCGGCAGGGGCTGAAGACAGCAGGTGGGTTTGCTGAGTGGCACTCAGACGGGAAATGGGTCAAAGAACAAATGAGGAAGGAGAATTTAACATGTTTGGGTTCCTTTGTGGCTGGAGTGTAGCCATGCGAGAAGTGAATTGAGCCTACAGATTTCCCATGGGGCTGGGGGTGACAGAGAAGCCCTCGAGCAGTGAGGTGGGGGAGCTGCTGCTCAACTTTTGTACTAGCCCAGGGTCCCTCCAGGTTTTCTAGACATTGAAGGTGCGGTCCCACCTGCTGTGTGGCCCAGGCAGGTCACCTCCCTCTCTGGGTTCCAATTACTCTATCAGTGAAGCAAGTACATTGGAGATGAGAAAGAACAGTGCTAACTTCCTTGAGTTTCCTGTGGACAAAGCCTTTATGCTGACTAGCACCTCTTGGTACTATGTCAGGGTGTTTCTTAAAAATACCAATACCAGGCTCTGTCCCAAAACAACTGCATAAAAACATCTGGAGATTTGAGCCCAGGCATCAAAGTTATTTAAAATTCCACAGATGAATCCAGCTGGTAGTTACTCCAGATTATCCTTCGAGCAAGGTTTCTGGGTGGCAGATGTAAATAGGCCCATTTAACTGCTAAGAAACTGAGGCTCAGACAGGAGAATGACCTATCCAAGGTCACAAGGTTGACTTATCCAAGGTCACAAGGGTGGCAGGGTCAATGTGAAGACGTAGCAGAGGCTCTGTCCAATGTGCTGAAATGGGAGGGCGGCAGCTCAGCAGATGTCTCTGAACTCTGACTGGAGGCTGGTGCACACATGTCCTGACTCCCACCCTCTCACCCACACACTCAGATTATTTCCCCACAAAAGATGTTTTTCCACTCCCTCCTTCTCTCCCTCTTCCTTTCTCTCTTGATTTATTGTTCTCCTCCTCTCTCTTCCTACCCCCGTCTCTCTCTGTCTCTGCCTGTCTCCATTTATCTCAGTCTCCATCTATCTCTCACCTCTTTCTATCTCTTCCTCTACCTCTCTCTTTGTCCCAATCTCTGTCTTCCCAGCTGCTCCCTCATAACTCTTGACTGAAGTCTCTTCCCCACCCAGCACCTCTCCCTCTGGCTTTCTTGCTGAGGCCAAACACCAACCTCCAGTCCAAGTTCTCTTTCCCTTTCCTCTCCTAGCCCTTAGGAGAAGTCCAGTTTCTCCCTATGACTCCAGACAGGGATTTAGAACCAGGAATGTACCTTCCTTTCAATCACTCATTGTAGAGATACCCTAAATCTTCAGAGAGAAATGACTGGGGAAGGTGGCTTACATAATTCAGTGTGGCAATGGCTCTGCAGCCACACTCCCTACCCTAAACGGGGACACACTTCTTTAATCAAAAAACTTGATGCTGAGCACCTACTGTGTGCTAGATTCTGGGATCACAACAGTAATGAAGGTAGCCCTATCTCTTCCTTCCTCTTCCTGGTGGATGAAACAGCAAACAAGACGAGAATATAGGAACTCAATTAGATTCTGTGTTATGAAGATTATAAAGAAGGTGTTGGGATACAGGGTGACTCAAAGTGTGGTGAGGCTGGTTTAGACTGAAAGATCACGGAAGGTCTCTCTGAGAAGCTTACATTTAAACTAAGATTTGAAGATGAGAAGGAATCTTCCATGCAAATGGCCAGTAGAAGAGGATTTCAAGCCTAGGGCACAGCAAGTGCAAAGGCCCTGTGGCTGGGAAAAGTTTGATAGTGTCAAATAACAGAACGAAGGCTGGGTAGCTGGAATGGGGAGGGCAAGGGAGAGTGAAGCAGGAGGTGAGGGTGGAGATAGCAGGGCCAGACCCTGAACAGCCTTGAGGGCTGCAGAACAGAGCTTGTCTTGGATCTTTATTGTGGTGGGTTTGGGGCTAAGGCAGGCCTGTCATCTGGTTTGCATGGTCATTGGTCCCTTGGAGTAGTGAGGTGGGGAGAAGTGGACACATGGGCAGAGATCTTTTCAGAGATGTGGCTAGGATTTCGATGTTCATTAAAAGGTGGGATCCTCCCCCTTCTTATGCTTGCACCACCTCGCTAGAGCTTCAGCAATTCTAACTCAACTAACCCCCGTCACAGAACCCAGAATCTAAGGCTCTGCTCGGGGAATCATGGTATGGCTGTCATCATTATCATCACCACCACCACCACCATCATCATCATCATATCCTCACCGTCATCATTACTGTTGTTATTTTGGAATGGCTGTAATTGACATAGGAATAAAAGCAAGGCATGGACCAAAGTATCCCTAATGGTCTAGTTCAAGATTTTTGTCAGAGAAGGCAGAACAAACGAATTAATTCCATAAGCACATACAGAATGCCTACTGTATGAAGTACAGGGAAACAGACCCTCAGAGGGGCTGATATGTATAGTCATATCAAGAACCACTAATGTTTATTGGGCCTTTGCTAATTGCTAAGGGCTTTACAGGGATTGTCTTCTTAAATCCCTACAATAATCCTATGAGGCACATACTACGAGCTTTTCTACTTTTCAAATGAGAAAATTGAGGCACAGGGAGTTAAAGCAATCAATTTAGCAAATTAAAATCTTTCTACCCCATCCCCAGCCTTGAGACAATTGTTAGCTGCTCGGCTCCTTCCTCCCAGTCCCCTAAAACCCTGTGTTAATAGGTTCATATGTTACAAAAAAAACTCAGAGACCAAAGTTTGTCCGAGTGGGTTCTAATCCTAGCACCTATAGTCTATTAAATGGTTGGTTTCTCCGCATTTGCTTCTTTGTGTTAAAAAAAAAAAAAAAAAAAAAAAAAAAGAAAGAAAGAAAAAGATAACTGGTCAACAAATGGTGACTAGTGTGGTTGTAATAGTAGTTTTAGAATTCATATTCATGTTAGCAGGGCCTTTTACGGGTAACTTCTTAAACCCAAGGAATGACCCAATGGTGGAATTTCTGGCATGTTGTCAAAAAGAGGAGATGGTACATTTTTAAGTGAAAGACTGGGAGTGGAAGCTGACCCAGGGATAGAAGGTTTCAATAGGGATAACCTGTTCCTCTGACCCAAGATAAGAGTCTGCCCTTCTCAGTAGGGAGAACCAAAGAGAAACCCTCATCTCACCCCTAGAACTGCCCAGCCCTCCCTCAGTGCTACAAGCTATTTCACTTCTCCAGCGCATGACTAATAAACGCTTCATCGAAGGCAGTATTCAATCGTGCTGCAGAATTAAAGGAGTGGACTAGCGCACCGTATATCACCCCAGCTGCTCGTACAAGCAGGAGATCAATAGTCCAGCAATAGACATTTCATAATTAAAAGAAGAAGAAGAAGAAAGGCAAAGACCCTGGCAGATGGTCTTGCATTTTCCTGTGCTTTTCAGTTCCCAAAGCTTTGGGGGATTTGCCAGAACAATAAGCCCTGGTTGGAGCTATCCCAAAAGGCTGGCTGGGAAGGGACTTCAGTAAAGTCACGTGGTCTGTCCCCCTGCCTGGAGGCTGGCTGGGGACAAATGCTGCCATTTTTAGACTCGCCGAAGTTACTTTTAAGACCTCTCTGATGCCTTTCTGTGTAATCCAAAGCTGGCTGGAGTGGACGTCCGTTCCTATTCTCTTCCCAGCAGCCAAGTCTCCATCTTTAAGTTAAGCACCCAGAGTTCCCTCTGGGAAAATCTCCACCTCAGGGTCGTTTGGTTCAGCGTGGAATGAATGTGACCTCCACAATCCGGAGGTGGCCACGTGGATCGGATCTGGCCAATAAGAGCATCCCATTCGTTCTCACTAATTGGCTTATGGATGCACACGTGACCCAAGTCAGGCCAATTGGGGCTGATTCTGGGACTTTGGCTGGGGCTGCTCCTCTCTTAGCAGTGGTTACCAGGCTTGGAGTATGGAACCTGAAGCTACTGGGGGGCGTCTTGTCATCATGAGGATAAGAATGAAGCCGGCACACTGGGGAAAAAAACCGAGATAGAAGTGGAAAGATGGACCCACCAAGTCCTAAGGAAATTGTTAGATTCATTCAGCCACTCGCGAATCCAAGTTAAACTTTATTTATGAGAACCCATAAATTCTCCTTTTGACTAAACTGTCAAATGGAGTTACCGTTAGGGTTTTTTTGGTCCATCTATCTAACAAATGAGTTAATATAGAGAAAAATGCATAAACATTGAAGTTAGATCCAAAGTCTAACTCCTCACTGAACTATCCACTAGCTGCGTGATCTTGGGAAAATTGCCTAAGCTTTTTGAAACTCAGTTTCCTCACCTGTAAAATAGATATGGTGCCGCCCTCAAAGGGTTGCTGTGAGGATGAAATAAGACTGTCTAGTTCTTAAGAAGCATGAAATACAGTCAGTCCTTCCTCTTACCTTGCAGTCTCACTCTGCTATGGGAAAGAATAAAAGTATCACTCAAAGATTCTACCACCACTATCACCATCATTTGCAGCAACAAACTGGATGTGCTGGAATGCACCATCGTGTAGAAAAGATGTGTGGCAGCACCACCTGGACCAAAGCTGAAAAACAAGAGTAAATCTTTTTTTTTTTTTTTTTTTTTTGAGACGGAGTCTCGCTCTCTCGCCCAGACTGGAGTGCAGTGGCGCAATCTCGGCTCACTGCAAGCTCCGCCTCCCGGGCTGACGCCATTCTCCTGCCTCAGCCTCTCCGAGTAGCTGGGACTACAGGCGCCCGCCACCACGCCCGGCTAATTTTCTGTATTTTTTAGTAGAGACGGGGTTTCACCGTGGTCTCCATCTCCTGACCTCATGATCCGCCCACCTCGGCCTCCCAAAGTGCTGGGATTACAAGCGTGAGCCACCGCGCCCGGCCACAAGAGTAAATCTTAATCGAGGTAACAGGTTTTGTTCAAGTACAGAATTAGCAAATGGCACCCCTCCATATTTTTCGTGTTATCTTATTTTAATGAGAAAACAGAGGCTCAGAGAGGTGCAGTAACTGGACTAAAGTCACACAGCCGGCAAATCTGTCCAGAGCCTGTGCCTTTAACCATGGAGTCGTGCCAATTCCCACTAATAATTCCGGGTCTTGGATTCTGACCGTGTATCAGGCACTCAGGAAGGCCCTGTCTGCACATGTCTTCGCATCAAATCCTCTTATCACCCGTTGAGAACGGTTAGTTCCCATTGTACAAATGAGAAGCAGCCATGCTAGACACCAAGTATGCTTAAAGAGGGAAACTAGGATCTTACTTCTCATTCTACTACAAACTGCACATTTATGTTACATACATATAATATGTAACCACAATTTTTAAAATGATGAAAAATAAACACTTTCGGGGCTTTTTTGTTTGTTTAGTTGGTTGGTTGGGGGTTGTTTTGTTTGTTTTTGAGTCGGAGTCTCACTCTGTCACCTAGGTTGGAGTGCAGCGGTGCAATCTTGGCTCACTGCAACTTCTGCCTTCGGGGTTCAAGCGATTCTCCTGCTTCAGCCTCCTGAGTAGCTGGGATTACAGGCACCTGCCACCACGCCCAGCTAATTTTCGTATTTTTAGTAGAGACGGCATTTCACCATGTTGTCCAGGCTGGTCTCAAACTCCTGACCTCAAGTGATCCACCCCCGTCGGCCTCAAAGTTCAGAGATCATAGGAGTGAGCCATCATGCCCGGCCAAAAGAAAGTATTTTCAAAGAGCATGTTTATTATAAAAAGTTATCCAAATATATTAGTAACCAAAACAAGAGGCCAAACAACAACAAATTAAAACAAAACAAAAAAATCTCCGAAGGAAAAACTCTCCATGGTCCATCCCTTCAACCCTTTCAGTCTGAACCCTGCTCCTCTCCCTCATGCTCCCAGCCCTGGGAGCCTTAATCTTGCCCCGGCTCCCTGATCTTCTCTGCTGGCAATGCTTTCCTTTTCCACCTTCATCAGTGAGATCCTACTTGGTTTTCAAGCCCATCCTGCACAGCAAAGTGTCTCTCGTCGGGCCATGATGAGTTTCCCAAGGACAGGAAACTGTTTGTCCAGCACCCAGCCCCAGCCTGGCCTAGAGGAGGAGGGCAGTGGATAGGGTGAATGTCCAAGGGTGTGACCAGTGGGGAACAGATGACTCGGGGTCTGTGACCAGGGTCAGTCCCTGACCTTGAGTCTTTACCTCGGTCATCTCCGCTGGCCCTTGTGAATTCATGTAGGGTGTGAGTTGAGAGGATAGACGTGACGTTTCTCACACACCTCCTTGGTTCCAGGTTCTGTGATGGGTATGTACATAGATAAGTTTCATTTGAATCTTTAGTTTTGTATTTTTATTCTTCGATTTTACGTGTAAGAAAACCGAGGTCATGGGACAGGGAAACTGACTCAGTCAAGGTTACTGGCTGCTTATTGAGGGGCGTAAGGTACAAACCTAGGTTGAAGGCGCAGAGGAGTGAAGCGGCTGCCTTGCCCTGCGCCACATCACACCCTGCAGCATTTAAACCTAGTGCTGTGGCAGATTTCCTGCATCTGATCTATATACACATGTCATTCAGGCTACACCAATAAACAAGAGCTGGCCACTGGCAAATTGACCCATGTACGACTCTTTGTTCACCGTGGAAAGGGATGCTGATTTGTGAGCTTAGGAAGATGCTGGGCTGTCCCGAGAGCTGTCACCCTGCGACAATATTGACAGAGCCTGTGCCCCCACCTCTTAAAACCCCAGTGTACACATGTGGGGGAAGAAAGCCCATCCTCTCTCACTGAGAGAATAAGTGTAAGGAATTAAGGAGACTCTGATTAAACAAACAGATGTTTTTAGTCGGCAATAGAAGTGTCAACATGATCCTAATTAATGAATGTGTTAATGGCTGTTCTCTGTTTGAAGACAATAGTCACCACCTTCTAGATGCCTCTGCAATGACTTTAGGGCACCTACCTAATGTGTGCATACAAGGAGCATGCATGAAGGGTGAGGGGTGCAAGCCCATATGCCCTTAGGCATCAAAGGGTCATGCTCTGGACTCATAAAAGGGACACAGGATGGCATGAGTCACACACAGGGAGCGAGTTCTGAGCCTTCAGGGAATAGGTGGAATACTCAGGGCATACAGAGTGCTGGAACACACATGGTTACAATTCCTAACACACGCATACAACACACACACCACCCCACAACCCTCTATAATACAATACAACTGACAATAATTACATCACCCACATCACCCCCACAAAAACACACAATGCACACAGAGCACCCATGTCACCCATGTGACATCACATCCAAACAAAACACATGTGCAAGGCTCACACAGTACCCCCACATCACCCACACAAAATTCATGCAATGACATGCACGCAACAAACACAATACACCCAACACAATACAACACGATGCACACACAACACACATATATACAACATACACTCAATACACAACACACATACTCAACATACATGTATCATACACATAGTACATCATAACAGACATACACACTACATGTAAATTCAGTGTAGAGTTCATGGTTTCCAGGGCACTAGCCTGACACACTTAGCACACACTCACACACATATTTAATAGCAGCAGTAATAATATTCGCTATGTGTTTCCACCATGTAACAAGCTCTGTACTGGACTATAAAAATACAGGAAAGAAGATGGTGGAGTCTCTTCCTTCAAGAGTATCTCAGGCCTACGGAGATCCCAAGTACCTCCCAGTGAGGTACATTAAAAGAGTTCCTCGACATCATTAATATGCTTATATGTACACATATTTTCATGTATTTAAAGAAGACAAGGCATGGAAAAAACTTTGCTATGCAGAGAAAGTCCCCAGCAATACTAAAGAGTTGTGCTGTTACCACTCAATGACCTTTTTCATGAAAATGTCAGGTAGAAAAAAATCTCATTTTTCTTATGTCAGATAGAAAAAAATCTCATATTTCATTGTATTTATTCTGTAATTGTGTTTTCATTTATCTCAAAGACTCCGAGAAGTGTATAATTAAACAGGTCTCCCTTTTTTCCCTGGCTACCAGGAAGCTCAGAGCTATATTTTTGGTCCACACATAGCAGGGGTGTTGATTTGAATCAAATACATTTCTGAGTGTTATTTCTGGTCCTATTTTATGTTCCTACAAGTATTTTTCTAATTTTCTTTCACTACATTTAAAAATATATGTTTGTAAATGACTTCAACTTTTTTTCTGGAACATTAGAGGGACAGAAAGAAAGACAGATTTTAGGTAGAGAGATGTATTAGGACAGTTTTACTGCCATAACAATCTCCAGTTCTCAATGTTTCAACACAACAGAAGTTTATTTCTTGCTCATGGCACAGTCCAATGTGGGTTGGTGGGAGGTAAGGCATTGCTGCATACAGCCATTCAGGGGCTCAGAGTTCCTTCAGTCTCTGGTTTCAGTGACCCTTAGGGCCTCAGGTTCCTCTGAAGGGATCCTCAAAGAGAGGGTATGTAGCGTTGCTCAAGAGGTACGAAAGTGGCTGACATCACTTTCACCTTCATTTCATTGGCCAGAACTCAGTCATATGGCCACATCACAATGCAAAGGAGGCTGAAAAATGTAGTCTTCCTGTGTGCCCAAGAGGAAGATGAAAGAGGCCAGGTGAACCCACGGCATTATCTCAACCACAGCAGCCGAACCCAAGTGCGGTAGGTTTACAGTGAAATAATCTGTAATTCAACCACTATTTATAGAGAGCCTACTAAATTCAAGGTTTTGTGCTGGGCACTTTGGAATAGGGCTATCAAGATAAAAGGGACACTGTTCCTGGACTCCTTCACTTTGTGCCTGGAAAATCTACTGATTAAACCAAAATGCGAACAGAAGACATCCTTGAGACATAGAGTTGTGCATAATTTTCATGTGTTTTCTTAGAGTTCTAAGTATTCCTCAATGAATACATACTACGTTTTTAATTGAAATGTGACACATATCCATGAGTGGACACAGAGCATAAATGTACAGTTCATAGACAAATCTCAGTCAAGTCTACAGATAGAATGTTGCCAGTACCCAAGACCCCTCCTTGTGCCTCTCGCAATCTCTGCTTCCCCAGTCCTTGCTAGAGGTAAAAATTGCCCTGACTTCCAAGACTAGAGCTTGGCTTTATCAGTTTTGTTTTCTGTCATGTCTTGTCCTGTGTGGGTTGGCAGGAAGTGGGGTATTGTTTCATACAGTCATTCAGAGACCGAGGGTTTCTTCCATCTAGTGGCATTTAAAGGGCAAGGAAAAGAAGAAAAAAAAAAAAAAGGTGGGATCATGTCCTCAAGGTGTAGCTAAATCTTTATCCTGGCACACAGTAGGACATCAGGACTAAAAGACACTGGAACTCAGGGCCATGTCCAGAGGAGGTGGAGGTAATTTCCTATGGGCAAATAATGGGGGGACACCAAGTAGGAACCAGTCTCTGAGCTGGGCATGGAGGACAAGCTGACTCGGGGTCTGCAGAGAGAGTGCAAGGCCGATGGGCACGAATCAACAGAGGTTAGAAATGGTGGGGACTTTGGGGAGACCAGTGAGAGGCTCCTTTTGGCCAAAGGCTGGGGTGCAAGATAGCCCTGGTGAGCATTATTGATGGAAAGAAAGGCGGGGCTCCACCTGAAAGAACCTTGAGCATCAGACACACACACACAAAAAGTCATCTATTTATTTTACAATAGTTTCATTATCCCACATTTATTGGGCACTGAGAATGGTGCAGGGTGCTTCCTTTGCAATGATTTTATCAGTTTCCATAGCAACACTGTGGGTCTAGGTACAACTGTGATCCACATTTCTCAAGAGTGGACACAGGCTCAGAGAGCTTAAATGACATGCCCAAGTTCACCTAGACAGAAATGACACCATCAGAGGTTGAAATGGTGCACTTTCTTAACTGCTACATCCTGGGGCCTCTGAAACAAGGGCTGTCCACTGTGTCATGGCCAGCGGCTGGGATAGATGGGATTATCGAGGGGGCAGCCTGTGACATGAGCTACCGGCACAAGTCTCAAAGTCAACCACAGTTCCACACCTCAACCCCGAGCCCTGCATAATGCACTTAAACTTGAAGCCTCATTTTTCTCACCTGTAAAATGGAGCTAATAATGCTTCTGTTCCAGGGTTTTTGAAAGAGCAACAGAAGATGCCACCCCGTTGTTTAACCTCATATTGAGCATAGAGTAGGGGCTGCATAAACAGCAGCCATGATGACTGTTGTTGTTTCTGTTGTTGTTGTTTTTAAAGGGATGAAAGAGTCAGGGAACAGGCTGCTATACCAGTCAGGAGACAAGTAATTTGGGAACACTGTAGCAGAGGCCGGGGAAAGGGACAGCTGTGAGGGAGATTAAGGAAATTCACGCGGAATATATGTACGTCTGCTACGTATGGCACATTTGGCAAAGACAGAATCGGGATGGATACGCGCCTCCCCAGAAAGATGTGAACGGCATTTGGCATCCCTTGTTGTTCAAGCCAGGAGCAGTCCTGTGTCTGCGTGTGTCTGTGTGTTAAATGCAAATGTGGGTGCGTGTCGATGTAAATTGCACAAAGCTTGGGAGACTCAGTGGCAGATAGAGAACAAAGAGAGAGGCAGGCTTCCCTGATGAAGAAGCCAGGTCGTCGGGGTCAAGAGGGGCTGGAGGATGGATCTGAGTCCTCTATTATACTTTGGGCCAACAACTGGCACTTGGCCTCAATGGCCTTGTCTATAAAATGAGGCTGAAGTCCCCTTATCTCTCTTGACTCTGGGGCTAGACCAGGTCAATTTTTGAGGTCCCTGTGACTCCAAAATCTATTGTCTTAGGCCAATGAGAGGAGAGAGAATGTTTAGATAGGAGAGGAAGAACAGCCTTGAAGTTCTCAGAAGGAATCTTTGCTGCTTGAAGTCCAAGGGAGGTGAGAGAGAAGGGTAGGCATTGGCAGGAGATATTCAATTTCTCAAAGAGCCCAAGAAAGAGAAAGAATGAACTCCAAAAAATGCAGAACTGGGACACATCCTTGAATGGACCCTTCCTCCTAAACCATGAACAGCAGTCACTGTCAGCATGCCCCCCTCCCTGAGGTCTCCTGCCCAAGTCCCCTTTCTCTCCAGGGACCTCACCTACTTGAATAACTACCTATAGTCTTGACAATCAGCCAAGAACAACTGGAGAGGAGGGGCCTCCCCAAGACCCTCTCCTCAAGCGAACAAGCCCTGTTTTAAGCCCCTTAAGGGTTTCAAAATAAAAGACAGCATCAAAACTCAAGAAACTGAACGTGGAGCAAAATGATAAGCCAAAAAATCCTGGACTTCAACATCAGCCTGGGTTGCGTTGCTAGTCATGGTTTCAGCTTGTGCAGGTCACATGTACTTGACAGGAAACTTTATCTCCTGGAGCCTCAGTTTCTCCACCTGTGAAATAGAACAGACAGCAGAATCTACCTCTCAGGGTGGGTGGGAGGATGCGTAGGAACCGCTGGGTTAAGTGCCTGCCTCTGCGTCTGGCATGGAGTAAGAGTCCTTTAACTGTCATTTGCTGCTCCCCAGTTTTTGGAAGTGGGTAACACGATCTCCTTCAACCTACCTTGGCCACACCCTTGTGTTTACAGAGGGTCTTTTCTTTAGCCAAACACACCCAAACGTCTTTTTCCCCAAAACATTTGTCTCCCTCCACCTTTCCACTTAACTATTGATTTAGGAGAAGATCAAAATAAAACGTGGGAAGCTGGAAGCTGTGACACTATTTTTTTTTCCTGGTACACACTGATTATGTGTAAACAGCAAATTGCGAATTATTTCCTCTTTATCTGTCAACTCCTCAAACCACCTCGGGGTCCCTCAGAATGAATAATTGGCTCTGGGACATTGCCTGACAATTGGCTTTGCATAGATGTTTATCGCCAGGGGAGTCTTCTTCCAGCTCTAATGTTTTCCAAGACAGAGGGTGTGGGGCAGGAGAGATGGGGAAGGGAAGGTCAGATCTACACGACCTTGCTCTCTCCAGGGGCTCTCTTTTAAGGAGGAAGGAGGCGGGGAAGAGTGTAATCACGTGATCCAAAAACAGACAAATTGAAAAGGCCCAGCTGGATTGATTCTCTCGGGTGCTGTTTCCTGTCTCGAAATCTCTCTCGATTCCCCTTACTCAGGGCAGAGAATACCTCCTTCCAGGAGCCCCCAAACTTTGCATCTCCAGATTTCATCCTTAGAACCTTGTGAAACTCAGTAGTCTTTTGGGAGACAGGAGGGTGGGTGGATATAGCTACAAATTCCCAGCTCATCTAGCCTTGGAGGTTTGCAACCTTGAGTTCACATTGCAGTTCTGTCCCTGAAAAAGCTGCAGGATGCTGGTCAAGAAATCTAATTCCTCTGTGCCTCTTTTTCCTCATCTTTAAAATGGGATAGTTACAAAGCTGCCCCAGAGGCTGTGGGTGCATGAGATCATGTAGGCAAACAGGACAGCAGCTTGCACAGAATCCCTTTGTGAGAGTTAGGAAAAGCCAGCTCCTGCTGGCAGAGCAATTAGAGAACGGCTTCCTCATACTCCAGGTAGGCACTGCCTTATGCCACGGTCTGCTTAGCAGCCCAAAGACTGGGTTCAGTTCTCAGTTGCCTCTTTGGTTGGTAGCTCTTCTGCAGTCCACGTCCTGCACAACTATACCTGGCAGCTCTGCTTGTAAAGCACTCAGCCTGTGCCAGGCTCAAACACTCAGATCTGGCAGCGGCTGTGATCACTGCCATCATGTATTATCACCTGAATGATCTGGGCTCTTAAAGTCCATGAGGACCTTTAGCATAAGGTGAACCCATGTCTGAATCTCATTTTCACCGTGTCCTGGCCCTGTGTCTTTGAATTGGCTCATCCATCCCAACCTCAACTTCCCCCTCTGTAAACATAGGAGACAGTAATGCCCACCTACTGTTGTGGTTTTGATTAGGTAATAGGCATCCAATGCCCCTGCAGTTCAGTGCCAGTTGCATGCTAGGTGTTCAGTACTTGTTTCTTTCACAGGAAAGGAAAAGAGACCTCCCCACCATTGCCTTTTCCCTTTAGTAGAAGAATCCATGGTCAATGTGTTAGGGAAATGAAAAAAACATATATCAAGCCATTTCAGGGAAGACGCTTGGCATTCTGAGATAGAACCTGTTTGCAGACAAAAGCATCAAGTTTGGAATTGGAAAGCTGGGGCCTAGTCCCTGAGTCCACTCCACCCACTAACTCACTTTGTGACTTTGGGTAAGTCACAGACTCTCTGAGACTGGACTGCCCTTTCTGTGAAACCAAGGGTACAGGAGATGAGAATTGTTGCGTATTTTGTGCAGCAGCAAAGCCTTTAATTCCAAACAAGCTTCCTGCATATACAAAACAGGTAAGAATAGAGATGCTCTGATTGAAGCAAGGTTCAGGGAGGGGTTGCCAGCCTCCTCCTTCTTCCTTCTTCTCACCCTGCAGCACTCTCTGATGCTATTTTGAGGGACCCTGGGGCTCTGGGAACACAATGTGACAGCCATTGGACTCAGATCCTTTCCTCCTTAAATATTCCAAGACTCTGTGCTTTTACATCTACTGCCTTGCCACTCAATTTCTCCTGACCTGGTGTGTGTGTGTGTGCGTGTTTGTGTGTGTCTGTGTACCACAAACAAAATGCTCAGAAAGGAAGCAAAAAGAAGTTCCACCAGCCATTAAGGAGAAATTACAAATGCATTTTTCTCTGCCTCTGGCACATTAATAAAATAGATTACAAAACTGGAAGTTAGTTGAAGCAGGGCAGCATCACAAAAACTGGGGAGGGGTGAGGAGCTTCTTCCTGTACAGTCATCTGATTTCATGGCTGTTCCCATGCTGAGAGAATCTGTCTGCAGCGGCTGCTGGGAGGATGTGGAGCTCATGCATTAAACATCAGGGGGACCCTCGCAACATACACCGTGGGGCGGGAGAAGGATGGGGAAGAGGAAGTTCTGTGCATCAGTACAGGCTGAGGGGACACTTCCGACATGCCCCAGTGCACCAATACCATGGGCTGAGATCTGGAGATCGTTTAATAAGGGCCTGGGAAAATCCCTGAAAACTTCAGGGTGGGGTTGGAGGAGAGTGTAATATGCAGAAAGTACAAAGATATTCTAGAGTTTTGAACATGGAAGGGCCACCTAGGGCAGGGTGGGGGGTGGTCCACACAGGGTCACTTTGTCTAGGTGGTCACAGAGAATAGTTACCACGTGCTATAAGCTCTCTGCGCTGGATGCTGGGATTGGTCATTGGAGTGAATTGAATTATTGACCCCAATTCTTCCCTCTCCCTTTATCCACCCTTTTGCCATGTGACTTTGCAGCCTCTCCTCCTATAGGATGGATCCTGCACGTTGGGCACGATCACATGGTTTGTTTTGGCCAATGGAATACAAGTGGAAGGGCCAGTGTGCTAGTTCTGGGATGAGACCTTAAGAAACCTTGCAGGTTTCCACATTTTCTCTTGCACCTCTGTCCCTGCCATAAGAGAAGCATGTTCTGGCTAACCCGCTCATACACAGAGGCTGACAGACATGCAGAGTCAAGCCAAGCACCATCTGCAGCTCAGAGCTGCCCCAGCTACTTGCAGAATAAAGCTAGATGAGAAATAATGCTTATTGTTGTAGGCAATGGAGATTTAGTGGCTGTTTGTTATACAGCAATAGCTGACTGATACAGTTACATGTGAAGTCATTCATTTTATTCCCATATTTGTTCATTCAGCAAATATTTCTTGAGCACCTCCATGCCAGACGTTTTGCTAGGCAGTAGGGATATAATGGTTAGTAAGAAATCTAGGAAAATGGGCAGGGATTTCAGATTTATTAATTCAAGGATTGAACATGCACTATGTGCCAGGCATGGTGATAAGTACTGCAATGACAGTGGCAAACAAAATACATAAGGCCCCTGCGCTCATGGGACTTACAGACAGCAGATCAGACAAGCAACAAGCCAGGAAATTTCCAAAAAGCTTGCTGAATAAACTTGTCTCTTCCTTTGCACTAGTCACTGTCCATTTGACAAGACAGAAAAGTCAGTAGACTATTACGATGTAAACTATTAAGCACTAGAATGAGATGCCTATAGGCAGCTCAGATAAAATACCTTATCCAACCTGGGGTTGGAGACAGGAAGAAGATAAGAGAGGGAAGCCTTTTCAGGGCACAAAATATCTGAGCTGAGCATTGAAGGTCAAATAGTTTGCAGAGGGAGAGAAGAAACGCAGGGATGGACTATGAGGCAGAAGGTATAATAACCAGAGTAGGGAGGCAGGAAATAGTATGATGTCACACTGAGAGTAAAATGTACTTCTACATGTTATTGGAAAATAGAGTGGAAGAAGGAGAGGCAGATGAAGGGCTTAGAGGAACCAGGTCATGAAGGAGTTCAACTGCCAAGCTGAGATGGTCGGACTTGACTGAAAGCAGATAAATAGTGAGCTATGGAAAGTTTCAGCGGGAGAGCACAGAATCAGGTTGCCATTTGGGAATTTTAGAACGGTGGATTGGCTGGGTTGAGACCAGAGGCAAGGAGCCCAGGAGGAGACTGGGTAACAGCCCAGGAGAGGAGGGATAGTACCCACACTGGGGCAATGTGGGGAGGGGGAGAAATTATCCCAATCTTGGAGTTATGGAATCAGAGAATTTTACAGCTGAAAGTAACCTGGGACCTTTAAGTTGCCTCCACCCCTTTCAACAAAAGCTGGACCTTAGAGAAGGTGGGTGACACCACCCTGCCCAGTCTTACAGCAGGTGAGTTTAGGACTAGCGACTGCAATCAAGGTCTTTATATTCTTAATCCTTAATCTCACTTCATAACCTCACTCTGTTTCCTAATCCCCACAACTTGACTAATAATTATTATTATTACTGTAATATCTAATAACTGAGTCATTTCCATGTGCTGGGCTCTGTGCTGAGCACATTAAGTGTGAAATCTCATTGAACCCTCCCAACATTCTGAAGGATGAGAACTCCTCATTTTACAAATAAGAAACCTGAAGCTCAAGAGGTGAAGCAATTTGAATTTGAACCTCAGGATCCTCGTGGGGATCATAGCAGCAGCTCTCGTGTAGAACTGCAGTAAAGGCTAAATTACTAAGGCATACATGTGCCTAGCACGTAGAAAGGTCTTAGCAAATGACAGTGACAATGGTGATGATGATGACAGTTACCAAGGACGAAAAGAGTGGAAAGAGGTAGATCCGTACTTGGGCCTTGACTCCACTGTGTGACTTTTGGCGAACTACCTAATTCTCTGGGGCTCAATTTCCCCCGTCTGTCAAATGAAAACAGTACTCTAGGGCCATGGTTCTCAACGTGTGTAGCCTGGGCCGGCAGCATTAGCCGTCACCAGGGAGCTTGTTGGAGATGCAAATTCTTGAGCCCTCCCTGAATGGACTAATTCTGAGACTCTGGGAGTGGGATCCAGTAATCTGTGTTTCACAAGCCCTCCTGGTAAGTCTGACGCATGTTTAAGTTTGAGAACCTCTGGTCTAGATTGCTAATTTTGCATTTTTTGAAATGACATCAATACTTCCTTCTGTCAAATTCATGAAAAGGCAGGAACAGGAAGCAGATCAGAGTTGCAGCATTAGGGGTGAGGCAGCCACCAGGACCCATGGTTCTGTTCACTCTCCCCATCCTTGTCCCCCTGCTTGGAGGCTCAACAGGGCCAGGTGTGAAGGCCAGGGTGATGCTGTAGCCTCTCTGCTCTGCATTAATGCCTCCTGCTAGCCAGAGCCCATGCTCCACACCAGCCTCCCTCCCTCCCACTCAGCCTCCCTTCCTGTTTACACGTTCTGTAAAGTATGAATTTGTGGTGGCCTCGTGAAACCTGGTCTATTTCTTTCCTTCTTTATTTTTTTTTTTAAAGAGGCTTGAGACTGTAATTTGGTTAATTATTTCCCAGAGCCCCGGTTTGGTGGCTACAGCACAGCACGAGGCAGAGGAACGGAGACAGGTCCTCGGAAGCCTCTTTCCAGAAAATCTAATTTCATCATTGAGAAATCTTCTGTCTTAAACAGCCTCTGCCACCGCCATAAATTTACATATTCTATATGCCGCCGGAACGGAGTGGGCCCTATTTGCATAATGCTGCTGGAGGGGCTCATGCTCCTCTTGAACCTGAATGTAGCAGGAGCGAGGAAGCAATTATTAAGCTGTAGACGTTGGCAGGGAGAGAGGCCTCAGATGGATTTCGACTCCAAACCTCATTCGCCAGGGCTGCTCATTACCGAAGGCCTGGATCCCAGGCTGAAGGTGGATCCCAGGGCTGGGAAAAATCAGTGTGAATTGCTTTCTCCAGGTTATGTCTGCAGCCAGGCCGAGGCCAGATGTGGGTGAGTACCTTTGGTTTTCCAACGTTGATCATTGGAGCAATCGTCTCTCTGCTCCCAAGGTGGCAATTTGTTTCCTGGACAGTGTTGTCACTTTGCCTGTGCCACATATTCCTGCCCCTTTCCCTCACACACCTCCAAGTACCTACAAGACAGGTCAGCCAGGGTTTGCTCACTTCTTTTTCAGCAATCTAGTGTGAGCCTCTCAGAAATGCTTAATTAACAGAAAGTGGTGTTTAACAATGTCCCAGCTGGAAAATGGCAAGTGGAAACAGGAATTATCTCGTGCCTCAGTGGTCCTGCTTAAAATCTACCCTTCACCATCCATACTCATGCTGGCTAGGAAGTTGGGCGTCTTTCCCTCTATGGGATCTCTGATGGGACAATCGAGTATTTTGGGGCTCAGGGGCTCAGCCCTGGGGTCATTTGGTGTTCCAGGATCCATAGGTCACTCTCTACAGTTTCTGGCCCTTCCAGGGCTGTGGGCTTAGCCTCCAAGTTACTTTATGTCCTGCCACTCCCAACTTCAGTAGCCCATGGGTGCAAATGGCCACCTTTGGTTCCGTAGTGACCAGCTTGGATTTTACTCTGTAAGGCGCCATCTTGGTTTTTGCTCTGTAGGGTGCCATCTTGGTTTTTACTCCATCTTGGATGTAAATGGCCTCCTATATGCCTGATGGTGTTCAAAGAACAGGTCCTGAGTCTAGGGCAGTTTTTTGGTGGAACTTTAAGCCCAGCCCTTCCTGACAGTTTTTAAACCAGGTGAATTCATGAACCACTCAGCTAGAAATCTACCTGTCCACTTCCACGGGTAAACACCATGGGCATATTTGCTAAGTGATACCAGTAAATGTGCTAGGCTTATACACTTATTGACTGAATGAAACATTGTCAAGCAAACCATGATCAGCTGATGGAGGAAGGATCACCAGCACTTTGCCTCTTATACTTAATAATGGATCATGTAATTTTAATTTTTCCAAAAAAACAGCTTTTATTTCTGAGGAAGTGGAAATACATTTGAAAACACCAGTTTCACTTCTGGCTGACTTGATGCTCAAAACTGGCTGATTTACCAGCCCAGAGATGACCCATGGTACTAAAAGCCCACTCCTTTCCAGCATTTAAACAGTGAGCCATTTGTTGGAAATTTAAAATAGCAGGTCCTTTGCTGAAAAAAAAATTTTTTTGCATATCTCCACTGACTTAAGAGGTGCCATCTCCTCAAAAGACCTCAACATTTTGTCCTCGGCGAGAACTGTCTCATTACAAGAATTTGGAGGGAAGTCACTTTTTCCATAAGACTGCATCCAACATTGAACTATTTCTCCAAGAAAAGGAGATTGTTCTTGATTAGCCAAACTCAGGACTCTAAAAACATAAAATGGCGACTTTTCCAAAGGAAACTATTTGGCTGCATAACTGGAACCAGTGCTTAAGAGCCACAGATAGTCTCTAAAGTGAGATTTCAGGATGCAGCTGTGGGTGTGTACTCAAGCAAGACCTTGACATCTCTAAGCCTCAGTTTCCTGATCTTTAAAGTGAGGTTAATGATAGTACCTCCTTCAATATTGTCACTGGAGGGATTAGATGGAATGATGCACAGCAGTTGAATCACAGAAAGGTTCAATAACGTGCCTGAAGCCAGAGGAAGTTATGATACAGGCATACTTGGAACTCAGGTGTGTGCTTGTTCAGCCATCATGTTGCATGGTGCTACCTACCATGGTGCAGGTATGATGATGACTGGTGCTTACAAAAATCCAGAGTCGTATCAGTTGGCTTTTTGGGCCGAATGGCTCAAAGGTCTTCAAAGAGAAGATACTCAAAGAAACACATGCTTCACTAAACTGGTAAGCTTGTTTAGGAACAGAAGTGAATGGCTATTTCCAAGCAGAACTGGTAAAGACCCAGTCTTTCATTTTATCTGGAAGGCCTCCTTTGCTTGCCATGCAAGGTGGGTTGTTGTGGTAAAGGCAATAGAAGGCGAAGTGACAGGATATGTTAATACACCAGAGAGAAGAGTTTACTTGTAAATAACCTGTCATCACAGTTGACTCCTTTGAGTTATCGGGTTGCCTATGCCTTGATTCCAGATTGCGTTAAGGATCAGCCATGTTTCAAGAGCTGGTGGCTGCCTTCCCAGCATGCCTCTGATGAAGTTGCAACCTCTGAGGGCAGTTCCTGGTGACAGTAACAAGCAGTGCAAGGTACCAACCAGCAGGACAGCACAAGGTAAAGGAAACAGTTGCACCATATGAAAACACAAAAGCTCACCTAATTAAGAACCAGCAGTGTTGTGATTCTTTGTTTGACAGTAACTCCTAAACTGAACAGGTGCCAACACCATAACCCAGAGATCCCACATTAGGTACACACCTGACAAAAATGACAAAAATGACTGCATATGTGCACTAAAAGGCATGTGTGAGAATGTTCTGGGTGCATTCCTCTAATCCCTGAAACTGAGAACTACCCAAATGTCCACCAGCAGTTAAATGGATACGTTGTGCCATATTCCCAGAAAGGTGTACCATATGACAGGCTTGGCAAATCCAGCCACCTCCTGTTTTGTAAATAAAGTTTTATCAGACACAGCCGGGTTCATTCATTTATATATTGTTGGTGGCAGCTTTTGTACTACAACAGCAGAATTGGCCCTTTCCAGGACAAACTTAACCAACTCCTGCTGTGTAAGAATGAAAATGAGCAGTCTATAACTTCCCTGTGAAACGTGGGTGATTTTCACAAACATAATATTGAGTGAAAGGAGAAAACACACACAAGTACCTGTTGTACGATTGCATTTACATAAAGTGCAAAGGCAGGCAGAACTAGTCTATGTTGCTAGAGGACAGAATAATGGCTGTCCATGAAGGATAGTAACTGAACTGGGCGCTGGGAACATTCTGATTCTTAATCTGGGTGTCGATTACGTGGGAGTTCATTTCGTGAAAATTCATCAAGACGCACACATTGATGTCTACACTTTCCCACACGCACGTTGTTCGTCGATAAAGATTTAAAAATAAATAAAAAAAAGAAACGGTGGGTGTAGATAATGATGCCAAGTATTTTCTCAATGTATTTCCTGGACAGAAAGCTCAAATAACAGATTGTCAAGTTAGAAAACAGATAACTTTAACTTTTACACATGAGCACACATTTATTCATTCACTCTACAAATGTTTATTGATTACTCACCACGCGCCAGGTGCTGGGGAATCGGCAGTGAATGAAATGGAACACGGCTCCTGCCTGCTCGGTACTTACATTCACGCTCACATACGCCCAGGAAGCCTCACATGGGCGTGCACCCACACTTACCAGCATGGACCTGGAAACACATGGGCCCAGGACCTGCATTTGCAGGTGGAGCCCTTCTCAAGTAAGCACTTTTCAGAATTTTGCTTTTCCTCCTCTCTACTGTAATCACTGCCTCCCTCATCCCACGGACATAGGAACTGAGGAAGGAGCTCAGCTTACTCTCTATTACCCAGAGGAACCTGTATCTTCAGAGTGCTATGGGCCTGTACAGGCCAGGAATCCAGTTTAGACCCCAAAGGGTGATGGGTCAAACCAGCTTTCCTGGGTCACACTGGCATCTGAGATACATGGAGGTCAAACAGAAGGACACCCAGGGCTGAGTGAGGAGGTGACCTTGAACTCAAGGATGCCCTCGGATGCTCCTTGGATTTTCTGTCAGGCTTCCTGCACTCAGTGTGGTTACCTGCCACCCATGCATGTGGTCACTAGAGCCTTGCGACCCAGTGGCCAGGGTTTTCCCACATGTGAATGAATGGCATGCTGAGATTGCATATTTGTATCTCATCTTCTTGAAAAAAGAAAATGCCGGAACGATAGAGCTGGGGATTCATGAGCCTAAGTCCTGCATGTTGTGAATAAGGATATGGAGGCCTCACTGTGGGGAGGACCTTGCCCAGGTTTTCATGCTCAGCCCAGGCCATGCCTGCAGGACTCCAACCAGGAGCCTGTCCCTTACTCTAGGTGAATGCTTCACTGCTGAGGTGCTCACACTGAAAGAGGACAGCTGGTCCTTTTCTAATGGCCTCATCACTTAGATCAAATCCACCTCCTTACCCTGGAAGATGTGACTGCATGAGCTGGTCCCTGCTCACCTCTCTGACCTCATCTCCTGCCACTCTACTCTCCTCCAGCCTCCTTTATGTTCCTCCAACATCCCATGCTCATTCCCACCTCAGGGCCTTTGCACACACTGTTCCCTCTCCCTGGAGCACCCTTCACTCTGGATCATGAGGTTGGCTCCTTTGATTCATTGGCGTCTTAGCATAGATATCATCATCTCTCAGAGAGGCCTTCCCCAGTCACCTCATCTGAGCAAGACATCATCTCTTCATTCTCTATCCCCCTACCCTTATGTGACTTTCTTCGCAGCATTCATCACCATCTGAAATCATTCCCTTTATTTATTTGTCTATTTTGTGAGCACTATCAGGGCAAGGATTGCCTTCCTGTTCATTGCTCTACCCCAGTGCCTCCAAGAAGCTTGGCATGTAGTAAGCATTTAGGACACGTTAAATAAACAAATGGATGAAGGAATGAAAAAAGCATCTATACTAGACTAGCTCACAATGCAGCTACATCTCTGAGGGATGCAAGCTCTCCTGGCCATGCTGATTAAGACATCTCCAGTATCAAGAACAGCTTCTGGATTGTTTGTATGTGAAGCATATTGACCCAGGGCTGAAGGGACACTTGACAGCAATTTGTGTTTACATCTTTGATCAATAGACATCTCAATGCTCACCCCAACGCAATCTATTGCTGATGGTTATTAATTATGGTGCCTTCCTTTTCTTGCATCTCCTTGACACCCATAAGGTCTGTCCTTGTTCATCTTCTACTATTGGGAGTTCCCAGGCCTGTAGTGGATGCTGAGAAGGAGTCTCTGAGTGTTGTTTATTTTCCCTGCCCAATGTTTGAACCACAGTTCTAGATGCTGCCCCTGTCTCTCCCATGTGCACCTGTTGAAGAGGCTGAGTTGGGGACATTGTGGTTAGAGGCCACCTTAGTTCCAACCTCAACTTTGTCCTCCACTCACTGTGTGTCCTTGGCCCCATCACTTCCCCCTCCCTAGGCCTTGATTCTACTCACCTTCAAAACGAGAAGGCTCTTAGAGACCCCTTCAAGTTCTGAAACTTTGGAATTTTTATGAACAGTCTTCATACTTTTAATACTGAGTCCTGCCATCTTCTTTGTTGGACACATGGTCCATTCCTATAATCTCTGAATTGCATCCATTCACTCATTCACTCAACAGTAACTCATGCATTCAGATACCCACCTAACAGATACTTTTTGAGAATCTTCAAATGTCCCTATGAAGCAACTGGGATACACTTAGCCACAGTTACCATTAAATAAAAGGCACCCAATCTCCCTTCTCTGGTTATTTAATGTAAGCCTCCCAAGAACTTTGGGAATAAAACTGTAACCTACCTATTACACAGATGAGGAAACTAAAGCCAAGCATGATCAGGGACTTGCCCAAGGCCACACAGCTATTGAGTGGCTAAGCCAAGATTTGAACCCAGAGACATCTGGCCTAAACTTTGTAATCTGACCCTTCCAACTTGGGATCCCAGCCCTAAAATACCATCCACTCTGCCCCTCTTTAGGAGAGATCTCTGGAGTTTCATTTAGCCGTATGCCAGTGTTTCTTATCAAAGAGAGAACCATTTTAAAGAAGGACAGTGATTGTTATAACATTGAGCCAAAGCATCCATGGCTTATAGCCTGGGAGAGTTCACAAACTGGGTCTAATTAGTTGCCACCAATTAACATCAAATCACCCTTCAACTGGGCACCACAATCATCTCAAAATCAAAAAGACAGACGACCCAGATCGTACTTAAAGAAAGAGGCTACGCATCAAATGCCATTTACTATGCTAAGCAGATTCCTTTTTCCTACAATGTGCTGATTTTGAGACACGGAAATATATTCAAATTAACCCCTGAGCTATTCCTCTTCTAAATTCTCCATTTAGGGTTGACTCCATGGCGCGTGATATTACTAATTCAGAGCTCCGGGAAGGCATGCTGATTGCCTTAGACGTGGATAAGAACTCTGCTAACACATAGTTTCATGCCGGGTGAAAATCAGAGCTCAGGGCACATGCTTCAGCTCCCAGAGCAACACGGAAGATCTCCCTTACCCCCACCCCAGGACCTGGCCCCAACCAAATCCATTCTTGGACTCATTAAACAAATATTTATGGCCAGGCATGGTAGCTTGCACCTGTAACCCCAGCACTTTGGGAGGCTGAGGTGAGAGAATAACTTGAGGCAAGGAGTTTGAGACCAGCCTAGGCAACATAGTGAGATCCCATCTGTACAAAAAGTTTAAAAATTAACTGGGCATGATGGTGCATGCCTGTAGTCCCAGCTACTCAGGAAACTGAGGCAGGAGAATTGCTTGAGCCCAGGAGTTCGAGGCTGCAGTGAGACAGCCTGTCTCTTACTGTCTCTTTATATATATATATATATATAGAGAGAGAGAGTGCACCCACTATGTGCTGGACACTGTCCTTGGTGCTGGAGATGTGAGATAGGGCAGAGAATAAAAGACAAAAGGTTCTGCCTTTAAGATACTTACATTGTAGTGGGAAAGACAGATAATAGTAATAATAAATTATATACCACATTTGATAGAAAAAAGTTCTATGAAGCCAAATGAATCAGGGTCAAGCAGCAGACGGTAGTGTATGGCAGAGATTGTGACTTAAAGTAGGGTTATCAGGGAGGATCTTGCTGAGAAGAAGATGAATGAAGCAAAATTTTATTCCAAGGCTACTGAAAGAATCCAAGGAAAGGTGATTGGGCCTCCATCCATGACAGAAACAGTGGCAATGCAAGGGCAGATTAAAGTCGCAGAATATTTTGAAAGTAGAGTCCACAGTGGTTGTGATGGAGTGGAAGGTGGGCAGTGGAATAAAGGGAAGAGATAAAGGTGACTCCAAGGTTCCCCAAGCACCTGGGAGGGTGGATTTGTCATTGCCTGCAATGGATACACCTGCTAATAGAATGGGGAGGATTGGTTCCATTTGGGGCACACTCTGTTTGAGATGCCTGCACGACAGTTACATGGAGTCGTCTAGCAGCCCAGATACGTTCCCTATAGAGCTTGCTCCAAGCAAAGTCCATTATGTCCTTTCATGGCCCCTGCTGTATGTTTTGTTCATACCAAGCCTCTACCTGAAGGGCCCTCCCTCATGTCAACAGGGGCAATCCCTGTGTTTGCCATCCCAACTAGTCCATGAACCTGGAATCCTGCTCCTCTTCAGAAATTTCCTAGTCCCTTTCTCTGTACCTTTTGCAGGCATTTATTCTTTCCTACCCAGCTCCTAACAGGCAGATGAAAGACGAAATATTTAAGGGTTGGGAAGGGCATGAGGGGAGGCCCTGCCCTCATATCTCACGAGTGACCAACTCTCTCCTTGGGAGTATGCTGACCTGCCTTCTCCCTGTCTCCTGAGAACTCCAGTCTCTTCTTAAGAGCCACAGGCCTTTTCACAATATGCCTTTATCAATATGATTCCAATAAATGTTTCGGTTCCGCATATAAATTCCAGCGCCTGGCTGCCCAGCGGAGGAGACCTGCTCAATGAGTAGACCATAAAGATGTAATAATGCAATTAAAAGGTATGGCCTGTCACCCTCGTAAAGCTGGAGATCAATGCGGGGGTGAGTGGGGGAGCTGAAGGCAGCAGGGAGAGGAATCTGGTTTCCTTGCAGTGTCTGAAGGGGAAAAAGTACCTGGCCGGGCCTTGGGGAGAGGTTTTGGCTCTGGCTTGGGGTCCTATCCTAGGCCTCTAACCTCCCCATAGAGGGTTGGATGTTAAGAGACATGGGTTCTGTCTCCAGGCCAGACTTGGGAGGTTTGAGCCTTTAAACATGTCCCTTCTACTCTATAAGCTTCCGTCTCCTTACCAGTAAAATGGGTGTATGATAATACTATCTTCTTCACAGAACTGTTGAGATAGAACAGATCCAAATAATTTTAGTGCCAGAGAGGTTCTGAGTTCAGGGACTGCAGACTCAAATACCTACAGGGGCTGGACAGAGGTACACATGAGGGAGGGAGGTGGGCCAGGTGAAGAGAAATAGGGAACGATGGAGACTGGGGCACAATGGGCAATGCAAGTCTCATTGAAAGAAGGCAGCACTGCCCTTTCCCTCCTGCCAAGACAGAAAGTCTGATGTCATGTAGGAATGTCAGCCTGGTGTCACCAGATCTAATTTTTAAAGAGAAGTACAATTTGGATATGAGACTTCAGAATTTTCACAACTCTACATTAACAAGATGTAATCACATCTTTTGGCCATATACAGCCAGGGGCCCTCCATTTTCCACCATTCCTCTGGGCCAACTCACTTGTGAGTTGATGGGCCTCTACTAATGCATGACGTCACATTCAGGCTGTTTGTTTCCATGCATATGTGCATGTAGAATTATCACAGTACATAAACTGTGGCACAAAACTGCCCAAGCTCACCTCCCAGCTCTGCCTTTGGCTGACTGTGTGATCTCTGGCAAGTTATTTAGCCTCTCTGTGCCACAGCTTCCTCAGGTGAAAAGTGAAGTTAGGAGCAATTCCTACTCAGAGCGTTGCTATGAGGATTAGATGACCCATCCCTGCGAAGCACTGAGGACAATGCCTTGGTGATCAAGGGCTTCCTCCTGAAGGTTGCTTTTCATGGACGCACAAAAGTACTCATGATAGGCGTGGAGGTCATGGCCTGCTGCTTTCAGTTCCAGAGCTTGCAGTGACAACCTGTCATCCCTCCCCAAGTGCATTTCTCTTCCCAAGAAGGGAACCACCCTCAAACCAGAAACTAGGACAACCTCCTTCTTCTGCCTCACCTGCTTCCTGTAACAAGCCAGCCCCATGGAATCACCCCCCCCCCCCCCCCCCGGTAACATTCCCTGGGTCTGGTTGGTTCTCTAAGCCTCACTGCCACCATCCGCCTCTGTCTCAGTCTCTCTCCTAACTGTTTTTTCTCTCTCTCCTGGCCCCTGCCTGCCGTCTCCACTATGGCTGCCTGAAGGAGCTCTCAAAGTCACACATCCTGCCACCTTTTCGCTGATGCCTTTCAGCTCCCAGAACACAACACGCTCTTTACCACCTTCATGGTTGTGCTTTGATTGTTTGCTCCACCTGGAATTCTGTTTCCCATTTTTCCACCTCAGGCTTGCTTGGCTAATTTCTACTTTCCTTCAAGGTGCAGCTCAAGTCATTCCTCCTCCAGGCAGTCCTCCCTAATCCCTTAACAGTGATCAATGCCTTCTCTGTGCTTTTATGCCTCTGGGTTCTATGAAAATCCTGGAATTGATCACACTGAACTTTCACTATCTGTTTCCATAACTATGTCCCTCTGCAGCCTGCAACCTGGGAGGACTGGGACCCTGTCCTATTTATCCCTATATATCTCCTGTGATCGGCACAGAGGAGAATATGCTTGTTGAATGAGTGAATGAAATGATTCGATGTTTTCTCAATGTGAAACGTTGTCATCATCATCATTAAGGGGGATATTGAAAGACAAGTTATGAAGCTCATGTCACAAATAGGTCCTGGAGATTCTGGGTCCTCTGAGATCAAATCCTGAAGTGCAATTGGCATTTCCAGGAGTGGAATCCAAGACTCACACCCAGGACAAGCAAAGACACAGTGGCGGTGAGATCACTACATTATGAGACAGCCAGCTCCACCTGGAAGCAGCTCTACTAGTTAGAAAGGTCTA